>NC_081186.1:101241125-101964652 GCF_029867415.1 Vicia villosa | reverse complement strand
TATGGAGGATTTGGCCTCCATTCGAAAGTTGAATTCGTGCCTTGACTAGACAAGTTATTTGCAGCATTTGTTGAGGGAAACGGTAATACTTCCTCTGCACTCGTGGTCGAAGGTGCAGTTGTTGACACTGAAACTGGCAAAGTCCCTGAAAGTCCTGTATTATTCTCAGGCACCGACTGGGAATTATCTGCAGGTCTCGATCCATTTGGACCCGTTGTATCCCTTGTTCCTTGAGTGGAATTCGAATTTGCCGCTCCTGATCCTGTGCTTTGTGAGGGATCTTGATCACCCCCTGCACTGGCTGTAACAGCCATTTTCTTGTTGTACCTTCGTTTGGGAACCGGTTGTGCACTGTTTGTTAATTTACCGTTCCTAAGGTTCATACAAGGTCTTGATATTGTCTAGACAAAACAAAGCAATTGATTAAAACAATCCGTTCGACACTGTCCCACTGGGCGTGCCAATTTGTTTACGGTGATTTCCGGTAAACAACCGCTAGTCCTCCAAACTATAATAAATATGATTTGGTTACTCGCAGGATCGACTAGATTGATCCTAGGACACATAGTCAATTAGATTGTTATCAATATTCTTTAGAACCATGTTCATGATTCGTTGTCTTCGACAAATGTTATTCGATTGAAAACATACACTTTTAGTGATGACTTGATTATATGTGATTATGACTTTAAAATGTAAACAACGCAGATAACGTAACATGCAATTCTGTTAAAAAGAATCTTAAAACATAAAACTGTTAAAGATCTTGAAAGTAAATAACATGAAAGTAAATAACATGAAAGTAAAGAACATGAAAGTAAAGATACAGTAATGTAAATGACAAGAAGTAAGTAGAATGCAAGAATTTAAAGATATTCGGAAACGAAAAGCAATAAAAGATAATACTCATGTATTAAGATGGTGGTGTCATACGTACATTTTCTCAGCGAACTCGTTCTCGTTAACGCTTGATACTTGAGTAAATATGTGAGTGATTTGTACAAAATGAACACACGGAATTCTATCATAAAAACTCCTATTTATACTAGTTTCGACCATAACGGCCCTATGCTAATCCGCTGCCACGTTTCTCATAAGAACTTCCAGCGATGACATCTGTGAATAAGCAGTTACGCAACTATCTTCGAATTTCAAATCTTCCCGCCTGAGTCCATCTTCGACGCGTGGCAGTATGTTAATAACACTTACTAAAAAACACGCTAAATAATAATACTTAAGCAAATTCATAAATTTTGTCTAAGTCTTCGAGGATATGTCCTTCCAATAGCTTTCAGTAGCCATCATCTTCATAAAAACTTAGACATTTTTTACTATCGAAACATGGCCATCAGTAGCCATTTTATATTTCTCAGAGATGGTCATCAGTAACCACCTTGCCTTCGATCATACACTCCTTCGAAGCACATATATTTGTTCAACGAAATCTTCAGCTAACACGTAGCTATTCAAGAATCCAACAAAGTAGAAGACCTAAAATTGGAGGATCTGGTCGGTTCGTTGGAGGCGTATGAGATTAGGATTGTTGAAAGGAAAGGAGTTCATGATTCGATAAAGGCACTGCAAGCCCAGTCATGGAAAAAAGTGGTGGTTCCAACAAATTCAAAGGAAAATTCAATAAGAATCAAGGCAATAAGCCTTGGTCGAACCCCCATAAGCAGCAAGATGATGATAGGACTTCTGAATCCTCGAAAAGGGGAGGAGGAAATTATCAAAAGGATAAAGAAGATAAAAAAAGGTGTGCAGTGCTATAAGTGTGAAAAACTGGGTCACATGTGCAAACATTGTTGGTACAAGAAAGACAATGGATCGACGACAAAGACGAAGGAGGGAAACCTGCACGCCAAGATTCAGATGATTCTGAAGAAGGTATGGTGGTTATGGTTGCAATCCCAAATAACCATGTCAAATCTTAGATCTGGTTTAGTATAACTGATGAAGTCGGAGTTGAAGGAATTGTTGAGAATCCAGTCGAAGTCAAAGTAGAATCAGACAAGCCATTGATGAGCTCTGACTTCGAAGAAACAACTATTGAAGTTGAAGTTGATAAAATTGTCGAAACTCCAGTTGAAGTCGAAGTAACTTCCTACATTCCTGACACAGTCGAAGTCGAAGAAGGTGTGGCTGATACAAGCCAAAGACCTCAAAGAACTCGAACTCTTCTAGCTAGACTTCGATTATTTAGTGATGAGTGATGATGAAGTCATACCAGATGGAGAATTAGTTCATTTTGCTTTACTTGCAAATGTTGAAGCAATCAACTATAACGAAGCTTTGAAAATTAATCAGTGGAAGTTAGCTATGATTGAAGAGTTACAAGCAATCGAAAGAAACAACACATGCAAGTTAGTAGAATTGCCAGCATATACAAAGACTATCGATGTGAAGTGGGTGTTCAAATTGAAACACATTGTTGGTGGGTCGATAGCAAGATATTAAGTAAGGCTAGTAGCTCGAGGTTTTCTTCAAAGAGAAGGACTCGACTATTCTGAAGTATTTTCTCCAGTATCAAGACTGGAGACTGTTCAACTAGTGGTAGCATTGGCATGCAACCAAGGTTGGTAGATATTTCATTTAGATGTGAAATAAGTATTTTTTTAATGGTCCCTTAGACGAAGAGGTCTATGTCACACAACCTCTAGAGTTTGTGATTCAGAAGGAAGCAAGTAAAGTATATAAGTTGCATGAAGCGTTGTATGGCCTCAAGTAGGCACCTAGAGCATGAAACAAGAAGATCGACTCATACTTAGTCGAATTAGGATTTGTAAAAAGTAAATCTGAGTATGGTGTCTATGTCCAGGTGGTAGCACAAGATATAACAATCATTTGCTTGTATGTTGATTGTAACGCCCCGAATTTAATTAATTGATTAACCAAATTACTAAAAGATTTAAATATTAGATTTAGCCGAGTTCGGATTGTCGGTATTATTTTAAGAGGTGTATTTGGATTTATTAAGTTAAAGTCGGATTTTAGTCGGATAGTTAGAAGAATAATATTAAGAGTAATATTATTTATTTATTGAAATTTTCGCATTTTGGGACGATTTAGTCGGTATTAGTCCGGGATAGCGAATCGATATTTAATTGAAGATTTTAATATTTTTAGTATTAAAAATATTAATGAGTTAATGTTTAGCGTATAGCGTTTTGAGAATTTACCGAGTAATTAAGATTAGATCGAAAATATGAGTCATTGAGTAATAAGTTGGTATATTAAAATAATCGGATTTTATTATAAGTGGAACTATTATTTTTAAGTGGAAGTATTATTTTTACATTAAGTGTAGAAATAATATTGGACTTAGTTATAAATGTCATTAAGTATTATGAGTGTATTTTCATTAGGCCCATTATAAAGTAGTGACTAATAGGTAGTAACATTGTCATTTTGGAAAGTAGTAGAACATTGGAGTAAGGGAGGAAAAGAAAAAGAGAAAAGGGAAAGAAGGTTAGGGTTGTGAAAGAGGAGAAGAAGAAGACCCAAAGTGTTGCTCTCAAGTGTTATTTTTCTCAAAATCTCCAATGAAATTTCTTAAAGATGCACTCAATCCAAGGTAAGGGAGGATTACCTAAATGGGAATATGATGAATTATATGTGGATTTAGGATATAAATTAGTCATTGTGTTTTGTTGAGTTTTTTTTTCACTGTTTGAAATTACATTTCTATGCAGATTTGAAATAAGAAAGAAATGGGAAACCCCACACTACCATATATTTTCGTTTCTAGCCTTCATTGTGTGTGCCTGTGCTGTGTTGAATTTTCGTTTTTCACTGTGTATTGGATGTTCCATGTGCTTGTGTTGTTTTTATTATTTTCATATTTTCATATATATATATATATATATATATATATATATATATATATATATATATATATATATATATATATATATATATGCACTAAGATCGTTTTTGTAGGAGTAACCTCCATCACACATTCAAAGCATCAAAGCTTGTAGTTTTGGCCTTCTTTTTTTCTTTATTGCCTTTGACATTGCATTTCAATGTAAATTATCTTCACTTCATCTTTTCATTTAAGCATTTTGTGTCTTTTTGTCACGATGAAAGATAATCCTATTATCATAGAGAGTGATTTGAAAGATAATGCTTCTACCTCTTCAAGAAAAAGAATATAGCCTACGTCACATTCCCTTATATATGTCCGTGAGGAATTTGAATCAGAGATCACTTCCTAATTAAGGATTCTGAAATAAAATGAGGCTTCAAAATCCCTTTTCTAAGAAAACTTGTCAAGCAACCCTTTTTTAGACTATTCTGTTAGGGAAAAGTGGTGATAGAGAGGACCCTGTTGAGAAATTAATTCCCCCTCATGTCTTAATTGTGGTAGAAATAGATGTTGCCCAGCAAAGGAAAGAACATGCTGGTATCTTCGTCAAAATATATCAGGGAGGGATTGTCCATGAACCTATATATTCTAAAGTTATGCGTCATTTAGAATGCCAATGACAGACTAATGTTGTGTCTTAGACCAGTCCTGATGATCATTATTAAGTTGATGAACTGGTCAACAAGGGACTTCAGTTAGTTTAGCCAACTAATGCTAATAGATATTAGTGGGTGGCATCCAAATTGGTTTAGACTCCTTTCATCTTGAATGTTTTGTGTCCTAGAGAAGCCCCTACATTTCCTCTTCTCATCCATTAATCTTGGAATGTTCGATAAAAATGGATAATATTGAGACCAAAGATAGTCAAAATACGCAAAGATAAGTCAAAGAAATCATCTGTAATTGAATTAGGAAAAAGATTGTTAATTCTCCTTTCTATTTTTCCATTCACCGTGTTCGTAAGAGAATGGTTTACCAGACGATAAATTGGTGTTTTTGCCTCTGGTTTGTTCGTGACTTATTAGCTTGTGAATATTCTATGTGTAACGTCTTTTATGACTATGTAGGTTTTTGTTTAGATTTGACTCTAAACTATGGATGGGGTATGTCCTATTTCAAATGTCCCATGAGATTTGTATTATATGTGTTTTCTTAATCTAATGAATGCATTACCTTTAAAAAACACAAGGATTAAGTGACTTTGAACTATGATGTCTTTGTTAACTTTCTTTCTTTCTGTGTCTCTTTAACCATTCGTTCTTACTAATCAAATTAATTTATTAATTACTCATTTGTTCTTTAAGTACACAAAAAAATGTCAAAGACAAAAAAAAAATTATAGTTTTTAGGTATTATATCCTCCACCAATAGAGGTATACTCCATCTGCCCCAAATTATAAGAGAAATTCATATTTTAGATTTATTGAATAATTAATGTATCTGGTCTATATATACACCATATACATTAATTATTCAATGAATCAAAAAATTGAATTTCTCTTAAAATTTGAGACAGAGGGGGTATTTGACAAAACTTTTAAAATGTAACAATTATAAGGTTCATTGATCTTGATATTTTCTATTTTTTATTATTATAGTAATATATATATATATATATATATATATATATATATATATATATATATATATATATTATGTAAAATTTATTTGTAGTTATATTTATTAGAACTTGGAATCACTTTGTTGGTAAAAATTAAGGGTTTGAATGTGGATAGTAGGAGGGGGAGAGAGAGAGAGAGAGAGAGAGAGAGAGAGAGAGGGGTGTGTGTGAGAGATTAACTGAGGGTGAAAATATATTCGTTAACATTGACAACAAGGCCTCCAAGATTTTTATATGTTTACAAGTAGATTGGGATACAAGCAACAAGTCAAATAACTAAAAATTGAAAAAATTTACACCTGTAAACGGCTACTCAAAACCTGTAACCAGTTACTGTGAAAGCGTAATCAATTACATCTTATACAAAATCACTCATGTTTAGTTCCTGTGAAAGCGTAATCGATTACATCTTATACAAAATCACTCATGTTTAGTTCCTGTGAAAGCGTAATCGATTACATCTTATACAAAATCACTTATGTTTAGTTTATTTGACTTTTTCTCATTTATAACACTTGAATTATAATTTTTCACTTAACACACCACCTTAATTCAAGTGCTCCAAGTACTCCATGTCCATGTTCATCTTCAATCTCTTGAACAGTTCAATTATGACTCCCTTAGTCAATAAATCAGCCACTTAGTCTTCACTTCTACAATATCTCAATCTCAGCCTTCGTTCACTAACAAGCACTCTCAAGTAGTGAAACCTCATCTCAATATCTTTGCTTCTTCAATATGCAATTGGGTTCTTAGCAAGACTTATAGCGAAAACATTATCAACCACAAGCGTTACAACATCACCTTCATCGTTGCCCAACTCATTCAATAGATTCTCCACGTGATTTTATTTGGGTCACCAATTAAGTAATTCTCGATATGTAATCATTGATTGTCTCTTTTTGCTTCATTTGAATTATTTCAAGTTGATGTTTGTGAGTTTGTAATCTCTTGACATTCACCTTCCCATCCCCTACTTATGTCTTTTTCAGGATTTCTCACGCTTGCTTTGACGATTCACAAAAAAAAAAATCTCAAAGTTGTCACCATCCACACATTGATGGTTAAAAAACAACGCTTTTAAATCTTTCTTCTTCTCTTTCTTATGCATTGTGCATCCGTCGCACATTCGACAAGAGGATTCACCTCATTCTTGATCACTTCAAGAAGATCTTGGTAGCCAAACAACACTTTCATTTGCTTGTACCATTTATTATAATTCTTCGCATCAATGATGAGTAGGTTTGTAGGTATTCTTTCATTGGAGACAAAATTATGTTGCACACTAGGTGTTTGGTGAATCAAATCAGGATCTTGATGCTAAGTGTGTTAGAACTTGTAATCACTTGGTTTGTGAAAATGGAAGGTTTGAATGTGGAGAGTGAAAGGGAGATAGAGAGAATGAGAGAGAGAGAGAGAGAGAGAGAGAGAGAGAGAGAGAGAGATGGATTGAGGTGAGAATATTTTCATTAACATTGACAAATGACTAAAAATTGAAAATTCCGTACTTATAATCGATTACAGCTGTTACAAAACAAAAAATACTAACAATACTAACTAGTTACCGCTGTTGCGTATCCAATTAATCATATATACAATCACTTATTTTTACTCCCTCCGTCTCATAATAAGTGTCCCATTTGAGTAATGCGCGGTTTTTAAGAAAATGATTGGATGTATTGGTTTTAGTAAAAAAGTTAATGTCATTTACTAGAATACCCCTATTAATAGTAGTTGAATAATGTGAAAGTTAATAAATAGGGGTATAATAGTGGAAAAATAATAATGATTGATGCATTGGAATTGTAAATGGACAATTAATTTGAGACAAGGAAAAACTCCAAATGGGACACTTATTATGAGACGGAGGGAGTAGCTTATTGGACTTTTCCATACATGTAAACAGTTACAATTCTTGAATTATAGTTTTTCACTTAACAATACTATCTAGCTACCATTGAAACAATAATTTAAATATAATATTAAAAACTCAAAATTAAAGTAAAATTGGTTTTGTTTGTATAAAATTTCAAAAAGACATGTGAATTTAATTTTACACTATAAAGAAAAGAAAAGTACGAGACCTAAAATAAACAAGGAAAAGAACCTGAAAGGGTAGTGAAATTTAAACTAAAAATAAAAACTTTCCAGTAATTCAAAGTGCAAATGTAAAATTATTTAGTGAAACTAATTGTGATGCAGGATTAATGTAAATATCTTATAATACGACAATTAGGAATTACTATTAATTGAACTCGTAAAACATCTTTACACTATTATCAATTCAATTCTTAATACAACAAAAATTGGTTTCGATTATTTGACAATTCAGTATGAAAAAGTTAAAATTTTGTTTAATTAATGGGGTAAATAAAAATTTCCCAAAAGAAAATAATATGCCAAAGCATCTATATAATTGGCACATCCAAATTCTAATCTCATATTTCGAACCTACGTAGCATATCCTCATAACTTAATACTTTAACTTAGTCAAATTTTTAAATCCCAAAAAAAGTTGAATCAAAATCGCATAAACTCCAACAAGTTTAAACTCAAAAGTTTCCCTCGAATATTCTCTACAAAATCCCAACTATTATATAACCAAACTCTCACACTTACCTCTACTAACAAAAAAAAAATCATAACTCAGAATTTAAAGCTCTTTGAATCATTACAGATATGAATTTTACTAGAAATAAACGAGTCACTGATCCATTCAACGACGAAGCCAAAGCTCGACTCCTCGGCTGTAATTTCCGTCAGCTGAGCGGCGTCAGCAGCGGAAGCGAACATTCCGGTGACGGAGAATTCACTTCTTCACCGTCTCTGTCTGAGCTTGTGCATGGTTTCCTCGAGGAGGATAACGAAAATGAGTGTGATTCAGCGGAGACTGATTTCGATTCGAAGCGAGTTGACTCAGTTTCAGATTGCTTGGACTCAGTGGAGGATCTGTTAAAGTTAAGAGGTGAAAATGCTGATGCAGATTCTTACATGAACATGCTTCGGGTGCATGTTTCTGAAGCTGCTGTTAAATTCGCATTTCTAAAGGAACGAAGCTTTTCCGTTTTCAATCGAAACGTGATGTCATTTTTGCGTGAGAAGGGACACAATGCTGCGATTTGTAAGACGCAGTGGGAATCCTCCGGCGGATTAACTTCCGGCAGCCACGAGTTTATTGACGTGGTGGTGGTGCGATCTGGATCGTCCACGTGGCAGACTAGATACTTCGTTGAGCTTGATTTCGCCGGAAAGTTTGAAATCGCACGGCCGACGAGTCGTTACACAGAGATTATGAGTTATGTTCCTGCAATTTTAGATGGAACATTGGAGGAGCTTAAACGCACCGTTTTGGCCGTGTGTGGTGCTGTGAAACTGTGTTTAAGGAGTAAAGGGTTATCGATACCTCCTTGGAGAAAGAACCGGTACATGCAAAATAAGTGGTTTGGACCGTATCGTAGAACCACGAACCCGGTTCAAGGAAACCCGGTTCCCGCTGTTGTTTCTTCCTCCAGTGGCGTTAAATGTAGGTTGGTTGGGTTCAACGACGTAGTTTCATTTGTCCGGACGAGATAACTAATGTCAATTTTTTTTTGAAAATTTTGTTAATATTTTTGTATTTTAACTACTTTTATACTATAATAATTTTGAATTTAATTGGATTGGGTAAAAGTATGAGACAGTGTAAGTTACATTATTAAGTTAATGGACAGGTGACTGAAAGTGATGGAACTTAGAGAAAAATAATTTATATGCGGCAAATGTACATTGTGTATCCTCTGCTACAAACATAAAATATACATGAAGTCTGAAATATTGTGAGACAAGAACTTTAAATTTTGTCTGATTGAAGAGTCCAAACCGTTTATTCAATTAATGGAAACGTAAAAGTGGACAACCACTGTAAATAGAGTATTTTTTTTTTTTTATAGCAGCCCAATTCCATTAATCACACAACACAGGACAAAGGAAGGGGTACAACAGAAATAATAATAAATAAAAAACTAAACAAGTTATGACAATCAACAACAAACAAAACAATATTCGCAACAGTCCTAAAGACAAGTTATATTTATTATCCAATGAACTTAAAAGAGAATATTTGCTTATAAATAAGGTTAGAAGGAGTATCAATCTTCCCGCACATTCAGTCTCTTGTTCCTGCAACATGCCCCCACCACAGTCCTAATGAACTCTCTGGTATACTCTATAGCTTCCAGCGCAATGTTCTTTTGTTCCACCCCTTATTGTCAAAAACCTTAGAGTTCCCAGCATTCCAAAGTTTCCACAAAATGGTGCACAAAATCGGTCCCAAAGAAGGTTCAGGATTGTCCAAAATTGATTCCACCCAATCAACTAAAGCCAGATTTTAAGGAATCCTTATCCCCATCAACCGAGCAAACCAAACTAATTTCGTAACATAACAATGCAGAAAAATATGTAGGAAAGATTCAGGGTAATCATTGCAGAACGGGCATAAAGTCTAAATTCCACACCCTATTTTAAGCAAATTACCTTTACTTGGGAGGATGTTCCTGCACAGTCTCCACATAAAGTTTTTGTTTCGGACATGAATGAGAATGCGCCATAGCTTCTTCCAAATGCTGCTTTGAGTCTGAACCGAGGAACCACCCCTGCTAGCATTAAATTTATTAGTACGTAGTCTGTAAGCAGATTTAATCGAATAAGCTCCATCCAATTCTCCATGCCAAATCTTCTCATCAACCAACTTGCTCAACGACAAAGGAATGCTCATGATTTGTTTGGCCTCCCATAGGCTGGAGATATTTTCCATTAATTCTCTATTCCAACAACCCAATTCATGAATAATGAGATCAAAGACTTTGATACCTAAGTCCACACCTTCGGGATCAATGAGACATATAAAACCATTGTTACTTGGAATCCACACTACGCCAAATTTGGCTTTTAACAACACCCCTACGAAAGCGCTTTTGCCCAAAAGCGCTGTGGTAGGTTTGGCTAAAAACAAAATTAAAAATCACGCTAGAAAAGCGCTCTTATAGGTGGGGGTAATGAAAGCGTTTTTTAAAAGCGCTCTTATAGGTTATGTTATGAAAGCGCTTTTTAAAAGCGCTCTTATAGGTAGGGTTATGAAAGCGCTTTTGAAAGCGCTCTTATAGGTGGAGGGTACGAAAGCGCTTTTAGTAATAAAGCGCTGGTATAAGGGGGGTGTATGAAAGCGCTTCTGAAAAGCGCTCTAGTAGCCCTTTTTAAATTTTCATAAAATCTAAAACACGCTATTTTATTCAGAAACCCAAATCTCCTCCGTACATCTTCTTCTTCTTCCTCGCTCACGTACTCTCTGCTTCCTCGCTCTCACTCCCTCCGACGTGGTCTCAGCCCCTCCTCCGTCCCTCCGTCGTCATCTCAACTAGCTGCCGCCGTCGTCATCTCAACTAGCTGCCGCCGTCGTCATCTCCGTCGTCATCTCAACTAGCTTCTCTCAGAATCAAAGTCTTGTGGGATTTTAGGGTTTTTCTTGGTCAAAATCAAAGTCCAGTTCTGCTTCTGTTCAGGTAAAGTCTTGAGTTGCTTTCGAAATCGATTATTGGTACGACTAGTAGTATGAGAATCAAAATTGTGAAGGATCTCGATTGAATTTATTAAGGGAATTCATTCAAAGTTTGATTTTGAAAGTGTTGAATAATGTTGTTAATTGTTTATGTTTCTAATCTGTTTAGTGAGAATTCACATCATGGTTTTGTTGTGTTGAATACAAGTTTAGTAGAAGAAAGTGATTATAATGTTATGGTTACTTAACTGATAAATTTTTAATTAGTCAAATTTATGTTAATGAAATGGACAGTTAGAGCTACGCTGCAGTAGTGTTTAATTATTATGTTTAAGTAATGCCTATAGAGAGAAAGTGTGATTTGCTCTCTCATGGCTAGAAGATAGTTAGGAAAATAAACTAATAGTAACCGTGTTTTAAGATCATATGAAACACACAAGTTGTATTGTAATTTGAATCATAGGAGTATGTCGATCAATTCTCTTGGGTCCTGTTTAAGTTTGTTTATATGTCGACTCTTAAGACTATTCTCGGTCGACTTCACAATTACTCAATTAATCAATGATGCTTACAAATTTCTCGTTAGACATTAATGCTGCCCCGTTATGAAAATACATGCTAAATTGTTGTTTTCTCATGAGATATAATTGCTCCACCTTGATTTCTCCATTTGTATGACTCGACTATGATTTGTGGTCGTTTTCACGACGTTGTTTTGACATGCGTAGTTGCTGCCCCGGTTTCTAAGTAGTTGTTAAACTTTGATTTACCTTGCGGTACTATGTATCTAGAATTGCTATAACATCTGGGTGATGATTATTTTTCAGGGGATATTAAAGATTTTTTAAAAGAATATCACTAGAGACATCAGATTAGCTTACGGTGTGTGTGTGATTCCAGAAGTTTCTGAATTTCTCTAAAGGTAATTAGTTATTCTTTTGCTAATATAAAAATGTATGTCAAAATAATATTATGAAAGCAAACAAAAATGAGTAACATAGGAGAAGTCAATTGTAATATCAATTTAGTGTCTCTCAACCAGTTTTTTGGTTTGTGGACTTATATTACCTTGAAATAAGGTAATGTCTTCTTTAAGAAATCGGGTATTCTGATTAGGTATTCTGATTAGGTATTCTATTATGATGATAGCTATTTATTATCTTGACAGAATTCCTTAGTACCTGATAGAGAAACCAAGAAGCATTTGTTTAGCTTAATTAAGTCATGGATAAGACATGGATGAGATCAAACCGATTGTCGAAAGAGTACGAGAAAGGGGTATGGAAATTCGTTGAGTTTGCGGTTGCGCACTCCGAAGACCCGCTTCGAATGCCGTGTCCTTGCTTGGGTTGCTGTTATGGGGATAAGGTTGACGGGAAACAGTTGGGATCCCATTTACTACGGTTTGGAATTGATAGAAGTTATACATATTGGACAATGCATGGTGAGAAAAGTAACGGGAATGCTGGGTCGAGTTATAATAGGAAGTATGCTTCAAACGACGATTGCACAGACACATACGATTGCGATCGAGTCGAAGAGATTGCAGAAGCGCTTGAAGAAGATCTTGCAGATTGTCCCAAAATGTTTGAGAGGTTGGTAAGCGATGCAGAGAAACCGTTGTATGATGGTTGTTCAAAATTCACAAGATTGTCTGCGGTGTTAAAGTTGTACAACTTAAAGGCGGACAATGGATGGTCGGATAAAAGTTTCACAGAGTTATTAGCCCTTATGAAAGATATGCTACCAGAGGATAATGTTCTTCCCAATCGAACGTATGAAGCCAAAAAGATGTTGTCCTCTATTGGCATGAGCTATGATAAGATACATGCATGTCCAAACGATTGCGTTTTGTTTCGAAACGAGTATGCAGCGTTGAATGAGTGTCCTAAATGTGGTGCCCCTCGATATAAGAAAAAGTTGTCTCCTGCTAAAGTCTTATGGTATTTTCCTATAATTCCGAGATTTAGACGCATGTACCGTAGTGAGACCGATTCAAGACACTTGACTTGGCATGCAGATGAAAGAATTATTGATGGAAAGTTGCGACATCCGGCAGACTCACCACAATGGATGAAAGTTGATACTGATTATCCTGAATTTGGAAAAGAAGCAAGAAACCTTCGGTTGTCATTGTCTACTGATGGAATGAACCCGCATGGTATTCAAAGTATCTCGCATAGCACATGGCCTGTGATTCTTATGATCTATAACCTACCTCCGTGGCTATGTATGAAGCGTAAGTACATGATGTTATCAATGCTAATTTCTGGGCCTAAACAACCAGGGAATGACATAGACGTATACTTGGCACCGTTAATCGAAGATTTAAAGTTTTTGTGGGACAACGGTGTGGAGGTTTACGATGGGTATAGGAAGGAAAGTTTCAACTTGAGGGCGATGTTGTTTGGAACAATTAATGATTTTCCAGCATACGGAAATCTATCTGGGTACAGCAATAAAGGTCAAAAGGCGTGTCCCATTTGTGAAGATGAAACCGATACGACACGATTGGATCTTTGTCAGAAGAATGTCTTTCTCGGCCATCGTAGATTCTTAAATTCTAATCATCACTACCGTGGGTGGAGAAAAGCATTCAACGGAAAGGCCGAACATGGTACAGCCCCGCCTTTTTTGTCAGGTGATCAAATTTTTGAAAAGGTGAAAGATGTGAGCACTCAGTTTGGCAAGCCTTTTGCACATTCACTTGTCAAGGGTGGGTGGAAGAAGAAGTCCATTTTTTTTGAACTTCCATATTGGAAGTCGTTGTACGTAAGACATTTCCTGGATGTTATGCATATTGAAAAAAATGTATTTGACAGCGTCATAGGTACGTTACTCAATATACAAGGAAAGTCTAAGGATGGCCTTAACATAAGGAAGGACATGGTAAACATGGGGATGAGAACTGAATTGGGACCCGTGACGAAAGGAAGACGAACATATCTGCCACCTGCTGTTTACACTCTATCTAGAAAGGAGAAGAAAACATTGTGTAAGTTCCTCAGTGAAGTTAAAGTTCCAGAAGGCTACTCTTCAGATATTAGAAGACTTGTGTCCATGAAAGATCTAAAGTTAAAGAGTTTGAAGACGCATGATTGTCATGTTATAATGGAACAATTTTTACCAATAGGTATACGTTCTATTCTGCCAGAAAAAGTAAGAAGCGCAATAACTAAGCTGTGTTTCTTCTTCAGGTCAATTTGCAGTAAGGTGGTCGATCCCGCGATCTTACCAACATTGCAAAAAGAGATAGTTGTTACTTTATGTGATCTTGAAATGTATTTTCCTCCCTCGTTTTTTGACATAATGGTTCATCTAGTCGTTCATCTTGTGAAAGAGACACAATTGTGCGGACCAACTTATATGAGATGGATGTACCCTGCTGAACGTTATATGAAAATATTAAAAGGGTACGTGAAAAACAGAAGTCGACCGGAGGGTTGTATTGCCGAACGATACGTTGTTGAAGAAGCGGTTGAGTTTTGTACTGAATATCTGTCAAATGTTCAATCAATTGGACTCCCCAAATCTCATATTGTCGAAAAAAAAGAAGGAAAAAGGCTAATTGGAAATAAAGTTGTGACAGTATCAATGGTCGAACGGGATCAAGCGCACTTGTATGTTCTGCACAATGAGATTGAGGTTGAGCCCTATGTTGAAATGCACAAGGTTGTTCTCCGAGATTTAAATCCAAATAGAAATGAGAACTGGATAGTACGAGAGCACAATCGAAGTTTCATACCGTGGTTTAGGGATCATATTTATTCAAAGTATCGTTCAGATCCTGCTTCAGTAACAGAAAGGTTAAGATGTTTAGCCTATGGTCCAACTGTAGTTGTGCTTTCTTATAGCGCATACGCTATTAATGGATACACATTTTATACCAAAGAACAGGATGATAAAAGTACTATGCAAAATAGTGGTGTTACCTTGGTAGCTAAAGCAATGCACATATCAAGTGCGAATGACTTAAATCCGAAATTTGCAAATTTGTCATATTTTGGGGTTATCGAGCGCATTTTGGTGTTTGATTACGCGAAGTTTCAGATTCCTGTATTTGGTTACAAGTGGGTTGAAAATAATAGTGGCATACGAATGGATAAGTCAGGATTTTTGCAAGTGGATCTCAATAGGGTAGGGTACAAAGATGAGCCTTTCATTTTAGCCTCTCAAGCTAAACAAGTGTTCTATGTCAATGATCCGACAAGTACGAAATGGTCTATAGTGCTTTTATCTAACAAAATAGTAGATGAAAACATTGAAGATCAAGGTGATATTGGTGTTGGCATTGAATCTTGTACAAGAAACGATCAAAATGAGAATGAATCTTGTACTAGAAATGATCATAATGAGGGTATTTGGATCAATCCAACCGTCCGCGTTGTTAAGAGACGCGTAGAACACAATCCTACCAAGAAAAGAAAGAGACGTTAGTGATAAAGGTAATAGTATACATATTCCGACTAATTTGTTTTATTCAATTTGTACCGATTGTTTTAATCAATAGTATAGTACTTATTCAATTTTGGTGCATATTCTCGTTTTGTACATAACTTTTGAACCATGTATCCGTTTGTCGACTTCTTTACATGTAACTATACTATTTTGACGATTCCGGAGCTGCTCATGCACTTATCTTTACATTTCGGGACTGTTTTTTTATCGGTTTTGCTTCTGCCAGTAATCAAAAGTCGGGCTTAGGGTCTGAATTTCGGAAAACCGACTTTATTTTTGAGTCCGTGGGGACGTTTTACCATAGCCATGTAAATTTCGTTCAATTCCGACAACTTTCTTTTTTGACGCTTATTTTGATTTGTACCGATTTCGTTTCCGATACACTTGTACATGCATGGTTTGACTTCCATTTGACTTGTATAGATTGTTAGCTTATAAATAGTGTACTAATGTGCTTTAGTTTGTTTGATACAGGTTAAATGGCTCCGGATAGAGATGCTCCACCTGAAAACTCACAAGAAAACTCACAAGAAAGAGATGCCCAAGAAAGAGATGCTCCAGATACAAATGCTCCACCTGATACTGAAGCAAAAGAAGTTGCACGAGGCATCACTATTATGAAGGGAATCGTTCGACATAGGGACCAAGGATTAGTATACCCTTTGGATTGGAATTCTGATAAACAAGCAGTTGGTCCTAATTCTGCAAAGTTGACAAGCTATATTGGTACGCTTGTTCGTATGCATATTCCGGTCTCCACACCTAAATGGACTCTGAAAAGCAAACCGTTGGAAGAGAAAAAAGACGCGATTTGGAAGGAGCTTCAGGTATATATCATATATGGTTAATTGTTGTTATTATCTTGACGATAAATTGTTTAAATTACATATACTAACACACTATGCGTATGTTTTTTTTGCAGAGGACTTTTGAGATACCAGATGATCGTAAACGCTACATACTTAGTTTGGCCGGCAAAAGATATAGAGGGTGGAAAGCCTTTTTGACAAACACCTATCTTAAGGATAAAGATGGAAACTTTCTTGAAGAGGCACCGGGACGGCCAAAAAAGTATGAGATCTTCATTGGTGAAAATGATTGGGCTGAGTTTGTAAATCAAAGAGATGAAGCTTTTCGGAAAAGGAGTGCCGTGAATAGTGCGAAAGCATCCAAACCCGCGTATCCATACAAAAAAGGGCGTATGGGATATGCACGCTTGGAGGATAAACTTGTAAGTAAATAGAAATTGTTTTAATTAATTGTATAAATGTGTTTTATTTGACGATTTTATCATTTGTGTCAATGTATAGTTAGAGGAGACTAAAAGTGAGGAAACCTCACTTCCTGTACATGTGTTGTGGAGGGAAGCTCGTGTGGGCAAGAATCAAGTTGTCGATCCCGAAGTTCAGAGAGTTTTTACTGAATGTGTAAGTATAATACTGTGTCTTTAATTAAATCAAATGTTTTTTAATATATAAATGATTTTTTAATGTAAATGAATTACAGGAGACCTTGTCGCAATCGGCATCCACCGGTGAGGGGAGCGTACTTAGTAGAGCACTAGATGCTCCTGAGTATCCCGGTCGGGTGAGGGGTAAGGGTCATGGTGTGACTCCAACCTCTTTTTACAAGAGTCCTAGGAGAAGAAATCCTTCAAATGAAGAAGTGTTGCAAAAGTTGGCGGAATTGCAAGCACAAGTCTCTGAATTGCAAAGAGATAAAGAGGCGTATATGAGAGAAAAGCGCAACACTTCATCGGTGAAAGAAACTAGTGATAAGGCTAGTATCAACTATCAAAGGAAATTTCTCGAGGTAATTACAATTTTTTTTCCTTTTAAATTGTTCTATTTTATTAATGATAATGACTTTATATTTACTATTGGTTTAGGGCATTTCATCTTGCCAACTATACTTATCGGAACCGAGTTATCGACTAGTTGGCAAGGGAAAAGTGCACAACACTTTGGGAGATTTACTTCACCATAGACCGCTCCCGGATGGACACCTGAAGGTATCGGTGGATGTTGTAGTAGATCATGATGCGGTGCTACCGGTACCTGACATGGTCTCAGAGACGACATTGCTGCGAGATGCAATAGGATCATTTGTTGCATGGCCCTCGGAGCTCATTACCATTAGTGATGAGGTATATTGAAAACGATTATGAATCATTTAGTTTTCGAATGTCAATTCTAAACCGTTTATTAATTATTTTGTACATTTTAATTTTAGACTGCTCCTATAAAATCCACAGTTAAGGGTAAAGGGATTTTACAGGAGGAGGAGTCCGTTGCATCACTAAAAGAGGTACATTTAAAGTGTTAATAATTAATCTGAATCTAAATATGCATGATTTTATATTTTACCTAACTTATATGATTTTTAGGTATCCGCTCGGGAGTCACAACAAGTGACGCAGCAAGTTCGTACCGTACCACCCACTGGTCCTCCGAAGCCAGCGGGAAAAAAAGGCGGTGCTTTTGTGCCTCGGTACCGGTCGACGCTCGCAACAATGGTTGATATGTCCGATTTGAAGGATGGTGCTTTACGTGAAATCGTTATGGATGAGAGTGTCTTCGGTATTGAATTCAAGTCACTTATTACACTTGATGACTTGGAGGAGATTTTTAAGCATGATCAACTAGGCGTCAATAACATGCACTCATACATGCGGTAATATTCCCTCATCCGATATATTATTTAATTAGTCCCGCAATATAATTTATTTACACATTTCAATGAAAATAATCTAATGTTTATTATGTTTTTATTTAAGGTTGTTGTATGACAGAGTGTTGCGCGGGACTCCGTTGTCTAACAGATTCCGTTTCGTGTCTTCCGCCCACTGCAGCGGAATGGCAATTGCTTCGGAACGGGAATCAGTTAGACAGCGATTAGTCGATAGATTCATGTCCACCGGCAATACAGAATGTCTGCATCTTTGGGCGTATAATACCCGACCAGTAGGGTTAGTTTCTCATTCTTTGTTCATCTAATCTCTGTTTCTTTTGTGTATAGCAAAATTTTCATATAACCTATTGTTTTTATTTATAGAGCACACTGGTTGCTGCTTGCTATCAACCCTATAAGGAAAGTCGTGTATTATCTGAATTCGGTAAATGGTGAATGGACCAATTATCCGGCCATGAAGGACATCGTTGATTTGTAAGTGGGATCGTTCTAAATATATAATCGTGTATATTTATATATATATTTACTTATTTGTGGGATTGATCTAAACATATGCTTTTATATATTTGTTAATTAGATCAATACAAGTGTTCCGAAGTCAACGGGACGCACAGGTATCCCGAACTAAATCTAGCAACATTACTTGGATCCAAGTGCAGGTACATTATTTTTCACAATGTTGCTTATAATATATTTATGCTACTTGATAAAACAATGCACAACTATAGAATCTTATTTGTTTTTCTATGTAGTGTCCGCAACAGCGAAACAGTTACGATTGCGGATACTTTGTATTGAGGTTTATGAAAGAAATCCTTCAGGCAAATCAATTAGAGATTCCGCTCACGGTATGAATTTATAACTTAAGATAATTTCATATAACTTATTACATTTAACTAAATGTATCATTCATATTTTGTTTTTGTTTTGTAGTACCTTGACGAATTCCGTGCCGCTTCATACCCGAAACTTAAGTTGGAAGAAATAAAAGAGGATTTGAATCATTTTTATATTAAGCGCTTTTTCATGTAGGATTTGTGTCGATTTACTTACAATTTTATATAATATTATTGATGTTGTAATATATGATGTATATATATAATTTTGGATATTATTTTGGTATATATATTGTCTTACTGATGGCTGAAATAATATCGTCGAAAATAAATTACAGGTCAAAAATAAATTACAGGTCGAAAATATTACAGGTCGACTGGGAGGATTAAATTACAGGCTGCACATTAAAAAACCTCACCAACCTACTAAAGCGCTTCTTAGTAAAAGCGCTGCCAAAGATTAATAAAAAACAATTAAAAAAAAAACGCAACATACGAAAGCGCTTTTGGAAAAGCGCTCTTATAGGGTGGGCTTTAAGAGCGGTTTTTCCTAAAAAGCGCTCTTAAAGGCCAACCTATAAGAGCGCTTTTCCAAAAGCGCTTTCGTATGTTGTTTTTTTTTTTTTAACTCTCACAGGGAGGGCTATAAGAGCGCTTTTCTGGAAAAAGCGCTCTTAAAGGGGTGCCTACGAGAGCGCTTTTTCCAGGAAAGCGCTCTTATAGGGGGCCTACGAGAGCGCTTTTTCCAGAAAAGCGCTCTTATAGGGGGGACCTACCAGAGCGCTTTCAGAATCGCTTTTGTAGGCTGCGCCAGCGCAGCCTTTAACAGCGCTTTTAAGCGCTTTAAAAGCCCAAAAAAAGCGCTTTCAAAGCCCCAGCCCGTTGTAGTGCCAATTGTCCTTCCACACTCAAACCTTCGACCCATCGTCAATTCTCCACCTAGTCCATTCCATCACCAAATCCTTTGGAGCAAAAATACTCCTCCAAGCGTAGCTTGGTTTTGCCTCGAGTATATTGCAGTTAGAAAAATATCTACTCTTCCATACTCTCCCTTACAGAGATCCTTCATCGCTTTGGAGCCTCCATAAATGCTTCCTCGAAAGACTCAAATTAAAGTCCCAATCCCCCTAAAACGAATTCCACCCAAACACTTTGCTTTCGCCACATTTTCCCAACTCAACCACTGGATCTTCCTTTCTCCATCCTTTGCACTCCACCAAAATCTAGCTAGAATCCTCTCTATTTCATGACACACTTCAGCTAGAATTTTGTAACAATTCATAATATGAGAAGGAATAGCCTGCACCGCAGCTTTATGGAGAACTTCTGTCCCAGCTCTTGAGAGGAAAATTTCTATCTAACCTTTGAAATTCTTCCAAATGCGTTCCATCACAAGCAAAAACACCTCCTCCTTCTGTTAGCTGGAGATTTCGATTGAAGAAAATGTTCTTTGAAGAAATTAGAGTTCAAACAAGAATGGTTTCTGATGGCTATTCACGAGAATAAAAATGGCTCCTGATGGCCAGGTTCGAGGATGTCATTTAAAGTTGAGATGAAGATGATTGAAATCGAAGCTGAATCGAGATAGGTTGTCTTCAGGACTTAAGCGTTTTTTCGAAATACAAAGAGTACTGAAACTTGGTGTATTTCGCGGCATTCTCATTAGAGATCACGTTGCCACGTATCGAAAGAGAATTCAGGCGGGAGGATTTGAATTTCGAAACACTCTGTATAACCGAACGAGGATTAGAAACGTATGAATGTGAAGCAACGTGGCATTTCATTAGCGTAGGACCGTTAGGGTCGAATTAGTATAAATAAGGGTCTTAGTATCAGAATACGGTGTGTTTATTTTGTACAAATCACTCACAAAATTACTCAAGTATCAAGTGTTAAGAGAAAGAGTTCGCTGAGAAATGTACGTATGACACCAACACCACTTTAAATACATTTGTATTTTTCTTTATTCAAGTATCTTTCTAATTTCTTCATCTTTCGTTTAGTTTTCATTCGAAGCCCTTTTTCATTCTATTATTTTACATTCTTGGACTTTACATTCCTGTATTTTACATTTCTGTAATTTACATTTCTTTTACATTTTTGTCAAAGTTATATTTACGTATATGACAAGTTTACTTCGCATGATTAGTCACACGATCATATCATAAACAAAGTTTCGAAGCAAAAGCCAACAAATATGAACCAAATTATATCAAAAGACAATTGTTTGACTATGTCCTACGATCAATCTAGTCGATCCTGCGAGTAACCAAAGTATAAACTATAGTTTGGAAGACTAGCGATTGTTTACCGGAAATCACCGTAAACACCTTTTTGGATCTTCCAATCACAATTGGAAAGCCCAATAACCTCGAATGAGATACACCAGTCTTTATACCCATTCTATTACGGATCATTTGTTTGACTTCTTCCTGCATATTTTGAATGAATGAGGCTTCCGACTTGTCAAAGTTAGTCATCTGGCCCGAAGCTCTCTTATATCTGGAAAGGATCTCAAGAATTTACTCATGTTCCTTTAGATTAGCTCTTGAGAACGAAAGATTGTCATCCGCAAAGAACAAAAGAGAAATACATAAAGCTCTTATAGCAACACGAATTCCATGAATGGTTTGGTTACCGACAACTTCCTTGATAAAAAAAAAATATCTGCACAAATAACAAACAGGTAAGGGGATAAAGGATATCCTTGGAAGAGTCCTCTCTCTGGAATAAAAGAGTTACTAGGGCACCCATTTAACAGGATTAGGAACGACACCCTAGAGATGCAAGTATAGATCAACTTCAAAAAATTCTCCGAAAAACCCATAGATTCAAGAATTAATCCCTACAATAAAACTCCACTTTCATCTATCATATGATTTTGCCATATCCAACTTAAGAGCTATAACACCTTTTTTACCCCTGATATTACTCTTTATCTGATGAAAATAATCCATCTTTACTAAGGCATTGTTGGTGATCAATCTCCCTTTCACAAAGGCGCTTTTCTCCTCATCAATGATTCCAAGCAGAGCTGCTTTCAGCCTATTCGCAATCGATTTGGACACAATCTTCATCACTACATTGCACTAGCTAATTGGTCTAAACTCCCTCAAAGACTTTGGGTTTTTACACTTAGGGATGAGAACAATTAAGGTTTTATTCATCTCCGTCGGTCCTGCTCACCATTAAGGACATCAAGAACCATCTTCTTCAGCCCCACACTTATTCTTTAGCTTGGCACTTTATAAACTTCACCTCGAAGTTGAAATTACAATCTAATAAGTTCTTAATTCAAGTAAAAATCAAACTAAACTCATAAGTTTCGTATTTGTTCGATTGAATTGCTTGAACCACCACATGAGAATCACTCTCAAATATGATATGATCTATTTGCATATGAATGGCTTTTTAGATAACTTATTTTTAAGCGAAAGCTCAAGCTTCAATAACGGAACATGTACCAAGATCCAAAGTTACCCCCGCAATGAGAAACCTATCATAGTTATCACAAACACACCACCCCTACTCGTAGTTCTCTTTAGATTATCAAATCGAGCATCCACATTACATTTCACCCACCCTTCTTGTAGTGGTTCCCTCCCGCGTGGATGATAAACATTCTCGCTATCCTCCAAGATATTTTGCGCTAGGAACTAATCATTCCAACTATAAAATTCTTAAAGTCCCAATTGATTTGATTCTAATTTCTCATTATTCCAAATCCAATTGTTCCTATTATTCTAAAGCACCCATAACATTGTGGCCACTCTACCTGCAGTATTCTTATCCTCCTTACTACAAATATCAAGATTTAAAGCCTTTGGTTCATTGAAACTTTGAATTATTGGAAGTATAAAAGAGCTAAGACCCATTCCAATCCAACATTGAGCACTTGCTTCACAACCAAAGAAAATGTGCCCATCATCTTCATATCACCATCACATAGTTGACAAACACTCGGACAAGGAACATGGTGTTGTATAAGTCTTACTCGAGCAGGGATACACTCACGAAAAATCCTCCATAACAAGTGTTTAACCTTAGGTGGAGCACGAATCCTCCAAAGACTAATGCAACCCCTTCAATACTATTGTGTACAAGTGTGAGTTGTTAGTACCACATTGCTTGAAAAAATGGAGATTGAACACTTTATAAGTGATAGGACTCATACACCTATCACCTTAAGGTTTTGAGTGAATATGTGGTGTCTCTTTCACTTGTGTGTTGCTCTTGAACCAATATGGATGCCCCCATAATGACCATTAGTGATATCAGAGCCAATGGTTCAAATAAAGGACCGACTCCTTGTATCAAAAGTCTTCCTGATAATGTGGTGGTCAGGAGGCGTGTCCCGCCACAGCGGCTGCAATGGCAATATTGGTGTAAGTGGATGAAAGAGCTTCCGCTTGAGGAGGAGCATAATGGATGAACTCACACTTAAGGGGGAGATTGTTGTGTACAAGTGTGAGTTGTTAGTCCTACATTACTAATTGGAGGTTGAGCACTTTATATGTGAGAGGACTCATACACCTATTACCTTCCCGCCACAGTGGCTGCAATGGCAATATTGGTGTAAGTGGATGAAAGAGCTTCCGCTTGAGGAGGAGCATAATGGATGAACTCACACTTAAGGGGGAGATTGTTGTGTACAAGTGTGAGTTGTTAGTCCTACATTACTAATTGGAGGTTGAGCACTTTATATGTGAGAGGACTCATACACCTATTACCTTCATATTTTGGGTGAATATGTGATATCTCTTTCACTAGTTTATTGCTCTTGACCCAATGTAGATGCCCCTCATGATGACCCAACAAAAACTACCACCCCTCTTCATCTGTTGAATACCCCTTAACAACTTGTATCTCTTCTTAACACTATAATCTCCATTACACTCCTTCTTCCACACCACACAATCCTTCGTAACATCCTCTCACAGAGGAACATCCAATATATTCTTTACAATTTTATGTATGAACATTTGTTTAATTTTATACACATCCCATTGCCTAATATTGTTTAGCATGAGATCATTAACACAAAGATTGTACACACTCTGGATTTGTGATGCACTAACCCACCCATTCTCTTCACCTCTCACGTAAGGATCGACCCATCTACGATCCTCCACCTATAACCAAGGGTTAAAACAACATGAGATTTCCACATGCTTCTCCAAATATAACTAGGATTATTTCCGATATTAACCTCAAAAAAGAAGATCGGCTTGTTTAGCCACCGTTGTCATGTTGAATGACTTAAAATCATAAAAGTCAAACTCATCTTCATTCTTAGAATCTGTCCACCTTTTCTACGACATTCATCTTATCCCTTTATTGTAGTTATCTCCCTTACTTGAACAAATTCAACATTCTCTCAATAGAGTGTGGTAGAACATAGACCATCATAATATTCTTAAAAACATTGGTTTAGAGTTATCCACTAGTGAGAAAATAAAAAATGTTGATTTCATGACCAAATTTAATGCATATGCTAAATTGATATCCATATTCACACTTCTCCTATTTTTCTTACATCGAGTAACATTTTACTTTAATTTTAAGATTTTAATTTCCTTTTATTTTAGCTAACATTTTACTTGATTTATGTGTTTCATTTGTTGAATGAAGTTTTTGGATTTTTCAATCAGACAAAGGGCCAGTTTGTTTCAGCTTTAAAAAAATGGATTTTTCCTTTGTATTTTTGAAAATAGATTTTCTAAAACCGTTTTTCAAAATATTACAAGTTTTTTTATATTCGTTTTTTCTAAAATGAAACACTTAATTTGACATCCTATAACATAAATATACATAATTGAAGACCAAAACTTAGTCAAAATCATAATTTTTTCAAAAAATTGTATTTCAAAAATGATTTTTATGAAAATCTATTTGAAATAGCTTCAAAATTAAGTAATTTTTTGAAATTTTGATATACAAATTTTTTCCCCATAAATAAATGAAATACCTAAAATCACATTTTAAGAATAACTATTCAAACAGATTTTTCATTTGAAGCTTTTATAAAAAGTTTCTTTGTAAAAAAAAATTTCGCAAAATTTGTTAACACTATAAAAATCATTTTTAAAAAAAGCCAAAACAAACGGGCCCTTTATTTAAAGTTCTGGAATGGTTCAGCATGCATGTAAATGTAATGTTCTGCTCGCTGCAGAGAATAGACGATGTAGATTTGCCACATAAAAATTAACTTTCTATAAGTTCCATCGTTTTCATTCAACGTTCTCTCAATTTAATAATGTAACTAACAGTGTATCATATTCAACCCAATCCTAATTCATCCCAAACTACAGTATTATTATAAAATTAACTAAAATATAAAATATCAACAAAATTTCAAAAATTCGCTTTATCTCGTGCGGACAAATGAAACGCTGTGCCTAGTCTCAGAAACGGCGTCGTTGAACCCAACTAACCTGCATTTAGCACCACTGAAAGAAGAAACAACCCCTGGAACCGGATTTCCCTGAACCGGGTTCGTGGTTCTACGATACGGTCCAAACCACTTATTTTGCATGTACCGGTTCTTTCTCCAAGGAGGTATCGATAACCCTCTACTCCTTAAACACAATTTCACAGCACCACACAAGGCCAAAACGATGCGTTTCAGCTCCTCCGATGTTCCAACGAAAATTGCAGGAACATAACTCATAATCTCTGTGTAACGACTCGTCGGCCGTGCGATTTCAAATTGTCCGGCGAAACCAAGCTCAACGAAGTACCTACTCTGCCACGTGGACGATCCAGATCGCACCACGTCGATAAACTCGTGGCTGCCGGCGGTTATTCCGCCGGAGGATTCCCACCGTGTCTTACAAATCGCAGCATTGTATCCCTTCTCACGCAAAAACGACATCACGTTTCGATTGAAAACAGAAAAGCTTTGTTCCTTCAGAAAAGCGAATTTCACAGCCGCTTCAGAAACATGCACGCGAAGCGTGTTCAGGTAAGAATCTGCATGAGCATTTTCAGCGCTTAAGAGCAGATCCTCGACCGAGTCCAAGCATTCAGTAACCGAGTCAACTCGCTCTGACTCAAAATCGTTCTCCGCTGAGTCACGCTGGTTTTCTTCATCTTCCTCGAGGAAATCATGTACGAGCTCAGACAGAGACGGTGAAGAAGTGAATTCTCCGTCACCAGAACCGGAATGCTCGCTTCCGCTACTGACGCCACTCAGTCGCCGGAAATTACCGCCGACGAGTCGAGCTTTGGCTTCATCGTCGAACGGATCGGTGACTCGTTTCTTTCTAGCAAAATTCATCTCTGTAACTTAAACCGTTTCAAAGAGTTAAAAATTCGAGTTATGTTTTTTTTGTTTGTAAAAGTAACTGTGAGGGTTTGATTATATATAGATGATAAGAATAATGGGAATTGTGCAGAGAATATTCGAGGAAAATATTAAGTTTAAACTCGTAATAGTTTATGCGATTTTTATTCAATTTGTTGGGAATTAAAAATTTGACTAAGATAAAGTATTAAAGAAGGATATACTATATAGGTTCGAAATGTGAGATTAGAATTTACAAGTACTAACGTTATATAGATGCTTTGGCATATTCATTTTCTTTTTCTTTAAAAATAAATATATAATAATTTTCTTATTTGGATTTTGCCATGGGTTTGTGACACGTGAGATTGTGATTTCCACACGTGTGTATAAGGGAGAGGTTAGCTTGCACGAGATTGGCGCGTGGGTGGAATACGACAATTGTGAGATAGTTATTGGATAAGTGAAAGGTGGGGTCGTTTTGGAGGATAGGTGTTGCCGTTTAGTGGTCGTGGAGGGTCGTTTGTGGGTAAATGTTAGCATTGTGAATAATTATTTTGGGAGGGCCAGGTCTAAAGAAATTGCTTTACTTGTTGATGATAGATTATAGTTAATTAATTTTAGATAAGGATAAGTTTGATGATAGATTGATGAGTGTTTTAACAGGGATATCCTATATGGATTAGGATCGTTGAATGGTAGTTTTATTTATTCATAAGTTTTGGATATTATGCTAGTAGGGTATAAACGTCAAGAGGTTAAATAAAATGTTAGGAGTTTACAAAAATTTAAAAAGTTAGGTGAATTTGGCAAGCAATGGATAATGCAAATAATCCAATGAATTCATGTTTTTTTTTTATACAAGCCAGTGAATTCATGTTGACTGTTAACTTTACACTACATTTTGCAAGCTCAAACTTTTTAATATGTTTAGTTAAAAAAGCTTTTTATTATGCTACAAATAAATAATAAGTATTTTAAAACAATTAAATAATGTGTATTTTTATTTTTATTTGAGGTTACAATTGGTCCCATAGTGTCAATTATTGTGATTTGAATGCCAACAATGCACCCACTTTTTTCTCTATGGATAGGATTAAGATGTTGACACCATTTGACCAATTGAATTGAATTAGACTTTCTGATAAATTAAAGTTTAAATGTTAGCTGAAAATTATGTTTGTATTTAATAAAGTATATGTAAGTTTCAATTTGCTTGAGTGAAGAGAGCATATGTGAACAACAAAAAGATGTTGACATTATTTGTAATAGTAAAATAAAATAAACATGTTGGCACTATGTCGACATGGTGGATTGTTATTTCAATTTGCTATTGCCATGCTATATGCAGTGAATGGATTTCTTTTTCTCACACGATGCTACCGAAATTCCAAAATTTTATAAACTAAAATAATAGATAAATAATTCAGAATTTCAAATAACTCTAGATAGAAAATGAGTTTTGTTTATTGAGAGATAAAGAATAAATTAAATGAAAAGAAAATGCCATTAGCTTAAAGAAATAAAGAATAATAAATGGAAGGAAAAAAAAAAAGGAAAAAACAAGCAACTTTTTTTTTGTTATAGATAAAAATACGATATATTCTAAAAAAAATTGATACACAAAAAGGTGGAGGACTAAACTCTTCGCTATATCTTTTAATGTAGGCTTCACGAAAATGCATCCACACATCTTGATTATCATTGTATTATAATGGATGTTAATAATTTGTATACTGAACTTATGCTTTTGTTGCAGCAGAATCAAAATGACACTAGTTTGATTTTGAGATTTTTGTTAGTGCATGAGACACCTTTAGTGAGGAGAGAAAGAGAGAATAACAAAGAAAATAAGGATTATATTATTCACTTGAATTATACAAATAAGGATACAACTTATGACTATTTATATTCAGCCTTAATTCACCTTCTCCCTTAAGAAGTAAAATCTAGATTCACCTCGATTCACCTTCTCCCTTAAGAAGTAAAATCTAGCTTCGACATGCTTACTCCTTCCATGCAAAACTGGATTCTTCACCAGATTTATGGCGGACATGTTGTCGATTTGTAACACAGACGATTTCTTCACTTCGACTTCCATTTCTTCAAGTAGAGTTCTGATCCAAATTGCTCGACATGCAACATAAGATCCTGCTATATATTCAGCTTCACATGAAGACAATGCCACCACAGGTTGCTTCTTCAAACACCATGAGATTGGGGCACCAAACACTTGAAAGAAATATCCAGTTGTGCTTCTTCGATCTTCCTTATCTCCACACCAATCAACATCTGAAAAATAATTTACTATTGCTTCTTTTCCTCCAGATTCTTGTCGAAATAGTATTCCACAATTTATTGATCCTTTCAAATATATTAGGATTCTTCTTGCAGCCTTCATATGTAACACCCTTGGTTCACTCATATATCTGCTTACTAATTCGACAGCGAAACCTATATCAGGTCGACTGTTGCACACATACCTCAGAGATCCAATAATTTGTTTGAACAAAGTTGCATTGACTTTGTCTTCCTCTCCATGCTTCTCCAACTTCACATTTGGTTCGATGAGTGAAGAGGCAGGATTCCAATCTTTCATTCGGAATCTCTTGAGAATCTCTTTGATATACTTTCTTTGATGTCACACCATACCTTGCTTCGACACTTGAAATTCCATACCTGGGAAATAAGACAATTTTCTCAAATCTGACATTTCAAATTCTTTCATCATCAGCTCTTTGAACGTCGATAAGTTCTTCAAGCTATTTCCAGTTACTAACAAGTCATCAATATAACACCCCAATTCTACCCCGAGCATTTATGCAGAAATTATAATGCAAGAAATCAGAGTATTTAAAAATTTCAAACAACACATTGGAGTATCACATATTAACTTAAAACTTAAGCTTGTATTTTATTCAATAATGATATATAGCATTCGAATTAACAGTCAACTATCAACTTATCTCAACTCAAACAACTTGGAAGTATAATAAGTACTTCATATTATTCAACTTTGAATCAACGGTTATAATAACAATAACTAAAAAATCAACAACCTAGAAATAACGATATAAGCAACCCCTCGAGTGCTACGTATCAGAGCGACACACCAACTGAACTCGATGGAACAACAAACTTCCACAATATACTAGAGTACTTGCCCATTTCCCTTGGTAGGGGAAACATTAGCATCAAGAGTGAGATATCAAACTATATAAATAGGATCATAATAAATCATATATTAGGTAAAGAATATAAATGAATCACCGCCTCACACAACATCAACATAAACAACACAAAGAACATCATCAATGAATAGTCATGATATAAACATATAAACATATTCGATAGGTCATCATATAAGCATTATCAACAAGTCAACACATATGCATCTTTATTATATATCAGAAATTAGGCATATTCGGTTAATCACATTCACAAATATTAATATCATTACTCTATTCATTAAATCACAAATTCACATCTTCACATAATTCCATCATTTAATAAGTCACAAAAATACAATCACTATAGTCACAAAACGTCATAATTATGAATCACATAAGACACATGAGACATGACTGATGTATATGCATGTGGTACCAATCAGAGCTTCAGCCCCCGTCACCAATTACCCAATTCAGAGGCACAAGGCATAAGTCTTCCTCACTAATTTGCCAATCCAGGTCGTCACAGAGTATGCATATGAAATGTGACTCGACAAACAAGACAATACAACATACTCATCACAATTGCATATCGTCACGAGGCATAAGCCTATATCACAATCAATTACCATCTATACAAAGTAATTCATGACACCATAATATTTCATCTTTACTTAGTCACGAAATCATCATCACAAATATATACAACATCACGTAATACAAATCATCACAAAATATCGTCATGTTTCGACACATCACCGCAATTATACAACTTCGTATATAAACAAGTCATTACATATATATATATATATATATATATATATATATATATATATATATATCCTCATGCTTCAGCATATCACAACAAACATACAACTTCGTTTATTAACAAAATCGTCACAAATATACAATTCGTATATCATCAAAATTATTACAATTATCATCACGTTTCGGCACATCGGCGCAATTACTCAACTTCACATATTAACAAAGTCATCCAAATCAAAACCACAATTTTCAATCAATTCATAAGATAATCTCAACATGCTAATTTATCAAGTAAAACGAATAAACTTCCAATTATCAATTAATTCAATTAGACATAATATTATTTATCAAGACTACATCATTGACATAACAATATATTATTCTCAACATAAATATTCAACCAAATCACAATTACGGTCAAATTCTCAAGATATCGTAATTTACCGATAAATTGAATAATTTATCCAAGTCTAAGTATATTCCAATTAATAATCCTATCATCTGAAGTTTCAATTCAATATTCTATTTCCAATCCAATTTCAAATTTACTATTTCATTTTCTATTCCAAAATCAACATTTAATATAAAGGATATTCAAATCCACACAATTTCGGTCGGTTCGTAAAATATCACAATTTCAACAAAATAACATCACGACATTAATCTACTAATTAAACTTAGCTACCACGTAAATTTTCATCAAATTCCAGACAACTAATTATACCGCTTAATTAGGCTATTTCGATCAAATGAAATTATTTTGCATTTCATTAGTTCTATAACTACTGTTACACACTTCTTACCTTACTACTTAATTATACTACATTTCATGGTTCTTTTTCCAATATAATATACTAGTATATATGATCCTTCTGCAATTCATTTCTATCTCATGTCTGATTAATTTTATATATATATATATATATATATATATATATATATATATAAGAGGGAAAGACCCAAAGGAAACAAAAGAAACTCAATCTTCAAGATTGTTAAAAAGTTTATACATATTTCCACTATCCTTATATAGGAAAAGGCAATCGAGCAGATAAAATTAAAAGTAAGAAGCAAGTGTGGATCAATGATCATATTTTATCTAGGGAAAGTAACCAAACTCAAGTACACTCAAGTGCATAGTAAGCCGCATCACACCGCTTTATACCTTTTTAGGTCACACGCTAAGAGAAAAATGATAAAATGTTTCAATGATGGAACTATATTTAATGGTCACATTCCTTATTACACTTTGGCAAAATCAAAGCAGCACGTGCCAGCCGACACCTAGACAGTCATTTCCAAGGGCCGACCACGTCTGATATCCAGAAATCCTGACAAGTCTTAGGGGTAACTCTTTCATGTTGGCCAAAGGCCTAATAACACGAGGCCCACTTAACCAATATGCTACAATGAGCCCAAGCTTTAAACACCTTCACAAAGGAATTTCAGGTACCCAATCTCTAATCTCCATTTTCACTATGATTATCTTGAATCCTAAATTGAATTGGGCGTTGGAGTGCTAACCATGCATGTACCCCCTTTTGATCCTTCGTATCAACCATTAGGAACTCCTATTCAAGACCAACATTGCTCAACGAAAATTGATTCAAAATCAATGTCTCCGGTTCAAGAAGCATTGTGATTGCAACTTCCGATCCACGATGCCTGATAAGTGCCAAAATGTACTTATTTTGTGTATGTAAATAGTGGCACTTATCAATACTTTTGTTAACACCGTTTGAATAATTCCCCATTTTGTGTATAAATACGTATACTTTGTAAATAGTTGTATTTTCATATACTTTTATACCATTTGATAGTTTTTCCTTTGTTTTTATAGGTATTCATGCTTATTGGAGCCTTGAGGAATAAAGTGTCAAAGGCACGGCTTCGATTTCGCAATTTTGGTGAAAGCCCGCTTAGCCACCGTCAAGCGGACTTCCAAAGACTCAAAATAAGGATGACCAAAATCATCATTTTGGTTTCCATTCATTCATTATTGGATAGAGCATTGAATAAGCTTTCCAACGCTTCAAACCGGGCGCAATTCGGAGTTACGGTTCTCGAGTTATGGCGAAAACAAAATCTGATTTTTAGAAGACTCCGCTAAACGGAGGAGTTCCGCTGAGAGGAGCTCCAGCGGAGCAAATCAGCGTCTGGATGCAATTTTGAGTCCGCTGAGCGGAGGGGGTCCGCTAAGCGGACCTGCTAAGACAGCAGCTCGTTAAAAGGGGCCAAAATCACATTTTTAGGTAATGGGTTGGGTATTTTTGAGTCCCAACACCATCAACTTCATTCTTAGAGTAAAATTGGCTTAGAAAACAACTTCGGAGGTTGCATAAGGATGATCAGGGGTGGATTGAGCGTCGAACGGAGTTGACAAACCGGGAGATCTTCGGTTCATTTCTCTTCTTCTTTGTGTATTTCTCTTTGGTTGGTTTTGTTTGTATATTTACTTGAATCTTATGTATATTTACCGATTATAATGTTATATTTAACTTGCTTTACAAATCTGTGTTGATGTTATCCTGGATTTTTGCTCTATGCAGGGGATTTGGGGTGCTTTAGAGATAAACTTCTTGAATCCTTATCTAGGATGATTATCTGTTAGTTTCTAAACTCTAGAGATAGATTTAGAGCTAACATTCACTGTGGGTATCTGTACTTAATGCTTTCGTGTTTGAGCGGCGCGCGAGAGATCGCCGACGCGAGAATACGGATGTTCTCGCGACTTCGCGTTAGAGATAACCTTGGTTGTGAGATGATCTCGTTTGTGCTCCAGAGATGGACGCTTATGTGAGAGATACGTGATGACATAGATGAGTATCGTAGGTTGAGTATAACGGGTTGGTAAGTGTATGTTTGTGAAGAGTGAATTTACATTCCTGATAAGTTATTTCTCTTCTAAGAATGTGTTTATTCTTTTCCTGTCTATATCTTTGTTTACTTTTTGCTCATTCAAATCCAAAGTTCGAAATCGTAGAAACTGTTGAATGGCATCTCTCCATCTTTGAGGACGATAATTCCCGGATCAATATTTCCAAATCTTTTTTCGTTGCTTGCCCTATACTGCATTCAACAAAATAGCGCCGTTGCCGGGGATGGTTGTGATTGCATCGCAATAGTTTCCGTGGTCTTGAGCTTTGTATATATCGTATATATTGTATAGTTTCACTAGTATATATATTTACTTGTACATGTTTACTTGTTTATGTTCACCATATAGTTTTACTTGTATATGTTACATACAAGTATACTTTTGTTAGTGAATGTTGGTGAAACATGTTGATCTCGGATTAGCTCTTTAATTACAAATCTTCACTTTTCAACTTGCGTATCCTGTAACACCCCGATATCCGCTGCACGCATCAACCGTGTCGGCCAACCGAGCATGTTACCGGCTTAATCAATAATCCCCCTAGGTCTGCTTATCGGCTGCCCAGGAAATATTGTTTTTGCCTCCCGCAGGAATCGAACCACGTACCTAGGGGTTAAGTACGTATTCATAGCAATTCCTGCTACCAATTGAGCTACTAGCTCAAGTGGTAGCAGGAATTGCTATGAATACGTACTTAACCCCTAGGTACGTGGTTCGATTCCTGCGGATGGCAAAAAAAATATTTCCTGGGCAGCCGATAAGCGGACCTAGGGGGGATTATTGATTAAGCTGGTAACATGCTCGGTTGACCGACACGGTTGATGCGTGCAGCGGATATCGGGGTGTTACATATCCAACATTCACTAATTTTTCTTTTTGTGTATGTTAATAGTTATATGTGTTTCATGTTTGTATATATGTGTTTGTTCATGTACATATTTGTATATGTGTGTTTTCTTTTATGTTTGTATAATCATTGTATATATTTGTACTCGTAACATTTATTGAGTGGTTGGTTAGGACACTTTCTTTAGGTCTGTGCGGTGAGACGTCACCATGGCATGACGAGAGGAGGCTACTTTCCAAACACTGAAACAATAAAGGCGTCGAGCTAATGACGTAAAACAAGCGCTTGTTGGGAAGCACCCCAACGGCTGTAAATATTGTTTATATTTCTATTTATGAGGTATTTAGGTGAAGTGGTGAGTGATTGGAACAACAGATCATGTTCTAATTTTTCTGGTTTCTGCTATGCCCGCTAAGCGGAGCAGAGCTCGCTAAGCGAGCATACTAGAATTTTGTTTTTCTGCTCTGTACCAGTGGGGTTCCCATTCCACCTGGTTCACTCATTTTTCCCACTTTCACCAAGGCTAATTAGTAGTATATATTGGTTTTGTTTTTCTAATTCTTTTATTGGTTGTTTGTACTCGAATTTTTTTTGGTGATTCGAAGAATTTTGAGGTGATTTTCCAAAGCTTGAGTGTTTCAACCTGCGGATGTATGGTAGGATATTGTTTTTGAAGTTGTATCATTCAAGGTACTCATTTATCGCTTTCTATAGCATATCATGTTTAGGAAACTTTTCATTTGTACAATTACCATGCCATTCATTCTTTTGCATTACTTGCTTGTTGATTGAATCACTTTAGTTCCCAAACCATAAATGTGAGGAAGCTTTCCATTGTTCATATATGCTGGAGGCCACAATCTTTGTTTTAACGGGATTTTATTATGCTTAATCTTTTGTTTATGTTGATTTTATGAAAGCATGAAAAGGATCAAGGCATTTTGTTTCATTTTGAGCACAACTACCAAAACCAAATAGTCAATTCACCTTGTGAATGTATGATCATTTGTTAACCTTTTTGAGCCTTTTTGTCAATGTCCATGTGGTTTTTACTAAATGCTTATCTTTGAGTGTTTAGTTCTCATTTTTGCATGGATGATTGATTCTTTATTTTCTTGAACCCTCAACCATGATTTTTGGTATGAATTTTTACCTTGCCTTAGAAGTAGGGAGTATTCACATGATGATGTGGTTGAATTCAAGTTGGGGAGAAAAATGATTATATACTTATTTGGTTGTTGCTATGAGGTTGAAAAGAAAGAAAAAAATGTGAAAAAAAAAAGAGAGAAAAAGTTTTGAAAAAGAAAAAGAAAAGAGAAGCAAATAATTGTGCTAATAAGTATTGTGATTGGTTTGAGAAACATGTGGATAAGGAAGAAGTTTAATCGATATTTTGTTGCTTAGGACTTTGGTGGATTGATCACTCCCTTAGGTTTATGCAAGTTTTTGTGTCGATTAGCCTTAGGACATATCCCTTGTTTGTTAACCAAGCCACATTACAACCTTGAAAAGCCCTTGTGATTCTTGCTTTTATATCTTCAATGTGATTTTTGGATGAATGCATAATTTAATCTTTTGTTTGCAAGATTGTTGGATGAGTGTTAACAGTCCCTCACCTCTGTGTGTTCTTCATCCATTGATGAAATTTTGCTAGGTGTGATTCATGAGATAACATGTATTGTGTTAGAATGTTTTGTATGCTTTTTGTACTTAGGATTCGTTTCGTTTACATGTTGTCGTTGTAGTATAGTGGTAAGTATTTACTTTATTTATACGTTTTTGTGTTGAGCCATACATTTGATTTTAGTTTTCAAAACTTGTTGATTCATAATTCTTTGGTTTATTACTTTTGATTCTTTGATTTATTTGACATTGTTTGAGGACAAACAAAGTTTCAGGTTGGGGAGAGTTTGATAAGTGCCAAAATGTACTTATTTTGTGTATGTGAATAGTGAAGGATAGAAAAACACTTAGAAAGGGGGGGTTTGAATAAGTGTGGCTTTAAAAACTTGACAGATAAAAATAAATTGCACAGTTATTTTTATCCTGGTTCGTTGTTAACTAAACTACTCCAGTCCACCCCCGCAGAGATGATTTACCTCAACTGAGGATTTAATCCACTAATCGCACGGATTACAATGGTTTTCCACTTAGTCAGCAACTAAGTCTTCCAGAGTCTTCTGATCACACACTGATCACTCCAGGAACAACTGCTTAGATACCCTCTAAGACTTTCTAGAGTATTCTGATCCACACGATCACTCTAGTTACAACCTGCTTAGATAACCTCTAAGACTTCCTAGAGTATTCTGATCCACACGATCACTCTAGTTCCTTACAACTTAATGTAATCAATTCTAAGAGTATTACAATTGCTTCTTAAAAGCTATAATCACAAACTGTGATATTTCTCTTAACGTTTAAGCTTAATCTCACTAATGTATTACAACAGCAATGTAGTGAGCTTTGTTGAAGATGAAGATTCTGAGCTTTTGGTTTAACAGCGTTTCAGCAAGTCTTTTTGAATAATCTTGTTCAGAGTTGTTAACCTTGCTTCTCATCAGAACTTCATATTTATAGGCGTTGGAGAAGATGACCGTTGAGTGCATTTAATGCTTTGCGTGTTCCGTACAGCATCGCATTTAATGTTATACGCTTTTGTCAACTACCTCGAGCCTTGTTCACGTTGTGTCTACTGACGTTGCCTTTAATAGCTTTTAACGTTCCTTTTGTCAGTCAGCGTAGCCTGCCACTTGTACTTCCTTCTGATATGATGTTTGTGAATACAACGTTTGAATATCATCAGAGTCAAACAGCTTGGTGCATAGCATCTTCTGATCTTCTGACCTTGAAGTGCTTCTGTGCGTGATACCATCAGAACTTCAGTGCTTCTGATCTCATGTTCTTCTGATGCTTCCATAGACCCATGTTCTGATTCTGCTTCGACCATCTTCTGATGTCTTGCCAGACCATGTTCTGATGTTGCATGCTGAACCCTTTGAGACAAAGCTTCTGAGCGCTGAATTATGCATACTCTTTATATATTTCCTGAAAAGGAAATTGCATTGGATTAGAGTACCATATTATCTTAAGCAAAATTCATATTATTGTTATCATCAAAACTAAGATAATTGATCAGAACAAATCTTGTTCTAACAATCTCCCCCTTTTTGATGATGACAAAAACATATATAAATGATATGAATTTGCGATCAGAAAGAGCAGACGGCAAAAGACAAATTACACAGCTATAGCATAAGCATATGAATATGTCTCCCCCTGAGATTAACAATCTCCCCCTGAGATAAATAATCTCCCCCTGAAATAAATACTCGAAGAACTTTAATAAAAGACTTCCCTGATTATTTCGGTAGAGACGATCACATAAGCTTCTGTCTTCAGAGAATTCATAGCTTCTGACTTCTGCTTCCATTGGACAGCTTCAGAACTAGAATTCCTTTAGATCCTTAGAACACTCACAGCTTCTGATTCCTGCTTCCATCTAGGACAACTTCAGAACTTGAATTTCTTTGATCTTCAGAACATTCACAGCTTCTGATTTCTGCTTCCATTTAGGACAGCTTCAGAACTTGAATTTCTTTGATCTTCAGAACATTCACAGCTTCTGATTTCTGCTTCCATTTAGGACAGCTTCAGAACTTGAGTTTTCTGGATCTTTAGGACATTCACAGCTTCTGATTTCTGCTTCCCTCGGATAGCTTCAGAGCTTGAATTTCTACCAACATCACTTCATGCTAGATTTGTATCAGAACATTGTTGAATGTACCAGAGCATCATCAGAGCATCTCTACATCCTGAAATGTTACAGAACAAAAACTAAACGACAAAAGTCAGCATGAACGAGTCAGAACATAAAATGTATATTAGAACACATGATATGTATCAGAGCCATATAGGCTAAACTAATGTGTCAGAGCAAATAGAATTTTGTCAGAGCAAATAGACAAATCAAATTCTATTATCAGTGCTTCTGATTCATTCTTCTTTCTTGCTTCTGATTTCTGAAGCTTGACAGCACTCAGCTTGCTTCAGTTTCCATGAGCTTATTCTTTTTACAGAATAACACTTCTTATGGTTTTGCTTCTTGTGTTTGCTTCTTGTCTTCACTTCTTTATATCTGCAAAACACTTAAACCATATAGAACTTGCAGTTCTTGTTAGTAAATGCAACTGATTAAATCAAATCATTTATCACATATTTCTCCCCCTTTTTGTCATATCATCAAAAACAGAAAAGATTCAGAGACAAACAGAACGAAACACACGGAGGAAGAAGATGATTTCATTTAAGTTCAAACAGCAGGTACAGAAGTACATGAAGATAAGTGAGATCAGATGCACAAAAAAAACAAAACAGATGCAACGGAAAGAAAGAAACAACACAGACTCAATCTAAGATGGCCCTAGCCTTGACAAGATCTTGGCCAGCATCTCTTTAACCTCATTGTTGTGTCCTTCTTGCTTCACCATGAAAGCGCTATACTTAGCATTGAGTGAGCTTTGCTCATCCTGTCTCTTCTGAATTTCTTCCAGAGTCCTTGCAAGACGAGAAGATTCATCAGAAGAAGCTTCACCGCTTTCAACCACAGGAATAGCAACTTGATCTGTAGCTTTCATGGATAGATCATTTGCAGGGATTTCCTCAACAGGAACAGTTTTAGCAACATGATCTTCAGCATCTGCTTCTTGCATAGAAGCATCTCCATATTCTGCAGCAGGAATTTCTGAGTCTCCATTCTCAAGTGCCTGAAGAATGGCAGCTAGATTCCTGGGAGCAGAAGGACCTTCAACTTCTGGTGGGTCAACAACTTCTGGAATGACCAAGCTTGGGTCTTTCTCAGAAGGGTTTTCCCTCAGATAGTTAAAGAGAGTCTTGAAGTCTCCGAGCAGAACAGGATAATCAGGAATCCAGATAACCATATCCCTGCATGGATTTGCTTCCATTTCAGCAGCCAGTCTTAATTGTTCCATTTCATCCAAAAAGGGCTTCTCTTCCAAAAGATGTCTTCCTTTGAGACGAACAAACCAGAAGTCTTCATAGTTTCTCAGAATTCCACGAGGTCGTGAGGCAGCAGCTTCACAGGCTTCCTGAAGTTCTAAAAACAGAGCATCTGATTCTCTGCGAACGATCCTCCAGAAGTTCCGCATAGCAACATCATTCAATCCAGAACTTTCAGCAATTCTGAGAGTATCAAAGATACTTCTGAGATTCCTCTTTATTTTTTCAAAAACTACACCAATAGGGTATACAGGGCGGAATTTTATTTGGGTTTTTGAAAAGGCAGGGTTGGAAGTGAAGTACGGATGAGGTTCTCTATCCAACCTATAAGAAGATTCTGCTTCAGTATCAGAATCTAACACTACCACTTCAGCTTCAAGACGAGGCTTGGGAGTGTAGTTGCAATCACGGAGCAGCTGTTCATGTGATGCAGAGGTTGGAAGAATAGAGTCACTATGGTTATTTAGAGTGGTGGAAGGAACAGATTCATAGTTGGCATGGGGAGGTGGTTGAGAGATGGAGATATTTGTGTGTGGTGGAAAGAGAGTTTGAATGGGTGGTATATCCAGAACATGATCATCAGCAGCTTGGTCAGAAACAAGGTTAGTTGAGGGTGAAGGAGAAGGGATGGAGGCATCTGGAATTGGTGAGAGAGGAGGAGAATTGGGTTTGGTTGCATGAGAAGATGGAGGTGTAAGAACACGGACAATTATGGGTGATTCTGGTGTGGCTTTTTCTGGTTCAGGGGTAGGGACAACCTCTATTGGTGCAACTTCTGAACGAACAGCAGGAACAGAATCAGGTTCAGAAATGCATATACCTTTGGAACCTCTCAGAAAAGCTTTGGCCACATCCTCAGTCTTCTTCTGCTTCTTACTCTTCGGCTCTTCAATAATCTTTGCTTTGCCTCTAGAGATTTCTTTCCTTCTGACATAAGCCAGAACTTCTGGTTGATTCTCAGCCTCTTGAGCAGCATTTTCTTCATCTGAGCTTTGAATAACCATCTTCCTTTTTCTGTTTATCTTCTTCTTAACAACTTCAACAATCTCATCATTGTCATTTGACTTCTTCTTCTTTTTCTTCTTCTCAGCTTCCTTCTTATTCTTCTCAAAATCAGCAGATACGGCCTTAACAACTTCTGCAATCACTTCTTCTGGGACTACTTCATTCTTAGTGGTAGCAGCAACTTTCTTAACAACCTTCACCTGATTTAAGGAGGGATGATCAAACTTTCTTTTGGTTCTTTCTTCCTTCTTGCGATTCACTTTAATAGGAGCACCTTTGTCTTGATCTTTAAGACTCTTATCCTCTTTTTGTGACTTCAGATACTTAGTTCTGACCTCAGGTACCTCACTATTGAAGAAGGTTTCAAAGTCAGCTAGAACTGGTTTTCTTCTGATTCTTGTTCCAACTAGAGGTTGAGGAACTTTGAGGATAGTGTCAATTATTTTCATCTTCTTTAAAGAAAAAAGCATTCAGACAGGCTCCAGTGGTGACAGCAAGGTCTTTGATAATACCTTCAGACTCCAGACTCTCAACAATCTTGGAATGCACCAGAAGGTTTGTAATAATTCTACCAAAAGGAATGATTGTTCCACCATTTTCTTTTCTGAAAGCGTTTCTGGAATCCTTTACTGCTTTCCACATATGGTTGAAGATAATGTAGATCACATCAACCTTTTTCTGAGTGGCAATGCAATAAAGAATATACCTTTGCTCATTATTGATGAAATCCGCGGCATATGTTCCTTTCCTATGGTAGAAGCACCCAAGAAGGATCTTTGTCCAAATTTTGTAGACATCTCTTAAATCCTTGACGCTTTTTGTTTTCTTGACATTTGGATAGAGAGTGGATAGAACATCTCCCAAATCTGCCCTTTGATCAAACTCAAAAACCCCTTCAGGGTTTTTCAGATCAAACATCATTCTTAGGATGTTTTCAGTAATAACAACAAACTTTCCATGGACGAAAGAAAGTATAGATTTTGGAGCAACCACAGCATGTGCCCAGAACTCCTTGACAAGATCCGGATAAACTGGGCCAACGAACTCAGCAAACAACGAGGTCCATCCTTGAAAGATGATGTCTTCTTTAAGATGAAATTCATTTTCTTCAAGGTTGTCAAAGTCAACCATGAGTTCACACAGAACTTCCAATTCATCTTTAGGAATGGAGCATGCAACAACAGGAGTGAGTTCCTGGTTTGTTTCATTATGCATATGGAGAAGAGTAGATGAACCAACATTTTGAGATGAAGAAGCAGCCATTGAAACAGAATGATCAAAAGAGAAGAACAACTTCTGGGTTTTCGGTTAGGGTTTTAGAAACGACTAAGAAGCTTTCAAAAAGAAGGTATGCAAGAAGAAAGAGAGACAAGGGAGCGAAAAAGATATATGAGATGATTTGAAAAGAATATATAGAGACGGATTTGAAAAAGAAAATAATAAAAAATATAAACTGAACAGTTCCAGAATCAAAAGAAATCAATTTTATTAAATGATGAGTGACGTAAGGAGAGAGAACGTGGTAAATGAAATGATTTAGAACAGTTACCTAGGTCGGCGTCTTTTCAACTGCACGCTTTGTACTAACGTACAGACACGTGTTCATCATCAGATAATGGATGACAGGTGTGAAATATTCAATAGGCTTTACGCCTTCTGATTCCGATCACAGCTTCTGAATTGATCAAGTTTCTCTTCTGGAAACACTTCTTCTGAAGTGTGCTGATGTAAATCTGAATGATCTTCTGATCCATTACTTCTGATATACACAGCTTCTGGAGATTTACATCTTTGTTCTGCAGCTTCTGATAAGATAAAAACTGTATCTGCAGAGATTCTTAAGCTGCTTTGTTTCATCAGAAACAAGTTTATCATCAAACCAGATATTTATTGATTCGTCCACAATCAATGTTTCAATATTGTATATTCTGTAGCACTTAGAGCATTCAGAATAATCAAGAACGAAACACCATTGCTTTAGAAACAAACAAAACAAATGGTTTCAAGACTAATAAACTTTCTTTTCTGATCTCCTACGAACATAGTTTCTTCAACAGATTTAAGTACCAGAACTTGGAAGACAGTCTTTCTTCCCTTCAAGTGTTGAGACCAACTTGAGTCCAGGTGACTTGACATGTTGACTTTTATCTTCTTTGTTGCCAAGAGAATCTGCAAAAGAAATAGTCTTTTTCTTCGGTACCCACATCTTCTTGGGTCCTTTCTTGTTAGATTTTCTCAAGTTCTGATTGAACTTGGGTTTAACATTGTAAGCAAAAGGAGGAACAGCATGATAATTTTTAATGTGAGTTTCATGATATTTCCTAGGTTGTGTCACATGCTTTTTGGTGTGTGTTATGTGAAAACTTTGAGCATGTGAAGTGTGCCTAATATCATGGGAGTGGCCATACTTGAACTGATCATACAATGGCTTGTATGTGAATTTCATTTCATCAACAGGTTCAAGTTTGTATGGGGTTTCACCCTCAAAACCAATGCCAACTCTTTTGTTTCCAGACACAGCATATATCATAGAAGCTAGCTGACTTCTGCCAATACTTCTAGATAAGAACTTCCTGAAACTTAAATCATATTCTTTCAGAATATGGTTTAGACTAGGAGTGGATTTTTCTGAATCAGAAGGAGATCCAACATTATTGGATAATTTTAAAAGTTTTTCTTTTAATTCAGAATTCTCCAACTCAAGCTTCTTTGTTTCAAATTCAAATAGCTTTTTCAGCTTTTTGTATTTGAGACTAATCTGAGACTTGAATTCCAGAAGTTCAGTTAAACCAGAAACTAACTCATCTCTAGTAAGTTCAGAAAATACCTCTTCAGAATCTGATTCTGATGTAGATTCTGATCCGTCATCTTCTGTCGCCATCAGCGCAGAGTTAGCCTGCTCATCTTCAGAGTCTGAATCATCTTCTGATTCATCCCAGGTTGCCATAAGACCTTTCTTCTTATGAAACTTCTTTTTGGGATTTTCCTTCTGAAGTTTTGGACATTCATTCTTGAAGTGTGCAGGCTCATTGCATTCATAGCACATGACCTTCTTCTTGTCAAATCTTCTGTCATCAGAAGATTCTCCACGTTCAAATCTCTTTGAACTTCTGAAGCCTCTGAACTTCCTTTGCTTGCTCTTCCAGAGTTGGTTTACCCTTCTGGAGATCATGGATAGTTCATCTTCTTCTTCAGATTCTGATTCTTCAGGATCTTCTTCTCTAGCCTGAAAAGCGTTAGTGCATTTTTTGATATTTGATTTTAATGCAATAGACTTACCTTTCTTTTGAGGCTCATTTGCGTCCAGCTCTATTTCATGGCTTCTCAAGGCACTGATAAGCTCTTCCAGAGAAACCTCATTCAGATTCTTTGCAATCTTGAATGCAATCACCATTGGACCCCATCTTTTGGGTAAGCTTCTGATGATCTTCTTTACGTGATCAGCCTTGGTGTATCCCTTGTCAAGAACTCTCAATCCAGCAGTAAGAGTTTGAAATCTTGAAAACATCTTTTCAATGTCTTCATCATCCTCCATCTTGAAGGCTTCATACTTTTGGATTAAAGCGAGAGCTTTAGTCTCCTTGACTTGAGCATTTCCTTCATGAGTCATTTTCAAAGACTCATATATGTCATAGGCCGTTTCCGTGTTAGATATCTTCTCATACTCAGCATGAGAGATAGCATTTAGCAAAACAGTTCTGCATTTATGATGATTCCTAAAAAGCTTCTTCTGATCATCACTCATTTCTTGCCTTGTCAACTTTACGCCACTGGCATTTACTGGATGTTTGTAACCATCCATCAGAAGATCCCATAGATCACCATCTAGACCAAGAAAATAACTTTCCAGTTTATCTTTCCAGTATTCAAAGTTTTCACCATCAAATACCGGCGGTCTAGTATAACCATTGTTACCGTTGTGTTGCTCAGCAGAGCCAGATGTAGATGTAGATTTTGCAGTTTCATCAGCCATCTTTTACTGAAGCGTTTTTCTCTTCCTGAATCTTTTCTAAACACGGTTAAGTGCTTGCACCTTAGAACCGGCGCTCTGATACCAATTGAAGGATAGAAAAACACTTAGAAAGGGGGGGTTTGAATAAGTGTGGCTTTAAAAACTTGACAGATAAAAATAAATTGCACAGTTATTTTTATCCTGGTTCGTTGTTAACTAAACTACTCCAGTCCACCCCCGCAGAGATGATTTACCTCAACTGAGGATTTAATCCACTAATCGCACGGATTACAATGGTTTTCCACTTAGTCAGCAACTAAGTCTTCCAGAGTCTTCTGATCACACACTGATCACTCCAGGAACAACTGCTTAGATACCCTCTAAGACTTTCTAGAGTATTCTGATCCACACGATCACTCTAGTTACAACCTGCTTAGATAACCTCTAAGACTTCCTAGAGTATTCTGATCCACACGATCACTCTAGTTCCTTACAACTTAATGTAATCAATTCTAAGAGTATTACAATTGCTTCTTAAAAGCTATAATCACAAACTGTGATATTTCTCTTAACGTTTAAGCTTAATCTCACTAATGTATTACAACAGCAATGTAGTGAGCTTTGTTGAAGATGAAGATTCTGAGCTTTTGGTTTAACAGCGTTTCAGCAAGTCTTTTTGAATAATCTTGTTCAGAGTTGTTAACCTTGCTTCTCATCAGAACTTCATATTTATAGGCGTTGGAGAAGATGACCGTTGAGTGCATTTAATGCTTTGCGTGTTCCGTACAGCATCGCATTTAATGTTATACGCTTTTGTCAACTACCTCGAGCCTTGTTCATGCTGTGTCTACTGACGTTGCCTTTAATAGCTTTTAACGTTCCTTTTGTCAGTCAGCGTAGCCTGCCACTTGTACTTCCTTCTGATCTGATGTTTGTGAATACAACGTTTGAATATCATCAGAGTCAAACAGCTTGGTGCATAGCATCTTCTGATCTTCTGACCTTGAAGTGCTTCTGTGCGTGATACCATCAGAACTTCAGTGCTTCTGATCTCATGTTCTTCTGATGCTTCCATAGACCCATGTTCTGATTCTGCTTCGACCATCTTCTGATGTCTTGCCAGACCATGTTCTGATGTTGCATGCTGAACCCTTTGAGACAAAGCTTCTGAGCGCTGAATTATGCATACTCTTTATATATTTCCTGAAAAGGAAATTGCATTGGATTAGAGTACCATATTATCTTAAGCAAAATTCATATTATTGTTATCATCAAAACTAAGATAATTGATCAGAACAAATCTTGTTCTAACAAATAGTGGCACTTATCATTACTTTTGTTAACACCGTTTGAATAATTCCCCGTTTTGTGTATAAATACGTATACTTTGTAAATAGTTGTATTTTCATATACTTTTATACCATTTGATAGTTTTTCCTTTGTTTTTATAGGTATTCATGCTTATTGGAGACTTGAGGAATAAAGTGTCAAAGGCACGGCTTCGATTTCACAATTTTGGTGAAAGCCCGCTTAGCCACCATCAAGCGGACTTCCAAAGACTCAAAATAAGGATGACCAAAATCATCATTTTGGTTTCCATTCATTCATTATTGGATAGAGCATTGAATAAGATTTCCAACGCTTCGAACCGGATGCAATTCGGAGTTACGGTTCTCGAGTTATGGCGAAAACAAAATCTGATTTTTAGCAGACTCCGCTAAGCGGAGGGGTCCGCTGAGCGGAGCTCCAGCGAAGAAAATCAGCGTCTGGATGCAATTTTGAGTCCGCTGAGCGGAGGGGGTCCGCTAAGCGGACCTGCTAAGACAGCAGCTCGTTAAAAGGGGCCAAAATCATATTTTTAGGTAATGGGTTGGGTATTTTTGAGTCCCAACACCATCAACTTCATTCTTAGAGTAAAATTGGCTTAGAAAACAACTTCGGAGGTTGCATAAGGATGATCAGGGGTGGATTGAGCGTCGAACGGAGTTGACAAACCGGGAGATCTTCGGTTCATTTCTCTTCTTCTTTGTGTATTTCTCTTTGGTTGGTTTTGTTTGTATATTTACTTGAATCTTATGTATATTTACCGATTATAATGTTATATTTAACTTGCTTTACGAATCTGTGTTGATGTTATCCTGGATTTTTGCTCTATGCTGGGGATTTGGGGTGCTTTAGAGATAAACTTCTTGAATCCTTATCTAAGATGATTATCTGTTAGTTTCTGAACTCTAGAGATAGATTTAGAGCTAACATTCACTGTGGGTATCTGTACTTAATGCTTTCGTGTTTGAGCGGCGCGCGAGAGATCGCCGACGCGAGAATACGGATGTTCTCGCGACTTCGCGTTAGAGATAACCTTGGTTGTGAGATGATCTCGTTTGTGCTCCAGAGATGGACGCTTATGTGAGAGATACGTGATGACATAGATGAGTATCGTAGGTTGAGTATAACGGGTTGGTAAGTGTATGTTTGTGAAGAGTGAATATATTTACATTCCTGATAAGTTATTTCTCTTCTAAGAATGTGTTTATTCTTTTCCTGTCTATATCTTTGTTTACTTTTTGCTCATTCAAATCCAAAGTTCGAAATCGTAAAAACTGTTGAATGGCATCTCTCCATCTCTGAGGACGATAATTCCCGGATCAATATTTCCAAATCTTTTTTCGTTGCTTGCCCTATACTGCATTCAACAATGCCGCATCACTGAATTGCTCAAAAAGCTTTGCTCCGCCGTAGTTTCCACAATCCTTTCCATTTATGGTTCCACAATGGAATAATAACCAATTTGAATATCATTAGTTTTAATAATATGTTCCTACAACATCTAATGACATGAAACTTTTCCAAAATGCATCCATTGCCCTAGTCATGTACACCTATGATCCACCATCCGCATCTATATCTTGTTGACCTTCTATACTTAATTTCTTATAATGAATATGAATATCATTAATTGGTATTAAATCACCATCTAATATGTATCTTACTAAATCACAAGCACAAGACGGTCCATATGATGATCTAATAGCACACACACAGATTTGAGTGTCGGTTCCCGTATAATCAACTCTCAAAAACTTTTTAGCAATGTGTCTCAAAACATATATTGATATTGATCCTCACAGATTCTCATTAAATAGACTAGTGGCGTGCTCAATTTCTTCGAAAATCTTTAGAAAAGAAAGTCTAATGTTGCTAATTTTAAGTTCAAGTTGTTAATCACACCCTTCCAATATTTTCACAAGTCACTTATATTATTTTCCAATAACTACTATAATTTCCAATTAGCAAACTCAACCCTAAAATGAAAAAAAATCAAATAAGCAAATTAAATCCTAAAATGAAAAAAAGCATAAAAGCAATACAAACTAGAAATACTAAAAGTACATACCTATTAGTCATGGTATTGCCCAAATATAACATTCGATTAATCTACGCCTTGATAAACTTACGCCTATGAGAAATCAACGATGTTTCTTTCACATAATTAATAAATTAACTACAATCAAACATGTTCGCTCAAGTTGTTGCAACCATTGATGATACTTTACCTCATCATTGTCTCATACAAGTTACATCCATAGTCTTTATATCGTCTTTTACATATCATTCACAACATATTCTTTGCATCTTGCTTGAACATCTTTGTTGACGTAAAATCGTCAAAGCAAAATAACTGTCCTTGAAAACATAATCTCACTTATTTTCACCAAAACAAAATCTCTATCGGTCAAAATCACTTGTGGATATAACCTTTCCTTAATTAACAATTATTTTAGATTATCTAATACTCAATAAAATTTTCCTGTCTGCTCAAATTTCATATAGACAAATACTACAAAAAAGATTAACTTGGTTGATGTTATACCAACAATTACAAATAAAGGTTGTCTATAATTAATTGTTTTGTATGTGTTGTCCATAATCAATATAATAGAAAAAATATTCAACAACCCAGTTGAATATGAGTTAGCAAAAGAAAAAAAAAACTCTCATAATATTTTAGTCATCTTTTCTTCTACTATATTAACCAAGTTCTAATATTAAAATATGAAATATATGCTTTTCCCAAAAAAAAAATAAATGAAGGATAACAAATAAAATTAGTTAATAGAATATAAAAACGAATTCGGATTTTTATATTTTATATTTTAATATCATAATTTAGTGTTAATAGTATGTATTTTATTGGTTAATCAAGTTGTAAATTTGATAAACCATAGTTAATAATATATATTTTTATGATTAAGGAAATAATAAAGTTAGTTAATGATATATTTTATATTTATATTATAAAAACTAGTAAGAGACTCGTGCTTCCGCTCGAGTAATTTAATTATGATATTGTGTTAATAACTAAAAAAATATATAGTAATTTAGAATCTTCAAATAATAATTATGAAATAAAAATAACAATAAAATATTTGTTAATGTGAAAACACATTAATGAATCTTAATGTCATAATACTTAAATAGTACTCCCTCCGTCCCATAATATATGTCATAATTGGTCATTTCACACAGATTAAGAAAATGTAATAAATGAAAGAGAAAGAATAGTGTTTTTACAAAACTATCCCTGTTTATTATTGGTGTATTTGAGTGATCATAAATGTAAAGTGAGAGAATAATAAATTAAGAGTATTAATTAGAGGGCATAATTGCAAGATAAAAATTAAAATTGTATTGGGAACTTAAAACGACACTTATTTTGGGAAAAATAATTTTATCAAATGCGACACTTATTTTGGGACGGAGGGAGTATTAAATACAAATGTAAAATTTTAGATATAAATACAATATTTGAAATGATTTACTTTTTTAAAAATGAATAGTAGTCATATAGATTTAATTATATTAAATAATAATACACTAAGAAGAAAGAATATGATTGTGAGATGGAGAAAACATTAATATTTAAAAATAAAAATTTTGTCACTTAAATTAAAATAATGATTGATTAAACTAAACTAAATATTATCTTGTTAGTGACTCGTGAGATAAATACATTTTTAATGTTATTAAAATTAAAAAATATTATACTATCATGATGGGTATAAAATTATTTAAATATAAATAAATTTTAAATGAATTATTTAATTATTAAATAATTATACAAAGAAAAAAGTTGACTCATGAGACGGAAAGCGAATAAAAAGAATTTTAACATTTGAAAAAACAAACAAAATATGTATTCTGTTGATAATGACTCGTAAAAAATATCCTAATAACATGTAAATTTATTAAATATTATATAAAATATATTTAAAAACATGTAAATTTAAAATAAATAATTTATTTATAAATGAATAATAATCATATAAACTCAATTATATTAAATAACCATATAAAAAAACATGTGAGTTAGAAAAAAATAAAATTTAACAAATACAAATGTAAAGTTTTAAATATAAATATAAAATTTTAAATGATTAACTTATTTGTAAAATTTTAGATATTAATTTTTATTTATTGCAGATAATATGATTGATAAGGATGTTGTGGAGGGAAAGAGGAAAAAAATTAAATTGGATCAATGAGAGACTAACAATTGGTTTCTAGTTATTGAAAAGCAGAAAAGTCGTATGTTATATTGTTAGTTACATAATTGTCTTTTTTTATTTGTAAATGATTTTGGAGTGAATGAGCAATTTGAAATAATTGTTTTCAAATTGCCCCCGCACGGGTAAACTTATTTGATACCGTGTATAAAAGATACTTAGACGTACAACGAAATTTGAAATGAACTATTTAATTGTAAAATAAAAACAATAATTAATGGTATTAAATACGATAAAAAAAAGAAAAAAATATGTGAGATGGAAAAAGAAAAAAAGAAAAAAATTTGACATTTAAAAAAAGAACCCGTAAAATAAATAATAATCATATAAACTAAAATAAAATAGATTTTATACTGATAGTAACACGTGACATGGAACATTTTATTTAACTCTTACAAATAACATTACTAATTTAAAAAAAATGAAATGTTTAAAAAGAGAATACGTGAGTTAAGGGAAATCAGGTTGGCTTTTTGTAAAATTAAATAATGCAATTTTCAGGATTAATTTAATTTTATAATTATAATGTTTGTACTATTATTATTATGTTACAGTTATTCCAACCAAAATATTCTCAAGGAAATAGTAAATTAGTCTAGTTAGTATAATAAAATTGGTTAGTTGGTTAACATGTTTTTTTATTCTAACTCTGGGTTAGAAAAAGTACATTTGTGAAAAGAGATAGGTGAAAGTGATTGCTGCAGGATGATATTGACAGGACACTCTAAATTTTGCAGGAACCAAGAAAAAAATTAGCATTTGAACAATGGTTTGTATATTTTAGTGTTGTCTCTTTACATGTTATTTTATCTTAGTCCGCCTATTTGGTAAACAATGATGTATGTGATTCTTTTAATAAGAACTGGTAGTTTATATGATTTTATTCCTTTAAACAAAATTTTGAAGAGTTCATTTTCATAGTTTATTTTTTTAATAAAGCCAAAAAGGATTGAACTCCACAAAAAGTGCTAACAGTACAAATTAAAAAGTAGATTAAACAATGCAATCCAAACACCATATAGCATATACATCAAGACTGAACTAACAACATAAGAAATAGAAGCAACAAACTAAGAAAAAAATCGGTTGGATGCCAAACCGCTGCTGCCACCTATTCAAAACTTGGGATAGATAATCCACTAACCAGCAACAAACAACCTGAAGAACACAATAAAACAATGAAAACTTAACGAACTCCAAAACACTGTCAAGCAAACACGACTCGAGACAAGAACTCTGCACCGTATACCTGTCAAGTGATGGAAATTGAATAAGTATTCTGAAGTAAAAAATTGTTGAGAAATATCTGACTATATTTTCCTTTATACTTTTATTCAATATTTTTCTACTTCAGCTAATAGAAAAACATGTGTGATCTAAGGACTTTCATGGTTTCACCTAATAAGTGTTATCCGATCTAGATACCTCACTTGATTGTATGTCACTGATTAGTTAGACCATCTCCAATGGTAGTTCCTTCTAATAAGTTCTCCACCTAGACATGCCACATCATAGTACCATTGCATTGCAATGCAACTATGAAAAAATTGTGGTACCCAATCAAATTAGTTTATGAGGTAAAGTTGTGGGCCCAATAATAACTTTTTAGAATTATACAATTAAAATAAAAATTATAAAAATTATTTTAAGATGATGTGGCTAGTGGGACTCATAAAGAACCCAAAAATGGGTTGCACCATTGGAGATGCTCTTACAAAATTAATGAACAAAATGAAAAAAAGCGTAGATAATGGTTAAAAGAAATGAGTGAGTGAAGATCAAAACTTCAAATTCAAATAGAATAAATGAACAAATAGGTTACTGTTTATTTTGATAGCTAGTTGAAGATCAAAATTGAAAAATGGAAGGTAATTTAGACCATGAACAAAGGGGAGTGAAAAGAGAGACGGAGCAGATAAATCTTGAGAAAGAGAAAAGTGAAAATGGGGGAGAGAGAGACTGAGAAATGACAAAGTGGAAAGGAAAGGGATATTGATGTTGGATTTGAAATTTGAAATGTGAAAATGAACCATTGGTATCATGTAATTAGAGTTGTCGAAATGGGCCGGCCCATAAGCCCTACAATTTAGCGTGGGCCGGGCCGCAGAATACCTTAAAAAAAGATGACCCTGTCTTTTTGGGCCAGCCCACCGGGCCTATGTTTTTTATGGGATGGGCCGGGCTGGGCCAAGCGGGCTTCGGGCTGGCCCATTAAAAAAAGATTTTGGTAAATTTTGGAGAAAAAAGATTGAGATAAGATATGATTTTATAAATGTGTTTTCAAGTCATAAAGAAAAGTTAAAGAGGATCAAGATATATTTTCAAAATGATGTGATCAAGGAAATGGTTGTGAGATGTAGAAACAATTTGATAAGTATTGGTGATAATATTAAGTTACTTTATACTTTTACATGGCTGATTTTGTGGTATTCATATATATATATATATATATATATATATATATATATATATATATTTGTGGATAAATATTTTAAACATTACTTGTATATCTTTATGATGACTTTTTACTTATGTTGTATTGCATTTATCCATACATCCTTTTTATAAAATTAAAATTATAATATTGAAATACGGGCCGGGCTGGCCCATCGGGCCGCACGAGCCTTTGATAAATGGGTCAGACTCATTTTATGTGGCCCATTTAGCAATTGGACTGGGCCAGCCCAGCCCATTAAAATACGTTGCCCACCGGGCCGAAGCGGGTTGGGCCGGCCATTGGACAACTCTACATGTAATAGAAAGAGAGGTAGAAAAAATGGAGGAGTAATGTCTTTCCCTTTAGACCAATGAAAATGCAACAATTGGCAAAAGAAATACAAAAAGATGAAAAAGTGAAGAGTTATTTTGTTATTTATCAAAATGTCTAATTTATAGTGTAAATTATTTTTGAGGGAAGGGCATATTGGGGAGTTTGGTGAATCTATTATTAATGGATAGATAATAGATAGTAGATAATTTTAAAATAATTTCTTTTTTATAAATATGTATTATTTTTCATTTTAAAAAATTGAAAAAAAAAAACACGATATATAAGTGTATATAAAGTGATCTTTTGCAGGGGGGACCACAAGTCTCTTAATGCCATAGCTAACTTGCTTGAGGAATATGCTGTTTGCTCAGGGCAGTTCTGCAACAAGAGTAAATCTCTTATATATGCTGGTGGCATGTCAACAGGGAGGTTCAAACATCTTGCTGATTTGATTGGTTTTAATATGGCTTACCCACCTTTTGTGTATCTTGGTGCTCCAATCTTTGTGGGCAGACCTAAGCCAATTTATTTTTTGTCTGTTACAAATAAAATAAAGCTCAGATTAGCTAGCTGGAAGGCAAGTATGCTCACCATGGCTGGCAGACTCATGCTTGTCAAATCTGTCATCCAAAGCATGGTGGTTCATTGTATCTCTGTATACAATTGGCCTGGAACTCTCACTAAGCAAATCATGACATGGATGAGGAATTTCATTTGGAGTGGGAATATAGAGCAGAAAAAGATTGTAACTGTGGCTTGGAAACACTGCTGTAAAAGTTTAACAAATGGGGGGCTTGGCATAAGATCTCTCAAGGATTTCAACTCTGCAACTAATCTGCATCTCTGCTGGCAGCTTGTTAAAGGGAAATCTTGCTGGTCGAATCTTCTGGCTGCTAGGGTGTTAAGGAACAAAAGAGCAATTTCTTACCATCTAAGCTCTTCTATTTGGACAAGCATTAAAGAAAGTTATCAAGTGGTGATGGATAATTCTAAGTGGATCATAGGTGATGGAAAGAATATTAATTTTTGGCTTGACAATTGGTTAGATGAGCCTTTGGTGACGAAGTATAAAATTCCTCAGATTTTTCATAAGAAGATTGTTGTGTTGGTTAAAGATTGGATTGAAGATAATAGATGGAAAATCCCCTCTAATGTGTTAGCAGCTTATCCTGGTCTTAGAGATTTAGTGGAGAAGGTGGAAATCCCAAATTTTGACATCGAGGATCAATTAATATGGAGGAATTCTGGCACTGGGGAGCTCACTGTTAAATTGGCCTTCAAGTTTCTTCAGAATCAGGGCCTTGCTAATACTCTGCCTTTCTATCCCTGGGCCAAATGCGTGCCTCCCTCACACTCAATGCTTATATGGAGAATTGCTCATGATAGAATGCCCACGGATGAGCATTTGAAAGTCAGAAGTTTCCAATTCCCGTCTATGTGTGTTCTTTGTAGAAATAGTTCTGAAAATACTGCTCACATCTTTTTCCATTGCTCCTTTGTTCAAAATATTTGGAACTGGCTCCTTCCTAGGTTGCAGTATGCTGGCAATCTTTTCTGTTTGCAGGACTGTTCTAACCTTGTGAATGCCTCGTGGTCTAGGCAAACAAAAGAGGTAGCTCTTTCTTGCATTAGCAGTGTTTTCTTCACTGTCTGGCGAGCCAGAAACTTGAGGATATTTGAAGATAAGGGGATGCATTGGAAAGTCTGCATTAGCAACATAATCTCAAGAGCTAGACTGGTGGGGAATAACACTTCTAGTACCTCTAATAACTGTATTGACAGTTTCACCATCCTTAAAAATTTTGATGTGACTATCTTGCCTAGTAAGCCTTTGAGTCTCTTGGAGGTTGTGTGGTCTCCTCCTCCAATTGATTGGATAAAGATTAATGTGGATGGTCTCGCTCGTGGCTCTCCTTCGTTGAGTGCGCGTGGAGGTATTTTCCGTAATAGCCAAGCTTTGCATTTGGGAAGCTTTTGCAAATTCTTGGGTGAAGGGGATGCTGTTCAGGCTGAGTTATGGGCTGTTATTATTGCCATTGAAAAGGCCAAAGAGATTGGCTACAAGAATGTTTGGATGGAGACCGATTGCAAGCTGGTTGTCTCTGCTTTTTCTGATCCTAGTCGTGTTCCTTGGAAGATTAGATCTCGTTGGCTCCACTGTATTGATTACACTCGTAAGATCGAGTTTATGATTTCTCATGCTTTCCGTGAAGGCAATTTTTGTGCTGATCTTCTAGCGAATTTAGGATTATCTTTCGGTAAATTTTTTTGGTTTAATCATGTTCATTCTAGTTTAGTTAAAGATTACCTCTTAGACAAGGTAGGCACTCCTAGAATTAGATTGTGTTCTTAAAGGGGTTTTGGCTTCATCCCCCCTTTTGTGTTGTTTGTTCTCTTTTTTGTTTTATTATATATCTCAGTTTAAAAAAAAAATTGTCATCTTATCTTATGGTGTCAAAATATTTTTGTAATTAAATATTAAACAAAAGTCTCTTGTATCTCGGAATAACGACTAGTGAAAGTGAGAATATCCTTTTCCTTCATTAGCTTGTTTATTCCAACTTCGAAGAGATTTTAACTCTTTTGATGCAATTACTGAACTCCGTTCCAATTTTTTTACTTCATTTCAACACTCACTCATGCTTCGGTTTCTCTCCAATGGCTCAAATCTTTTTCAGCATTTTACATTCATCCCTGTTATCATAAAATCTTTGTCAGTTTTGACGCCTGCCACCTATTCGACAAATGTCCCAGCCGAAAATGAGGTTAAATTACAAAAAACTAGAGATAAATGGAAGGATGCCACTGAAGTTTTAACTAAATGGGGTTGTGGTGGAGACGATATGAAGAGAATATTTACCCGTTGCCCCGCATTGCGCTATGCCGATCCTTCTCAGATTCAATCAAAACTCTGCTTGCTTAGTGACTTGGGTTTAGGGTCATCTGAGCTAGTGAAGATTATCAATTGCAGGCCTCGGTTTTTCAGGACGCGGATTAACCATAAGTTCGGAGAGAGGCTTGACTCTCTTATGTCATTATTTGAGTCAAAGGAAATGCTTCACAAGGCCATTGTAAGAAACCCTTCATTGTTATGTGAAAATAGCTATGATATCGAAGGTATTGTTGCACAATATGAAAAGTTAGGTGTGCCGAAAAGGGACTTTGTGAAAATGCTGATTTTGCGGCCGACAATCATTTCAAGGACTTCCTTTGACGATGAGAAACTCGAGTATATAAGTAGGTCTAGGGTTTCGAAGGATGCTAAATTGTACAAGTATGTGGTGACACTAATAGGGATTTCTCGTGTGGACACGATTCGTGAAAAGGTCTTGAATCTAGCAAAGTTTGGTTTTTCGGATGATGAGATACTTGCTCTTTTTGGGAGGTCTCCTAATATTTTGACATTGTCGACCGATAAGGTTCAGAGGAACATGACTTTCATTTTAGGTACAATGAAGCTTGAAGCTAAGACGATCTTAAAGTACCCGAATCTCTTGTTTGCAAATATGGAGACTGTTTTGAAGCCAAGAGGGCTTCTAGCAATGAAGATACAAGATATGGATTCCAAGTTGAAAATACCCTCAATACATAAGGCATTGAGGATGTCAGAGGAGAGGTTTTTAAAATTGTTTGTTGAATGTCATGACAAGGAAATAGCTGACGAATTAATGGAGTTTTATAAAAGGACAAAAGAGGTTAAAAGATTAGCAGCTTCATCAAAGACTTGTACTTCTAGAGGTTTCCCTTTTTGAACTACATTTCTATGCTTTGAGATAAGTTTAGAGCTGAAGTAGATTTCTGTTTTGTGGTTATTATTTTTCTGATGCTTCGTATTAGCTTCTCTGTCTGTCTAAATCTTAATGGAGATTTTTCCTGTCAGTTTTTGTAACAGCCTGACAGGTGAGCGGCTAAGTTTTGAAGTGAGGAAATAATTTATATTCATATTGATGTAAAATAAATGCTGAATATTCTTACAAATGACAATGCACTAATCCTTATTTATGCTTATATTATACTCCTATTGATCTATGTCATTGAGATTTGACAAAGTTTTACGTTGACAGTCGATTGTCTTACACAACCCTCTCCTTTTATTCCGGCTATACATAACAATGCTAACATAGACAAGATTCCAACGAGGTTGGCCTAGATGAAGCATGTGACGCACCCAAAGTCTTTAGTGAGAGGTTCTTGGTTTGATATTATGTGAAAAATAAATCTCTCTCAGAGAAGTCATACTCTTGTTGCTCTGTCTGTCTTGAACATGTGAATTTCATCAAGAAAAGAGAGAACGGTGAAATGCTAACACAATATATAGTAGAATATGATGAGTTGATATATTTTAGACATTGTAACATTCATAAACAACTTAAATGTCTATATATGGAAGCAAAAATGGTTTACACATTATGATCAAACTTAAAGAGCTCTTTCATAAAGGATTGTGTTAGATTTAGACATTATTGAATACTAGGGATTGGGAATCAACACATGTAAAATCCATTCACTGGCCATGTGTTTTGGCCAAAAAACTTGTTTGTGATTATTCTACACTAGTTTTTGCACTAATATATTCTATTTCTTTGCCTTCATACTAAGACTCTCAACTTAAAGGTGAAAAATTGTTTCCTCTTAACAAATTAGTTTTTTTTTATAGAGTGGTCTCCACCTCAAGGGGCTTCGAACTCAGGACCTCAAAGGGAGCAAACCCTTGAGACCCAACACCCTCCCACTAGGCCAAACTTTTAACATTTAAATGTTTAAGTTGTTTTAAGCACATTCACTTTATTGTTATTGTTTTTTGATAAAGTAGTTTAATGTCTAAAATTTTATATTTTAAATGTGAATGAATAAGTGAAATATTGTAGATTTGAACTTATATCCCTATATCTAATGTCATTGCACAACTACCAATCAACTAAGTCGATTTAATGGGATGCATTCATATTTATTCTACATGACATGAATGTGGTATTTAATTTATCCTTCATCTACAAATATAAAACTCTATATTGATGTATATGTCATGTATAAAACTCTCTCTACATTTATCAAGACACATAACTTCATTTTTTTTTAGAAGTTTGATAGTAAATTAAGGTATCTCTACACTTTGTTATTTTTCTTTTAATTTTTTTTTTCATTTAGACTAATTTTAAGGATTTAAGATGTGCATGTAAGATGAATTAAACATATCGTTCTAAGCACATGGTATAAATAATATATACATCAATTTTTTTTATAAAGTTTGTTTAAAAAGTTAGTGAAATAGATTTTGAGACTAAAGTAATAACCGGTTACAAATAAACTTTTAAAGGAAATCAAATAATGTATTCTTGTGAAGGTCTTAGCTAATAGACTAAAACAAGTTATTAGAGGGGTCATTCATTTCTAATAATCAATAGACTTTTGTAACTTGATTGCTAATGAAATGGTAGATGAGAAAAAAAGAAAAAAAAAAGAAATAACTGATTTTAATTAAAGTTGATTTCGAAAAAAACTTTTAAAGTTATTGATTAATATTTTTTTGAAAGAGTTTATGACTCTTAGTCTTATGAATTTTTCAAAAAAATAAAATAAATAAAAAATAGAGAAGGTGGATCATGAAATGTATGCACTATCCATCAACTTAAATTCTTGTTAACGAGAATGCTATAAGTGAATTTGGAGAGAAACTTAATATAAAGAGGTCTTTTATCACCATTTTTATTATTCTTATTAGTTGAGGAAGGTCACAAGCAGCATATGACGATGAAACTTTAATCTTGAGTGAAAAAAGTTGGGCTAATATTAAAGGTGACAAATGGGCATGCAAGTACCATTTAGGTCTGTCCTGCAAAAGCGTTCAAGAAAATGTGGCAGAGTGGGACAAACATTGTTGGGTGTGGATGTAAAACATTGACGTGTCCTATAACAAAATGAAGGCGGGATAGAGCAGACTTGTGAACATGCACTTTTATAGTTTAAAAATTACAAAAATTTATGTTAATGTTTGTGTCCGTAAAAAATTGGGCGGGAGGGATGAACACATTAGAGGATGCAGGCCTAAACCCTTGATCCGCCTCGCAAAAAAAACAATTTTGTCACCCCTAACTAATATTAGCGCAATTAAATCAATTTTACTTCTTTAAACTTATACCTAATTTGAAGGTGAATTTCTATAAAAGTTTATTTGCAGGTGTCAATGTATTACACTCTTTATTAACTGAGTTGGGTAATATTCTTCATTGTAGAGTTATTAAATGAGGTGGGTAATATTCTTCATTATAGAGTTGCTCATGTTCTTTTCAAATATCTTAGCCTCCGTATCACACTCTTTATGGGGTGGGTAATATTCTTTATTGTAGAGTTGCTCATGTTCTTTTCAAATATCTTAGCCTCCGTATCAGTGGAAATTCAATGATTTTTCTTTTGGACCTATTGATTGAGAATTTGAGTAAGGATTATCTCGTTTGAAATGCTATAACCTGCCTTTTAAGGCTTTCTTATTTTTCTCAAGTCAGTATTATCGTCCATGCCAGTGTACTTTCTTTCTCTAAGATCCCTACAAGTATCATTTCTTTAATCAAATGTCTTTTTTATATTTGTTTATCGGGAATAAATGAGCATGGTAAGATTCATTGGATGCATTAAGATAAGTTTGCTTAGATCGTTATCAAGGATGATTAGGGGCATATAATTATGGATTCTAATTTTGTTTTATTGAGGAAATGAAGTTGGAGATTGAAAACAGATCAAGATAGCTTATGGTTTGAAGGTTTTATCTTGCAAATATAGTATTGATGAGGTGTGATTAAGAATAAAAATACGTCTTTGAAATAGTGGAAAGTCGTGCATAGTATTTTTTTCTTAGATGAAAGGTGAGGTGGGAAAATAGTTTTCAAATCCCTTGGTTAGAGTGGTAATGAGAAATATACTTATTTTTGGCGTACCTCTTAGATTGGTGGGAGTTGTCTCAACGATTGTTATTCTAGACTTTCTAGTTTAGATTGGTGGGAGTTGTCTCAACGATTGTTATTCTAGACTTTTTAGTTTGTATCATGTAAAAGATGTTTCAATAGTTCTTATACTCAAAGAGAGGTGAAAGTTTTATGGGAAAGGATGAAGGTGCAAACCTATGCTTTTTAGTTAGGAAGAAGATTTACATAAGGTTGTTGTATCGAATTAGATAACTTTTAGATGTTAAGATCAACTCAAAGTGAAGGACACTCTATTAAAGATACTTACCGCATTCTCACTCAAGTGAACAAAAGGATCCAATAATAATTTAACTATTTAGTCTAAAATAAAATGGTGTTGTTGAAGATTCTTTGTTTGCTCAGAGATTATTGAATAATTGTCTTGCTACTTTGATTAGTATTAGTGAGACGTTAAATATCCAATCATAATGATTATCGTTAGTTTGATGTTATTTTAAAAAATCTTAATCGTCTTTTTTTTTTAATTGCACATTTTTGAATAATAGATGGAGTTTAAACTTAAATTTATTCGGTGTATCTTGTGCTTTTCTTAATAATGTATTTAGTCATGTCAATCAATTTTATAATTTATAAATTTGTCACATGTATCCGAGAAGAAGAATCTACCGGACCCCTCTACAAGTGGAGTAATATGACCAAAATACTTCTTTAATAAAAAAGTTAAAATTTTGCAATTTTTTGTTACTTTTTTTTAATTGTTTAATTTTTATTACTTGCGAAATTTGCTATTGTCCCAAAACTTCTGCGGAAAATACAATACCTACAAAATTTTCAATAGATTTAAAAATAAATGCATTTTATAAAAAAAAAATGAATGAAATATTTTTAATATTATTAAAATATATGGGATGCCAAATAGTACAAGTAGGGGATGCCAAATACAAGTAGGAGATGTGTCAAAAAAAAAAAAATACAAGTAGGAGATGCCAAGTAGATTCTTCATCCTAGAACGTTTTCAGACTTATGTTTAAATTTAGTCTATATAAACCGCGCGCATAACATAACAAGTTGACCATTTCTCAGAAGGAAATCAACCTTATCTCTAATTTTGGCCATATTATATAAGTTTGGTAGTTAAATGGGTGTAGATTTAAATGAGTGTTTACTTAACATGACTGTTGTTTACTTTGACCCCAAAAAAAGAGTGTTTCTTCATGTAACTTTCTAAATGTAGGTGAGATAATAAAAAGTTATGGAGATATTTGATTAGTATTACGCGTGAACTAGTTCACACACCCACCACATATAGAAACCAAAAGCGTTCTCTGTATCACTCTTCAGGTAAACGTTGACTTCATTCAATTCAAATCCAAAAATCAATGTATTCATCTTCCTCCTCCTCCTCAAATCCTCGATGGATTCACGACGTCTTCATCAATTTCAGAGGCGAAGACACTCGCAAAACCTTCGTCTCTCATCTCTACGCCGTCCTCTCAAACGCCGGGATCAACACTTTTCTCGACAACGAGAAGCTAGAAAAAGGAGAGGACATTAGAAATGAACTAGTTCAATCGATTGGAGTGTCGCGTATAGCGATTGTCGTTTTCTCGAAAAACTACGCGGAATCTAGTTGGTGTTTGAATGAATTGGATAAAATTATGGAGTGTCGTAGAACTCTAGGTCAGGTGGTGTTGCCTGTGTTTTATGATGTTGAGCCTTCTGTTGTTCGGCATCAGAAGGGGGAGTTTGGGAAAGCGTTGGAAGTTAGTGCTAAGAGTAGATATATCATTGAGGAAGTGATGCAGAAAGTTTTGATTAGATGGAAAAAGGTGTTGACTGACGCATCCTTTTTATCTGGTTGGGAAGGAAGCGCTTTCAGGTATAGCTTAATTATTAAGTCATTTTTAGTATAGTTTTTAGTGATGTTTTAGTGCTTTTTGGCGTGTGTTTGGTTATGCGGTGAAAAAGTTTGATTCTGAGTGATTTTATTATGGAAATTGATTCTGGCTAAAAGTGATTCATGTTTAGATAAATTAATGAAAAAGAAAAAGTGAGTTGAACAATAAATGTAAATGTGTGTTTGGATTGACCGTGGATATAATTGATTTTGATAGAGTTGAGTTTGACATAATTGATTTTAACATGATTGAGTTTAGCAGAAATGATTTATGTTTGAATACATTTATGTAAAAGTGAGTTGAACAACAAATTTCAATAGAAATTATAAATTCTAGTTTCAAGTATAAATTCTAGTTTCAATAGAAATTATAAATTCTGGAGGCATAATCTATTCTACTTTAAAAGAACCAAACACCTCAAAATCACCTTAGAATCAATTTTATACCTCTAAATTTGCTTTTGGCTCATCTAAAAGGCAAACCAAACATGCTACAAGTGTAAAAATTATGTTTAGACTCAAAAGCTATGATCCCAACATCAAATAAAATCAATTCTATAAAGTAGAATCAATTCTTATCGAGTGCAACCAAATATGTTAATATCAATTCTACACTTCTGGAATCAATTCTAAATGTTTAAACGGTGAAACTAAACATACACTAGGTACTGTTTTGACCAGCATTTGAAACTTGTATGTGCCTTTTACTATATAGTCTTTTGATGTTTATGCTCGTTATGTCTGATTCATAATTAATATATTGAAGGAGTGACCGTGAATTAGTGAAGAAAATTGTTGAGGTCATTTTGCCAAAACTAGACAACACATCCTTGCCGATTACTGACTTTCCGGTTGGATTAGAGTTCCATGTGAAACAAGTGGTTCAGTTGATTAAGAAACAACCGAGTGATGTTTGTATGGTAGGGATTTGGGGCATGGGAGGATCGGGTAAAACAACTGTAGCCAAAGCCATCTACAATCAAATTCATCGTAGATTTGAGTGTATAAGTTTCATTGAAAATATTAGAGAAGTTTGTGAACAGGATAGTAGAGGGCACATTCATTTACAACAACAACTTCTTTCGGATATCCTTAAAGCAAAGGAGAAGATACATAGTATTGCATTGGGGACAACTAGGATCCAGAAAGTGCTTTCTGGAAAAAAAGCACTTGTTGTACTTGATGATGTGACGGATTTTCAGCAAATAAAAGCCCTGTGTGGAAATCATAAAAGTTTTGGTTCTGGAAGTGTATTAATTGTTACAACCAGGGATGTCCGCATACTTAAGTTACTTGAAGTTGTTTCTGTCTATGAAATGAAGGAAATGCTCAAAAATGAGTCCCTTGAGCTTTTCTGTTGGCATGCTTTTAGACAAGCAAGTCCGAGAGGAGGCTATAGTGAGCTCGCAAGAAATGTGGTTGCTTATTGTAGAGGGTTACCACTGGCTCTTGAAGTCCTTGGATCCTACTTATTTGAAAGGTCAAAACAAGAATGGACAAGTGTACTATCAAAGTTAGAGAAAATTCCCAATGATGAAGTGCAAGAGAAACTGAGAATAAGCTATGATGGTTTGAAGGATGACATGGAAAAGGATATATTTCTCGACATATGTTGTTTCTTTATTGGTAAGGACAGAGCCTATGTTACAGAGATACTAAATGGCTGTGGACTTTATGCTGATATTGGAATAGCTGTCCTCATTGATCGGAGCCTCCTAAAAGTTGAGAAGAATAACAAGCTTGGAATGCATGATTTAATAAGAGACATGGGAAGAGAAATTGTTCGCAAAAGTTCAGCAAGAGAGCCTGGGAAGCGTAGTCGGTTGTGGTTTCACGAAGATGTACATGATGTTTTGGAAAAAAATGCTGTAAGAACTTTCTCTATATACAATTTCAAACTTTTGAGTATCCTCCATAATCTTATCAAGATCGTGAAATTCTGTTTGTTTTTGTTTTTGTTCTTCATAACTATTGGCTACGAATTGTGGGATTAATAATCCTAGTATGTTTTCCTACTCACATTCATTCCAAGTGTTCTTGGTTCTGCCATTTTATGCATAACTTTCTAGCAAGAAAATAAAAAGCATTTCCCGTTACTTTTCTCAGGTTTCTTACTTCACATGCAGGGAACAGAAACTGTTGAGGCATTGATTTTGAACTTGCAAAGAACAGGAAGAGTTAGCTATAGTACCAATGCTTTTCAAGACATGCAGAAACTGAGACTTTTACAACTTGATCGTGTTGACCTCACTGGAGATTTTGGTAATTTTTCCAAACAACTGAGATGGGTCAACTGGCAAAGACCTGCCTTCAACTCTGTACCCAACGATTTTGATCAGGGAAATCTCGTTGTTTTTGAATTAAAACATAGCAATGTTAACCAAGTTTGGAAGGAAGCCAAGGTATAATTACATCTTCTTCAAAAATGTAGGAGTTGAAGACTCTAGTATCTGCTTCCATCTTTTCATTCCCCATTTTCCTCTCTAATTTTCCTTTTAAACAATTATTTTCTTGCAGTTGTTGCTGAAGCTAAAAATTCTCAATCTCAGTCATTCTAGGAACTTGAAAAGCACCCCTGACTTTTCAAAATTACCAAATCTAGAAAAGCTCATTATGAAAGATTGTCAAAGTTTATCCAACGTACACCAGTCCATTGGAGATCTCAAGAATCTCCTTCTCATAAATTTGAAGGACTGTACAAGTCTTGGCTATCTTCCAAAAGAGATCTATCAATTGAGATCAGTGATAACTCTCATCTTTTCTGGTTGCTCAAAGATTGACAAATTGGAAGAAGATATAGGGCAAATGGAATCCTTGACAACTCTAATTGCAGCAAATACTGGTGTCAAGCAAGTTCCCCATTCAATAGTAAGATCAAAAAGCATTGGATATATATCCCTATGTGGATATGAAGGATTATCGCGTGACATTTTTCCTGCTATCATTTGGTCTTTGACGTCACCAACTATGAATTCCTTAGCACATATTCCCCCTTTTGGTGGCATGTCAATGTCTCTTGTTTCCTTGGATATAGATGGTAAAAATGTTGGTTTGGTCAATCAATCAGCAATTCTTAGCAGCAGCTCAAAACTTAGAAGAATTTGTGTACAATGTCACTCAGAGATTCAATTGAGAGAAGAGTTAAGAAGATTTCTGTATGATCTTAATGAGTTGGAAACATCACATGCTTCACAAACCTCGGATCTTTCCTTTAAATCTATTTTGTTTGGAATGGGAAGTTGCCAAATAATGAATGAGACTCTTCACAAGAGCTTATCGCAGGTTTTTTATCCTTCCACCTTTACTGATATTTTGATTTTTAATAAAGAGAAGCTAGAATGATATCCCCTTGCATTTGTTTTCCTAAAAGGAATTTTTTCATAAAGATACAAATTATTCAAGTATCTATCAGATAAACTAGTATAAATGATAGGGTCAGACATGTAGCATAGAAGCGATTATTTTTTTTAGATGACTATATCCTTTTTTCTTCTGTAGATTCTATAGTTTTCTTTAACTCTATATCCATTACTTTTTTTATTTTTTAACGTCTATATTTATTCCATTTGTTTTGTCTTCAATCTTTTTACTTATACATATACATGTTTAACTTGAAAACAAGAATTGAATAATTTCTGAAGTCACACAAGAACTTTAGATATATAAGGAAAAAAAGGAACATAAAAAAATTATATTTGGTTTTATATGAATGATATATTAGATTTTCTTATTACAGAATACCAAGCTCTAATTCAACAGTTGTAGTTTCAAATATTTTTATCATGTAACTACAACCTAACAAGAACTAGCGGTAACTTGATATTTTTTTACAACTACTGAATTCTAAAGTCTTGATATATATTATTTCTTTCCTCTATATAAGCAGGAATCGAGAACGGTAACCTGGTTGGTACAACATTACACTTTATTAGAAAATAAAGCTTTGAGATGCATATAGTCTGCTCATAGCCCTTTTATTTTCATGAAGAAGTGATTTACTTGCTAGAATCGTCTCTTTAATAAGGAAACAAACTGTTCTACATAACTGATAACAGTATCTTTCCTAATGTTTGAAAAGAAAGTATCTGACAGGCAGAAAATGATGGGATTTTCTAACATGTCAATATTAGGCCTTATGTATACAGGGAATACTTGTTGCAGTGTTGCAGTAATAGAGCTAGTTAGACACCGTAAGCCGTGTATCTCAGAATAAATTCCAAAATTTGTCTCAAGGACAACAGCTAGATAAAATAAGTACAGTGCTTTACTGCTTTTAGATATAATCTTGAACTAGAATAAAATAAAAATTGGAAGATTGCTTGCAGTTGTGACTTTGCGACTCAAAGTAGCTCGAGGATATAATAGATGATTGACGAGTGAATTGGAGTGAACCAATGCAAACAGCCCAAATATCTAGAGATGCAAATGAAACAAGCTAAGAAAATGATAGAACCCGTAGGAAAGAAAAGCATTATATATCATATGGAAAGTGAATAAGTGTGTAATAATAAGTTGACAAAATGACCATTGGCATATTGCAAGTAAAAAATGTGTTTAGCATATCCATATTACAAATAGTTTTGCAGCTATTGCTTGTTTTCTTTCAGTCAGTATCCTTGTAAGTTGTATGTATTTTTGTGTGTAGTGTACTATTCTGACAATGTCCATTTGAATGCATAATTACATAAATAATTAAGCATTTGTTCATGAAACAGGGATTGCAAACCAAATATACAAGTGAAGGACCTTCAGTATGTTTTCAAGTGCCTGAGGATAGTGATTGTGGAATGAAGGGAATAACTTTATGCATTGTTTATTCATCAACACTTGAAAATATGTCACATGAATGTCTCACTAGTGTTTTGATCATTAATTACACAAAATTCACTATTCAGATATACAAGAGAGACACAATAATGTCCTTTAATGATGAAGATTGGAAGGGTGTAGTATCAAATTTAGGAGTTGGTGAAGATGTAGAGATTTATGTAGCTTTTGGGCATGGATTGACAGTTAAGGAGACTACTGTCTGTCTAATATATGGTGAGTCAACTATAATGGAAATTGAGCCATCAATTACTGTGGAAGTTGAGCCAATACCTGAAGTGGAGGTGCAACCATCACCTGATGTGAAAACAGAGCCATTACCTGGGGTGGAAGCACAACGATCGCCTGGTGTGAAAATGGAGTCACCACTTACTGTCAAGAATGAGCCATTACCGAAGCCAAACGAAAAAATCTTTATAAGACTTGCAAAGAGAGTGGGCGGATGTTTATGTTTGAACCATAATTGAGATCTCAACAATTTTCATCGGGAACGCCTTTATCCTTGTTAGAATGAATCACATGCTTTTTATAATTAGTCACATGTAAAATTTGCGGCATTTGTTGCTAATGGGATTGGAATTAACAATCACATTAACTTGTATTTATTGTAAAAACATTATAAATACAGCTTTGTGTAGTCTCATTTGACACACAGAATTCAAATTCAATAATCCTAATATGGGGGTTTCCTTTTATGTGTTTGGCAATAGTTTTCTTGGAGGGAAGACAGAACAATTCTTATGTTTTATCTACATAGACGAGATCTTTATGGTGTTGTTTGTTTCAATTAACGTGTTTCTGAAAACTGGTAAGAGTTTCATTTCCCATTATTGCGGACCTCATTATTTCTTTACTAGACAAGGCTTGATGCTATAAAACTGTTACGACAATATTTGGTTGAATACATGTATTCTAACTTTGAGCGCTAGCTTGGAGTAGCTCCTTTATTTGTATAGGTTAATATTCAAGTGAAAAGGGCAAATGAGGCATTGGTAAGTAAATTCCTTCATTTGTGAATTATAATTTACTATCTTGTTAGAACCAATAATGGAGAAGGTAGTTGGATTTTACAAGCTTACTGAAGTTATATCTGTGTGAAATATAGGAAAACTGAGGAGTTTTTACATGTAATCAGTAATGTATGCACACATATGGTTATAGTTCCACCTAAGTTTTAACAAAATGATAATATATAGTGATGCACATCAATTTTTATATTTCTTACTACAGCACTTTCATCCTTTTACTCCAGATCACTGTTTTGAGTTTCTGGGATACAGGTCAACGGATTCCAGCCTTGATGACTTCAGGTGTTTTGTGAAAGAGATGCTAGAGCATCTTTGGAGTCAAGAAGAAGCTCAAAATAGAGGACACCAAGAACCATGGCTTGTCCATTGGAACTACACATTGGTAAATATGAAAAGGCAAAAACATTTATCTACATATTAAGAACCACAACTGGGTGGAACTTGTTGCACAGTGGTTTGTGATACTAGCAATACGGTACTGAAATATAACCTCATTTCTTTCCATCTTAAAGCCAACTAGGAACCTTAGCTATATAGAGACCTTTTTTTGCCACCTCCACATGTACTTCATATGGCTAAAAAAACCACATTTATTTTGCCCTCCAAATGTTTAAATCTGGACAAAAATTATGTTTTTTTCCCGTCCGGGATGTGGTCTTTCAGAAATCATTGGGGTTGGGTATAGAAGTAGCTCTCATATAAATAAGCTCAAGAGAAGTAGCCCATGAGTAGCAGTGAGGTGATTAAAAGATTATGGGACTTCTCTCAAAAAATGCATTAAATCTATATTTTTTTCTCAGGGGAGAAGACCGAAGAACAAGAGGATTCCATCAAATCAACAAGCAAGGACAGGACACTCCTTGTGGTAGACAAGTTTTATCTTTTTGCTTATAAAAAAAACAAGTTTTATCTTTTCTGTTAAATTCTGTAATTAGGTGATTACGATTGTGAAGTATGATCCTGGCTTCTCTTATTTTTCATTGCTGAAGTTACACAAATATTTAATAACTAATTCTCATTTATCCCAATACTAATTAAATAAGTAACCATCATGATATAAGCAAAAATGGAAACTAATACTAAGATAACTTAGAATACTATACTTTATTATGAAACAAATTAGAAAAAGTCTTCTACTTATATGGAAAAAAAATTTGTAAGAAACCCACTAGTGTATTTTAAAACACCACTAGTGTATTTCTAAATAATATAAGTGATGATTAAAGAAAGATAGATGAGTTGTATTTTATCTTATCCCATTATTATAACTCTTTGTTCTGCATTTGTGACTTTGTATAATCATTGATTTGATTTATCAGTCAAAATAATGTCTTTCTCCTCTGATCATCCTTGGATCTATGACGTGTTCATAAGTTCTAGAGGGGGTGATACTCGTGATGCCTTAGTTTCTCATCTCTATGCTGCACTTGCAAACGCGGGAATCAACACTTTTCTTGATAACAAGAATCTTAGAAAGGGAGAGGAGCTGGGGTCAGCATTAAAGAGAGAAATAGAAGGGTCTCAAATATCTATTGTTGTTATCTCACTGAACTATACAAAATCTAACTGGTGTCTTAACGAACTGGTACATATCATGGAGTGCCGCAAAACTTATGGCCAGTTTGTTATACCGGTATTTTACCGTGTTGGCCCATCGGTTGTTCGTAACCAGATGGGTGAGTTTGGAAAATCCTTGAGAGTCACAGCAAGAAAAAAAGAACATCTCTTTTACCAGTGGATAGGTGCACTCACTGAAGTTGCAAATCTAGCCGGCTGGGATTCCCACCGTTTCAGGTAAAACTTATTTGAGAATAAAGCCAATATTTTTTAGATTATAATGTGAATTTCAAAATTTTTGATCATTCATTATCTTCATAATTTTTATTATTTATTATTATGGAAACAGTGAAGGTGACCTAGTGAAGCAAATTGTTGAGGACATTTTGACAAAAATAGATGTATCATTATTGTCTATTACAGAATTTCCGATTGGATTAGAATCCCATGTGCAAAAAGTGACCAAGTTTATTGATGATCAATCAAGGAAAGCCTGTATGATAGGGATATGGGGAATGGGTGGATCCGGCAAAACAACTACGGCCAAGGCTGTCTACAACCGAATCCATCGTAAATTTGAGGGTAGAACAAGTTTCATTGAAAGTATACGAGAGAGTTGTGAAAATGATACTAGAGGAATTAATCATTTACAACAGCAGCTTCTTTCAGATCTTTTAAAAAAAAAGCAGGAGATTCATAGCACTGCATTCGGGATGACTAAGATCGAGACAAGACTTCGGGGGCAAAAGTGTTACAGATAAGATAGGGCCCAACAAAACAAACAAAGAAAATAGCAACAGCAGCTCCACTATTGTGCCAAGGGAAAGGCCCAAGAGATCAGCCCAATTGCCCATTAGGTTTAGAAACTGAAATAAAATATCTTGTATTGTGATAAGACTATGAGCTGTCATAGTACTATCTCCAGCTTTCTTTTATTCTTTTATTTACCGTTAGTACCTGCAAGCATTTAGGATAAGAATGAATGAGTTTTTATCAATTGTAGTGGATCATGACAAGTGTCTCTAGATCCTATAATTAAGGCACAATTTGTACTCCTTGCAGTCTATTTAAAGATGCAGAAAATCAATGAAAAAGCAGAAAATATTATTCCCAAAATACTCTCTCTTTCTCTCAGACTTTCCCTGACACAAAAGGGAATTTAATTTCTGCATTTATTTCCTATCATTTGGTGCTCTCATTACTTGATATCATGCCTCCCCGCGTACAGCCACCTGAACCACCCTCCCTCCTCCAACTACAAGAATCCATTAACAACCTCACTGCAGCTTTTTCCGCTTTCAAAACCACTCAAGACCAACGCCATGATGGCTATTTAGTCTCCATGGAATCTTTACAATCCCAAATCCTCACCCAAGACCAGAATTCTCCTAGCCGTATCACCCAAAACACAGATTCCACGATGAAACCACCCAAGTTACGCCTCTTACCTTTTGACGGCACAAACCCCCTCGACTGGGTTTTCCAAGCAAACCAGTTTTTCGCTCACTACTCCATTCCACATCACCAACGACTCGCTCACGTTGCCGGTTACATGACTGGTGACGCCCTTGGTTGGTACCAATGGATGTTCAACAATCACCTCCTTTCCACATGGGAGGCCTTCACAAGAGCTCTAGAGGTTCGTTTCGGTCCCTCTGCATACGACAATCATCAACAAGCTCTTTTCAAACTCAAACAAACATCATCAGTTGCTGACTATCAACGGGATTTCGAACGACTTTGCAATAGGGTAACGGGTCTCTCACCTTTAGCTATCACTGACTGTTTTGTCTCCGGTTTAAAATTCCACATTCAAAATGAACTTGCTGTCCACCAACCGACATCTATTTCCCAGGCCATAGGCCTTGCCAAACTCATCGAATCCAAAACTTCTGCCACACGTCCTTTCCAAGCTACTACATCTAAATATTCCAACCCAAAACCCCCTCTTTTACCCACACCCCAACAGCAATTACCATTACGCAACACTCTCCCTCAAACCCCTTTCCCTATCAAACGGTTAACCCCAACAGAAATGCAACAAAGACGCACACAGGGGTTGTGTTTTAACTGCGATGAGAGGTTTCAACCTGGACACCGCTGCAAAACCAAACAATTTTTGTTACTCATGGATCCAGATGACTCAACACTGACAGATATTAATCTATGTGCTGTCATGACACAAACAGAACCCATCCCATTAATAGAACCCCAAACAGACCCTACTATCACTACACAAACCTCACAGATTTCCCTTATAGACCAAAATGACACTGAACCAACACTATTCCAGTTATCCCTACAAGCTGCCACCGGCCACCATTCCCCACGCACATTACGCTTCACTGCAACCATTCATGGTCACAAAATTACGGTTTTGGTCGATTCTGGCAGTTCTCATAATATCATTCAGCCTCGCATAGCCACCTTCTTACACCTCCCTATCCAACCCTTGTCCTCATTTTCTGTAATGGTGGGTAACGGTGATCACTTACAGTGCACAGGTCTGTGCAAAGATACTCCTTTAATGGTCGATCAACATCTCTTCACGGTTTCACTTTATGTTCTTCCTATCCAAGGGGCCGATGTGGTCCTTGGGGTCCAATGGTTGCAAACCTTAGGACCATTTGTCTCTGATTTTAGTGTCCCTTCTATGCAGTTCTATCACCAAGATACACTCCTCACCATCACTGGTTCTAAACCTAACACCTTAACCCAAGCTTCTGCCCATCAACTTCACCGCATGCTACACACTAATGCCATAGCAACTTTCCACTCTATTTCCATGGTCCCTACCAATCACCCTCATACCTCACCACCACATGGCACCAGCCCTTTAACAGACGCAACTATCATTCAAACTTTTCACCCTGACATACAACCTATCCTTCTTACTTACCTTCACATTTTCTCAAAACCACAAGGTTTGCCACCTCCAAGATATCATGATCACCACATTCACCTCCAACCCAATGCTAATCCTATTAACATCAAACCATACCGATACCCACACTATCAAAAGGAAACAATGACAAACCTCATTAAAGAAATGTTGCAAGATGGGATAATACAACCTAGCACTAGCCCATATTCCTCACCCGTTTTACTAGTAAAAAAAAAAGATGGATCCTGGCGTTTTTGCGTGGATTATAGGGCCCTTAACAACATTACCATAAAGGACCGTTTTCCCATCCCGACCATTGATGAGCTCTTAGATGAGTTACATGGAGCAACCTATTTCTCCAAAATCGATTTAAGGTCGGGTTACCACCAAATTCGCCTAGTGCCGGAGGATTTTCACAAAACAGGTTTTCGCACGTTTGACGGCCACTATGAATTCTTAGTGATGCCGTTCGGCTTATCCAATGCGCCCTCAACCTTCCAAGCTGCCATGAATGACCTCCTTAGACCCTACCTCCGCAAATTCACCCTCGTCTTCTTCGACGACATCTTAATCTACAGCCCAACATGGGAATTACATCTCACTCACATCACCCAAATCCTAGCTTTACTAGATAACAACCAGTTCTATGCTAAACTGTCCAAATGCCAATTCGGGGTCCTTTCTATTGATTATTTAGGACATCTTATTTCAGCTGAGGGTGTGCAAGCTGATCCCTCAAAAATTCAGGCCATGATCTCTTGGCCTCCTCCCAAAAATATTACTGCACTTCGAGCTTTCTTGGGACTAACAGGTTTCTACCGTCGTTTTGTGTTGCATTATGCATCTATTGCTAGCCCTCTCACCGACTTACTCAAAGCTAATTCATTCAAATGGACACCCGAAACAGCATTAGCTTTTGACAAACTCAAAGAAGCAATGATAAAACTACCTACACTTACTTTACCTGATTTTTCCAAACCCTTCGAAGTCACGACTGATGCGTCCACCACAGCAATTGGAGCTGTCCTGTCCCAAAACTCCCGACCCATCGCTTTTTTCAGCAAAAAACTGAACACCCGCATGTCAGCCTCATCCACATATGTGCGCGAGTTATATGGCCTTACGGAAGCTATAAAAAAATGGAGACAATATTTGTTAGGATCCACTTTTAAGATCTTCACAGATCATAAAAGTTTGAAATGTCTCATGACACAGACAATCCAAACCCCAGAGCAACAAAAGTGGTTAACTAAACTTGTGGGTTATAATTATGAAATTCATTACAAACCTAGAAAAGACAATGTTGTCGCGGACGCATTATCTCGAGTAACTGAGCCACCAATTGAGGAAATCTGTGCATCTATTAGTTCCCTTTCTTCTCCTTTAATTTCTACATTGCAGTCCTTTTTCTCTACTAACCCTGCAGGTCAGAATCTAATCAGGAAAGCACAAGAGGACAACAAAATGCAGCAACATTTTTCACACAAATCAGACTTACTCTACTTCAAAGATCGACTGTTTATTCCAGAAGAAACAGGGCTTCGATTGGAAATTCTACAAGAACTCCATGCTTCACCTGTAGGCGGACACTCCGGAATCCAAGCTACATTGGCACGTGTATCAGCATCATTCTATTGGCCGAGTATGCATAAAGATGTCAAACAATTTGTCACTCGCTGCACCGTTTGCCAACACAACAAATACAACACTCATGCTCCTTACGGTTTACTCCAACCATTACCCTTACCTCAACAAGTTTGGGATGACATTTCCATGGATTTCATCACCAACCTTCCCCAATCGAACCACAAAACCACCATCTGGGTCATTGTCGATCGCCTCACCAAATTCGCCCATTTTATTTCACTTCCTGCAAGTTTTACTGCTGCCTCCCTAGCCCCGATTTTCATCGCTGAGATTTACAAACTTCATGGGGCTCCCAAAACAATTGTTAGCGACAGAGATCGTATATTTGTCAGTCAGTTTTGGCGCTCCTTGTTTAAACACCTGGGAACCACACTTGCTTTCAGTAGCTCTTATCACCCTCAAACAGACGGGCAGACTGAAGTTTTAAATCGTTGTTTGGAAACATACCTACGGTGTTTCGTGAGCGACGAGCCACACCTTTGGGGACGCTTCCTCTCACTTGCGGAATTTTGGTATAACACAGCTTATCATTCTGCGATAGGTATGACCCCCTTCGAAGCCCTCTATGGACGCAAGCCACCCACCTTGGTTCCTTACACTACCGGGAAATCCAAAATAAACAATCTGGATGAGTTACTTCACAACAAAGCCCGCATCCTTCGTCTGCTCAAAGAAAATCTCACCAAGGCCAGAAATCGTATGGTCCAACAAGTAAACCTCCATCGCAAAGACAAACAGTTTGAAGTTGATCAATGGGTTTTTCTGAAATTGCAACCATATCGACAAAGTTCAGTCCATCACCGAATCTCACAGAAGCTAGCAAAACGATACTACGGCCCTTTTCGCATCTGCAAACGCATCGGTCCAGTGGCTTATGAGCTTGAACTTCCCGCATCTTCCCGTATCCACCCTGTTTTCCATGTTTCTCTCCTCAAGCTTTGTCACGGCCAACCTTCCACTCAGGTCGTTCCCCTTCCCGATCCAGAAGCTTTTCCACCTCTGGAACTGACCCCAATTGCTGTGTTAGCTCATAAACCTTTGCATGGTGAAATCAAAGAAGTACTGATTCAATGGGAAGGAATACCAATCTCTGAAGCTACTTGGGAACAGAAGACAACTACAATGGGAAGGAATACCCTCACTTTAATCTTGAGGACAAGATTTGTCTCAATGGGTACGGTAATGTTACAGATAAGATAGGGCCCAACAAAACAAACAAAGAAAATAGCAACAGCAGCTCCACTATTGTGCCAAGGGAAAGGCCCAAGAGATCAGCCCAATTGCCCATTAGGTTTAGAAACTGAAATAAAATATCTTGTATTGTGATAAGACTATGAGCTGTCATAGTACTATCTCCAGCTTTCTTTTATTCTTTTATTTACCGTTAGTACCTGCAAGCATTTAGGATAAGAATGAATGAGTTTTTATCAATTGTAGTGGATCATGACAAGTGTCTCTAGATCCTATAATTAAGGCACAATTTGTACTCCTTGCAGTCTATTTAAAGATGCAGAAAATCAATGAAAAAGCAGAAAATATTATTCCCAAAATACTCTCTCTTTCTCTCAGACTTTCCCTGACACAAAAGGGAATTTAATTTCTGCATTTATTTCCTATCAAAAAGGCTTTCGTCGTACTCGATGATGTTACCAAGTCCGAGCAATTAAAAGCCCTCTGTGGAAATCGTATGTTGTTTGGTTCGGGAAGTGTATTGATTATTACAACTAGAGATGTACACCTTCTCAAATCACTCAAGGTGGACCATGTCTTCACAATGACGGAAATGGACAACAACCAGTCACTTGAGCTTTTCAGTTTGCATGCTTTTCGGCAACAAAGTCCTACAGAAGATTTTAGTGAACTCTCTGGAAATGTAGTTGCTTATTGTGGAGGATTGCCACTGGCCCTTGAAGTCCTTGGATCTTACTTATCTGGGAGGACGCCGAAAGAATGGAGAAGTGCACTAGAAAAATTAGAGAAAATTCCTAACAATCAAGTGCTACGGAAATTGAGAATCAGCTACGATGGCTTAGAAGATAATGAAGAAAAGGATATATTTCTTGACATATGTTGTTTCTTCATTGGAAAGAACAGAGCTGATGTTACAGAGATACTTAATGGATGTGGATTTCATGCTGATATTGGAATAACTATCCTCATAGAGCGCAGCCTCGTAAAAGTTGAAAAGAATAACAAGCTTCAAATGCATGATTTGCTAAGAGACATGGGAAGAGCTATTGTTGGCGAATGTTCAGCAAAAGATCCTGCTAAGCATAGTCGATTATGGTTTCGTGAGCATGTGTTGGATATTTTGTCAAATAATATTGTAAGAACTCTTGAGCATCCTCTTTAATCTTATCAAGATCATAAGACTTTTTTTTTTTTTTGTTTCTAGACTAGTTTTGTGTACTACAAATGTTTGCTGAAATTATTTGAATGCATGATTTGCACTCTCGTGTTGGCTTTTAGCGACAAAGCACTAACACAAACACAATATTTTACACTTACACGGTCGACAATGAAAATAAATTGAGAAAAAGAAATAATTGAATATAATCACATGTATCGGTATTGTCTGACGCTGATACAAAACACAATCTCGATATGAAGTGTTTTTGCTACCTAGCTTTCTAGCAAGCAAGCAAGACATGATAATAATTTTCTTTAGTTTTCTCAGCTTTTTTACTTCTCATGCAGGGAACAGAATCTGTTGAGGGATTGATTTTGAAGTTGCATAGAACAGGCCGAATTCGCTTCAGTACTAATGCTTTTAAGGAGATGAAAAAATTAAGGCTTTTAAAACTTGATGGTGCTAACCTCAAAGGAGATTATGGATTAATTTCCAAACAATTGAGATGGGTTGATTGGCAACGACCTACCTTCAAATTTATACCCAATGAATTTGATCAGGGAAATCTAGTTGTTTTTGAATTAAAACACAATAGTATTAAACAAGTGTGGCAGGAGACCAAGGTATAGTAATATTTTCTTATAAAATTCAAAGGTTGATGACCATAAGATTTTTTGCCTCCTTTTCATTTCCCATTTTCTTCTCTTTTTTTCTTTCTTTTAAACAAATATTTTCTTGTAGTTGTTGGAGAAGTTAAAAATTCTCAATCTCAGTCATTCCAAGTACTTGAAAAGAACCCCTGACTTTTCAAAATTACCGAATTTAGAAAAGCTCATTATGAAGGATTGTCAAAGTTTGTCCGAGGTACACCAGTCCATTGGAGATCTTAAGAAGATTCTTTTCATAAATTTGAAGAATTGTACTAGTCTCGTCAATCTCCCAAGAGAGATCTATCAATTGGTAACAGTGAAAACTCTCATTCTTTCTGGTTGTTCCAAGATTGACAAACTGAAAGAAGATATAGAGCAAATGGAGTCCTTGACGACTCTAATTGCAGCAAATACTGGTGTTAAACAAGTCCCTTTTTCAATTGTTAGAATAAAAAGCTTTGGATATATATCTTTATGTGGATATGAAGGATTATCACGTGATATTTTTCCGTCTCTCATTTTGTCTTGGATTTCACCAACCAGAAATCCCATGCCCCGTGTTTCTCCTTTTGGAGGCAATTCATTGTTTCATGTTTCGTTGGATGTAGAGAGTAATATGAACTATCATTCACCAATGCTTACCATCCTCTCAAAACTTAGATGTGTTTGGGTTCAATGCCACTCGGAAATTCAACTAACTCAAGAATTAAAGAAGTTTGTCGATGATCTATATGATGTGAATTTTACTGAGTTGGAAACAACATCACGGGGATCAGACACCTCAAATTATTCCTTGAGATCGCTTGTGATTGGAATGGGAAGTTCCGAAATAATCATGGATACTCTTGGGAAGAGCTTATCAGAGGTCCGTACTCTATCGTTTCACCTTTACCAATATTTGTTATTAATTAAGAGAACATGAAATGATTTTCCTTATTTCTCTAAATGGTAGTTTAAAAGTTTCTGAATGTGACAAAAAGTTGATACAATTTATATCTGTTTATTTGTCTAATGTCATATTTGACACATAAAAAGCGTTTAACTTATATCTGTTAAGATTGTTACTGTGAAAGCTGCGTTGTTGGAAAACGGAAAGGAACTATATTGCATGCTTTCATTTGGTATAACTAAGCATATGTTCATGACACAGGAATTCACAGCCAGTTCTATTGATTCTTTTCTTCTGGGCGACAATTATCCTTCTTGGTTAGCCTATACATGTGAAGGATCTTCCGTAATTTTCCAAGTGCCTGAGGATAATGATTGCTGCATAAAGGGAATAACTTTATGCGTTCTTTATTCATCAACACCTGAAACCACGATAACAGAATGTCTCACTAATATCTTAATCATTAATTACACAAAATTCACTCTTCAGGTTTACAAGTCAGACACAATAATGTCCTTTAATGATGAAGATTGGCAAGGCGTGGTATCAAATTTAGGAGTTGGTGACAATGTAGAGATTTTTGTAGCTATCAGGCATGGATTGATTGTTAAGGAGACGAGTGTCTATCTAATATATGATTGAAATGATATGGAAGTCGAGCCATCATTTATTGCAGAAGTTGAGCCATTACATGAAGTGTAAGGGCAGCCATCACCTAATGTGAAAATGGAGCATCGCTTATTTTAAAGAATGAGCCATTATCGAAGACAAATAGAAAGCTCTTTTCAAGACTTGCAAAGAGAGTGAAAGAACGTTTATGCTTGACCCAGAATAGAATAGATAACTCGATTAATGAAGTTCAGAACATTCTGTTAAGAGTGTTGTTGAAAATATATAAGGATTTTTATATTTATATATATCTAATCATTCAATTTACTAGTTCACAAACACTCCTCACTTTTATTTATTACCATAATAACATGACACCATAATACAAAACTCAGCACAGAAATAAAATATATCTATCCTCGACACAACACTCACACAACAAACAACATAATTTTAGATATATATCAGTAACACACAAACTAATCATGACTACAATTTCTTTAATCATGGAAGAGGACCACTTTCAGGTGTAGGAGCATCGCTGCTATAAGGTGCGATATTTGTGTTATCGTTAAGTGGACAAAACCTATGATACAAAGGCCAAAGGTAAGGAGTAGCCATGCACATGTTATACAAAGTCGAACAATCTATACAATGCCAAGGCTTTTGAGATTTGTAAATACCATCATCTTTATTCGGTTGAGTATATATTTCTTCTGACTCAGCATTGTAACCATCTAGAAATATCGGCACAACAAGGAGAACTAGGACAAGTGAAACAACAATGGTTTTTCCCATAGAAAAGTGATATTGAGTTGCATGGAATGAAATTGGCTTCAAACCACGGCAATTTATACCGCTACAGCTACTTAATTAAACAATTAAAGAAATAAATAGTATTAATTAAGGTAATTTATGATGGTGACTTGAGCCATTAATTATGCTCTTGTCATCCCTTCTAATATGGACAAAGGATGCATGCCCCAATACACTAACCTTTCAATGTTTTTCATATGAGAGTGATATGACAGTGTAATTGAGAAGGACGGGTATAATTGACACGGACGGGGAACTAGTATCGAGAACCTGTGTAACATGCAAATAGAAATTTGTCAAAAAAAGTTTATGTTAGCTATACCATTTATAATTTTCACTTTCAGCTATCGACCAACAATGACGTTTCACTGTAAATTATAGTATCATATTAGACATACATCTATATCATTTGTTAACAACTTAACCTCATATGATTCATAATTTGTTACAAGTAGATTGTTGTGGCAATCATCTATCTAACATTCATATGCTGCAATATATTAGAGAGATTGAGAGATCAAGAGATAGTGTGAAACCATAGTGTTGAAAGGTTTGGGATTTCTGTAATTGTGGCTAAGAATGGTATTGCAAAGTGCCAAAAACTTCAAGGCGCAGACTTAATCATGTAGTGTTGCTTATCATAATTTGTTTTGTGCTACTCTTTCCTATAAAATATGTTGTTAGGCGGGGCCGTTTTTAAAAGTCTATGGCAAATAATAAAAATGAGTTCTTAATAAAAAATAGATAACTAATCTTGAATTTTTAATTTTTTCGTTTTATTTTTCTCTTTTGTTTTAGAGAGAGAGAGGAGAAGGTCACCGTGTCAGCCTTGAAGGGATTGACATTAGTTGTGGTTGTCACCATAGGTGACGGCGGTACGGTGCATTGGTTGGCGCGTGGGAGGCGAATGTTGACATCGATACAATCAAATCAAATCAATGTATTGAGTTAGAGAGTGTTGCATAAAAAAAATCAACGTATTATGTTAGAGTGTTACACAAAAATAGTTGTTAAAGATTCACTTCTACAAATGATAATGACTTATATTTAATCGTAAAAATTTAATAATAAATGATATAGTTGTATGATGAATTTTAAAATATTTAATTGTAAATAATATTAAAAACATTTGTCTAGTTCACACGAATGTTTCTCTCTTACACACTCGTACACATAAAAATGTATTAGTCAACCATTGATATGCGTCTCTTTTTATTATTTATTGAATCCTCATAACTTAAAAATAATACTATGGCTTATAACTTTTTAATATGTTATTATTATAATATATATATATATATATATATATATATATATATATATATATATATATATATATATATATATATATATATATATATATATATATATATATATATCGGTCGATGAGGTCATTACAAATAAGTACCATAAGAAAGGAAAGGTCACATATGTAGTGACAGATGAATATCTCTCAGATCTAGGCGACGAGTATGTCGAAGAGAGTGAGGTCAATGTTGTTGAACTTATGCTAGGACCTCCATACTTGTGTAAATTGTTGAAACCATCTAACAGGAAGAATCCTGGCGAACCCAGCAAGAATGATGAATTCGTCACAAAAACGTGCACTTTTGATATAACTAAATGTGATGAAATATTTGATTTATTGGTTACTGATAGGTAGATTATAGTGCCTCCGGACCTGAAAACTCCTCCATTAGAACAAAAGGAAAAAAACGGTTTTGTAAGTAGCATAATTTTCTAGGTCATAAGTCTTCTCAATGTGTGTTTTTCAGGAATTTGGTGCAGAAAGCCTTGAAAGAAGGAATATTTCAGTTTGGCGAGAAGTCAAAGGTGTCAATGCAAGTGAATGTTGATTCACTCCATACTGAAGAGACACACTATGTTGTGTATGTCGAGATTCTCATGGTAAAAGCTATTGATGGTTTCGACATGGAGGTCAGGAAATCTGAACAGATTTCTGCAATTGCGGAGGAAGAAATGCAACTGGTGTACCCTTAGGCTGAAGAGGGATTGATTGACTTCTTGGAGAGATGCAAATTAAGTGATTCAAAAACTATGTTATGCCCTAGGTGTAGCACAGTGATCTACGAGGAGGCTGCGAAGAAGCTTGAAGAGACCCTAATGTATGATCCCAAGAAGGGAGGAGTTTTGACTTCTAGTTTCACTTACAACAAACGAGGTATCTCGCGAAGAAACAAAGAATATCTAAGGCAGTTTCGACAGTCTCAACAAAGGACTTATCATCCTCCTGCTAATGTGTCCTAGGGGAAGTGGGTAAAACCTCTAAACCAAAGGGAGCAAGTCAACCAAAATGAAAAATGGTCGACCTAAAGGTAGGGTTGTCAAACCAAAATAAACCTAGCGTGTCAAAGGGTCACCCATATATCCCTCAGAACTATAAGGGAAAAAACCCCATGATATGGACGCAGTGGAGCCGTCATCAAAGAAAGAAGGTCGAGCGTGAAGCCATGAGCCGTCATCAAAGAAAGAAGGTTGAGCGTGAAGCCATCACCGAATGCCCATATTATAAAAATTCACCAGATTATAAATTTTTTGAATTATATTCTCTTTAATTAATCATTGAAGTATCTCCTCTCTCTTTTTTTCCAGAATATGAATTACTACTCACCAAATTCTTTCAACATTGAAAACAAACTAGCACATAATCATTTGAAGAGTCTCTTTCAACTTTTGAACAAAGAAAATAGAAGGACTGATAAGTTTTCACAAAAGCAAGAGTTTTACTTATGAAAGGACTTGCCATTTACTTCCTAAACATTTTATAACAAGGCATTAATCTTTCATGTAATCCAAAAATGAAAAAACATCGAGAATATTTCAGCACTGGTATTATTTGAGAACAATCTTTAGACTATGAGCTCAAAATGTGTCTTCTTTCTGTATTCGGCATGTGTTGACTCATAACTTGGCTACATGATTGACGAAGGTTGGATCCACGCTTACAACCACCTAGAGAAACGATATAATTAGATTGTTACACAACTGTTACAAAATCAAATTAGCACTCGACAGTTTTTCTCAAGAAAGAAAACTACCTTCTCAATGCTTTTGCCTGAATGGAGATACTCAACTGCATCTGCAACAGAATGCAGGCCTATAAATTTCTTCGTATCCACAGCAACCTGAGTGAACAAATGAGACAAAAACAAAGAAACACAAACTTCAAAACTTCGAAGCACAAGTCAGTGACAGATTCCCCAACTACTGCAATTATTCCCACGGCCTAAAATATAAATGAAATTCAGCACACATGAGTATAGGCATACTGCATCAAGTGATCAGCTTCATAAAAGAAATCTATGATTGGGGATACATCATACCTCAAACCCTGCATCGAATGGAAGACGGGCTGCAGTGTCATTGTTATTGCCACCATAATAGTGGCCTGAGCTAAAATTTACCTATCAATACAAATTCTTGTCAGAATTCTAGCTAGAAAATAAATTCACACACAAATCCTCTAGAAATACGTAAAAACTTACATCACTAGCATTTACACCAGCACAAATGATCTTAACAAGAACATAGTTTGATTTGATAGGTAATCTCAGTGGTGCTCTCCCTAAGCCGGTAGCATTCCGAAAGTTGTGAGTCAATGTATGAACAACTCTGCAAACAGTGAGCAGCAATATGAACCACTGAATAACTTATCCTTAAATGACGAACTCAATATGCGTGTCATAACAAGATAATCAGAGTTGAAATACACACATTTTCTCAAAACTCTCGGGTAGTTTAATTGATGGAGCTTTGTATTCAGTTCTTCTCCTGAGACGTGTAGAACATATCGTGTACTTTGCCTCTTCTGACGGGGTTGGCCAATACTCCATACCTCGACGATTAGTAATCCATAGGCAATCACCGGCTTTACTCTCATCCGTGATGAGCTCAAAAGCACCTTGAGAGGTTAAAATATTTTCACATCAAAATTTATGTATACATGATAAGAAATATAGACCAATCACTAAATTATTAACTCAGGGACACTCATCTGTCAAAAAAAATAAGGGACATTCTCATCATGTGTGTTTTTTACTTTCTAAATCTTCTCATAATGTGTATTTTTTTGTCTTAAACCTTGGGAAGGGGGGTCTACTAACTCGAAGTTCGGCTGAAGGTAAGTGAAGTTTGATGTATTGAAGAAACGGGTTTGGTACAAATTCTCATTTCTGATTCAAAAGTCTACAATTCAAAGTACAAACACTCGCGCTCTTTTTGCCAAGGTGCACCAAATAACAAAAAGATATGCAGACTTACCTTTCACCACCATTTCCATAGGTATAAAGCCCCCCATCATATTAAGGAATTTGGGATCCACCTTTAAGCCCATCTCAGTTTCAACAAACTGCACTAAACATTAACATTTGGGGGATTATAGTAAATTGTAATATAGCATAGAATTTAACAATTTAAGGTGAAATAAAAAGTAAAACAATGGAATCTAAAAATTTTATAGGTTATAATAATAATCTGAAAACAAATATTCATCTTTTCAAGTCCAAAAACAAGTCTTACCTCAGGGCAAAGCACATTGACTCGGATTCTTTGACGTTTGTATAAACGAAGTGCACATAACAACACCTGTGAAGTGAAGAAACAGTTTAGGAAACTATAGCAAGTTAACTTTCCCATAGTAAGTTAGTATAAGTTTTATGGGGATGCATAATTCGTTGTTAAATGACAAACCTTCAGAACCACTATAGATAGGATCAAGATACATTGGATAAAGACCAGAAGCAGATCCCAAATTGATGATCACGCCAGGCCTTTTTAAAGCTTCCATGCTTTTAATCTATTTAAAACAACACAATCAATGGCAAAAGGTTTCAAGCCCTTTTTTCTATTTAAATAGCAAATGGTTAACTGTGCAATCTATAATGTGATATGTAAAGATTGCCCTAACCAGAAGGAGAAAGCGAACGATTGAGAACCTTCTGAGAGGAGAGAGTGTGGGATCTGAATCTCACAGAAGACACACCATGCGAGAGAAGTGAGCGAGATCTGAAATTAAACGCGTGTGATAGAGAGGACGAGGGAATTCACAATTTTATAAAATTAGCTGGAATTGTAAATTCTCCAAAATTAGTCATGTAAAATATAAAATTAAATTCCATTATTTTAAAAATTCTGTCATTTATTTATCCAAACAAGGGATTTTGATGAAATCATTTTAAATTCCTTCATTACATTACATTCCCTCATTAAAATACTCCATCCAAACACACTCTAAAGAAAGACAGCCTTACCTACTAGTGTATACTATATGAGATATCACCACAACTAATGTTCGTATGGGAAATGGTTGACTCCTTTCTGTATTCATTGCCATTATTTGTTTGAGACTATGAGGTGTAAACAAAGAAATATTCTGAAGCATACAACAAACTGAAACACCCTTAAAAAACCTCAAATGAATGGTCTATAAGATGTGACGACAATCATGCAGAACAATAGAGCAAAAAATTGCCCCGATAAAATCAGCCCTGCAAGAAGTTAAGGAAACTGTCAATAATAATGACATTAATAATCCCAACATCATGGAAACATTTTAAATGTTAATGAATTTAATAGAAAACAATCCCACAGCAAAAAATAAAATAGTGCATGTTTGTCTTTCCATTGGGGTAGCCAGCCCAAACGATAATTTCTCTATAAGCACCAAGCGACATGTTCATACATTTGCATGCACTGGAACACGTGCAAATGAATAATCAAACGCACACTTAAAGAAAGAAACTTTGTGGGTATCTCATGTTAGAGACCAAAAGTCCAAGTGAAAGGAAAATCTAAAGCAATAAAGAAAATTCTGAAATATCAAATGTTTAGATTCCGTATTAGTTAGACATGTCATTTCCTAGTTTAAAGTAAAAGCCTTGTAAGGCAGCATGCAAGAATATACCTCTTAATTGATTCTTGTAAGGGTTAAAGGGCACCGTTGGTTCATCATAATGTGTAGCAAGCCACTTGATTCACGACCAGTTTCCTAGACGGGGATATTCAATGAAGAACCACATAAAGAAACGCGTTCATCTGAATCAATCAACATGACTTAATCTTTTCTTAGATAATTTTTTCTTTGATTTCTTTTTTGGTATTGGTCTATAAGATACACTGTCCTGCTATATTCATTTGAATTTAAACGGTATCCAAAAGATTCCATCCTCCCAATAAGATCAATAGCCCAGTCCTTATAATCTCGGGAAACAAGAAGAAACACGAGGAGATGATTACAAATCATTGGCCTCAACATGAAACCTCTGTCAAGAGTGTAAAGAAATATTTTTACTGCGTCATCTAGCCTCCCTTCTTTACAAAGACCTTTGATCAAATGTACACAACTTGTAGCATTGATTTTGATATTCAACTTGTCAAGAACAGAGAATATAATCAATGCTTCATATACTCTTCCTACCTGACAGAATCCAATCAGTAGAATTGTATATGGAGCTAATTTAAAATCCTTGGCCCTGAAGTCCAGTTCAAGTAAACCTCGAATCACTTGGTCCAATTTTCCTCCAACTAAATATTCCTCCAGCACACTGATTGAATCATTGTCCCGACTAGGAAGGCTCTTCAAATATTCCAAATAAAGACTGAACGCCAGCGAGACCTTGCTCTTTCTACACAACCAAGTCATAAGCCCTTTATATAATGAAAGGCTGGGTTCACAGCCAGCCTTCTGCATACGGTCATAAATCTTTAAGGCATCCTTTTCTCGGTCAACTTTATATAGCCCATTAATAAGTGTCCCATAAGTAACAGTATCGGGTGAGAGACCCTTCTTTTGCAAATCCTCAAAAAGCATGAAAGCACCTTTAATATTATAAGCCCTGCAAAAGGCATTGATTAGAGTGTTGTATGTAATAATGTCAGGCACAACCCCACTATCAGCAAGTTGAGTGAGAAACTTGTAAGCATCCAAAAATTTTCCGGCCTCACACATTTGCTCCACTTTTTTCTGGAGACTAGTACTATCAAAAACCTGACCAGAACCCTGAAAAAGGCTTAAGATTAACGAAGGTCTTCTCCCAATCTCCATCTTGTAAAGTAAAAGGCTTGCCTCCTCGAGTTTATGAGCATTGCACAATCCATTTATAAGCGCATTGAAGGTCACAACCGATGGAACACATCCAAGCGACTCCATCTGATTAAATAACTCTTGTGCTTTCTCAACCATTCCCTGCTTACACATTTCACATATGAGAATCGTATGCGTGTAAACATTTTGCTCAGAAATCTCAAGACAAAGAGACTGCGCTCGATCCAAAAGACCCGTGTCACACAAACCTTTAATTATAGCATTGTAGCAATAAGCATCGGGAGTTAAACCTATCTGAGTCATCTCATCTAACATCCTAGCAGCTTCACCAACCCTGCCCTCCTCTGACAGACCACGTATCATAATGGCATACAAAACAACATCAGGTGCAAAGCCCTCCTTAAACATCCTCGTATACAACGCATGTGCTTCACTATATCTCCTAGCCCTAAAAAACGCATTAATAAGAGAACTATAGCTATTTTGATTGAGCGAGAAACCATCTCTTTTTATCAACCATACAAAAGAAAGCGCTTCCTCTAACCTCCCCATCTTACAAAACCCATCCAACACAACATTACAAGAAATCATATCCGGCGGACACTCTTTTTCTTTCATAACATTAAACAACATAAGCGCCTCATCTACATTATTCGCCCGACACAAACCATAAAGAATCGAAGTCGTCGATACAACACTAGGAACAATACTAACCTTCTGCATTTCATCAAGCACCTCACGTGCACCCTTAATGTTACCACTTTTACAAAACCCATCAATCAACATGTTATAAGTATAGTCATTAGGATCAACATTGGACTTAAGCATGGTATTATACAAAGCAAAAGCAAGCACAAACAACTTTTCCCTCAACACATCTCTCAAAACAGTGTTATACATATGAGCATCAGGAATAACACCAAATTCGCGCATTTTACCGAATGACTCAATAGCTTTTTCGGTATGACCGGAGTATGAATAAGACCTAACTAAAGCTCTAACGGAATCTGAAGTAACTAAAACCCCTTTTTTCTTGAGAAGCTCAAGAGCTTCCCAGTAAAAGGAATGCCATTTCTTACGGATAAGAATGCGACTAACCAAGTGATAGGGCTTGCTGGAAAGAGTGTCGAATTTGAGAGCGACCCAGATGCAGAAACGAACAGCTAGTTGATCGGAGGAATTGTTGTGGATTCTGCGGAAGCCGCATAAGCAAGGGGTTTCAAACGATTTCTTCAACTTGGAGAGGGTCAACATTGGTTCTAGGTAGAATCAATCAGAATTGGAATTCAAATTTGATAGCCTTAGGAACATGAAAAGCTTCAGCTTGAACTTGAGCATGTGTGAAAATGGGTAATTCTGCAGCATAAGTTGAAATATTATTGATTAGGTTCGTATGCCATGTTTGATTTCCATTGATTTATGAAAATTGAAACAGGGGAAGCGATGAACGGAAGGAAATGCGAGAGAGATAACGAAGAAGAGAGACAAGAGGCAGATGAAAATAAGGATTGGGGGCGGTTAGATCAGTTAGGGTTTTACTCGGTTCAGGGTTTTGGGTTCTCAAGTGACCATACACCTCCTATTTTTTCGGCAGCACCCCCTTTCAGACTCAATTTCGTTTGGACCCAAGCCCTACAAGCCAACCATGTTATCCACATGAGAAATCTACATGCCACTCCATATTTTACTGGTCACCCTCTCAATTTACGGTATTCCCAAAATACTCCCGAGACTATTAATTTAAATTTTTTATCATTTATGAAAAAATAATTACTGTTAGAGAAAATCAGGCAAAAAGTAAATTTTTGGTATTTTTTTTGGCCGATAACGGAAATTATTTGATTTTAACAAATTTTCAGTATCCATATATCGAAAATTTCAAATTTCCAGTGCGATTTACCGGAGATTTTAAAAATTCCGGTACATTTACAAAACTCATTACCCCATATCAGAAATTTTTCAAATTTCTGGTAGAAAACCCAGTACCGGAAATTCCAAATTTTCGGTGTGTACCGGAAATTCCAAATTTTCGGTGTGTACCGGAAATTTAATTAAAACATGAAATTTTAGGTATGGCAGACCAAGTTTTATATCTTTGCGGTTCTGAACCGGCAGCTTCAGCTTCTTCTAGGGATTTATGTATTGATCTTACGCAGTACTTCGTGACAGATATAGTTTGTTTACTTTACTTCATACAGTTTGTTTTTATAAATTGATGTGATTATCTAATAGTATGTTTTTGTGAATGTCAGATTTTTGAATTACGATATAAGGTTCTAGAATGGGCACGTGCTTTTGGGAACAAAATCATGGTATTGCTGTTAATGGAGTGCGGGAAAGGAAGGATAAATTGATTATGGGCTGTGACAGAGGAGGAAATTGCAAAAAGAAAAATGAAGTTGCAGCCCCTTCTGATGGCAATTCTACTATGAGGCTTAAATGTCGATTTAGGTTGAGATATGTTCTGAGTGGTATTGGTTGGAAGGTGGTGGTTAAATGTCGGATGCATAATCATAGACTAGATAAGGATTTGTTAGGTCATAATATCTTGGATCGTCTAAAAGATGATGAAAGAAAGTTTGTGAATGACATGACGAAGTACAATATGGCACCAAGGTACATCGTGTCTGCTTTGAAAGACAAAGACCTAGAAAATCTCATGAGTATTATCCAGATATACTGAGCTAGAGCAACATACAGACTAGGCAAGAGAGGTGCACTGACAGAAATGCAAATGTTATTGAGCCTTATCCACCAAGAGAAATACATGTGATAGTCTAGAAATAAGGAGAATACAGATATTGTGGCTGATATCTTCTGGACACACCCTCATTCTGTCAAGTTGTTGAATATGTTTCCTCTGGTGTTGATTTTTGATTGCACGTACAAGACAAATAGTTAAGAATTTTAATTTTAATTCTCCCATCTTAAAAATATGTCGAGTGACCTGGTTCATGAATTCATTTTTAATCGTGTAGGTATCGGCTACCACTACTTGAGATTGTTGGTGTTACATCAACAAAATTGACGTTTTCAGTTGCTTTTGCATATTTGGAACATGAAAGGGAGGAGAACTTCACATGGGCACTAAAGAGGCTTTAGGAGTTGTTCTATTCTGAGAAGTTGCTACCAGATGTCCTGGTGACGGAGCGAGAACTTGCATTAATGAATGTCATTGATTCTGTGTATCCAAATGCGTCTCATTTGTTGTGTACGTTTCATATTTCAAAAAATATTTGCCTGAAATGTAAAGAATATGTGGAATCAGAAAGACAAGAACATGTCATAGATCAGTGGAACAATATGATGTATTCAAATACAAAAGACGAATTTGATGTACATCTAAACCACTTAGAGGGTATATGTGGTAATATTCCATCATTTGTCATGTATGTGAAAGAAACATGGTTAACACCATATACAGAAAGATTTGTTGCTGCATGGACTAACAGAGTCACTCATTTAGGGAACACAACAACAAACAGGTACATTCTTCTAAAGGAAAATGTGTTTATGTTTTCTATCAGTGAGTTGTTTACTTAATTTGTTTATGATTTATAGGATGGAGTCTACACATTGGAGACTAAAGAACATGTTGACTAACAGTTGTGGTGATTTATGTGCAAGCTGGGAGGCTGTGAACACAATGTTGAAGTTGCAGCTAGGTTCCATAAGAGTGTCGTTTCAAAAAAGTATCGTCAACATTGAGCATCGGTATAACACTCCATTCTATTATAAATTTCATAGTTTTGTTTCAAGACAGTGTATTCAACTCATTGAAAAGGAACTAGAAAGAGTCAAATTTGTTGGTGCGAGCAAGCAGAGGTGTGGTTGTTACATTAGAACAACACATGGGTTACCGTGTGCGTGTCAACTGGTCGGTTACCATATTTTAGGCATACCTATACCTTTGGAATCTATTCATGTGTTTTGGACGAAATTGCAAATTTCAGAATATGAGGTGAGTCCTGACGAGAGCAAGTGGAATTAAGAAGAGGAGTGCGAAGAGTTGAAGCAACAATTCACTCAAACTTACTTTCATTTGCACCTCCACTTTATTTTTTTACCTTTTTTTGTTGGATTAATAAATCCAATATTATTTTTTTTACCAAAATCCAATATTATTATAATCACCTAATTTCTTTTAATTAATCTTAATTAGCTAAATTGGGTTGCCCACCTAATTTTAATAGTTAATTTAACCCGTTCTAATTAATTGATTAAATAGATTTTGGTTAATTAACTAATTAATTCTCTCATCTAAACAACTTAATGATAAATAAAATCAATTTCTTTTCAAACAATTCAAACCTTTTTCATGATAAAATAGAGAGATGAAGTGACGATTGGCGCACGCCTTACAAATACCCTAGATTTTCATTCTTTTTTAAACTCTTTTTATAAAATTCGTAGATGAAGTGACGATTGGCGCACGCCTTTCGAATGCTCAAGTCTTTCGTTCGAATTCAAAACCTTTTGCATTATAAATTTGAAAGACAAAGTGACCATTGGCGCATGCCTTTCGAATACTCAAGTCTTTCGTTCGTTTTCAAAACCTTTTGCATTATAAACTTGAAAGACAAAGTGACGATTGGCGCACGCCTTTTGAATATCATAGTCTTTCTTTCTTTTTAAAATCTTTCATAATAAATTGAAAAACCAAATGACAATTGGTGCACACCTTTTGAATATTTTGGTCTTTCTCCCTAAAACACATTAATTAAACTTGGAATAAAGGGACGATTGGAAGCACATCCATGCGAAACCCGAGTAAATGAGCACCTGGTGTACACTTATGCTCAAACATTTACTGATACTCCACAAAGATTATATCTTCATAAAATGGACGACAAAGGACCGAGAGATGCATATCTCTTTAAAAGCCTTGGGTAAACGACGATGGGTATACACCTTGCTTCAACGGTTACCCTAGTTCATATAAAAGCGACTTAACCAATCAAACTTCTTTTTCCGTCCTTGTGCGATTCTAAAAACCTTTTTTAAACATGAATGTGTTTTAGCCATTTCGAAGCAAAACAAACAAACACTTCAGTCTCCAAGAGCGAGCAACAAGTATTTTTAACCGCTCAAATACGATCCATTCAACGCAAAATATACATTATATCTCATGCCACCAATTCAAACAAAAATAAACTATTTAAATTATCTTTTTTACTCATACCATATTAACTCATATTACTACCAAATAAATTTAGGAGGATAAGAGATAGACTCCCTTTTCAAAGCATGAACATTATCATTAGTTTCTCGCCTAGTAAAAACAACCTTGAAGTTGTTGGGCCTCTTTAGATTATCTCTGTAATCATCAATAATAGAGCCCTAGATCGCTTTTTTGTTGGGCGTTGCTTTGGTGCTTGTGAGCTTTGTTTGGTTGGTGTCTTCTGTTGAAGGATGACCTTGACCTCATGCTCAGGATTTTATATTTCTTTTGTTTCTTTAACTTCTTATTTTGCTTTTTGGGTTTCTTCACACTCATTGTGCAACCTGCATTTTTTTTTTGTATTTTGGGGAGTTTTCTCCCTCTGACCCGCTTTTATATACATGAGGAGTGATAGGAACACTCTCTTTTCAACACTCTCCCAAACACTCACTTTCTTATTGGTTGAAACATGTGTGGGTCCTACCACTTTAAGTGGCACCAATTTCCAAAGTGAGGGACCCACACATGTTTCAACCAATAAAAAAGTAAGTGTTTGAGAGAGTGTTGAAAAGAGAGTATCCCTAGCATTCCTCTTATATATATATATATATATATATATATATATATATATATATATATATATATATATATATATATATATATATATATATATATATATATATATATATATCCTTTCAGAAAAACCAATAACAAAGTCATATTCTCAACCTATTAAAAGTTACACGATGAATATCATCAACCACTTTCTTACAACCTAACTCGAAAATGATACTTGCAAAACCTATTACCAAAATCCATTGTAGTGTTTTATAAACTTCAAGTTTCACACTCTACTACTTGAAGATTCATGTGACACCAATATGTTCTATAGCCATAACAAAACGACCAATATCATCTTACACACACATATTCCAATATTCAACCAAGCTTATTGTTGAAATACAACACCATTTACATTACATTTGAAAGAACAATATGAGGAGTTCTCGATAAATACTTGATAGAGGATTTAACATGGCTTGAGTCATTTGATTTTTTCGAGCATGTATCCATGAGCTAAGCATATACGTTGCTCGAATAATCACACCTTCCCAATGTTTTATATTTAGTTTTTTCCAAATACTCCATGTTATCATAGAAAATATGGACATTTCATCATGATTAAAAGGACATAATTAAATTTGGTTCCGTAGGGGTCATATGTTGGACACGATGTTGGAATAATTGTTCCAACTTTTAACACCAGTATGACAACAATATAGAAACACAAAAGAAAAAGCAATAAAACAACACAAGAGATTGATAACTCAATTTGATACAAACAACACCTATATCTTGAGGGCACTATACCCAAAAAAGGAAATTCACTACTTTCGATTAGTACAATTAGCCTTATATGAACCCCATGATGTTCAAAGCCTCTTCTTAATTCTAGTGACTTTCTATTTAGGTCTCCCCCCTAAATATGAGAATCCCTATCACTTTTCCTTAGTCACTAATCCCAAGTGATAAACCTCAATACCAACTTATTGATTGCTGAATTTATAACTTAACTAAGACAAACCAACAACTATTCCAAGTTACTAAAACATAAAGTGGTGTACTTAAAGATTCAACACTAATTTTTATAATGACATTAGTTTGGAATACAAGAAATAGAAGACTCACAAACCCTAAACACAAAGAAATCAATCTTGCATAGAAAACCTTCCAAAACATGAGAGTTGAGTCTCCTTATATAACAATGTATTTTGGGCTCTTTTTTTCATGGATCTCTGACTTAAATTCGTCTAAAATAATTTAGAATTTTGTTGGATTTGATTTCTCCATAAAAATCTCCAAAAGATATATTTGTTATATTCAAATTCAAATTTGATTTGATCTTCAATAACTGTCAAACAAATCAGCCACACATTGCTAAATAAACTGTATCAAATTTGATTAAGTCTTAATAAAAAACGCACAATCATCAACATTTATCAAGGCCTCCTGATAAGGGCAGATGTTGGGCAACACACATGTTGGAATATCGCGTTCCACGTGTCGCACGAGAACATCCAAATTAACTCTTCTCCATGACTTGTAGATCTTTTATTGTATACTGAATCTTAGATAGGATTAAGCCTAAGCCAAAACTACAATACCATATTTCTGTTGCCATAGACCAGATGTTGCAGCACACATGTTGAAACATTGTGTTCCACATGTGTCCCTTCTGCATCAAACGGCTTGAACAAACATCATGTTGTTTTGCATAATGACACCAACCCAGCAGGCAATCAAAAGGAACAACAATCTCCCCCTTTGAAAAAAATTAGCAAAATAACTCTTCAATCAAGACACAACTGGATATCAAGGGCATTCCATACTCAGACCAATCAGAAGTAGCAAAAGAATATCCCATCAGAACAAACATCAGCATCAACAGAAGTTAGTAGCTTAGACAAAAAATCATGAGGTAATAACACACATGAGTTTGTGGGCCAGAGATCATGAGGTAGTCATACACACATGAATCATGAGGTAGTTACACACACATGAGAATGCTACATATAAAGCTCCATAATCAACATGCAATCATTCAAGATGGGTTATTCATGCATGTAAACACAGTTAGAGTTAGTAGATTGAAAATCAAAAGCTACTACTAACACACACGGTAATAATGTTGAGGGCCATATGTCATTCCAGTTGCTTCAGCATATATGCACATATAATCAGATCAGGATCAGATCAATCACCAGTTAGTCCCAATCACATCAGTTAGTACTACATGGTACTAAGCATAATCAGAAGTATATCAGTTGAAATCATACACCATGCAATTAATAGCAGAGTTAATAGATATCAAAACTTCACTACACAGACCATTACTCCTTCTCGTTGCCATGATTTGGAAAAGGTGTTCCTCATAAATTAGCCAGTCAGCTAAGAGGTCAGTAGGTTAGCACATACATCATATCAAGAGTAAGTAACCAAAAGCATGAATGTTGAACCCGATGCTAGAGAATCAATACTTAGTTATTGTCAACATACAAAAACAAGAGGCTATGAAGCCATTACATATCCAAAACAAAATAAAAACATACCTAAATACAAGGGCCAAATGATCAAAACAAAATCAGGACACGTCTTTAGACTTGATCTTCAGGACAAGCACGCAAATTCATGAAGGTAAACCATTGTTCATCAGCTTCAGAGCCAGAATCATATTTCTGAACAGGTTTCCTCATCTCAAACTTCATCTTGGTGACATACTTTTGGATAGTCATAAATTTTTTTAATATTCAATAAAAACTATTATTGAACTGAGTACAAGGGGTTCTCAAACCCAACAAGCTAGGATACCAACTCTACCCAAAACAGTCTAAGGGAGAGGTAAATCCATCAAAAAAGGAACAACCTAAAGTGGTTTTACAAGAAACACCTAACCACCTTCAGGACAAAAAGGATTTTATGCATAAAAGTAAACTTTTGGAAAGGCTTCCTTCAAATTTGATTGCCTAACAATGACTATGCTAGAAAGAAACACTCCTACCATTGTGCAACCTACAAGAAATGTTAGTAGAAAAATAATTTATATCATCTTCGATCATCATATCCACAAGAATAAGATCCTTCCACCATATAGAATCCCCACTATTGATTAAATTATTGTTACTAAGGAACATTTTCACCTCCGGATTCCCGTACCTATGCGGCAATAGCCCACTCAAATTGGCCTCTTTTTCCTTTACGATCCTCCATTTCCACTTCATCAGTAAAGCTTTATTAAACAGTTCTATATTTTTGATACCCAGACCTACGCTTTCCACTGGTCTATAAGTCGAGTCCCAGCTGACCCAACGAATATACTATTTATTCTCACAACCTTTCCATAAAAAATTGCTTTGAATACTCCGAATCTCTTTCAAAACCTTGACCAGAGCTTTATAGAAGGACAAAGAGTAAATAGAAATAGCATTCAAAACAACATTTAACAGAACAACTCTCCCTCCCATGGAGAGATGTCTACCTTTTCACTTCATCCACTTACCTCCGAATCCCATTTTGGTCAAAATAAACCTTAAATAATTCCAACTAATGGTATCATACTTCTTTCTCATTGATGTGAGCCTCATGATTGTTTAACTAGATAATATGTGGTGTTATGAAGCGATTAGGACAATATTGAGTGGAATGAAAAACTAAAGAAGATCCTAAATCTCAGTCTTTCAATGTATTTGACAAACACTCCTTACTTTTATTTATAAAAATTTAGCATAGCAACTTAATACAAACTTCATAGCACAAAAATAAAGAGTACATAGCTATAACATCTTGATGCAAAACTCACTCAGATAATAAACAACATATTTTAAATACTACATAGATATACATATCAATAACACACAAGTTAGACATGGCTACGATATTTCTTATCATCATGGAAGAAGATCACTTTCAAGCTTAGGAGTGTCGCTTCTATTAAGTGCGACGTTTGTGGCATCGGTACAAAACTTACCATAGACTGGCCAAAAGTAAGGAGTACTCAAGCACATGCTATACAAAATCATACAATCTACGCACTTTCCATATTTTCGAGATTTATAAATACCATCCTCTTTCTTCGGTTGATTAGCTCTTCCTATTTCCACAGCATTATAACCATTCAAAAATATTGCTACAAGAAGAAGAAATAGAACAAGTGAAGTAGTGGTTTTGCTCATAGTGTATATAAATGAGTATTTTTTTTGTTTTCTTTAGTGTTTTGTATGAATAAAATTGAGTTCAAATCATTCCAATTTATAGAACTATTCTAGTGCATGACTGTGCTATATTTAACTATAAAATTTTATCTTCGATTCACTTTTAACCATTAATTTCACATAGTTAATTTGTTCAAAATAATTAAAATTGACTTAATTAATTAATTGAACAAAATTAATGAATAAATAGCACCAATTAAATTAAATGATACACATGCATGTGTGGTTAACAAATGCATCCGTGGTTAACGAATGAAAATTTAGGATGGTGACTTTTGAGCCATTGATTATGCATGTCTCCAATACACTACGACCATACCCACGTGTTTCTTTCTTTTATCATAGGACAGTGTAACCTGCATGGTGGACACTATCCAAAAGCTTTCTGTAACATGCAAATAGAAATTTGTCAAAAGAAAAACATCTATAACCAGTTGTAATTAATAATTTACTAGACATCTCCATTGCACCTGATGTTCCTTGATAAGATCAATTTTATAGGATTGTTTTTATATAATTTTAATTTTTTAAATAATTTAATATATATTTAAATAAATATTATAATAAAATACATAGTATTATAATTAAACATATATTTCAGAGTGGTGGTTTAAAATTATGTAATAAAGATAAAATATATAAATTTAATGGCCATAGTGATGGTTTAAAGTTATTTTACACAATGGTTAATAAAAACTTGTTGAAGATAGGTCTATTTTATAAATGTTTTTTTTATCAAATTAATCAACTTATATTATCATATAATTGGAAATTAGAATAAAATTAATTTTTGTTGAAGTTGCATTATTTTAATATATATTAAGATTAAACATTAAGATATATGTTCATTGTTTTGAAATTAAATATTATGATAAAATTTATTTTTTAAATATTAAAAATTCCTTAGAGTATATATGATTTAAATAAACATTCAAGCAATCTAAGGCAAAAATAAATCCATAAATGATGTTGAACAAAGTTATTACTCCACCAATTCATTTGTTTTTATGTTTGTTTTTGTTTGGTTTACCACTATCATTTTTGTAATAAAAGTGGTATTCCTATTTATTTTATATCTATAAAGTTTGATCCTATTTTTTAACTCACTGTAATATTAATTTTTTTTCAATAATACTCTTTAAATTTTATTGCAAAGAGAAAAATAAATATAATGAGATATAGTGATTAAGGGTAAAGTAGAATAAATATAAATAATTCCATCAAAATAAAATATGTATGAATTTGTGTGAAATCATTAATTAATATAAAATAGAGCATAAGAAATATCACATAAAATTTTATATTATAAAAGAGTGCCATATGTATCTAAACTATGAAATTAAAGTATAAGAATAGAAGCGAAAATAAGAGATGTAAATTCAAATGTTACAATATAAGGAAATTGTATGAATATATAAAATATAGTATGTCTAAAACATTTTAAAGCAAAAATTAATAAAACTAAACCAAACGGAGTAATAATACATTATATAAAATATCATGCCATATTTAAATGGTGATATTTAAAAGAATAGATATAAAATGTATGATATGTGATTGTTAGATAAATAAGTGTTGTATGAGTTAAATCGTATTAAAATAGTATGGTATTATAAACAGTTCATAAATATTATATGATCTCAAAAATAAAAATATTATATATCATATATTTCAGGATTTATTTTAATTAAATATATTAATCATATAATAATAATAAAATATCACGTTAACTAGTATCTTACATGCACTTAATAAAGATTCCGATTATAAAAATATTATTTAAATAAATCAATTATTCAATCTCTAAATCATTGAATACAAGTATTTTTAAACAAAAACATGGTGTACTATTTATTTCTTGAAACCGTCAATTATTTCAATTTCGAATACATTAAATACAAGTATTTCTAAACAAGAAGATATCCTTTTAAACTTTTAAAGAGTGTCTCATATTTATATTTTTCAATAATAAATACTTTATTATTTAAATGAATTAAATTAACTTTAATACAAAGAGCAATATAACTCCCTAAAGAAATAGAATAAAACCATTTATAGATTAAGAAAGAGAATAATTAAAGAAACAAATATTCTAGAAAAATAAGATGATTATAAAATATAATAGGTGTAAAATCTTAAAATGATAGTTAATAAATAAACAAGTGAGATAATAAATATGCATAAAATTTTATTGTAATAGCTCTACACACATCTTACTATTTTAATATTTATACATGTAAAAAAATAATAGAGACATTGTAGAATATTAGACAAAAAATTAGAGACATTCTAGGATTAGGATTATGATATGATATACTGATTGTATTATAGTATCACATGAAAAAAAGATGAATTTAAAATATATAAAAAAAAAGATTGGTGATGGTGGTAATTGATAGAGAGAGAGAGTTGACAATAAAATAAAAATTAGTGGTGGGATGGTGGTAATTGGTAGAGAGAGTTGAAAATAAAATAGAGACACAAGGATTTTTTTTAGGCAATTTTCTAATCGGCTTTGCTATGGGAATGTCTGTTTTCAATTTGAAAGGAATTGAGATAATGAAAATTAATCTTTGTAAATATAGTTTTACAAGAGAAAATTAACCATTCAACCCTCAAAGGAATTAATGTTGATCCTAACCGAATAGTTTCAATTTGATCCTTCGGTTACCGTTACTCCTTCAACAAAACCCTTTCTTCGAAGTTTTCACTTAGATGAATCCAAATTGCAAACATATCGTGACCCAAGATTACCAAATTGATCCTCCAGTTACCATACTCCATTGACAGATATCCCCGTTCTTCAAAGCTTTCACTCGACTGAATTCAAATTGCACAATCTTATGAAAAACTCCCAAGTTAATCCTTGATCTTGGAAGAAAACCCCAATGGATCTATCTTGAAACTTCCACAGAATTTCCAACCCAATTGATTACAAAACGAATCCCAATTGAACATTATCAAACTATCTCAAGATCACACAACAAAAATGATTATGTGTGGTTGTTGTGTGTATGCATTAAGGGAATGAACTTGAATTATATGATGAACAATTTTGCGTATATTTTTAGTTTCAATAAAGAGAAATGATGCATGAATGAATATATATGTGTGTCTGTCTGAAACATAAAAAATAGGGTTGTAAAATTATAAAATTGGACATTTTGAATAGTGGGAGTTGACTCCAAAGGCAAGGGAGTCGACCCATACAGCCTGGGAGTCGACTTCTGTTGGACCGAAAAGAATTTTGAAAAGTTGCTTCAGTGGGAGTCGATACATAGCTCGTGGGAGTCGATTCCTTCGTGCTTTGTATCGACTCCAATACCCTAGGGGTAGACTCCTTTAGACTAAAGAGTTTCCTTTTCAGATTTTTTTCAGTGGGAGTCGGCTCCTAACACGAATGAGTCGACTCTAAAAATGATTTTTCATAAAAATGCACATTTTTGAAGATCTTAACATGTCAAAAACATTTTGACTCGATCCTTAAGTATCCTAAGATGAAAATGCAACTCAGACATAAAGAGATAATATGTCTAATGTACAAATACTAAATATTACCTAGTTTTGACATCATTCAAAATATCTAAGAGTGGATATTGCAGTCACAGTTTCCATTGGAGTTGCTGTAACTTTTGACTTCTCCTTGTCTATCAATGCACATACATTATCATGTTCATCTCGAATGATCTCCCTCTTTACCAGTTAGTCTCTCTTTATTATGGATCAGAATCAAGCTATTTATGCCAAATGTTAGAACATAGAATCTCATAATGGGTAAATTAAAGGAGGTTTAGTGCTTGTGGAGAAGAACAAAATTAGAGAGATAAAGAGTAATTGAGGGTGAAAATCAATAATGACATTAAACTTGAGATGAGATGCCTCCAAGACATTTATACAAGAGTATTATAATAATTAGGACCTAAAACAAAACCTTAAACAACAAGAAAAGCTGAAAGTTCGCGTGTGTAACCAGTTAACACAAATGGTTAACCAGTTACCACTAAAACAACAAAAACAATACAACACAGTTGTAATCGGTTAATTAAGGCGTTTGCATAACTAGTTACCACAATGCAAAACAACTTTTTCATTATCTTAGAAGTGTTTTTCCTTCGACTGTAACCAGTTACACACCAGTGTTAACCGATTACAGTACTTGAATTATTGAATTTTCATCCAACAAACCACCTTAATTCAAGTGCTCCAAGTTATCCATGTCAATGCTCATCTTCAACCTTAAACACATCCTTTATGACTCTCTTAGTCAACACATCATTGAGCCAAGATAAAAATCAATGATTCGTTTGAATATTTGAATTTGATTAGGACATTTAAATAAAATAAAAATAGTAAAAAGAATTGTTGAAGCGACACGTCAGATACATTAAATACCAAATCCATATAATTGAAGCAAGATGGTAATTAGATAATTTTAACCTTGAAATCAGAAAAGTTGAAAAGTTATAAATGAAGTCAGAAAGATATACACTGAATTTTTCATGTACTTTAGTTTTTATAGTAATATATTTATATATTTATAATAGATGTTAACTGAGTGAACTTATCTGGTGGCTAGTAAGTTTTAAATTAACCGCTCTAACCATTTTTGTAAACAATCTGTGACGAACGTTGACCTTACTTTATTGATTCATTTCCATAAAGTGAGTCTCTCTGTAATCACTCATCTTCTCTCTTTTCATCATAACAAACTCATGTTTTCTTCAACATCCAGACCCCAATGGATCTACGAGGTGTTCATCAATTTCCGAGGAAAAGACACTCGCAGCAATTTCGTTTCTCATCTCTATGCAGCACTCTCAAATGCTGGAATCAACACTTTTCTTGACGATGAGAATCTTGAAAAGGGAAAGGAACTTGGACCGGAGTTACTGAGAGCAATTGGAGGTTCTCGGATATTCATAGTTGTTTTCTCAGAAAACTACGTTCATTCTAGTTGGTGTCTTGATGAACTCGAACAAATCATGAAGTTCCACAGAGATAAGGATCGAGTTATTCTTCCTTTATTTCACGGTGGTATTACCCCTTCGTATATACGTGAATATGCTAAGCAAACTTTCGGAGAAGCTGTCAATAAAAGTAGCAACACAAATAATTTGGAAAATTCACCAAAGACAACACTCAACAAATCTTCCACTTGGGCTGCTTGGGATATAAGTCACAGGTAAATGGATTTAATGATTTTAGCCTTCAAATATTGCATTTTTGTATTTTGAAATATTTTTTGTTGAAATAATCAAAGGAGTGATGTGAAGGAAAATCCACGAAAGAAAGCACTCATCGATGCATCGAATTTGGCTGGTTGGGATATGAATAATTACAGGTAAATGTCTTCTTCTTTTTATAACTTTATTTCTAATAGGTTACTTGCAGCAACTTGGAAGTGTTCATACAAAGTACATAGTATTTGAACTTTATTAGCGGTGTTAGTTTAGATGATTGGAAATTGAGTCAAATGTCAGTTCATGATTAGCAGTACTATGTTTTAAGCTTGTAATCTTGCATTGTTTATGACCTTCTTTGTCTTTTGAAAAATATTTTACTATTGCAGTAACGAAAGCAGTGTTGTGAAGGAAGTTGTTGGCCAAGTTTTGAAAAAACTAGACAAAAAATGCTTACCTATCCCTGATTTTCCAGTTGGACTAGAATCCCGTGCGGAACAGTTGATTCGGTTTTTAAGACAGAATACAAAAGAAGTTTGTTTAGTAGGGATTTGGGGAATGGGGGGGATTGGCAAAAGTACCATTGCCAAAGTCATCTACAATAATCTTTGTTATGAATTTGAAGATCGAAGCTTCCTTGCTAATATTAGAGAAGTTTGGGAGAAAGATAGAGGCCAAAAGGATTTACAAGAACAACTTCTTTCAGATATCCTAACAAGAAAAATAAAGGTGCATAGTGTTGAGTTGGAAAAGCTATGATCAATGAACGACTCTCCACAAAACGGGCACTTGTTGTACTTGATGATGTGAGTACGCTGGAGCAACTAAAGGCGCTATGTGGGAATCGAAATGGGATTGGTTCAGGAAGTATAATAATCATCACAACAAGAGATGTGCATCTACTTGACATTCTTGGAGTTGACTTTATTTATGAAGCGGAGGAATTGAATGCGATCGAGTCCCTTGAGCTTTTCAGTTGGCATGCGTTTAAGGAGGGGCATCCAGCTGAAGGTTTCCTTAGCCTCTCAGGAGATGTAGTTTCCTATTGTGGTGGACTGCCACTAGCTCTTGAAGTCCTTGGATCTTACTTGTGCAAGAGGAGAAAACAAGACTGGCGGAGTGTATTATCAAAGCTAGAAAAGATACCCAATGATCAAATACACGAGAAACTAAAAATTAGCTTTCATGGTTTAGAGGATCGTATGGAAAAAGATATATTTCTTGATGTGTGTTGTTTCTTTATCGGTAAAGACAAAGCTTATGTTACAGAGATACTAAATGGTTGTGGATTTCATGCTGATATTGGAATAACCGTGCTGATAGAAAGAAGCCTCATAAAAGTTGAAACAAATAATAAGCTTGGAATGCATGCTTTGCTACGAGACATGGGAAGAGAAATTGTTCGTGAAAGTTCACCTGAGGAGCCTGAGAAACGTAGTCGATTGTGGTGTCATGAGGATGTAGTTAATGTATTAACTGACCACACCGTAAGAATTTCTTTACAATGAATCTTCACTTTTTTTATCATCTTTTATGATCTTTAAAGATATAAAGACTAATAAACTATGGTTGTTTTTTAAATGTGTTTTACTTTTCCCATCAATTGTCGAAAAATATTGGGATTCATTATCTCACAAGTGTTCCTATCTATTTCTTTGTACAATAGGTTTTTTTGTCCATGTTAAAAATCTTACATGTTTCCATTCATGTGTCTTCATGTAGCATCTCAAATTTGTGGAGAAGTTCGTTCATGGAATCATGTCATTTTATATATGATTGTGTTTGTTGCTTCATGTAACAACTCAAGTTATACTTGTTGCTTTTTGGTTACCAAACAACAAATTAAGATTTCCTTTTTAATTTATTTTTCTATGGTCTTTCTTTGTGTTGCAGGGAACAAATGCCATTGAAGATTGGTTATGAAGTTGCAAGGGACCAGTAGTGTTTGCTTCGATACTATTGCTTTTGAGAACATGAAGAGATTGAGATTGTTGCAACTTGATCATGTACAATTCATAGGAGATTATGGGTGCTTTCCAAGTAACCTGAAATGGCTTTCTTGGCAAGGATTTCCTTTAAAATACATGCCAGAAAACTTTTATCAGAACAATTTAGTTGCTATGGACTTAAAACACAGTAATCTTACACAAGTTTGGAAGAAGCCTCAGGTACATATATCACTAGATATTTTCCTTTTATAATCATGGTTAATGGAAATAGTTATTTTTGCCACTGTTTCATTTTCATCTTATCCACTAATTTTTCTTTTAAACAATTATTTTCTTGCAGTTGATGCAGAAGCTGAAAATTATCAATCTCAGTCATTCCAAGTGCTTAAAAAGCACCCCTGACTTTTCAAAATTACCGAACCTAGAAAAACTCGTTATGAAGGATTGTCAAAGTTTGTCCGAGGTGCACTCATCCATTGGAGATCTCAAGAATCTTCTTTTGATAAATTTGAAGGATTGTACGAGCCTTAGCAATCTCCCAAGAGAGATATATCAATTGACATCAGTGAAAATTCTCATCCTCTCTGGCTGTTCAAAGATTGACAAGTTGGAAGAAGAGATGGGGCAGATGGAATCCTTGACAACACTGATTGCGAAAGATACATCTGTAAAAGAAGTTCCCTATTCAATACTAAGATTAAAAAGTATTGGATATATATCCCTATGTGGATATGAAGGATTATCGCATGATGTTTTTCCATCTCTCATTAGGTCTTGGATGTCACCAACAACGAATTCCTTATCACACATTCCTCCTTTCGGTGGTATGTCAATGTCTCTTGTTTCCCTGAACATAGAGACTAGTAATTTCGGTTTGGTCTATCAATCAGAAATACTTAGCAGCTGTTCAAAACTAAGAAGTGTTTCGATTCAATGTGACTCAGAGATTCAACTGAAACAAGAATTCAAAAGATTTCTTGATGATCTATACGGTGCAGGTCTTACTGAACTGGGAACATCACATGCATCACAAGTTTCAGAATCAGATCTTTCCTTGAGATCTGTTTTGATTGGAATTGGAAGTTGCCACATTGTCATCGATACTCTTGAGAAGAGCTTATCACAGGTTCCTTTTCTATCCTTCCACCTTTACCGATATTTATCATTAGAGAACATGGAAGATAAAAGACTCTTAAATATACAAATCTATTCAACAAATTGCAAAGCATGATTAGAATAATTTAAATAACTAAGCAAATGCTCATGATACAGAGATTGGCAACCAATTGTAGCAATTCATTCTTCCCGGAAGACAATTATCCTTCTTGGTTAGTCTATAGAGGTGAAGGACCTTCGATAAAATTTCAAGTTCCCGAGGATACTGATTCTGCAATGAAGGGCATAACTCTGTGTGTTCTTCATTCATCAAGACCTGAAAACCCGACATCTGAATGTTTCACTAGTGTCTTGATTATTAATTACACAAAATTCACTATCCATATTTACAAAGGAGACACAGTAATATCGTTTAATGATGAAGATTGGCTAAGCGTGAAATCAAATTTAGGAGTTGGTGACAATGTGGAGATTTTTGTAGCTATTGGACACCGATTAACTGTTAAGGAGACGGCTGTCTATCTAATATATGGAACGGAAGTTGAGCCAACAATTCAAGTAGAAGCACAACCATCACCTGATGTGAAATCGGAACCATCACTTTTTGTCAAGAATGAACCATTACCGAAGACAAAAAGAATTTCTTTTATAGGATTTGTAAAAAGAGTGAGAAAATGTTTATGCTTGAACCAGAATTGAGATCTTACCAATTTTATATTGGACACGCACTTTGTTCTGTATGGAACTCTCTTGTATGTTTTGTAATATATTTCAGGGAGGACGTACAATGCTTGCTTGGGTCTTGGATGTGATCTTCATCATCATCATCTCTACCAATACATGGTAGCCTTGAAAAGGCCCTGCTATAAACAGTGCTTGGTTTGATCAAGGAAGTGTAAAATTAGTGCATCTAGGCCAGATGAATTCAAGTTAATAGATAATATATTTTATAACTGAGAGTATTAGTAAGAGGGTGTATTCATGTTAAGATTTGCAGTCTTAAGGTAGCTTAATTTTCAGTCTTCCTTTCTATTTGACAATTAGAACTAAAGGTGGATTCTTGCCTGCACTGTTGAGAATTAGAAAGGAATATTGTGTTTTAATTATTTAAAATAAACATGGTTCAGATCTTATTCATGATATTTGAGAATTTCTAGTTACACCCTTATGTATATGCAGTGGAGTGTATCTCTGAAAATCCCAAAATATCCTTAAATTTATTTGGAGATACATCTCCGAACGCACAAAATATAATTTTTTGTTAAAATTTAGTTCGGAGATACATTTATAAATAAATCCAAGGTTAATTCGGAAATACATCTCAGAACATATCCTTGAAGTCATTTTCCGACAATTCCATTCAGAAGATTTTTTTAACCATTTAGTAATATTTTCGGAGATGTATCCCTCAAAATCTCCAGCAGATGATTGAATATATGACCACCATGCATAATCATCTGTCTCACACTCCAAACTCCTTCCATAACCAAAAACCTAAAAAAAAAAAAAAATCATTTTCAACCAACTTTTCGATTCCAAACCAGACTTTTTGTATTTTATCACATCCAAGGGAACAACATAAGCTGCAATTTATGGTAAAATTTCCTTATTTTATCCCCCCATTGCTTTCATTAATATTGTGTTTGAGCTGAAAAAACTACACTTTGTCTGAATATACATATTCGAACTCACCTACCATAATTTCAAACTAATATATAAATGTCATTTTTTTCTTTTATAACAAACTTAATTTTTTTTTAATATTTTAAAATGAATACAAAATCTATTAAAATAAGTTATTAATCTATTTATTATATTTAAAAATAAGTTAATATTATTTAATTGTTTGTATTGCAGATTTACATTACCATTAAATTTATTATTTCTCTTTGTTAAAAATTAAATCAAATTAAAAGTAAATTTAAAATTTGAGTTGATTTGAATTTTTAATTAATTAAAAATCATAAGTAGAGAGATTTAATCAAAATAAATTGGCGTCAAACTAAAATTCAAAGCTTTTTAAAATAAATAAGATTTTTTTAATATTAATAATAATAAAAGTAATGACTATTTTACAATTATTTGGGGTGAAGTTTAAACAATATCTATTGAAGTTTTAAAGCTGAAATTTAACAATAAATTGACATACATAGTCATTTAAATATTCTAAATTGATCTAACAAAAAAAATATTTTTGACTTCATATTTTTCTCAAATGTCATAATAGAATTACATTTTTTCTAAAATAAATTGTCACGATAACCTATTATCTTAATTATATGTTTTATTTTTATATAAAAATTATTATAGCTATTTAAAATATACTAAAATAAATTATTAATCTATTTATTTTATTTAAAAATAATAAAATACTATTATTTAAAACTAATTATAATTAGAATAATTTGACTCATAAATTATATCATCTTAAAATTGTCCTCATTATCCTTAGTCGCTAAAGTCTATGGTTTATTTATGAGGGTGTTTTATGTGAAGTTCTAAGTTGGATAACGTGTTTAGTCTAAAATAATAAAATAATCTATTAGTTTCCTTGAAAGAACATCTATTTAGTGAAATAAGTAGATCAATGTCATCGTTTAGATCAATAATAATAATAATACTAATACGACTAATAGAAATTGGTGTCTTAAAGATGATCTCGGTAATTTCATTGATATTGGAGTGACATGGGATCCTGGTAACTTTTATGTTCTTGAAGCAAAAGCTTTCGTCCTCAAAGAAGCTATCCAATTTGTTATGCCGTTAAATATTGATCGTATTACCTTCAAAAGTGATTCTCTTAGAGTGATGCAAGTTTTTCACTCTGTTACCATATGAATTTCGGAGTTTTATACTATAATAAGATATATTCTGTTACTATTACATAATTTTTCCAATTGAGGTGAAATTTGTTAAACATCAAGTGAATATGGTTGCTCACTCGTTAGCAAATGCGACTAATTCTTGGGCTAGTCGTAGTATTATGCATGTAATTCCTCTTTGTATTAATCTTTTGATTATGAGTGAGAAAAGTTAGTTTTGATTTGTTAAAAGAAAAAAAAACAGGTAGGAAAGGTTATACGACATTTCTTAGTAAGGACGTCTATTTAGTGAAATAAGATACGATACCACAACAAATAATATTTTTTATGACAAAATTTTTACCTCAGTCAGAAAAAAAAAGAGGTAATATGCAAAGACGCACCATATTTATTTTTTTATAAAAATAAAAACATCATATTCCCTCGGTTTTTAATAAAATCAAGGAAAAAAACAAATCAGGACACCTTTCAAATCCCAACTATTCTAGTTTATGTTTTTATTTGTTTATAAGTGAATACTAAATGATCTAACCCTTTGATTTCCTTAAAAACTGAGGAATAACATAATCCAATTTTGCTATAAAGCATCGGTCAAACATATTTTATTTTAATCATATCTTATATATGTTGGCGTCCCAACCTAGTACGCATCATTCTTTGGGATGAATTACAAGACAGAAAAAAAAAACTTCAATGTTCTTCTATCTTTAAACAAAACATTTATTCTATCATTAATCTATCTCGTATAATAGTGTTAAAGTTGTATTTTTAAAACAACTCTTTGTTAAAGATCTCACAACTCAATTACCATAGGCGCAAGACAAATGGACTTGCAGTAATGGACATTATGATCATAATTACCCAAGATGTTGGACCTTCTATTTTTTATATTTTGGCATGAAAAAATGGACATTACGTCCATAAAGAAATTAACGGAGTAGATACAAAATTGTGTTGCAGGCGCACGTACAATGACCTACTAATCTGGCTAATAAACCAATGATAGAGAGCCTTGAGATCACCGATACTAGTTTTAAATTAAACAAGTAATTAATCAAAATTGCGCGCCACCAGTTTCTGTTAACAATTTTGAACTGTAACTAACATTCACTTTAATTCAAGGCTCATCTTCTCTCTTCTCATCATAACAAACTCATGTTTTCTTCAACATCTGTACCCCAATGGATCTACGAGGTGTTCATCAATTTCCGAGGAAAAGACACTCGTAGCTATTTCGTTTCTCATCTCTATGCTGCACTCTCAAATGCTGGAATCAACACTTTTCTTGACGATCAGAATCTTGAAAAAGGAAAGGAACTTGGACCAGAATTATTTCGAGCAATTCGAGGCTCTCAGATATTCATCGTTGTGTTCTCAGAACACTACGTTCATTCAAGTTGGTGTCTTGATGAACTCGAACAAATCATGAAATTCCGCAGAGATAAGGATCGACTTATTATGCCTGTATTTTACGGTGGTATTACCCCTTCGTATATACGTGGCTATGCTATGGATACTTTTGGAGAAGCTGTCAATAGAAGTAGCTGCACAAATAATTTGGAAAATCCACGAAAGCAAGCACCCATCGGTGCTTCAAATTTGAGTGGTGTGAAAGAAAATCCACGAAAGAAAGAACCCATCAGTGCTTCAAATTTGAGTGGTGTGATGGAAAATCCACGAAAGGAAGCACTCATTGATGCTTCGAATTTGTCTGGTTGGGATATGAGTAATTACTGGTAAAGTCTTCTTTTTCTCTTCTTTTTTATAACTTGATTTCAATTAGGTCACTTGGAAGTATACATACAGAGTGTTTGAACTTGATTAAGGGTGCGTTAGTATACTTGATTGGAAATTATTGAGAAATGTGGTTGACCTAATTCAACCCTACAAAACCGACTTGTAGGGTGAGAATTTCCCCACTTATAAGAACATGTTTAGCCTATATATTGTACACGGTGAGACTCTTAACACCTTATCACGCCTAGTACTTGACATACATCTGGAACGTGAAAATAAATGGTGGGTGACCCAATAGTGGAAACCTAATAATAGGTGGTCCACAAAATCTTAAACGAGTCTTTTGATACCATGTTAAAAAATGTGGTTGTGCCTAACTTAACCTTACAAAACCGGATAGTAGGGTGATGATTGCCCCCACTTATGAGGACATGTTCAAACCATATATTGTCCGATGTAAGACTCTTAACAATTAAGTCAAATGACACTTCATCATTAGCCGCACTATGTTTTAAGCTTCTAATCTATCATTATTTATGATCTTTGTCTTTTGAAAAATATTTATATTTGCAGTAATGAAAGCAGTGTTGTGAAGGAAATTGTTGAGCATGTTTTGAAAAAGCTAGACAAAATTTTTTTACCTATCCCAGATTTTCCAGTTGGACTAGAATCCCGTGCGGAACAGTTGATTTGGTTTTTAAGACAGAATACAAGAGGAGTACGTTTAGTAGGGATTTGGGGAATGGGGGGCATTGGCAAAAGCACCATTGCCAAAGTCATCTACAATAATCTTTGCTATGAATTTGAAGATCGAAGCTTCCTTGCTAATATTAGAGAACTTTGGGAAAAAGATAAGGGCCAAAAGGATTTACAAGAACAACTTCTTTCAAATATCCTAACAAGAAAGATAAAGGTGCCTAATGTTGAGATGGGAAAAGCTATTATCAATGAACGACTTCGCGCGAAACGGGCACTTGTTGTACTTGATGATGTGAGTGCTATGAAGCAACTAAATGCATTATGTGGAAATCGAAATGAGATTGGTCCAGGAAGTATAATAATTATCACAACAAGAGATGTGCATCTACTTGATATCCTTGGAGTTGACTTTATTTATGAAGTGGAGGAATTGAATGCGCGCGAGTCCCTTGAGCTTTTCAGTTGGCATGCGTTTAGGGAGTTGCGTCCAACTGAAGGTTTCCTTAGCCTCTCAGGAGATGTAGTTTCTTATTGCGGTGGACTGCCACTAGCACTTGAAGTCCTTGGATCATACTTGTGCAAGAGGAGAAAACAAGACTGGCGGAGTGTATTATCAAAGCTAGAAAAGATACCCAATGATCAAATACATGAGAAACTAAAAATAAGCTTTGATGGTTTAGAGGATCGTATGGAAAAAGATATATTTCTTGATGTGTGTTGTTTCTTTATCGGTAAAGACAAAGCTTATGTTACAGAGATACTAAATGGTTGTGGACTTCATGCTGATATAGGAATAACCGTGCTGATAGAAAGAAGCCTCATAAAAGTTGAAAAGAATAATAAGCTTGGAATGCATGCATTGCTACGAGACATGGGAAGAGAAATTGTGCGTGAAAGTTCACCTGAAGATCCTGGTGAACGTAGTCGATTGTGGTATCATGAAGATGTAGTTAATGTATTAACTGACCATACTGTAAGAATTTCTTAACACTGCATTTTGATTTTATTTTATCATCTTTGACAATCTTTAAAGATATAAAAACTATGTTTGTTTTTGAAATGTTTCTTACTTTTCCCATCAATTGTATAAAAATAGTGGGATTCATTATGTCACTAGTGTTTGTCATTGTTAAAGATGCAGTATTAAAAAAACAACATAGGCTTAGGCGTTCCTATCTATTTCTTTGAACATTAGGTTTTTTTGTCCATGTTAAAAATCTAATACAAATTTATGTTCATGTGTCTTCATGTAGCATCTCAAGTTTTTGGAAAAGTTTGTTAATGAGAATCATGTCATTTTATATATGATTATTGTATTTGTTGCTTCATGTAACAACTCAAGTTGTACTTGTTGCTTTTTGGTTACCAAACAACAAATTAAGGTTTCCTTTTTAATAACAAATTAAGGTTTCCTTTTTAATTTATTTTTCTATGGTCTTTCTTTGTGTTGCAGGGAACAAAAGCCATTGAAGGATTGGTTATGAAGTTGCAAGGGACCAGTAGTGTTTGCTTTGATACTATTGCTTTTGAGAAAATGAAGAGATTGAGATTGTTGCAACTTGATCATGTACAACTCATAGGAGATTATGAGTGTTTTCCGAAGCACCTAAAGTGGATTTCTTGGCAAGGATTTCCTTTAAAATACGTGCCAGAAAACTTTTATCAGAAAAATCTAGTTGCGATGGATTTAAAACACAGTAATCTTACACAAGTTTGGAAGAATCCTCAGGTACATGTCACCCAAGATTTTCCTTTTAAAATCAATGGTTAATGGATATTGTTATTTTTGCCACTGTTTCATTTTGCATCTTATCCTCTAATTTTTATTTAAAAAATATATTTTCTTGTAGTTGATGGAGGGACTGAAGATCCTAAATCTCAGTCATTCGAAGTACTTAAAAAGTACCCCTGACTTTTCAAATTTACCGAACCTTGAAAAGCTCATTATGAAGGATTGTCAAAGTTTGTCCAAGGTGCACTCGTCTATTGGAGATCTTAAGAATCTTCTTCTGATAAATTTGAAGGACTGTACAAGCCTAAGCAATCTCCCAAGAGAGATATATCAATTGACATCAGTTAAAACTCTCATCCTTTCCGGTTGTTCAAAGATTGACAAGTTGGAAGAAGACATGGGGCAGATGGAATCCTTGACAACACTGATTGCAAAAGATACATCCGTAAAAGAAGTTCCCTATTCAATACTAAGATTAAAAAGTATTGGATATATATCCCTATGTGGATATGAAGGATTATCGCATGATGTTTTTCCATCTCTCATTAGGTCTTGGATGTCACCAACAACGAATTCCTTATCACACATTCCTTCTTTTGGTGGTATGTCAATGTCTCTTGTTTCCTTGAACATAGAGACTAGTAATTTGGATTTGGTCTATCAGTCAGAAATACTTAGCAGCTTTTCAAAACTAAGAAGTGTTTCGGTACAATGTGACTCCGAGATTCAACTCAAACAAGAATTCAGAAGACTTCTCGATGATCTATATGGTGCAGGTCTTACTGAACCGGGAACATCACATGCATCACAAATTTCGGAACTTTCCTTGAGATCTCTTTTGATTCGAATTGGAAGTTGTGACATCGTCATCGATACTCTTGAAAAGAGCGTATCACAGGTTCCTTCTTTATCCTCCCACCTTTACTGATCCATTATAGTGTTTTCTTCTTCTTGTTCTATATATCATTGCTGTTTAACTTTAACTTCTATATCTATTTATTACAAGTTTTTAGCTTATTCATACACATAAAACATTCTTAACTTTAGAAGGATAGTTGAATAACTATTAAAATTATACACGGGTTTAGCCTTTTAGATATTGTAGGAGAAAATGAAACAAAATAGTAAAATTATAGCTTTTGTTGATGTGAATGATATAATGAATCTTCTTACAACATACTGCAAACTACTAGCTCAACAATTCTTGTTTAAGTATTTTTAGTATATAACTACAATCTAACAAAAATCAGGTAACTAGATGATTTTGACACAACAAACAGAAGAAAATGTCCATTTGCATAGCATAATTAGAATTACATAAATAACTAAGCATATGTTCATGTTACAGAGTTTGGCAACCAATTGTAATGATTCATTCCTTCCGGGTGACAATTATCCTACTTGGTTAGCCTATAGAGGTGAAGGACCTTCAGTACACTTTCAAGTTCCCGAGGATGCTGATTGTAGGATGAACGGAATAACTTTATGTGTTCTTTATTCATCAACACCTGAAAACCTCACAACTGAATGTTTCACTAGTGTCTTGATTATTAATTACACAAAATTCACCATCCATATTTACAAAGGAGACACAGTAATATCTTTTAATGATGAAGATTGGCTAAGCGTGAAATCAAATTTAGGAGTTGGTGACAATGTGGAGATTTTTGTAGCTATTGGAAAAGGATGGATTGTTAGAAAGACTGCTGTCTATCTAATATATAACCAGTCAAATGCTATGGAAACTGAACCATCTAGTGAAGCAGAAATCGAGCCGCTACTTAAAGTGGAAGTGCAACCATCACCTAATATGAAGACAGAGCCATCATCACCTAATATGAAGTCAGAGCCATCATCTGAAGAGGAAGTTCAAACACCACCTGATGTGAAAATGGAACCATCGCGTGTGGTAAAACATGAACCATTGCCGAAGAAAAATAGAAATTATTTTACAAAACTTGCAAATAGAGTGGGAGAATGTTTATGCTTGAACTAGAATTGAGATCTCGGCAATTTTTTATTGTGCAAGCCTATTGTCCTAAATTGTAACTCTCTTGAGATCCCCGGCCGCAATTCAATCACATGAATATGGTCGTTTGGTTAAAACTCGGTTGATAAAATTGATAACTAATTCTAGTCATTTGTTTGAGTTTTATAAAATGTTTTAGTTAAACATTAAGAATTAAGAATAGAAAGCATATTATGTTTTCAAGCACCATTGAGTCAATAGTTATCCCTAGACTAAAGACACAAGAATTCTAAAACTCAAATATTCAAAGATTAAACTTCCATTCAAACAATGAATCATAATTAGTCTTTGCTTCTTTAACTTGTTGATTTTCTTCCTAAGTAGCACATAGAGATTCAAAGATAGTTTTAGCAGTAGATTTTTCAATAATTTTGATGTATTCAGAGTGAGGTAAAACATCTACCACAATGCCACGCACTATGTGATGTTTTTTATAGATATTCTTTTGTGCAGGTGTGAGAGTTTTTCTGTCAGCAACTATTCCTACTCCATCAACTGTAGTAGAAATTCCATCTTCAAGAATATCTCATAACTCATCATCAATACATATCATATGAGTATACATCTTACTTTTCTACCATTCAAACTCAGTAGAATCTCCACTGAAGGTTCGAGGTTTATAAATATAGTTATTCTTCTCAAAGGCACTATAATCATGATTTACATTATGGTGACTACTAACACCAGATTCATCACCACCAAATATATTTTTCTCTCAGGATCTTTTCTGTACCACCGTTAAGTGTTAGAGCATAGACCAGGTGCTCTGATTCCAACTTAAGGTGAGAAAAAATGGAGGTTGAATTGTGTTAGCTTTTTCTTTCTTTTCTAAAACTCTCTTATCAGATTCTCAATACAAGGTCTAGAATCTGATACAAATATGATTGTTTGAAGTGGATAAAATAAGTTTAGAGTTAGAGAGTCAAGGAAAGAGAGACACAAGTGATATATCATGGTTCCTCCCACAAATCATGAGTAGTTGAGTCCCCTTATACTTCCAAGGGATTTCACTATAATCACAACTTATTACAAATGCTCAAGCACGCAAGCAAGAGTCTTCGAATGCTCAAACACACAAGCAATCGACTTCTAATGCTCAAACTCACAAGAAAGAGGCTTCAGATGTTCAAGCAGCCAAGCAAGATACTTCTAACAATCTAACTTATAGATGAGAGATTGTTTGAGAGTTACACTTGGTATACAATCAGAGGTATAAATAAAATACAACACAAAAGACTCTTAAGAATTAAGAATTTCTAAGATATACAAGTGTTAAGAAATTATAAGTTAAACTTGTGCTTTTTATAAAACTAAAATTTATAGGGACCATTTCGCCTCATCTGTATAGTATTTTCTAGACAAATATTTAGGTGTAAAAATGTAATTTTTAAACAAGGTTATTAATTGAGTAATTTGTCTAAATAGTACTATCTAGACAAATATTATAAAAAACAATAAATTGTGGCAGTCTAAATGTTAACATAATGGAAGTTCAAACCGTCATAAATGTGAATATTGTGACCGTTTAAATGTGAATATTGTGGAGGTTTCAAATGCCGTGATTATAAAAAAAATGTGAATTAGGATTTGCAGCTTAGCAATGATGAGAGACTAGTATGCTATTTATAATAAAACCTAACATACTAACTAATGGGCTTTTTCCACAAGGCCCATTACACAAGCCAACTTAATAAACAAGCTAACTTAACAAATTAGGGTTTAAACACTAAAACCTAATTTAACATGCTAACAACCCTAGCATCTTCGACACAAGCATGTGAACAACCTTCGAATTCATGCTTAACCCTGTCGAACCAAGAAGCTACCCTTCGGCCATACTAGAGTTCGATCCAATATCTCACAAAGTGCAACTATCACGTGATATGAAAACTGAGCCATCACCTGGGGTGGAAGCCACCAGATGTAAAAACGGAGTCATCACCTATAGTGGAAGCACAACCATCACCTGATGTGAAAACGGAGTCATCACGTAGGGTGGAAGCGCAACCATCACCTGGTGTGAAAACAGAATCATTACCTAGAGTGGAAGCACAACCATCACCTAATGTGAAAACAGAGTCATCACCTAGAGTGGAAGCGCAACCATCACCTGATGTGAATACAGAGTCATCAGCAAAGCCAAATGAAAAAATCTTTGTAAGACTCACCAAAAGAGTAGGAAAATGTTTATGCTTGAACCCAAATTGAGATCTCAAGAATATTTTATTGGCATGCCTTTGTCCTAACATAGTATTCCCCTGTATGTTTTTCGTAATATTATTATGGGAGGGAGGACGGACAATGGTTATGTTTTATTTACACACATGAGATCTATGAAGTTCTGTTTGTTTCAATTAATGTAGCTTTGAAAATTTTGTTGAAAATATAGTAGGATCTTTATATTTATTTAATAGGATTATTGTCGTGTCATATCATGTAAATGTAAATGGAGATAATGTTTCATATATTTATTTTGAATAATTGAATTTACTGCCTTCAGTTTTTTTTAAACTGACTCTAGCATGTAGTTAAAACACATTTTCACAATAGTATGTCTCTGTTCTCTCATTCAACTAGACCATGTATGATGCTATAAACACTCCTTATAATTTGACTTTTTTTTGTTAGTGTTTTTATTGTAGATGTAAGGATAAATATGGATGAAACACATTTGATAAGATTTAGGGACAAAGTGAAAATTTCCAACATTGGTGCAGAAGCACTCTAAGATCATAGATAGAGTTACATACATCCAAATGCATTAATATTGGTCTTGTTAAGATAAACAAAATATCTACAACTTTAATGAGTGAGTCATATCTGAATCAATCTACAAGATGGTGTGGTGTCTACTACAAGCTGATAACATGATGCTATACGTGATAGCTTAACCTTCCTGTGATTTTTTGTTTTAATAAAAAGTTCTAAATGTCTAAGTCAAACGATTTCAAATGAAAACTTGTTGTTATTTTGTAAAGTTGCAGTGAAAGAATAAAGGCAGTTGCTAGAATATGTGGAAGAAGAGTATTGATGTCATTCAATTCCAACATACAAATACACAATAGAGTGATAACTGCCCACTAGGATCATGTTCCTATAATTTAGGCCACGATTGATTACTGAAACAAACTAATGACTTAATGCTAGGAAAAACAAAACTTAGCTAAAAATTAGGAGACGTGTCTGGTAGTGTCAGTGTCCGAAAATGACATCAACACTAGTTATTACATTTAATTTATTTATTTTTTCAAATTATTATCAATGTCGATTTTCAATGTCTGTGTCATGTTTCTAGTGTCAATGCTTCATAGATCTTAAGAGTGTAATTCTTAACATGAATACACCCTCTTACTAATAGTCTTAGTTATAAAATGTATTATTTAATAACTTGAATTCATCTGACCTAGACTCATTAATTTCCTTGGTCAAAGCAAGCACTGTTCTATAGCAGGGTCTCTTCAAGGCTACCAAGTATTGGTAGAGATGATGATGAAGATGACATTTTCCAAAATGAGTGAATACATGGCATGTGATTTAATGTGGATGACATCCAAGACCAAAGGTGAGAAGAAAATCAGGATCCCGCGATCAATCACATTAATGGCCAAGCAAGCATTGTACATTCTCCCTAGTCTCTCCCTGAAATATATTACAAAACATACAAGAGAGTTCCATATAGAACAGAGTGCATGTCCAATATATAATTGGTAACATCTCAATTATGGTTCGAGAATAAACATTCTATCACTTTTATTGCTATTGTTATAAAGGAAATTCTTTTTGTCTTCGATAATGGTTCATTCTTGACAAAAAGTGATGATTCCGTTTTCACATTAGGTGATGGTTGTAGTTCCTCTTCAGCTGATGGTCCCGTTTTCACATCAGGTGATGGTTGTGTTTCCACTTGAATTGTTGGCTCAATTTCCATAGTAGTTGACTGACCATATATTAGATAGACAGCCGTCTCCTTTACGGCCAATCCATGCCCAATAGCTACAAAAATCTCCAAATTGTCACCAACTCCTAAATTTGATTTCATGCTTTGCCAATCTTCATCATTAAACGACATTACTGTGTCTCCTTTGTAAATATGGATAGTGAATTTTGTGTAATTAATAATCAAGAGACTAGTGAAACATTCAGATGTCAGTTTTTCTCGTGTTGATGAATGAAGAACACATAGAGTTATGCCCTTCATTACAAAATCAGTATCCTCGGGAACTTGAAATTTTACCGAAGGTCCTTCACCCCTATAGGCTAACCAAGAAGGATAATTGTCTTCCAGAAAGAAAGAAATGCCATTGGTTGCCAATCTCTGTATCATGAGCATATGCTTAGTTATTTAAGTAATTCTAATTATGCTATGCAATGGACATTTTCTACCATTTATTGAGTCAAAGTAGTGTACTATACCGAAAAATATATACAAGGAAACTGATCGAATGAAAACAAGCACAAAATGTTCCTTTTATGTAGTTCCTTTCCACTTTCCCACAACTCATCTATCACTGAAACAATTGTAATAACATATATAAGTTTGTCAACAAACTCTCTGGGTGGTGGGTTCTACTTTCTCTGTACAAAATATTTTTCATCAACTAGCTCTACTTGCACATTACTATTACTTGTATATCCTTCATTGAAGAGTGTCTCATAGTATACATGGCCTAGTATCAACATCTAAGAAATGAATAGTATTGTTTTCAATTATCTAAAATAATTTGTCTATTTTGTTCCTATTTTCTTCCATCTAAGTCTAAAGGACTAAACACGTGTATAACTTAAATTGTTATTCAGTTGTCCTTCTATAGTTAAGAATGTATGATAGGTATGAAAACCTAAAAAAATGTGATACATGTAGATATTAACAAATAAAATGTAATAAAGATAAAGTTAAAGAGCAATGGTATGTAGACAGAGAAGAAAAAAATAATATAATGGATCAGTAAAGGTGGGAGGATAGAGAAGGAACCTGTGAAAAGCTCTTTTCAAGAGTATCAATGACAATGTCGCAACTTCCAATTCCAATCAAAAGTGATCTCAAGGAAAGACCTGAAATTTGTGATGCATCTGATGTTCCCAGTTCAGTAAGACCTGCACCATATAGATCATCAAGAAGTCTTACGAATTCTCGTTTCAGTTGAATTTCTGAGTCACATTGTATCGAAACACTTCTTAATTTTGAACAGCTGCTAAGTATCTCTGATTGATAGACCAAACCCGAATTATTAGTCTCTATGTTCAGGGAAACAAGAGACATTGACATACCACCAAAAGGAGGAATGTGTGATAAGGAATTCATTGTTGGTGACATCCAAGACATAATGAGAGATGGAAAAATATCACGCGATAATCCTTCATATCCACATAGGGATATATATCCAATACTTTTTAATCTTAGTATTGAATAGGGAACTTCTTTTACAGATGTATCTTTTGCAATCAGTGTTGTCAAGGATTGCATCTGCCCCATGTCTTCTTCCAACTTGTTAATCTTTGAACAGCCAGAGAGGATGAGAGTTTTCACTGACGTCAATTGATATATCTCTCTTGGAAGATTGCTAAGGCTTGTACAATCCTTCAAATTTATCAGAAGAAGATTCTTGAGATCTCCAATGGATGAGTGCACCTCGGACAAATTTCGACAATCCTTCATAACGAGTTTTTCTAGGTTTGGTAATTTTGAAAAGTCAGGGGTGCTTTTTAAGTACTTGGAATGACTGAGATTGATAACTTTTAGCTTCAGCAACAACTGCAAGAAAATAATTGTTTAAAAGAAAATTAGATATTCAAGATTTGGTACCATTGAAAAGTCAAGAGTGTTTATCAAGTACATTGAATAACTAAGATTTCGGATCTTCAGTCCCTCTATCAACTACAACAAGAAAATAGATGTTTTAAATAAAAATTAGAGGATAAGATGCAAAATGAACAATGGAAAAAGTAACCATTCCCATTGGCCATGATTATAAAAGGAAAATATCTAGTGATAATGTACCTGAGGCTTCTTCCAAACTTGTATAAGATTACTGCATTTTAATTCCATAACAACTAGATTTTTTTGATAAAAGTTTTCTGGTGCGTATTTTAAAGGAAATCCTTGCCAAGAAAGCCATTTCAGGTTCTTTGGAAAACATTCATAATCTCCAATGAATTGTACATTATCAAGTTGCAACAATCTCATCCTCTTCATTTTCTCAAAAGCAATAGTATCAAAGCAAACATTACTGGTCCCTTGCAATTTCATAACTAATCCTTCAATGGCTTTTGTCCCCTGTGACACAAAAAAAGACCATAAAATAGAAAGGAACGCTTAATTTGTTGTTTGGTAACCAAAAAGCAACAAGTACAGCTTGAGTTGTTACACGAAGCATTAAATATAATCATATATAAAATGACGCGGTTCTCATTGACGAACTTCTCTAAGGTGATTCTACATGAAGATACATGCATGGAAATTTATATTAGATTTTTAACGTGGACCAAAAACCTAAGGTACAAAGAAATAGATAGGAATACCTAAGCCTAAGTTGTAGGAGAAGAGACCTACAGAAAAATTATTTTTTATATTGCATCCTTAACAAGGACAAACACTTGTGAGATAGTGAATCCCACTATTTTCAGTCAATTGATGGGAAAAGTAAAAAAAAAAACATTTAAAAACATAGTGAAAGATGATAAAAAATCAAAATGCAGTGTAAAGAAATTCTTACGGTACGGTTGGTTAATACATCAACTACATCCTCATGACACCACAATCGACTACGCTTCTCAGGCTCCTCGGGTGAACTTTCACGGACAATTTCTCTTCCCATGTCTCGTAGCAAGGAATGCATTCCAAGCTTACTATTCTTTTCAACTTTTATGAGGCATCTTTCTATCAGCACGGTTATTCCAATATCAGCATGAAGTCCACAACCATTTAGTATATCTGTAACATAAGCTTTATCCTTACCAATAAAGAAACAACACACATCGAGAAATATATCCTTTTCCATGCGATCCTCTAAACCATCGAAGCTTATTTTTAGTTTCTCATGAATTTGATCATTGGGTATCTTTTCTAGCTTTGATAATACACTCTGCCAGTCTTGTTTTCTTCTATTGAACAAGTAAGACCCAAGGACTTCAAGAGCTAGTGGCAGTCCACCACAGTAGGAAACTACACCTCCTGAGAGACTAAGGAATCCTTTAGTTGGACTTGCCTTCTTAAACGCATGCCAACTGAAAAGCTCAAGGGACTCGTGGTTATTCAATTTCTTTACTTTATAAATAAAGTCAACTCCAAGGATATTAAGTAAACGCACATCTCTTGTTGTGATGATTATTATACTTCCAGGACCAATTCCATTTCGATTTCCGCATAGTGCATTTAATTGCTCACGCATGCTCACATCATCAAGTACAACAAGTGCCTGTTTTGTGCAGAGTCGTTCGTTGATCATAGCTTTTCCCCACTCAACACTATGCACCTCTATCTTTCTTGTTAAGATATCTGAAAGAAGTTGTTCTTGTAAATTGTTTGGGCCCCTATCTTTCTCCCAACGTTCTCTAATATTAGCAAGGAAGCATCGATCTTCAAATTCATAACAAAGGTTATTGTAGATGACTTTGGCAATGGTGCTTTTGCCAATCCCCCCCATTCCCCAAATCCCCACCAAACAAACTCCTCTTGTATTCTGTCTTAAAAATTGAATCAACTGATCCGCACGGGATTCTAGTCCAACTGGAAAATCTGGGATAGGTAAGCATTTTTTGTCTAGTTTTATCAAAACTTGGCCAACAATTTCCTTCACAACACTGCTTTCATTGCTGCAATAATAAATATTTTTCAAAAAATAAAGGACATATAAGTAATGAAAGATTAGAAGCTTGAAACATAGTACTGCTAAAACTGGCATATGACTCAATTTCCAATCATGTAAACTAACACTGTTAATCAAGTTCAAATACTTTGTATTTTGTATGTACACTTCCAATTTGCAAGTAACCTATTAGAAATAAAGTTATAAAAAGAAGAAGACATTTACCTATAATTATTCATATCCCAACCAGCCAAATTCGAAGCATCAATGAGTGCTTTCTTTCGAGAACTTTCATCCACATCACTGCTTTGAATATTGCAACAAAAAATATTTCAAAAAACAAAAAAAATGAATAATTATAGGTAAATAATTAAAACTAATAAACATTTTCCTAACGTCCTTTCAATTGTTAATTTTACCAAACATTATAAAAACTTATTCATATAACCTATCATTTACCTGTTACTCATACCCCAATTAAACAAAGTCCAAGGAGTGTTAAGTGTTATCTTTGGTGGACTTTCCAAGTTATTTGTGTTGCTATTTCCATGGAGAGCTTCTCCAAAAGTATCCCTAGCATAGTCACGTATATACGAAGGGGTAATACCACCGTGAAATACAGGCATAATGACTCGATCCTTATGTGTGTGAAATTTCATGATTTGTGAGAGTTCATCAAGACACCAACTTGAGTGAATGTAGTTTTCCGAGAAAACAATGATGAATATCTGAGAACCTTGAATTGCTCGCAGTAACTCTGGTCCAAGTTCCTTTCCCTTTTGAAGATTCTCATCGTCGAGAAAAGTGTTGACTCCAGCATTTGAGAGTGCTGCATAAAGATGAGAAACGAAATTGCTGCGAGTGTCTTTTCCCCGGAAATTGATGAACACCTCGTAGATCCATTGAGGTCTAGATGTTGAAGAAAACATGGATTTGTTATTATGAGACAAGAGAGAAGATGAATGATTACAGAAGACTCAGTCTATGGATATGAATCATTAAAGCATTTAAAGTCAATGTTCCATACTGTTCAGAATTGCTTAAAGAAATGGGTAGTGCAATTTTGACTAACTACTAGGATAATTTAAAACTACAAGTGGGTTCCTAGTCACCTGATTAGGTTTCTTTAGCTACTCTGTCTTGCCAAATCTGAGTTTCTTTTTTAACAAAATAAATAAACAACATGAAGTGAAAACTAACTTTTTAGTGACTTTTTTTACTAGAAACCTCAAATTCAACTCATTCAAAATTCTTACAAAGTCGTTAAAGAACTGGGCAAGTAGTGATCGTATAATTGAACTCGACTGTTTTATTTTGGAGGCAACGCAGTAGTTTTATTGCTTTGTATAATTTTGGACAGTGCTGTGAAACGTTTTAAAGGGAGTAACCAAGTCCACGACTTGATCCGATAATTTTGTCTGTGGCTGAATTTTTGAAAACAGTGAAACAACACTAACTTTAACAGAATCCCATACCTGGCAGCATATGTAAATCATTATCTCCATTTACATGATATGACACTACAATAATCTTATCACATAAATATGAAGATCCTACCATATTGTCAACAAATTTTTCAAAATTACATTAATTGGATCAAACAACGCCTCAAAGATCCCCCATCAGTGTACGTAAAATATAAGCATAGTTCGTCCTCCCTCTAAAAACAATATTACAAATAAACTTTCAAGGGAATCCTATGTTAGGACAAAGGCATGCCAATAAAAAATTGCTTGAGTCTCAAGTTTGGTTCAAGAATAGACATTTCCCTATTCTCTTTGCGAGTCTTATAAAGATATTTTCATTTGGCTTTGGTAATGTCTCCATTTTCACATCAGGTGATGGTTGCACTTCCACTCTAGGTGATGGTTCCACTTCCACTCTAGGTGATGGCTCCGCCATCATATTAGGTGATGGTTGCGTTTTCCCTCTAGGTAATGGCTCCGTTTTCACATCAAGCGATGGTTGCACTTCCACTTCAATTGTTGGCTCAACTTTCATAGCAGTTGACTGACCATAAATTAGATAGACAGCCGTCTCCTTAACAATCAATCCATGCTCAATAGCTACAAAAATCTTCACATTGTCACCAACTCCTAAATTTGATATGGCACCTTGCCAATCTTCGTCATTAAACGACATTACCGTGTCTCGCTTGTATATCTGGATAGTGAATTTTGTGTAATTAATAATCAAGATACTAGTGAGACATTCAGTTGTCGGGTTATCCAGTGTTGATGAATAAAGAACACATAAAGTTATTCCCTTCATTCCACAATCAGCATCCTGGGGAACTTGAAATTGTACTGAAGGTCCTTCACCTCTATAGGCTAACCAAGAAGGATAATTGTCACCCGGAAGAAAAGAATCATTAGAATTGGCAGCCAATCCCTGCATCATGAACATATGATTATGCTAAGCAAATGGAAATTTTGTGCCAATTTTAATAGGATCAAAAATAGTGTAGTACACATAAAAATGGACACATTGAAACTGAATCAATGAAACCAGGCTACATTTTTTTTTCTTCAACAAGTGAGCTTTCACAATTACAACACAATCGTAACAGATATATGTTTTTCTACAAGTTCTCTCTCGGTTCAATGACCTTATCAACATTTTAGAAAATACCTTTAGTATATTCAAATTAATTACTTTCGCTTTTCGCTTTAGAGTATTAGCAATGGTACTGTTGTCAATTATGTATAAATATTAGTAAAAGTGAAAGGATAGATAAGGAACCTGTGATAAGCTCTTCTCAAGAGTATCTTTGACTATTTCGGAACTTCCCATTCTAATCACAAGTGATCTCAAGGAATGACTTGAGGTGTTTGATCCCTGTGATGTTGTTTCCATCTTAATAAAATTCACATCATATAGATCATCGACAAACTTTTGTAACTCTTGAGTTAGTTGATTCTTTGAATGACATTGAACCCAAACACATCTAAGTTTTGAAAGGATGGTAAGCATTGGTGAGTGATAGGCCATATTATTACTCTTCACATCCAAGGAAACAAGAGACAATGAATTGCTTCCAAATGGAGAAACACGGGGTAGGGAATTTCTGCTTGGGAAAATCCAAGACTGAATGAGACATGGAAAAACATCACGTGATAATCCTTCATATCCACATAGCGATATAAATCCGATACTTTTTGATCTTACAATTGAAAAAGGGACTTGTTTGACACCAGTATTTGCTGCAATTAGAGTTGTCAAGGATTCCATTTGCAATATATCTTCTTCCAATTTGTCAATCTTTGAACAACCAGAAAGAATGAGAGTTTTTACTGATATCAATTGATAGATCTCTATAGGGAGATTGGCAAGACTAGTACAATTCTTCAAATTTATGAGATGAATCTTCTTGAGATCCCCAATGGAATGGTGTACCTCAGATAAACTTTGACAATCCTTCATAATGAGCTTTTCTAGATTTGGTAATTTTGAAAAGTTAGGCGTGCTTTTCAAGTACTTGGAATGACTCAGATTGAGAACTTTTAGCTTCTCCAACAACTACAAGAAAATGAGAAATGAAAAAGTGTCAAGAAATCTTCTTGTCATCAACTTTTGAGCTTTAAAAGAAAGTAGTACTTTACCTTGGTCTCCTGCCAAACTTGTTTAACATTGCTATATTTTAATTCAAAAACGACTAGATTTCCCTGATCAAAGTCATTCGGTATAAATTTAAAGGAAGATTGTTTCCAATCAACCCATCTCAGTTGTTTGGAAATTAATCCATAATCTCCTTTAAGGTCAACACCATCAAGTTTTAAAAGCCTCAGCTTTTTCATTTCTTGGAAAGCATTAGTGCTGAAGTGAATTCTTCCTGTTTGTTGCACCCTCAAAATCAATCCTTCAACAGTTTGTGTTCCCTGCAATGTGAATGCAAACCATGCATCCATATAATTTCATGCAAATCATGCATCGAAACTAGTCTAGAAACAAACAAAGAGTCATATGATCTTAATAAGATTATAGATGATGTTCAAAAGTTCTTACAGTATTATTTGACAAAACATCCAGCACATCCTCACGAAACCACAATCGACTATGCTTTGCCGGCTCTTTTTCTGAGCTTTCGCCAACAATTGCTCTTCCCATGTCTCGTAGCAAATCATGCATTTGAAGCTTGTTATTCTTTTCTACTTTTACGAGGCTGCGTTCTATGAGGATAGCTATTCCAATATCAGCATGAAGTCCACAGCCATTAAGTATATCTGTAACAGCAACTCTGCTCTTTCCAATGAAGAAGCAGCATATGTCAAGAAATATATCCTTTTCCTTATAATCTTCTAAACCATCGTAGCTGATTCTCAATTTCTGTTGCACTTGATCGTTGGGAATTTTCTCTAATTTTGATAGTGCACTTTTCCATTCTTCTTCCGTCCTCTCAGACAAGTAAGATCCAAGGACTTCAAGAGCCAGAGGCAATCCCCCACAATAAGCAACTACATTTCTAGAGAGTTCGCTAAAATCTTTTCTAGGAGTTGGTTGTCGAAAAGCATGCCAGCTGAAAAGTTCAAGGGACTGATTGTCATCCAGTTCCGTCATTGTGAAGACATGGCCAGCACTAAGTGATTTCAGAAGGCGTACATCTCTAGTTGTAATAATCACAACACTTCCCGAACCAAAGAACTTACGATTTCCACAGAGGGCTTTTAATTGCTCCGACTTGGTCACATCATCGAGTACGACGAAAGCCTTTTTCCCTCGAAGTCTTGTCTGTATCTTAGCTATCCCCGACGCAACGTTACGTATCTTGGCCTCTATTTTGAGGAGATCTGAAAGAAGCTGTTCTTGTAAATGAATAATTCCTCTAGTATCATTTTCACAACTCTCTCGTATACTTTCAATGAAACATGTTCTACCCTCAAATTTACGATGGATTCGGTTGTAGATAGCTTTGGCCGTAGTTGTTTTGCCCGAACCACCCATTCCCCATATCCCTATCATACAGGCTTTGCTTGATTGATCATCAATAAACTTGGTCATATTTTGCACACGGGATTCCAATCCAATCGGAAATTCAGTAATAGACAACAATGAGAAATCTATTTTTGTCAAAATGTCCTCAACAGTTTTCTTCACTAGTTCACCTTCACTGTTTCAGTATTAATAATAATAATAGTCATAAAGACAAAGAATGAGCATGAGTTATGAATTATACTGACATGATAATCTCACAGAAATGTTGATTACTTGATTACCTGAATCGGCTGGAATCCCAACCAGATAGATTAGCAACTTCAGTCAGTGCGGTCCTCCACTTGTCCAACAGATGTTCTTTTTTTCTTGCAGTGAATTTCAACGAGTCTCCAAAACTACCACTCTGTCTACGGACAGAAGATGGATCAACACGGTAAAATACCGGTATAACGAACCGGCCATAATTTTTGCGGCATTCCATGATATGTACCAGTTCATTAAGACACCAGCTAGAGTCTGTGTAGTAAACTGAAATAACAACAACAGATATGTGAGAGGCTTCTATTGCCCTCTTCAATTCTGGTCCAAGCTCCTCTCCCTTTCTAAGATTCTTGTCATCAATAAAAGTGTTGATTCCTGCGTTTGAGAGTGCAGCAAATAGATGAGAAACGAACGTGTCACGAGTATCATTTCCTCTGAAATTTATGAACACATCGTAGGAGAAAGACATTGTTTCAATGGATTTTCAATCAAGTCAACGACTATACAAGATCACAAATGCAGAACAATGAGTAATAATATCCTTTCTTAAATGGTGAATTCTTAAATACTCCGTTACTACTATTTTATTTAGGTGGACCAATCAACGTCAACCATGTGTTAGTTTATTTAGTATTTTCTTTGATGTTACTTTGAAAAGATATTAGTAAGATATCTGTAGTCACTTTTTTACTCAACTCATCTTTGAGCCTTCCACAGGAGCCTAGTTGAAGCTTTATTCCTATATTCAGTTCTCGAAGCTTTAGATGAACCTTCTGGACGAGGTTAGTTGAGTCCTTCTGATGAGGCTTAGTTGAGTTTTCCAAACGATACTTAGTTGAGTTCCTCAGGTGAGATTTAGTTGAGTCTTCTTGATGAGATTTAGTTGAGTATCTCATGCGAGACTTGGTTGAGCCTTCTTGATAAAACTTAGTTGAGTCCCTCATGCGAGACTTAGTTGAGTCTTTCGGACGAGACTAATTTGAGTCCCTCATACGAGACTTAGTTTTTTTTAATAAACAATGATATAAGATATCGTACTAGGGGTGCAACCCTTACAACAAGAACTCTAAATAGAGTTAAAACAGTTTAAAAGTAACTTGTACCAATCATAAAAAATAGTCCTAGAAGTAGAGTCACTATTACACAACCATCTCCAAGAAAAGAACAAAATGTTGGAGATCACCACTTCAAATCTAAAAGAAGCATTATCAAAAATAATGGCATTTATCAATATCCAAATGCACCAAATTAGAGCTAACCAAATTGAGTTTAGTTTAACTCTAGTGTTGGATATTCTCTCCTTTTCTTGGATGTAACCAAAACTTTTGAACTCCTCCAAGGTAAACTCCAAGTCATCTCCCAACCAAGTGTAGATATTTTCCCATACCGCTTTCGAAACTTGACATTGAAAGAAGAGGTGTTCCGAAGATTCCGGATGATTGGAGCAAAATAAACAATCCATGGAGTTGAAGTTAGAGACACCTCTATAGGCCAAAAGGTCTTTTAAAGGAAGTATATCTATGAAAAATCTCCAACAAAATATTTTGACCTTTTTCGGAATCTTAGCCTTCCACATAGCTTCCAACAAATTGATGATATTAGTTGACCAAGCCATGTCTTTTGCATTAGCTACCAAGTTAGATACACTTGCAACCGAGAACACACCATTTGGGTTTAGCTTCCAATGGAAGTTGTCTTCTTCCGTATTGTTCGGAACTATTCCTTCCAGCAACACTTTTAGCTCCCTTACTTGAAGAACAAAAGTCGTAGGAGTATCATTTAAGGCGTCATGAGTGAAATTTGGGTTCAAGTGAGCGAAATCGTCAATTTCGAAGAGACCGTTAATGTTTCAATTAAAGGCACCATCATTCCAAGAGAAGACATCACTAACTTTGGAAATTTTATTGGTTGAAAGATCGAACAAATGCGGGAAGGAAACGCGAAGAGTTTGATGACCCAACCAACAACTATGCCAAAAAAGAATGTTATTACCTCTTTTGAGATCACATTTGGCCCAATCTTTGAAGCCTTCAACGGAATCCTCCTCTTTAAAATCGTTAAGGATGATGTCTCTCCACCAACTAGAATCATCACGGTTTAAAACCTCCCCGCTAAAAGCTAGCACTTTGAATTTCGGATTTTGATATCTCAAGAGAAGAAATCTACTCCAGATGGCTTTGTCCTCCTTCAAAATTCTCCACTTCCATACGAGACTTAGTTGAGTCTTCCTGGCAATACTTTTGCGTCCCCTAGGGAGACTTAGTTGAGTCTTAATGATGAGACTTAGTTGAGTCATTCGGGCGAGATTTAGTTGAGCCTTCCTAAGGTTGAAAAAGATCTCCATAGTGGAGTTACCTATATGCCGTAGAGAACTTGTTGTGGAAGTCTAACAGTTTAATTACCCTGTATGGTGACAAGGATCTCCATGTGAAAGTCTAGCAATTTAATTACCCCGTAGGACAACAAGGATCTTCTTATGGAAGTCCACCAATTTTAATTATCTAATAGGGTGACAAGGATATTCCCGTGAAAGTCCATCAATTTAATTATCCCGTAGAACAAGCATAATCTTCTTATGGAAGTCCAACAATTTAATTACGCCGTAGGATGACAAAAATCTTTATGTGGAAGTCTAATAATTTAATTACATCGAAGGACGATAAAGATCTTCTTGTATCTTTATTCGAATTAACTTAGAGTTATGTTTTTTGGATGCTCTTTGTATAGCAAAGATCTCTTGGATGTGAGCGACATTTTTTGTTTCTTCAATTAGGTCAGTAACACATCTTAGCCCTACTTTGATGTTTTCCTCCTTGGACTATGAGCGTCGCCACGACGGCGTTCGCCGCTAGGGGTGGAAATAGGCTGGACCGAGCTAGGCTTTGTCAAGCCTAAGTCTGGCCTGTCAAAAAAACTGAAGCCTAAGTCTGGCCTGTAAGATGTCGTTTGCTTATTGTGGAGGATTACCGGTTGCCCTTGAAGTCCTTGGTTCCTCCTTATATGAGAGAACAGAAGAAGAATGGATAAGTGTACTGTCAAAACTAAAGAGAATTCCCAATGATCATGTGCAAGAGAAGTTGAGAATAAGTCATGATGGTTTAAAGGATGACATGACAAAGGATATATTTCTTGACATATGTTGTTTCTTTATCGGCAAGGACAGAGGTGATGTTACAGAAATATTAAATGGATGTGGACTTTATGCAGGTATTGGAATAACTGTTCTTGCAGAGAAGAGCCTTGTAAAAATTGAAAAGAACAACAAGCTTGGAATGTATGATTTAATTAGAGACATGGGAAGAGAAATTGTTCTGGAAAGTTCAGCAAAAGAGCCTGGGAAGCGAAGTAGGTTGTGGTTCCGTGAGGATGTACATGACGTGTTGACAAAAAATACTGTAAGAACTTTCTCAAAATAAATTTGTAACTTTTGATCATCCTCCAAAATCCTTTCAAGATCATAGAATGAGTTTGTTTCTGAATTGTTTTGCTCTTATACGTAATGTCTGGAAAATCTAAGGTGCTTGAGCATGCACATTACAATTGTTCTTGAGCAAACAAAAACGGTGTTTTTACTCTTTTCTTTTGCTTTTTCATCACATGTAGGGAACAGAAACTGTTGAGGGATTGGTTTTGAAGGTGCAAAGAACCAATAGAGTCATCTTAAGTACTGATTCTTTCAAGGATATGAAGAAAATGAGACTTTTAGAACTTGATCGTGCTGTTCTCACTGGAGATTATAGGTATCTTTCCAAAGAACTAAGGTGGGTCTATTGGCAAGGATTTACTTTCAATTATATACCTGACGAATTTTATCAGGGAAATCTAGTTGTTATTGACGTAAAATACAGCAGTATCAAACAAGTGTGGAAGGAAGCCAAGGTATACAATTTTCTTCTCAAACTCAAATTTTATTACAGTAGTATTGGCTCCTGTCTCTCTAATTTTTCTTTTGAACATTTATCTTTATGTAGTTGTTGGATAAACTAAAAATTCTCAATGTCAGCTATTCTAGATACTTGAAAAAATCCCCTGATTTTTCAAAATTGCCAAATCTGGAAAAGGTTATTATGAAGAATTGTCCAAGTTTATCTGAGGTACACCCGTCCATCGGAGATCTCAAGAATATTCTTCTGATAAATTTGAAGGACTGTACTGATCTTAGAAACCTCCCAAGGAAGATTTATCAATTGAAAACTTTGAAAACTCTCATACTTTCTGGTTGTTCAAAGATTGACGAATTGGATGAAGACATAGTGCAGATGGAATCCTTGACGACGCTGACTGCAAAAGGTACATCCGTAAAGCAAGTTCCCTATTCAATACTAAGATTGAAAAGCATTGGATATATATTTCTGTGTGGATATGAAGGATTATCACGTGATGTATTTCCTTCTCTCATTTGGTCTTGGATGTCACCAACTGTAAACTCCCTCCCCCATACTTCTCCATTTGGAGGCAAGTCATTGTCTTTAGTTTCCTTGGATGTAGAGAGTAATATTATGGACTATCAATCATCAATGCTGACCAGCTTGTCGAAACTTAGAAGTGTTTGGGTTCAATGTCAGTCAGAGATTCAACTAACTCGAGAATTGAGAAAGTTTATTGATGATCTATATGATGTAAAATTTAACGAGTTGGAAACAACATCACATGGATCACAAATCTCAAATCTTTCTTTTAGATCACTTTTGATTGGAATGGGAAGTTTCCAATTAGTAATTGACACTCTTGGCAAGAGCATATCACAGGTTTTTTTTTTCTCTTATTCTCCTCATCACTTTGTTTATAATTAAAAGAATGTGAACTATTTTTCATTTGCATTTTTTTTTACTTTGAAGCTAAAACTCCCTAAAGATGTGGACTTATTCAAGAATATCGATCAAATAGACTAGATTAAATGATAAGTTTAGACTTGTAACATTGAAGTGAGATAAGATTTTTTTAGTTTATTATATCAGTTCCGTTTTCTGTTTATCTATGTTCTATCTTCTTTCTTCATTCATACCTCCTTTACTTTGTTTTCTTAATGTACATAATTAACTAATCATAAGCTCATGATACAGGGATTGGCAACAAATTGTCCCAGTAACTTTTGTCTCCCGGATGACAATTATCCTTCTTGGTTAGCCTATAAAAGTGAAGGAACTTCTGTACTTTTTCAAGTTCCCGAGGATAGTGATTGTCACATGAAAGGGATAATCTTATGTGTTGTTTATTCATCAACAATTGAAAACATAGTAGCTGAATGTCTTACCAATGTCTTGATTATTAATTACTCAAAGTGCACCATAAAGATATACAAGCGAGACACGGTAATGTCTTTTAATGATGAAGATTGGAAGGGCTTAACATCAAATCTAGAGCCTGGTGACAATGTGGAGATATTTGTAGCTTTTGGGCGTGGATTGTCGGTTAAGGTGACAGCTGCCTATCTAATATATGACCATTCAGTTATTACAGAAACTGAGCCAACTAACATGAATATGGAGCCATCTCAGGAAGACAAATTGCAACCATCACCTAATGCAAAAATGGAGCTATCACCAAATTTGAGAAGGGATCCATCTCAGAAGGTAAATAAAAACAAAGATATCTTTACAAAACTTGCAAAAAGAACGAGACAGTGTTTGTGCTTGAACTAATGTAGAAGTTTCAACAAATTTTGATTTGGCATACATTTGTCCTCATATGGTACTATCTTTGTTGTATGTGTTTTGCAATATTTTTCTGGGAGTGAGACTAATTGTACTATTTTATATACCGAGAGGAGACTTCATGCCGTTATTGTTTGTTTCAATCAATATCCTTCAGAAACTCTTGTTAAAAGTTCAGTTCTCTATATTCCTAACCCCGTCATTACAGCAGCAAGCAACATAGTTTGCATTAACAGATACTATTACATAAATTACTTTGAGATACAACACCAATAAAATACCAAAAGAGCACCAATCCTATTTTAGCCACACATTTCAGAACAACTAGATCAACTGCAGCTGCTAGTCTGCTATATTTCCAACACCATTCATGTGAATGTCAAAGCGGCTTCTTGAAGTTTGTGGAATCCTACAAGTAATTCAAAAACCTTTCAACAGATTAGAAATACTAACAAAGAAAATCAATCTAGTTGGACATTAATGCATATCTAACTAAGCCATTTACATAATGGAAGCTATTTACTTCTGAAGTTCTAGAAAATCAAACAACAGACACCAAATAAAATTAGCAAGTGGTTTTAAGAGGATATGGGTACCTTTAATAAGAAGATCACTTTAAGATTATGTTTGGGATGTGAGCAATTTTGGGCCATGTTGCACTTGTTTCTGTCTGGCACTCTTCAATTAAGAGGGGACACCTAATGATTATAAGGGTTTGTAAGTTGGTAAGACGAGGCATTCCATCTGGCAGTGAAACTAAAACTTGACATTCTGAAATGGTGATATGCTGAAGTGACGAGAGGTTGCAAATCCAAGCTGGAAATGCCTCTAGATCGGAACAATGTGATATTTCAATACTTTGCAAGGAAGGAAGATAGTTGAGTTTGTCCTTAAACCAAATTTCAATTTCTTGAAATGTTTCATTTGGAAGCCAATAAAAAACAAGATGCTTGAGAGAAGTCAGATTTTGCATCCAATCATTTGGAAGTGTTTTAACGTGCAGCTCATGTCCGCCAAGAAACAAGTGTTTTAGCATGGAAAGTGGAGGGAATTCATGCGAAGAATTTGATTTTACCATGTTTAATGTTGCTTCCAATGTGTTCATATTACAATCCCAGAAAACCAATTTCTCGTCGAGGTTTGGAAAAGTGGGCATGTGAGTTAACATTGGACAATCAATGATAGTTAAGTAAGAGAGACAAGGCAGAAAGGAGAGATGATATGATTGTGAAGAGTTATCATCCCTTACCCTCCACCATCCTTTCAATTTTTCACATCCACAAATTCCGAGGTACTCCAAAGAAGGGAAGAATTCTTCGGATAAAAGAGGCTCTTCACAATATATGTACTCCAACTCATGTAGGTCACCTATAAAAAGATACTTTAGGAATGGGAGACATTCCATTGGTTGGAGATGCTGCACGCCTTCACAGTTCTTAAGAAATATTCGAACAATGTTTTTGAGTGAAGAAAGCCAATTAGAAAAAAATAAATCCTTATACCGCTCCCTCGAGCTTAATTTTCCAAATCCATATGTTTTCTTCTTCTCTTTAAATGCTTTTAAATTTTCAATTTGAAGATTTCTCAAATTGATTAAACTTAAGACATCTTTTGTAGAAAATTCAACTATTTCACACCCATCCAATATAAGTGTTTGAAGACAAACAATGTTACTTATGGATTTGAAAAGGCCTTTTAGTCCTACACAATACCATAACTGAAGATATCTTAACTGCTCTAAATTTCCAACTGAATCACACAACTCACTTATAGAACAATCTGAAAGCTTCAAAAAGCGTAAATATTTGAATTTTGAAATAACAGACAATTCCTTTTCATTCCAACTCTTTGAATTATTGGTCTGGAAAATTAAAGTTCGCACTCTGCTTGCTTCCAATGACTCTAACAAACCAATAGCATCACTTTTCAACATTACATGGATGGGACTTCCAACAAGTCTTTTTGTCTCACTATCCAAGTAACAACAATCACTTCCGGCTACTTGCATTGCAAGATCATGTATTAAATCATGCATTTTGAAACTATATAAATCACCGGCATGAACTTGAGCATCTTGGAAAAATGACTTCATCAAGAAGATATTTACGAATCGGTTACCAATATCTTCCAAGATCTCCTTTTCATCTGAAAATTCAAGATAACCTTGTGCCATCCACAATTGAATCAACTCATCCTTCTGTATTTCCCAATCCTTAGGATATAAAGAGCAATAAGCAAAACATTGTCTTAGTTGAGGCGACAAGTTTTGGTAACTTAGTTTCAACACTGGCATGATGCTATCTTCATCTTCACATGATTTCCAAAAGTCACCTTGTAAAATAGCAATCCATTCCTTTTTTTCACCTTTACCCTGTAATAGGCCCCCCAACGTTCTGATTGCTAGTGGAACACCCCCACACTTTTCTGCTATCTTCTTACCAAATGGTTCAAGAATTTGATTCACTCCTTTAGTCTCATCCCCAAATGTAATAATTTTCTTCAACAAACTCCAAGATTCTTTTGGATTCAAACCATTCAGAGTATAGGGAACACTTACACCCATTGTCTGTGCTACAGTTTTTGTACGAGTTGTCACTACAACCTTACTGTCTTGAGCCCCACACATCAAATAAGTCCTCAATTGAGTCCATTTTTCAAAACTCTCGTTCCAAATGTCATCTAGAACTAACAAGTATCTCTTATCAGTTAAGTTGTCACGAAGCATATTTTGCAAGTTTTCTAATGTTAACTTATCATCAATTTTGCCTTTGGTTACTAACTCCAACATTTTTTTCACAATAGTTTTGACATCAAAGTTATCAGAGATACATACCCACATCCTCTTTTCAAAAATCTTTGCTACTTGACCATCATTGTATACCAATTGGGCAAGAGCTGTTTTTCCCAAACCACCAATCCCAACAATAGCAACCACAGAGACATTCTGGTCCATATTTGGTTCTCTTAGCAAGCGTATAATCTTGATTTTATCATCTTCTCTTCCAATGATATCAGATTCTAACACATATGAACTAGTTTCCCTCTTTACACTGTTACTATGTTCAACCACCACAACGTTTGGGATCAGATTCAACCCAGACATATCTTTCGCAACATTATCAAATTTCTCTTGTATTTTATCAATCTTATGAGCCATTTTGCGGCGAAAAGCAATTCTAGTTGGAGATAAGGAATGAAGTACCTTGGTCATTTTGTTCTTATTAGTTTCCTCCATTTTGTGTCTCATATCTTGAATAAGAAACTCATCTAGCAAGTTATCAGCAGGATGAAGCACATCATCTTTGAGTCTTCTTATCCATATCTGTATGGCACGGTTTTGTTGTTGTTTGTCCTCGGCGTCAAGAAGCACAGCTCTGATGGCCTCAACAGTATTCTTCAGCCTTTCCAATTCATCCATAACACCATAAATCCTTCCAAATTCATGAAAGGCTGCCGAAGCCAACCTGTTAACAATAGCCAAATGTTTTCACTTTGACTGTAATAATAAGCTACCATGCATCATATGTATATATTTGTGTCTATATAAGAATTTTCCGTGAGTGTGACGATTTGAATGGAAGGAATAGCAGAAAAAGAGTTGAAAATGAAGTCACCTGTTAATGAGGCTAGTAGCAACACCATATGGAATTTGCTCAACCATTATTATAGTTGCAAAGTAAATCAGATCGAATTAGTGGAACTTCAGAAAGATGCAGATTGAAATAAACTATAGTAAAAGCATAGGTATGTGCATGATTGTAGTTGACCAATAGATGGGACAAAATTGTAATTAGTCTTTAAAAAAATTACTAGTGGGCACGTTGTACAAATAGAAAATTAAGAAATGGGGAATGAAGTTTAATCTTTCTAGTATGTCATACTCCCTCCGTCCCACAATGAGCGACCCATTTGAAAATGATGTCCCAAAATGAATGACCTATTTCAATTTTCAATGCATTTTTTCCAATTCTACCCTCTAATTAATAAAGATGTCACAATTTCCAATACATTATAAGGGTACTACAGTAAAAACAATATTCTTTCTCTTATTTTTATGCACTTTTCTTAAACTGTGTGAAATAGTGTGCTGGGTCACTCATTATGGAACTGAGGAAGTATAAACCTGATACACAAGTTGATTTCTGTACCTTTTAAAGCTAAAATAATTGTTTTTTTATCTCTCTACAAATTGAGTAACCTTTGGTTTTGACCCTTTTATCTGAAAACAATAGCCCCAAACATTGATTTTAGGGTAGTTGATATCTCTTTCAACCCTTGGGGGTGGGGGGATCCCAAATCCTTAAAAATCTGAAAATATCTCTAGCAGGATTCGAAAATATCCCTAGCGTTCGCAGATACATCTCTAGACACACCTAAAATTACACTAACAAAGACGTTGCAAATGAGATATTCTTTATTTTACTCGAAAAAATGTCCAAAGATGCATCTCTGAAAGATTCCGGAGATGTATCTACCTAAAGTGTCACCCATATCTGATTCATGCCACGTATTTTTCAAATTCAAGGTCATCATCTTCCTCACTAACGGATCCCTTTCTCTAAAATAAACCCTTATCTCTGCGCCATCGCCGCCTTTCTCAGCGGCCTCCTGAACCGCCACATCCTTAAAAATCCAAAAATATCCCTAACATTTGGAGATGCATCTCCGAACACACTTAAAATTACACTAACAAAGACGTTGCAAATGAGACATTATTTATTTAACTCGAATGTCCGGAAATGCATCTCCGAAAGATTCCAGAGATGTATCTCCCTAAAGTGTCACCCATATCTAATACATGCCACATATTTTCAAATTCAAGGTCATCATCTTCCTCACTAACTGATCCCCAGAATTATCATTCCCTGCCGCGACGGCCGCTATAGCGGCGCCCTGGAGCGGTGCGTCCCCCACCCACGCGAGATGCAGGGATGGTGGAAGAGATGGTGTAAGGGACGCTACAGGCGCTTTCCCGAGTCGCGGATCGCGGGATTTTCCTGGCTCCGGGTTTAAAAGTGTGGTGCATCTGTTTCTTTTCGATTTTTAAGAAAAAACCCTAATTTTTAAAATGAAGAAGAGAAGAAGATGAGAAGAAGCACGAAGAAGATGACACGAGAAGAAGAAAATGAGAAGAAGTGGTGGGGCCAGAAAATATTTAACTAATAAATAATGGGAAAAAGAGTGTTGAAAAGTCAAAGAAAGCACTTCCAAAGCAAAGCACCTCTTAAAAAGAGAGTGACAACTGTATACCACCTAAAAACAATAGTTATAATAATTAATCCTCTTGAAAAATAAAAAATAATACATACCACACCACATATAACCTCTCCTCCCTCATCAACAGTCACAAAGATGGAGTTTCATCTCGTTCTCGTTGTTTCAAACATCTAGAACCACATTCCTATTATTCTTGAGATGGAAAAAGATCAATATGGCAAATGGGTCGAGCTCTTCCGTATCTATGCCCTCTCTCATCGGATTCTATATCATATTGTTCCCTCTACGGACAAGAAACCACCGACAGATGTCTCTACTTCCGAGTATGAACAGTGGATTACTCTTGACTCTACCGCTCTTCAATGGATAAAGTTTGCGTAAAAAGAGAAGAAGAAAGTGATGGTGGGTTTTTATCGAGTTAGCTTGCGAGAGTAGGTTACACTTGTCAGAAGTCTTGGATCACGTGCCTGTCGTTTTAAAGGACAGCTGTAAAATGACTATTTAGTTTCCTCGGGAGTGGGAAGTTATGATGAATAATAACTGCACGCACGTTTCGATGAGACGTTTTGAGAAGGTAAACCACTATTGATTGATAGTTATTACTGTAGAACTAAAAAAGCAGTCGAAATCTAAAATCACAAGAAATGCATATCTCTGCATGAATTCGAAATAGCCATTTCTCGGGGGCAATTTGTTAGCTGAAGATTTCGACTAAAGAATTGTAATACTTTGGAGTATTGGATTATAATAAAGAAATAGTTCTTATAGGGTTATTTAAGGGTTTTTCTCTTTGGAAGTGATGTTATTCGACCAAGAGTAACTTTTGTAATCTTTTACAAGTATCCTTCGACGGAAGCACTGACATAGTCGAAATGCTGAAGCGGAAAGATTTGAAATTCAAATGGAACGGCTTTGTCTAGCGGACGCGTGAGAACATCTGAAGCGAAGTAAACGTTCGAAACGTCGAACGTGGCAGAAATCTATGTAGAGACCGTTGGGGTCGAAATAGTATAAATAGGAGTGCTATTGTTTAGATTGATATGTTCGAATCAATATACAAAGTTCACAAAAATACTTGAAGTACCAGCGTGAGAGAAAAGAGTCTTTGCTGAAACAATGTATGTGTGAAGAACATCATATTTACATTTCATGTTATTTGTTCAATGCAAAGTTATATTTAAAGTTGAAAGTCATGTTATTTATGCATTTACTTTATTTCGTTTTAAAGTCATTTACTTGTTGCAATTTACACTAGAAAGTTGTATATATTCACAAACTAGAAAGATTATTGACACTAGTGCAAAAATGACAATACAATTTATAAATTTACACCCATTATACTAAAAACGGGTGTAAATAAGACATAAGATGGCAAATTTGTAAATAAAGTCTTATTTTTAGTATTGACAAGTAATCATGGACACCTTATTTTTAAAAAATGGGTGTAAATTAAAAAAAATATTATAATCAAGTGTTTATTACTCCTTTTTTTTCAATAACGGGCGTAAATAGGAAAAGTAAAATAAATTTAATTTTTATTATCTGTAAAATAGTAAAAGTTAATATTTGTATTTCTCTTTCTCCTTTCATTGAACCCTAATCACCATTTTTATGCTCTTAATTTCACCGTGTCAACTCCAAATGTTTCAAATCCCCATTTCACATCCACCCTGAATCATTCTTCACAACCCGAAACACCACCACCCTCTGATTCCATCACCTCGTCACAACCCGAACCGCCACCACCGTCTGATTCTCTTCATCTTCGACTCGGTACCACCAACCAACACTGCAACAATCGTGTAACAAAAAACGACACCGTTTCGATCAATGGTTAAGGGTTTGCACAGCCAAAACCTCCCCGCCGATGTAGCACATGTCGTCGATCAGCTAGAGCGCCACTGCTTGGCTCCGATGGATCTCTCATCTCCAAGCCTCTCTACAACGATCTACAACTCGTAATACTCTCTCTAAACAATGCTCTCTATGTGTTTGTTGAATTTCCTCACATAATTTGAAAATGGGTGCTTCATTTTATCATTAAAACTCGACCCATTTTGTTAAATGTCCAATAAATTGAATAAAAGTTTGGTGGGTACTGAAATGTGTTGTTTGATTTGCAGGCTAGAGAGGAAATGTGCAGGGAACGACTTCGATATCTCGAAGCCATGGTATGTGAATGTTATCTTGTGTTTGGGTTACAGATTGGATTTAAACCATATGCATTGTTTGATTGTAATGTAAATAATGAATTAAATTCACATATGCGACTGCATCAAGAACGCTTCAACAACTTCATTCATGTTCATGCACTTCTTTAAGCATATTTTGTTTGGGTTACAAATTGGATTTAAACCATCTGCACTGTCACTTCAATCTAAACCAATTGTACACTTACTTTCATTGAAATTATTCTGTTTGGAAGAAGTGTGTGATGAAGTATTGAAATGAGGTCTTGGTACGGTGGGTCAAACTTTCGGTACGGCGGCGAGGGGTAGACCTGCTAGGTTAACACTCCAACCCTTAAGTTAGTTATTGAGCCAGAAGTAATATGCAAGTAGGAACGAATTGAATACCTAAAACGGCGTGATCCGATCTTTATATAGTATGGGCATTAGAACCGTCCTCGTGTAATCCGACGCCTTTTGAGTTTTGCGGATGACCGTTCGATTAGATATCAACGGTGAGAGATATGATGGAGGGTGTGATCACCTGTTCTTGGGGGAAGTGAGGGTTCACCTGTTCGGTGTGACTTCCCTTTCGGCGCTTGTAATTGAGATTTCTTTGCGGGCCTTGCTGACTGCACAAAACAGAAACTATTTTTTTTGCCACAATACCCACTTTTATAACTCTATTTTAGAAATGATAATTTGACAATAAAAATTGAAGGAACGTCACGGTAAAACTAATTTATACCGTAATATATGCTAATTAAGTTCTTATGATGTGTTTGGATTGAGGGTTTTGTAGGGAAAGAATCACATGATAATATTTATATCTTTTCTTTTCTAAGTTTATATCTTGGTATATACTTTAGATTTCAATTTATTTGAAGGCTCACATGATAACGTTTCAAATATTTTGAGAAATCCATGTTCACCTTTTGGTTTATGAGAACAATCCTAGTTTCTTCAGAAATTGTGATCTTTTTGATGATCTATTTCCTTCTGTGTGACTGTTGGAATCTTCAAAAGTGTTGTTGGTAATTGGTTGAGAGGGCCTGTTATTTTCATTCTCAACATACTCTGCATCTCTCAAAAGACGAAGTAAATCCAAGGCACTTTCTTTTCCTTTATCATTTCCATTCTGTGAGATATAGAAAAGAGGAGCAATAACTTCATCCAAAATTAACTTACAATAATCCACAATTTTAGAGCATGAACATAGAGATAGAAGAACAAAAAGTGCATGTTCTTGCTCCTCATTGCTTCCAGTCTCAAGTATTTCAGCAATAGAAGATATGCATCCCTTTGTTTCTGCAATATAATTTATACCCTCTTCTGTGTCACCTATGTTTTTCAATATGTGTATGCAGTATCTCAAAACGGCTCTATCTTTGAAAAATGGAAGCAAATTTTCGCCGCAATTGAGCGATAACATGTGTGGACAAACTTCACTATTGAAGGAAAAATATGAATTGTGTGTTGTTGTTTTTTTTTCAGATAGGGAAAGTGATGCGTATACGTAAAGCTTCAAGGAATGATTCACTGACTGAGACTTCAACCAACCCTTCTGCTTTGACGGCTCAGGAACGGTACCTCTGGAAAGATGTTGATGAACTCATTTCATCTTTTGATAATGAAATTGCAAGCCAGCTGTTTGTTCTTCATGTTATGAAGCCATTGCTTGGTTCCAAGTTTGTTGATGCTGGCGTATGTATCCGTTTTCAATTTACCGTATTTTAGTTTACTATCTTTGTTATTTATAATCATTCTTGAATTATCCGGTCATCAATGCATAATCTCTTACTTTGTGTTTTTATCTGATTGCCGCCTACCCTTTTAATTTCTTGATAGATGCATGTCCAAGTCTCGAGAGGCTTAGTTTTGTCAGTTATAATTATCGAGAATAATTTCTCTTGTATTTTGATTTTGCAGGATCAGAGTTCCATACCCCTTTCAATGGGGAGCACCTACATTTGATGCAGGCGAAGCGTTTGCCATGATGATGGCATCTTTTGTTGCTCTTGTAGAGGTGACTTCTTTTTTAAGATATTCTCTTTTTTAATTGGTGTAAGATTTGGTTTCTATTTAATTGTTATTCTTGAAGAAATTATTCTTAAATTGTACATTCCGTTATTATTATTTTCCGGAACTATGGGATATTTTATCAGTGCAATGAAGCTTACTTATGTTGAAGTAAAATTAAGTTATATACTCACGTGTTTCTTGCGGTTCACAGTCTACTGGAGCTTTCATTGCCGTATATAGGCATGCAAGTGCAACACCATTACCGCCTTCTATTCTTAGTCGAGGTATCGGTTGGCAGGTACAGACACAACTAAATCTTGCTTTTATAAATGATAATTGTAATAATGGTAAAATTTCATAATTGATTTGATATAAATGTTGATTTTTCACCAAGCTATCAAGTAGAACTTTCAATTTTAAGTATAATTCCTCATGCATCTTATTTATGTTTGTTAGGGAGTTGGCATTTTGTTATCAGGATTGTTTGGAACAATTACCGGATCGTCCGTGTCTGTGTAAGAATGAAATTATTCTGTTTGTATTATTTACTAAGAGCAGGCAAACACTAGTAGAAATGAAAGTGATTTATTTTGTTTTCTATACAGAGAAAATGCAGGTCTTTTAATCTCAAATGACTGAGATGATAATATCACTGAATGTCTCTAAAGGTGCATTCTACTATGTTGTTTATCACTATTATTACTGGATTTCATTCTTGATAGAGTTTTTCTTTCATTTTGTGTCTATATGAGATGGTATTGTAGTTTTCATTCCAAACTAGCTTTATAAAAAGAGCAATATAGTATGAGTGATGAAAAGTCATTGAATATGTTAGTCTATTTTTCTTTATCAAGAAAGACAAATATAGGTGTGAGCAAACTTAGGCTGTTTCTGGAAGAAATACTACAAAAGATGTTTATTTGCAATAGAATTTATCAAAACCCATCATTTTTTATATTTAAATTCTAAGCTAAATCTGACAAATCAGTTACAGCTAAACAATGATTTTTTTAATATCAAGTTGAGTATTTGGATTCTCTTAATTCTTTTGTTTATTTACTTCATCAAGTTTGGCTGTGTAATGACTAAGATTGTTTCATTTAAAATTATTTGTTCATTAGCTGAAAAAATGAGGACTAAGCTTTGACTTTGTCTTGCCAATTAACAGTTGACTTCATACAATCCTTACAACATGTACTTCGTATGTACTACAAGTAATTTATATGTTATTCTGAAAGGTCACTTTTTAATAAACCTCCTGTAATATAGCACAAAGGATAATGACTTTATTAAATGAAGTTTGACAGATAAATAAGTGATATTGAGGATATAGTGCAAGAAATTGGAGGATATAGTTCAGGGTATTGAGGAAATAGTAAAAGCTTTGTATAAGTTCAGCCTTTGTGGCAATTTTATGAGCCATACTAGCTAAGCTATCCATTTGAACTCATATTCCGAATTAACATATATGGTTAATTGAAAGTGAAGTATCAATTATGACCATGCTCCACCAAAATGGAAATGAATTTAAAAAAGATATGCATATGCTGGAATGGAAAGGTTCATATACTTTTAAGCACTAGATGCATGTCAAGACTAAACCAACTTAACAAATTCCAACCAAAATGCAATAGTTTCGTCCAGTAAATTCTGCTTAATCTTAACCAATTAAATGCAACTTTATCACATTCCTGTTAATGTTATCACATGACAGAATAAGCAATATAATTTGTGGTTGGGTGGGTGGAGTGAGGAAGTGCAAAATATAATGCTTAATAATCACTATCACACACACACACACACACACACACACACACACACACACACACACACATATATATATATATATATATATATATATATATATATATATATATATATATATATATAGTTCAACATTGTTGATTTCTCATCTTTCTTTCCTATGGATGTGTTATTGTTGTTACTTTCTCTATTGGTTGCTTTCCTAAGCTTGTAGTTGAGAGCCGAAAAACACCGGCTGAGGAGCACTATGTTGAGTACTGTGTTGTGAGTTGCAGAGCTTACAGTGCCTCAGTGACGGAGTTTGGAGCGGTTGGCGATGGACAAACTTCGAACACACGAGCCTTTCAGACGGTGGTAGATCATCTGAGTCAGTACTCGTCATGCTTCAATTGAATATACCGCTCTGGTAATATTTCATCCTATCTAATTTCTTCAAACATAGTATCCTACTATTGAATTTCATCCTATCTAATTTTTGGCCTTGAGACACATGGCTTCCCATGCTTCAATTGATTTCAGTTTTCGGTATTAGGCTTATGCACAGGCAGCACTGCTTTTTGGAAGGGCTCTATCTAAGTATCTTAATATTAAAACATTCTTTTTAAAAGTTTTTTTTATGCTTTATTGGATGAAACATTCTCCATCTAAATTTCTCTACGTGCTTGGTGATTTTCCAGGCTCATGTATTCTCTGCAGGAACTGCAGGATGTGCAACTTTTCTAGCAAACTATCACGTACAGTCTTGTAAGGATATGAAATTTTTCCTGATATCATGCTTTCTAACCTTGTTCTAGATTCATGTTTTTGTATCTTCTCATGATTCTCATTTTATTCTTTTATTTTATATACTAGTGTAGCAAAATTTTCAACTCATGGACATGTGTTTATATAAAAATAAAACTCAATATTTATTTTTATTTTAAAATAAAATCAAGTTTGAAATAAAAAGACAATTGTATGTAAGACTTTACAACCATATCTAGTGTGAATATTTTTAATTAAGTTCATACTTAAAGGGTGGGCTTCTAATTCCAATGAGATTCAATATTTTTAATAATTTCTTGTGTCTTGTTTTTTTGCATACAGAAAACAATTGCTTCTTCAGGGCGTGGTATTTTGGCCATGGATGAATCCAATGCTACATGTGGAAAGCGGTTGGATTCAATTGGACTAGAGAACACCGAAGCTAACCGTCAAGCATGGCGTAAAATTATATATGAAGAAAGTGTTATGATTTAGTTAAAATATAATTTTTATATGTATGATTTTATAATACTTGAAATATTATGACTCGACATGATTTTGTATACTTTTTTGTTAATATTAAAAATATTTTGACTTAGTTAAAATATGATTTTTATGTGTATGATTTTATAGTATTTGCAATATTATGACTGAAAATGAAATATAACTAAATGGTGTATATGAAATAGGGTGTAAATAGATTTAAATAGGGTGTAATTATGAACATATCTATACCCGATTTTTATAAAAATGGGGTGTAATTAAGAACGTAGCTACACCCGATTTTTATTAAAACTGGGTGTAATTAAGAACGTAATTACACCTGATTTTTTATTAAAATAGGGTGTAATTAATAACGTATCTACACCCGATTTTTATTAAAATAGAGTGTAATTAAAAACGTAATTACGCTCAATTACACTCGATTTTTATTAAAATAGGGTGTAATTAAAAACGTAATTACGTCCAATTACACCCGATTTTTGTTAAAATAGGGTGTAATTAAAAACATAATTACGGCCAATTACACCCGATTTTTATTAAAAAAGGGTGTAACTAAAACGTAATTACGCCTAATTACACCCAATTTTTATTAAAACAGGGTGTAATTAAAAACGTAATTACGCCCAATTACACCCGATTTTTGTTAAAAATAACGGGTGTAAATTCGTTAGACATGTCTCACCCTATGGATATACACCCGATTTTTATTAAAAATAATGGGTGTAAATTTAATAAAAAACGGGTGTAAATTAACATTTTTGTACTAGTGTGAATATGAATCAAATCACTGAAACACTGTTTGACTATGTCCTAGGATCAATCTAATCGATCCTGCGAGTAACCAGATTGTTTAAACACTTTGGAGGACTAGCGGTTGTTTGTCAGAAATCATTGCTAAACACCCCTTTACTTAAACCATGTCGTGCATGCCCCGGAAATTATTAAAAATATAATTTCTGTGAGACGGCTCACCACTGACAATAATGTCTCTATTTCCTTTGACCCTTTTGGTTTTATTGTATTCAATTTTCTGACGAGGATCCCTCCCATGAGATGTGACAATCGTGACGATCTATATCATGTCACCACTCCCTCCAGTTTTGCCAGTCTTACGTTGAGTCTTTGACACAGCTGTCCTGGTCATCATGGCGTGACTATTTTGAATTCCCTTTGCAAAAATAAGTTTATATGTTGCGAACCTTTTAGTTCTTCTGTTATTTCTGAGTCTTGTGTTTTAGGCAAACAAGTTAAATTGCCATTTTCTAATTCTCAAAATATAACTTTGATGCTATTTGATATCTTACGTAGTGATTTATGGACGTTTCCAATTTTAAGTTTTGTTGGTCATAAATTTCTAAACATTTGTCGTCCTATAGTTCTCGAGCAACCTGAAAGAACATCTACATTCCATTGATCTGGTGTGATCACATCTTTCACAACTCATCACAACGTAAAGTTGTTTTTTATTAGAGTCAGAATCAGATCTCTCGATAACTACATCCAACCCTAACTTAACAATTTTTGTACAAACTCATTTAAGCATACTATCATGCAATGTAAACGTCTTTTTAGTGATAAAATATTTCCCAACATCATCAATTTTAACGATATCGGGATTTAAACAATCAATTCACCAACCTCTAGTATATTCGCATCTGGACCAACAACACTTGATTTCTCTGGATTGATAATATCAGAGTACACCATATATAAAGTCATTGCATGTAAACGAAACATAATCAAGCAAATATTTACACTAGTTTAGAAGGCCTTCCGGATGGTGTTTGAAAGACTCTTAAAGCTTCCTTCCAAATGATATCAATATTACAAAAACAAGAAAAACCAAAATATAAGTTAGTGAAAATAGATATAGATATATATTACTTGTAATTTAAAATGATGTCGAGGTTGATGGTGTCGAAAAACAGATTGACTTTATGACCAAATGCAATAATTGGATTTTTTTTTTTTATAAGTCTTTGAAAAATAGTGTTATTGAAATTCCCCACAATAACACCAAACCTTAGAAATACAGAATCATTCACTACGCTTCAAAGCCTAATGAGAAATGAATTCTTACAAAGACTTTCAGAATCTGATCAACTGAAACAAGACATTAACCAAAGAATGCTACATAACAGTTAGAACAACCTCATTTTATGATGACAAAGGCATACTCAATCAAAAATTGTTAGAGGCCTCTATTTTGGTTTATGCACAAACATTTTCCCATTCTCTTTGTAAGTCTTGAAAATATTTTCTCATTTGGATTCCGTGATGATTCGGTTTTCATATCAATTAATGGCTCCATATTCAGAATGGATGATGGCTGCAAGTTCACTTCCGGCGATATCTTCATTTCCACGTTGATTGATGAACTAGTTTCCACAGTAACTGAATGGTTATATATTAGATATACAACAGTCTCCTTAACCATCAATCCATGCCTAAAAGCTACCAAAATCTCCACATTGTCACCAGGTCCTAGATTTGATGTTAAACCCTTCCAATCTTCATTGTTAAAAGACATGACTGTGTCTCCCTTGTATATTTGGATTGTGCATTTTGTGTAGTTTATGATCAAGACATTAGTAAGATATTCAGTTGCCGTGTTTTCAGATGTTGATGAATAAACAACACATAAAACTATTCCCTTTATGTGACTAAGACTATTCTCAGGAACTTGAAATAGTACTGAAGGTCCTTCACATGTATAGGCTAACCAAGAAGGATAATTGTCATCTGGAAGGCAAAAATTGCTTGAATCATTGGTTGTAAATCCCTGTACCATGAGCATATGCTTAGTTAGTTTCATAATTAGTAGTGCATTTAACTAATCATAAAACCGACGTTCGCTTAAAGATCGGAAAACGATAGAGGATTGAGAAGGAACCTGTGATATGCTCTTGCCAAGAGTGTTGATGACCATGTCACAATTTCCCATCTCAATCAAAAGCGATTTCAACGAAATGTCTAAGATAAGTGATGCATGTGATGCTGTTTCCAACTTGGTAAAACTTACATCATATAGATCATCTAAAAAATTTCTTAATTCTTGAGTCAGTTGCATCACTGACCGGCATTGAATCCAAACACTTCTATGTTTTGAAAGGTTTCTAAGCATTGGCGGTTGATAGCCCATACTATTACTTGATACATCCAAGGAAACTAGTGACAAAGAACTGTCCCCAAATGGAGATATACAGGGTAGGGAATTCATGGCTGGCGTCATCCAAGACCAAATGAGACGAGGAAACACATCACGTGATAAACCTTCATATCCACATAGGGATATAAATCCAATGCTTTTTAATCTTAGTATTGAACGCGGAACTTCAATCACTGATGTATCTTTTGCGTTCAGTGTTGTCAAGGATTCCATCTGCACAATGTCTTCTTCCAACTTGTCAATCTTTGAACAACCAGAAAGTGTAAGAGTTTTCAATGATTTCAATTGATAGATCTTCTTTGGGAGATTGCCAAGACTTGTACAGTCCTTCAAATTCAACAGAAGTAGATTCCTAAGATCTCCAATAGACTTGTGTATCTCGGACAAATTTGGACAATTCTTCATAATGAGCTTTTCTAGATTCGGTACTTTTGAAAAATCAGGAGTGCTTTTCAAGTACTTAGAATGACTAACATTGAGAATTTTCAGTTTATCCAACAACTGCAAGATGATAAATGTTCAAAAGAAAAATTAGAGAGGTGGGAGCAAATAATACTGTCATCAAACTTTGAGTTTGGAAAGAAAATAGCAATATAGCATACCTTGGTTTCATTCCACACTTGTTTCATACTGCTGTATTTTACATCAATAGCAACTAGACTTCCCTGATAAAAATCATCGGGTATATAGTTGAAGGTAAATCCTTGCCAATGAATCCATCTCAGTTCTTTTGAAAGATACCGATAATCTCCAATGAGGATGGCATGATCAAGTTGTAAAAGTCTCAGTTTCTTCATCTCCTTGAAAGAATCAGTACTTAAGACAACTCTACTGGTTCTTTGCACCTTCAAAACCAATCCTTCTACAGTTTCTATTCCCTAGAATTTTAATACGAGACTTATAAGAGCAAAAACAATAAAATAAACCACCCTAGAATTTTAATCCAAGACTTGTAAGAGCAAACGATTCAAAAAAAAAAGGTTCTATGATCTCGATAAGATTATGGAGGACGATCAAAAGTTTCACATTTATAAAGAGGAAGCACTCACAGTATTTTTTGTCAAAACATCATGAACATCCTCACGAAACCACAATCTACTACGCTTTCCAGGCTCTTTTGTTGAACTTTCTCGAACAATCTCTCTTCCCATATCTCTTATTAAACCGTGCATTCCAAGCTTGTTATTCTTTTCAATTTTTACAAGGCTCCGCTCTACGAGAACAGCTATTCCAATATCTGCATAAAGTCCACAGCCATTTAGGATCTTTGTAACATCGGCTCTGCCCTTGCCAACAAAGAAACAGCATATGTCAAGAAATATATCCTTTGCCATATCATCTTTTAAACCATCATAGCTTATTCTCAGTTTCTCTTGCACTTGATCATTGGGAATCCTCTTTAGTTTTGAGAGGACGCTTATCCATTCTTCTTCTGTCCTCTCATACAAGTAAGAACCAAGGACTTCAAGAGCAACTGGTAATCCTCCACAATAAGCAACTACGTTCCTTGAGAGTTCATGGAAGTCTTTTATCGGAACAGGTTGCCTAAAAGCATGCCAACTGAAAAGTTCAAGGGACTCATTTTCGTCCATCTCCTTCATTGTACCCACGTAATCAACCTTAAATAAATTAAGTAGGCGTATATCTCTGGTTGTAACGATTAATACACTTCCCGGACAAAACAATTTAGGATTCCCACATAGTGATTTTAACTGTTCAAATGTTAGTTTCCAGTAGCTCTCAAAGCTTGTCCAAAAGCACCCTTCTGGTGGCGCACAACGGAAGGTTCAACATCATAAAATACAGGAACAACAATTTGGGCACGAGTTAAGTGGCATTCAATGACTTTTTGAAGTTCATTAAGACACCAACTAGACTCAGTGTAGTTTTTGGAGAAAACAAGTATAGATATACGGGAGCTTTTTATTGCTCGTGACAGTTCTGGTCCAAGCTCGGTTCCTTTGTGAAGCTGGTTGTCGATATAGGTCTTGATTCCTGCATTTGTGAGGCCGGCATTGAGATGAGAAACGAAACTTTGACGTGTGTCTTTCCCTCTAAAGTTGATGAACACGTCGTGTATATAATCCATTGATTCGATTAGAGAGGGTGGATGAAGTTGAGATTAAGAAGAAATGGTGAAGATAGAGTAACAGGTTCAGATTAATTTGTAGTAACATGATTCCTTCAATTATTCATTTTCAACATGATGATCATTGCCAACGACTTGACCAGAATCATGAACCAGAACCACACACTCATAATTTTTTGTCCTTATTGTAAATTTTAACTATTATAAAAATATTTATTCACTCTTTTATTTAAATAAATTATTTTGCCTAAAACGTCCCCTGCTTCCGTAGATATATCTTCGGAAGTACTTTTTTTCTTAAATTTTGTTTTGTTCGTAGATGCGCATACGGAAGCTTCCGTAGATACATCTATAGAATCATTTGATGTTATCTTCGCGCCAGACTCTTCTTCTCCCCATTCTTCACATTTCTCATTTCAAAACTCTCAACCTCAAAAATCAAACTTCCATCGAATTTGTTTTTTTTCTCTCGAGTTCGACCGTTAACGTCAACATCAAAGATCAACACATTCCAACAACTTCAAAACTCAATTTAATCGGTAAATTTTTGAGTTATTTTAGAGTATTTCCCATAATAGAGTTTAAATCGATTTTTAGGTATAGAAATCATTAGTTACTTTTAGAAACATAGTTTAGAGACAATGTAGTTATTGTTTGATGTGTTAAACGGACGATCAAACCACCAAAATGGGATTTTTAACACTTTGCAACAGTGACCAGACGCCATTTTTGTGTTTTAGAGCTTTCAGAACGTTCCGTAGATGCATCTCCGGAACATATGAAACGTTACGTAGTCCCGTAGATGTACCTACGGAAGAAACTCGTTTTTTTTTAATGTAAGGTACTTCTGTAAATGCATCTACGAAAGAGTTCCTTACGTGCACATATGCTGAAGCGGTAAAGCGGCAAGCAAAAAGTAATAGGTATTATTTATTACCGGGTTTAACATCAAATCTAGAGTCCGGTGACAATGTACAGATATTTGTAGCTTTTGGGCGTGGATTGTCGGTTAAGGTGACAGCTGCCTATCTAATATATAACCATTCAGTTATTACAGAAACTGAGCCAACTAACATGAATATGGAGCCATCTCAGGAAGACAGATTGCAACCATCACCTAATGCAAAAATGGAGCCATCTCAGGAAGACAAATTGCAAGTTTGCAACCATCACCTAATGCAAAAATGGAGCTATCACCAAATTTGAGAAGGGATCCATCTCAGAAGGTAAATAAAAACAAATATATGTTTACAAAACTTGCAAAAAGAACGAGACAGTGTTTGTGCTTGAACTAATGTAGAAGTTTCAACAAATTTTGATTCGGCATACATTTGTCCTCATATGGTACTATCTTTGTTGTATGTGTTTTGCAATATTTTTCTGGGAATGAGACTAATTGTACTATTTTATATACCGAGAGGAGACTTCATGCCGTTATTGATTGTTTCAATCAATATCCTTCAGAAACTCTTGTTAAAAGTTCAGTTCTCTATATTCCTAACCCCATCATTGCTTGATTTGGTGTTACTTATTTGTTGATTCTTGCTTTCTCTTCTCTTCATATTGTTGTTTGGCACCTTCGAAGCTGCTGGCAGAATTGCATTTATTTTCCTGTCTACTCACTATCGGTTTTCTCATGTCTTTTGAGAGAGAAATCATTGTGTTTCATAATAATTGAGAAAGACAAGGAAAGGAGATATTATATAACTGTGAAGAGTTATCAACATCATTTACATCATCCCTCATCCTCTTCCATCCCCTCGACTTTTCATATCCAACAAATTTGAGTTTCACCAAAGATGGGAAAAATGATTCAGATAAAAGAGGCTCTTCATAATATATGAATTCCAAGTCATGAAGGTAATATATACTTAATGACTTAAGAAACGGGAGATGCTCCATTGGTGGGAGATACTTCATATATGGACATTGACATAGAGAGACTTGAACAATATTTGTGAGTGAAGAAAACCAATTTTTAAAAAATGGCACTATTATATTGTCCCCCACCTCCAATTTTCTAAATTTAGATATCTCAAATTGTCAAATTGATTAATTTTTAAAATTTTCAATATCGAAATGTCTCAAATTGATTAATTTTGAGATATCTTTTGTAGAAAATTCAACTTCTTTACACCCCTCCAACCCTCCAATATCAGTGTTTGTAAGAAAACAACACTACTTATGGAACAGAAAAGACTTTCCAATCCTTCGCAATACCGTAAAATGAAGATATCTTAAGTGCTTCAATTTTCCAATTGAATCACACAACTTACTTAAAGAACAATGTGATAGCTTCAATACACGCAAGTTTTTGAATTTTGAAATGACAAACAATTCCTTCTCATTCCAACTCTCTGAAAAGTTAGACAGCTAAATTAAAGTTCATGTCCTACTTGCATCCAATGACTCCAGCAAACTAATAGCATCACTTTTCAACATAACATGCATGGGACTTCGTAGTACATGTACTTTTGTTGCACTATCCAAATAACAACAGTCACTTCCGGATAATTGCAAGATCATGTACTAAATCATGCATTTTGAAACTGCGTATATCACCAATTCAAAAATCAATTCAAGAGACACTCTCAATTCCTTTACTCGATGATCCAATTAATACACACATGTAATAATCCAGGAGTCACCTATGGCCACACCTTTCAGATTGATTGTAGCTACATTTCCATCAGCATTCATGCATATATAGATCACAACAGCTAGATAGTTGCCATGACATAAACACGAAGGTAAGTAACTAAGTGGTGGAGGCAATAATTTTTCTCCAGTTAAAAATCTGCACAACCAAAGAGGATTAACTTATGTGTTGTAAATCGTTTTAACAACAAATTTCATACTCTAAAGCAAATTTTCAAAATCCAATCAGAGAGATCCTTCAAAAAATCAGTGGCTGATTTACCAAATTCGTTCGACAAAATACAGGGGAAAATGGTAGTATTATATTGTTTCTAAACAAAGTGGATCACACAAAAACCATAAAATATGTAGAACCTTAGATAACAATGTAAGGCTTCAGCTCAAAAATCCAAAATGACAATAACACCATACAAACACCCCATCTGTAAACTATACAAGCAATCTTAAACTAAGAATTGACTTTAACATTAGCAACTTAACAGCTATATGACTCAAAAGCGTCAATCTTAGCGGTGCATTTTAATCATATCAGAATCATAAACATCCTTCAACTAAGTGACAATGTGACATAGTACTGGTAAGTTTTGAAACCACATTAGACATTGTCACTTCAACAATTGCATATTTCTTCAAGCGCAGTTCACCCTTCAACAATAGCATCAGTACCATGTTTATCAATAGACAGTGTGCTGACACATTCTATATTTGGTGCACAACAGTATTGAAATATGCACGATTTTATTGTAAAATCCAAGCTGATCGATCATTCTATATTATTCAACTATTTGAATCAACCTTTATAAGTCGTGTTCTTATCTCTTTGCTTAATGATTTCTATCACTTGATCAACTTTAGAATGATTTATGATTAGTTGGTTGAATGGAAGTTTAATCTTTAAATGTTTGAGTTTAAGAATCCTTTTGTCTTTAGACTAGGAATACTCATTGACTCAATGATGCTTGAAGACAATATATACTTTCTATTCTTAATGCTTAAATATAATACATTTCATAACTGAAACTATTACGCAAATGACTAGAATTAGCTATGAATTCATCTCCCAAGTTGTTCCTCAAAGAAGCACATTCATGGAATTGAATTGTGGAGATCTCAAGAGAGCTCTATATTAGGACAATAGGCTTGCCAATAAAAAATTGTTGAGAACTCAATTCTGGTTCAAGCATAAACATTCTCCCACTTTCTTTGCAAGTCTTGTAAAGATTTTTCTATTTGTTTTCGGTAATGGTTCCATTTTTATTTTAGGTGATAGTTGCAGTGCCACTTCAGATGATGGCTCCGTTCTCGCATTAGGTGATGGTTGCACTTCCACTTCTTGTAATGACTCTATTTTTGTGTCGGTCAATGGGTCGACCTCCATAATATTTGATGGCTCAATTTCAATACCATTTGAAGGATCATATATTAGATAGACAGTTGTCTCCTTAACAATCAATCCATTCCCAATAGCTATAACAATCTCCACATTGTCACCAACTCCTAAATTTAATACCATGCTTTGCCAATCTTCATCATTAAACGACATAACGGTGTCTTGTTTGTAAATATGGATAGTGAAGTTTGTGTAATTAATGATCAAGACACTAATGAGACATTCGGTTCCCAAGTTTTCAGGTGTTGATGAATAAAGAACACACAAAGTTATTCCTTTCATGCAACAACCACCACTATCCCCAGGCACTTGAAAAAGTACCGAAGATCCTTCACCTTTATACGTTAACCAAAAAGGATAATTGTCACTTGGAAGGAACGAATCACTAGAATCGGTTGCTAATCCCTGTATCATGAACATATACTTAGTTATTTATGTAATTCTAATTATGCTCTTCAAAAGGACATTTCCTGCAATTTATTGTGTCAAAATCTCAAAATAGTGTAATAGAAAAATATTAAATGAAACTGATCAATTAAAACATGCAATATAGTTCCTTTCATATAGCTCCTTACCACTTTCCTACAACTCATCTATTACATTAACAATTATAATAACAGATATATGTTTGTCTACAAATTCTCTCTGGGTGGTGGGTTATATGGCCTTATCAATCTGTATGAAAGAGTTTTCATTAACTAGCTCTACTTGCACATTACTATTACTTGTATTCACTTCTTTGAAGAGCGTCTGATGATATATAAGGCCTAGTATCAACATCTTAAAAAAAAATTGTTGAGCTAGTGGTTTGTATTGTGCAGGTAGAAGATCCATTATATCATTCACAACTAAATATAATTTTCTTATTCTGTTCCTCTTTCTCCATTTATAACCAAAGGATTAAGCCCGCGTATAACTTCAATAGTTATTCAGCTATCCATCTAAAGTTAAGCATGTGGTATGCGTATAAATAAGCTAAAAATTGTGATAAATATAGATATTAACAAATAAATGCAATGAAGATAAAGCTAAAGAACAATGAGATATAATAAGGATCTAAAAAGTTACTTCACTTCTATGTTAAATGTCTGGCCTTAAGATTTATGTTTGTTTCTCAGCTTGATATTTGAATAAATTTGTATATTTAGGAATCTTTTACCACTTCAAGATGAAAATGAAAATGGAAAGTAATTCCATGTTCTCGTAAGTAGTGATAAATATCAAACAAGGTGGGAGGTCAGAGAAGGAACCTGTGATAAGCTCTTCTCAAGAGTATCCATGACAATGTGGCAGCTTCCGATTCCAATCAAAACAGATCTCAAGGAAAGATCTGAAATTTGTGATGCATGTGATGTTCCCAGTTCAGTAAGACCTGCACCATATAGATCATCAAGAAGTTTTCGGAATTCTTCTTTCAGTTGAATCTCTGAATCAAATTGTACAGAAAAACTTCTTAGTTTTGAACAGCTGCTAAGTATTTCTGATTGATAGACCAAACCCAAATTACTAGTCTCTAAGTTCAGGGAAATAAGAGACATTGACAAGCCACCAAAAGGAGGAACGTGAGTTAAGGAATCCATTGTTGGTGACATCCAAGACCTAATGAGAGATGGAAAAACATCACGTGATAATCCTTGGTATCCACATAGGGATATATATCCAATACTTTTTAATCGTAGTATTGAATGGGGAACTTCTTTTACGGATGTATCTTTTGCAATCAGTGTTGTCAAGGATTCCATCTGCCCCACGTCTTCTTCCAACTTGTCAATCTTTGAACAACCGGAAAGGATGAGAGTTTTCACTGATGTCAGTTGATATATCTCTCTAGGGAGATTGCTAAGGCTTGTACAGTCCTTCAAGTTTATCAAAAGAAGATTCTTGAGATCTCCAATGGATGAGTGCACCTTGGACAAATTTCGACAATCCTTCATAATGAGATTTTCTAGGTTCGGCAAGAATGAAAAGTCAGGGGTTCTTTTTAAGTACTTAGAATGACTGAGATTGATAATTTTTAGCATCTGCAACAACTACAAGAAAATAAAAGTTCTGAATAAAATTTAGAGGATAAGATGCAAAATGAAACAGTGGCAAGAATAACTATTTTCATTATCCATTAATTTGAAAAGAAAAACTCTAGTGATGTGTACCTGAGGCTTCTTCCAAACTTGTGTGAGATTACTGTGTTTTAAGTCCATAGCAACTAGATTTTTCTGATTAAAGTTTTCTGGCGTGTATTTTAAAGGAAACCCTTGCCAAGAAAGCCATCTCAGGTGCTTCGGAAAACACTCATAATCTCCAATGAGTTGTACATGATCAAGTTGCAACAATCTCAATCTCTTCATTTTCTCAAAAGCAATAGTATCGAAGCAAAGGCTACTGGTCATTTGCAACTTTATAACCAATCCTTCAATGGCTTTTGTTCCCTGTGACACAAATAACATAAAAAGGAAACCTTCATTTTTGGTAACCAAAAAGTAACAAGTACAGCGTGAGTTGTTTCATATGTAAAATGACATGATTCTCATGAACTAACTTCTCCAAAAACACAAGTTGTTACATGAAGACACATGACTGAAAATTTTAGTATATTAGATTAGATTTTTAACATGGACAGAAAACCTAATGTACAAAGCAATAGATAGAAAGACCTAAGCCTAAGCTGTATATAGGAGAAGAGAAGAGTGACACACATAAACTGTTCTTATATTGCTTTTTAACAAAGACATAATGAATCCCACTATTTTTCAGCTAATTGGTTTTTATATCTTTAAAGATTATGAAAGATGATAAAAAAAATTCAAAATGCAATGTAATGAAGTTCTTACGGTATGGTCAGTCAATACATCAACTACATCCTCATGACACCACAATCGACTACGCTTCTCAGGCTCTTCAGGTGAACTTTCACGAACAATTTCTCTACCCATGTCTCGTAGCAAAGAATGCATGCCAAGCTTATTATTCTTTTCAACTTTTATGAGGCTTCTTTCTATCAGCAATGTTATTCCAATATCAGCATGAAGTCCACAACCATTTAGTATCTCTGTAACATAAGCTTTGTCCTTACCGATAAAGAAACAACACACATCAAGAAATATATCCTTTTCCATGCGATCCTCTAAACCATCGAAGCTTATTTTTAGTTTCTCATGTATTTCATCATTGGGAATCTTTTCTAGCTTTGATAATACACTTTTCCAGTCTTGTTTTCTCCTCTTGAACAAATAAGATCCAAGGACTTCAAGAGCTAATGGTAGTCCACCACAATAGGAAACTACATCTCCCGAGAGACTAAAGAAACCTTCAGTTGGACTCGCCTCCCTAAACGCGTGCCGACTGAAAAGCTCAAGGGACTCCCGTGCATTCAATCCTTCCGCTTCATAAACAAAGTCAACTCCAAGAAAATCAAGTAGACGCACGTCTCTTGTTGTGATGATTATTATACTTCCTGGACCAATCCCATTTCGACTTCCACATAGTGCATTTAATTGCTCACGCGTACTCACATCATCGAGTACAACAAGTACCTGTTTTGTGCAAAGTCTTTCATTGATCATAGCTTTTCCCCACTCAATATTATGCACCTTTATATTTCTTGTTTTGAGGATATCTGAAAGAAGTTGTTCTTGTAAATCGATTCGCCCCCTATCTCTCTCCCAAACTTCTCTAATACTAGCAAGGAAGCTCTGATCTTCAAATTCAGAATAGAGTTTATTGTAGACAACTTTAGCAATGGTGCTTTTCCCAATCCCTCCCATTCCCCAAATCCCTGCTAAACAAACTCCTCTTGTATTCTGTCTTAAAAACCGAATCAACTGTTCCGCACGGGATTCTAGTCCAACTGGAAAATCTGGGACAGGTAAGTATCTTTTGTCTAGTTTTCTCAAAACATGGGCCACAATTTCCTTCACAACACTGCTTTCATTACTGCAACAATAAATCTCTTTCAAAAGACAAAAATGGTCATAAATAATGAAAGATTAAAAGCTTAAAACATACTGCTTAGATCTCAAATATAAGCAAACATGGACTTTTGTTGACCAACTTTGAATGATTAACTGACATTTGACTCAATTTGTAATCAAGTTCAAATACTGTGTATGTATAGCAAAGAACCTTATAAACAATCTATAATAGGAGAACACTTATATTAACTTTTGAAATAAAGTGATAAAGTTGTATACTAAGAAGCACGGATACAGACAAGGACAGGACGCAGACACATAAATGGCTAAAATAATTTGGAAAAAAATGAATAAATTGAACTAAATTACAAGTATTGTTGGTGCTCAAGAATCAAAGATAATAACAAAGAGAATAAACGAAAAGAATAACGACGCAAAGAGAATGAGAGAATAAATGTTGTATATTCTACTACTTGTGTTGTTAAATGATAGCTACTACAAGGCTATTTATACAAAAGAAAATTTTGCCACATCAGCCCTAATAGAGTAAACTTAGTGAACAAGTTTAAGGTACAAACAGTACAATACTAAGAAATACTAAAATATCCTTACTAACTAAATAGCTAAGCTACCAGGACCCGGAAGATAGAACTTCTGGTCAACACTATCTTCTGAGTAACCATCCGAAGTTCAACCGCATCAGAACTTTTGATGCTCATCTTCTAAATATTAAATTACTCTTCAATAAGTATCAGTATGGTGTCGGTGCACACTTTTATTTCAGATGTGTCCATGCTATATGGTGTCGGTGGACACTTTTATTTCAGATGTGTCCGTGCTACAGAGGTTGCATAATATGTCTAATTACGAAAATAGACAGAGACATATATATATATATATATATATATATATATATATATATATATATATATATATATATATATATATATATATATATATATATATATATATATATATATATATATATATATATATATATATATATATATATATATATATATACTATTATACCTGTAATTTTTCATATCCCAACCAGCCAAATGAGAAGCGTCGGTGAGTGTTCGTGCAATAGTTTTGTCAGTATATCGACGTATATCCGAAGGGGTAATCCCGCAAAATACAGGCATAACAAGCTGATGACCCATAGCGTGGCATTGCATGATTAGTTTGAGTTCATCAAGACACCAATTAGATTTAACGTAGTTTTGGGAGAAAACAACGATGGATATCTGAGAACCTTGAATTGCTCGCACTAATTCTGGTCTAAGTTTCTTTCCCTTTTGAAGATTGTGATCGTCAAGAAAAGCGTTGATTCCAGTGTTTGAGAGTGCGGCATAGAGATGAGAAACGAAATTGGCACGAGTGTCTTTTCCTCTGAAATTGATGAAAACGTCGTAGATCCATTGGGGTCCGGAACTTGGAGAGGAAGGAGGAGCGACAAAAGGAAGATGAGACATACTGCTTTTTAACAAAGAAGAAAATGAGGATACTGTTGATGGGTGATGAAGAGTACATAAAAGTCAACGCTCAACTCTGTTGAAAACATTCCGGCGGTGGTATATCTACTTAGGGAAAGTTGTTGTATAATTTAAAATTAGATGGGTGTTAATGTCATTTTAATACATGGTTAGTGTATTTTTTTCAAAAAAAATATTGTATACTTTTATAATATTGGGTAGGAGAAGAGATGCAAAAAGACATGACATGTTAACCTTTAAAAAAAAACGTTGGTGCTTACTTTTCTCATCTTTATTGGTGCTTCCACGCTAACATGAAAAATCACAACTATCTTTAGCATTCAGAAATGCATCTTCTAATAGACTTTTTTTACGCATTCCTCAGTGTAAATTGATGAGAAATTCGTATTTTGTCAAAATTTGATATGGGGATTCATCTTCGTATGTGTATGAGGTCAATCAAGAGATGCATCTCTGTAAATACTACTAATTAACAATTTAGTGGGTGGTACAGAGATGCATTCCCGAACGCGTTTAATACATTAACCTGCGCTAAAACCTTCCTTCTACCTCCTTCATTTTCTGAAAACTCACTAAACCATAAAAAAAATCTAATTTTTGGTGATCTTCCTCAATTATTCAAGCTTCTCATCCAATCAAACTTCTCACTGTATTCTACTTCATTTGCTACAAAGGTTCTCACTCCACTCAAGCTTCTCATTCAAAATTTAAATTTGATAAGTTTTTCAAAATTCATTCCTTTTTTTATGTTTCAAATAACACTTTAGGAAACATAAAATGTTTAAGCTACATTAGGTAGTGTGCAATCGAAATAGGTAGCCTAAATGGACAGGCATTGAAATTTTTTTGGAGTTTTGGGAAGCAATGAAGTTTCTTCCATTTCTGCAAAGTCGGAGCTTTGTCTAGAGATTCTTTCTGAACTAATTTTGGGAGATGTATCTCTGAATTTAAGCCTTCCAGAATTTTGGTTGCATTTTTTATTTGACTATTTGGTTTTAACGCGTGTGCAATGGCTGAAAACAACCCTAACAGAATTAGGCTCGGTCGTGTGTCCCAAATCGCATATGTACGACATGAGAGGGTCGCTGGCAGGACCATGAGGCCACAATTTGATGAAATCTCGTTTGATGGTTCACAGTGTCGAGGTCCTCACCCATCTGGTTCTACTTCTTGTTGCCTCATGTCTCATGCCTCAACTTCATGGGGCCACGAGTCCCTAGATGAAGAAGCAACACCTAAAGCCCCTGAAGCCCATGAGGAACCCGTTGATGATGCCCCTTTAGAGAGTTATCTAGGAGGCCGATATGACACCTCCTTAATTCATATCATGGAGACCATGTTGTTAGGCATGTTTGGGAAGGAGAGGCATATTTATTTACTTTTGCAATACATCTGTTTTAAGCTAATTAAATCGTAATTGATGGTGATATGGGTTTTATATGTACAATAGCGTATATGTTTAAAACTGGTAAACCATGACAGGAAGATATTGGAGTTGGTATAGGCCGACGTTGATTGGTTCAGGGATGTTATGTGGTATTTTGGTCTTGTTGTTTTATGTGTTGTTGCATACATGACCATAAACCATGGCATGGAGGCGACATTTGTAGAGAGATTACATTCAAAGATGTCATCTTTCAACCTTTCTATTGGCGAGATGAACATCTCTCTAGATGACGTCACGTGCCCCCTGCATCTTTCCATCGGGGGAAAATTACTAGGCCATGAAAGGCTCGGTTGAGAGAAAGGCTCGGTTGAGAGGAATCCAGCGAGATGCTAGTTATATATTTGGGCTAGCTGACACGAGACTACTAGATTTAAATTTTTGGAAGAGCTCTATAAAGATCATATGCGGTGGGTTGTGGAGGTCGATGGTGATGTGAATTGAGGTGTTACCTCTTGTTTCTGGTTGGCACGTTTATTTTTGTGGAAAGAAGTGGAACATATGTCGATATGGTCTACCTTAAGTACTTCATGGACTCGACGGCGTTTCAAGAGTACGATTGAAGGAGCACATGTTTGGTCTACCTGTACTCGAATTTGGGCGAGGTTTTTCTTTTGAAGGCAAAGTAGATGATAGAAAGTTGCATGCTGCTTATGGTAATTTACTATTACTAATATTTTCATAATTCATTTGTTACACTTATTATTAATATTGTATCTAAACCATTTTCAAGGATGAATCATCTTCCACTTCTCTCGCATTACTTGGAGGGAAGTTGTGCCTACCTACACAAGGATTGGCCACGTGTTGCCGCATTTACTCCATATAGAGGAAATAATGCAATCGAGCCATTTAGAGTATATCTTGACCGTCATGTACTAGATGACATTGCCTTCGGCCCATAAGGCGGCTATCGCGAGACGTGTCATTTGGACGCCATCTCCTTATATTCTAGATGGTTGGCAAGTGGGTCAGCTATGATGTATCCTTATACGCCCGAGCGAGTGATGCATCATTTTTGTTATTTGCATATTATTCCAAGACCCCCTTTAAGTATGATCCTTCAACCATCTGTCGTAGAGATCTTGATTTCATACTTGAGGATACAAGAGTAATTTGGTATAAGAGAAGTATCGCAGGGTGCCCGCTCTTGTACAACGGGCTTATGCAGACGACTACATGACATCGTTTTATAGGGTGTCACAACCTATCATGACACCGAACATTCTTGGAAGACATCCTAGGTCAGTTAATCAAGAGGTACTTGAGATTTAAGATGACCACACCGAGAACGTGTCAGCAATTTGTTGGCGTATTGTTGATATGAGAAGATCAACATAGAGGCAGGACTCTTTGAGAAAGGCAGTCTCTAATTGGCCCTCATAAAAGGCCTGATTGTCGAGCAACGAAATGCCTTGTAGTACATGCGGAGGAAATGTCGGGGGGTTAATCAGACCCAAGTTTATGTTTGTTTGTATTTTTTTTGTTTTTTCAGAATAACTTATGTATTTATTTCATATTTTGAGTGTACTTTAATTAATGTGTGGTTCCATCAAATCCCTCTGAATGCCCTCCACGAGCTCATAATAACCTCTCTGGCTGTGTTAACGCCCATCATAACGCTCAGAACGTCTGCCGCGAACTCATAATGAGCTTTTTGGTTGCATCAACGCCTATAAAATTGCTCTAAATGCATCCGCAAACTTATAGTGAGCTCTCCGGCCGCATCAACGCTCATCAAAGCGCTCTGAACGCTTGCCACAAACTCATAGTAAACTCTCTGGTCGCATCAACGACCATCAAAACACTTTAAATGTTCGCCACAAACTCAAAAGAGGTATCCGATCAGGTCAACACCCAAGAGGGCGCCCCAAAACGTTCAGCGTAAATTCGGCAGAACACTCTGACACCCTTCCTTGGAATGGTTCCTAACTCATATTTGTAATACTATATGACAGGTGACTCTGTCCACAACTAAAACTCTCTGACATGTTGCGACCCTATCTACAAGAAGACCTCCACTAGAGGCTTCGTCTATGCTCGACTGAAAAACTAGAAAAAATCCAAAGATCTATTGGGGGCAACAAACTCTAGTAAACACATCATGTACATCCCAGATTTAAGAAATAGAGAATGGATCTCCTCTTGCTCGGAATCAAAACCATCTCGACCTTCTGAGAAGAAGAGTAACACGCACTTAAGTGCATCTCCTCTAAAGGGCTTCACACATGGGCGACTTATGTACATCCAGGATGCATATCCCGGAATGGAGCTCAAATCGTAGAAATAATTTAGCGTCCCACCCTTTACAGGCCTCACGCTTAGGGGGCTTATGTATATTTGGGACGTACATCCCGGGTATTCTACCAAGACATCCCATAAACTTAAGCTTTTTCGCCCTTACCATGCCTTACGCTTGAGGAGATTATATACATTCGGGATGTATGTCCCGGGCAATCTACCAATTTGTCCATATACGAATTGATTTTACACCTCAAGATGGATTCAAGATAACCCTTGTAAAATCAGAGTAAATTGTTTAGATAATAAACATGCGATTAGGATGTCACACTTCTCAAAACATATTAAATTTGCTCAATCATTTAAATAGATACATAACACGTTATGCGTGAACCAAAACAAAACTTCATAGTTCTCAACTTCTCATTTTATTACGCAACAGAAAAGATTCGCATAATGTTATCAAAATAATCTACATCCAGCATGAATAACATTTATTCAAATAATACGAAGTTCAAAAGACTCCAAACAATCATCAAAAGAAATAAGAGTCACTAAGCATTCACCCCCCCCCCCCCGGTGTTACGTATCAGAGCACGACCCGACTCGACATAAGGAACAGGAAGATCAACATCTTCTAAGCTACTCTAAAGCGCACTAATAACCTAACTTGCACGTTACATACGTGGAGGCAACATTCAAACAGAAGGGGTGAGATATCATAACAATATAAGGAAGTGTATGATAATAAGTATATGAAAAATAAAGTCATACACAATTCACCAACTTCACAAAAGCATCATCATTATCCATCATCAAGTAAAATACAAATATTCAACGACAAACAACTCATCATCATCATCAATAGTTATACAATTATTCGACAACAAAAAACTCATAATAACATTATTAGTTATACAAATATGCATCTCCAAACATTTCCTCATCATTCATCATCGTGAAAATGTAATGAGACTGACATCGATGCAAATGCATGTAGTGTCAATAGGGAATACACCATCATCATAAAATTTCCAATAAATAGAGGCATCAACAAGGTATACACCTTCATCACAAATTGCACTCAATTCACACAATGGGATTGATGCCATCTTAGTTTTCGAATCCAGGACATTGTAAATTGTCAATCCAGGTCATCGTAGTTTTCCAATCCAGGCCATCGCAAATTCAATGTATGTGACACAACATGCAACACAACAACAACATGTATGCAACCACAAGGCATAAGCCTTCAACAAACGCCAATAGAGGCCATCACTTCATCGTCATAACAACATCAATTCATCGTGTTATTCATACCTCATCATAGACTTCATATTACACACATCATCATAACATCATCAATTCATAATATTCATCATAATAACAACCAACATCATAGTACACAAGTCAAGTAGCGACATAACACGGTTAATTCAACTTCTTAATAAAAGTATATTTATTGTTAATTCATCACAAGACATCATTATCTCATCATAAGGAAAATACACATCATCATATCAATAACATCGTATCGTCATAAGAAAAACACAATTCATGTTGCACTATGACATGGTTACGTCAAATCTTAACAAAGGGCATACTTCTTATGTTAACACTACATAATTCATCATTAATCCTAATACAAGAACAAGGAAATTACATCTTAGTAATCATTTTATTCCATCATGGTATAGTTTATTACATTAGCTTTTCAACGCTTCAAACGGCAGTTAAATCAGAGTTACGATCGCAAAGATATGTCCAAAACAATTTTTATAAAACTATGTTTCAGTTTCATAACAATATGTGTCGACACAAACCCTCATGTGTCGACTCATAATTCAAAATTTTGATTTTTTAACACAGCATGTATCGACAGATGCTCATACGTGTCGATTCCAATATATTTCAGTTTCTGTTTTTAGAAAAATGCACAGTATGTGTCGACACATACTGCTTTGTGTCGACTCATAACAGAATTTTTCAAGACAAGAATCAACACATCAGCTTATGTATCGACACATATAACTTTCAAACTTCTGTTTTTATAAAACTATACAGTATGTTTTGACCGGAACTAACATGTGTCGACTCATGTTACGAAAAATTCTCCAAATTAAATTCAGAAACCCTGTTCAGACTATGGGATCCCAATCAAACATCGGCAACAGTCCATAGCAACATAATACTTGTTATTTAACATATAATTCACATCAATTTCACATCATATAGTGCAACCACATCAACAATTCATCAGTTGCAACAAACATCATTCATTCCATTACAATACCATAACACAATCACGAACAATATTCGACAAAGAAAAATATGGCAATCTAAACCCCATTCCCATCTATTAATCATCATACCCTACCTTATAGAGTTAGAACCCTGCCCTTACCTTGGATTGGTGATTCCCTACTCTTTCCTTGCCCTAGCCGCTTGTGCCTGTCCTCCTCTTTCACGATTAACTTCTCTTTTCACGTTCTCGCCAAAATTTCCCAATTCTATTTCTCTCTCTTATTTTTATTTAACCCTTACTAACTTTTAAATTCACTAATGGGCTTAACAACAACACCCCCACTACTACTCATCAAAACACTTGATTATTCTTTTATGGTACTGATAATCATTCCCAGACAAGGGAGCATACCTTTGATGAGCCATCAAGACACTTGATGGTCTCCATAATGATCTTTGATCCTGAAAAGGCTATAAAAGAGCACCTCAGAGCAAAGAGAGGCTACTGACAAAAATCATAATACACTACGGCTTCTCCCAACTAGCTTCGGGGAAGCTATCACATTGTTCTTTAGAAACACCGCATATCAAGTCTTCCAGACCGAAGCGGTTTGTTTCTCCCGTATATATTCTCCTTACGCTTTCCGTGTCCCGACCCTTCAAATCGGGTGGTTGGGCCTTTCTCCTTTGCGTATCTGGTCCTTTTCTCAACGTTTCTCTCTTCCCCCCTAACGTAGCACTCTGCCCGGGTAGTGATATCCTCTATAGAGGTGGCGGGCTTTTGGGCTAGTGACTCGTTAAAGTGTCTGACCCTTAGCCCATTCTGGAAAGCTCCCACGAACATTTCTTGGTTGTAATGGGCCACCTTTATGATTTCTTCGTTAAAGTGCGCCATATATTCTCTCAATGTTTCATCATGACCCTGTCGGACGTTGAAGAGACTGGTGATTGAAATCTTTTGGTGCTTGCTGGCGGAAAACTAGTGTATCAACCTCCTAGCTAGATCCTGATAATTGGTTACTGGATGCTTAGGCAATCCCATATACCAACGTAAGGCGACTTCCTTTAAAGTCTCAGCCATCAGTTTGCATTTAAGTGACTCACTGGCACCGATCATTGTCATTTTTGTATTGGTGGTCATAATATGCTCAGGCGGGTCGTGTTTATCATTGAATGACGAGAGTTGAGGAGGTTTAAAGTACTCGGGAACCTCATCCCTCCTGATTTCTTCAAATAATGGATGGGTGTCAATAGGATCGTCAGGGTCCTCATCCTCAAGGGGAGGTTGAGGATGTTTGTTGGAGTTCGATTATAATATTTTGTAATTGTTCAGTTTGCTGATGTAAGAGTTTTACAGCGGCGGCCAGTACTTCCATGACTTGGGATCCCTGATGGTTACTATTAGCCATGTTTCTTATTCGTCTATTAGCAATTTTGTGTGGCCTGAGAGAGTTTTATCAAGCCCTATGGTGGGTGCCAACTGTTCATGAAGAATAATGTGATGACTTTCTCAAAATTGGTCGAGAGAAGCCACAGTGTATTATGAGTTTTATGACTAGTGTCTTGCTTGTCCTCTACGTATCTAGACTACTCTTCTTATAGTGCTATCTTTAGTCCTGGCATTATCTCGTATTCATAACTCTTAACTGTCGCAGTTTCCTTGTCACCTGGGAGGTCATAAAGGGAATTGAATTCTACTTGATTAGGATGTCTCATGCAACGAAAGACGATTTAATAAAAGGAGTGGACAGGGCGACCTCGTAATGTCGGACGAGATGCTAGTACATCCGGGATGTACGTCCCAGATGTACGTATATGGCGGTCAAATAGCGGCAGGTGGATCCGAGATACACTTCCTAGATGTACAGTGCGTCTGCATCTCTGAAATTTTGTTAGGATATTTTTGGATTAGAGGTGTGTTTCAGGAAAATAAATTCCCTTTCTTGTTTAGTCCGTATGGATGTCTATTTATTTCTTAGACCACGTGTCACAAATGACCTCGGCTCAATACACTGTCATTGGGACGGACGCATGGGAGAATCTAAATGGGGAGTACCTAGTTGACCACTTTCTCACTAGATGGGCGAGGTTGGCGCGTCATGCAACCCTCAAAAAGGGGTCTCGTACCAATGCCGACTTATAAACATCTCCGCCGTCATCCCCTCTCAACTGCACTCGTGATCAAGCAGACTTCAGAGCCGGAATGTAAGATTTTGCTGAGAATATTGCAATGTACCCAAAGTTGACTTACCAATAACTTTACTTTTTCATGAATTTGACAGTGGAACTTTTAAAAGCTAATTACAAATTACAATAAATAAATAGACTTTTGTTTGGCCATATGATTGTGTGGTTCTGGTTCATGATAGAAGTCCAAGTAGACTTCTCTACTGTTAAATGTTGAAAATGAATAATTGAAGCCATCACATTACAAACACTTCAAATCTTTTTTTTGCCTTTACTTCAAACCATGTCATCCACTCTATTCAACTTAATGGGTTATAATTCTTCTTCTTCATTTGATCATCAATGGATACATGATGTGTTCATCAATTTTAGAGGGAAAGATACTCGCAAATCTTTTGTTTCTCATCTCTATGCTACACTCACAAACGCAGGAATCAAAACTTACATGGACAGTCAGATTCACATGGGAACCGAGCTAGGACGAGAACTGTCACGAGCAATAGAAGGCTCTCGTATTTCTATCCTTGTTTTCTCCAAAAACTACACTCAATCTAGTTGGTGTCTTATTGAGCTTGAAAAAATCATGGAATGTCACAAATATAATCGCCAGTTGGTTGTCCCAGTGTTTTATGACGTTGACCCTTCGGTTGTGCGCCACCAGAAGGATGATTTTGGAAAAGTTTTGACAGCTACCGCAAATAAAATAGAGTTTCGTTCGGGAGGAGAGGAAAAGAGGGAATGTGTTCTGTCTAGTTGGAGGAGTGCACTCACCCAAGCTGCTAATTTCTCTGGTTGGGATGTTGCCAATTACAGGTAAGTGTACATCAACACTTTCTAGTTTTTTCGGGTTTTTATTTTATTTTCACAAAGCATGCTCACTCTGTGTTTTATACTTATTAACATATAAGGAGTGAAGGTGAACTAGTGCAGCAAATTGTTGAGGATGTTTTGGCTAAGCTTGACGGAAAATTCTTGTCTATTACCGAATATCCAGTTGGATTGGAGTCCCGTGTTCAAAATGTGACTGACTTTATTAAAAATCAACAAAAGAAAGTTTGTATGATAGGGATATGGGGAATGGGCGGATCTGGTAAAACAACCACAGCTAAAGCTATCTACAATCGAATTCATCGCAAATTTGTGGAAAGAAGTTTCATTGAAAATGTTAGACAAGTCTCTGAAAAGGGAAATAGAGAGATACATAGTATTGCGTTAGGGACCACTACGATTGAGAAAATACTTCGGGGGGAAAAAGCACTTGTTGTACTTGATGATGTGACCGCTTATGAACAATTAAAATCTCTATGTGGAAATCCTAAATTGTTTTGTCCGGGAAGTGTATTAATTGTTACAACTAGAGATGTACGCGTACTTAATTTATTGAAGGTTGATTATATGTGTACAATGAAGGAAATGAATGAAAGTGAGTCCCTCGAGCTTTTCAGTTGCCATGCTTTTAGACAACCTAGTCCAATAGAAGATTTTCGTGAACTCTCAAGTAACGTAGTTGCTTACTGTCGAGGATTACCAATTGCTCTTGAAGTCCTTGGTTCTTACTTATCTGAGAGGTCAAAAGAAGAATGGATTAGTGTACTCTCAAAACTAAAGAGAATTCCCAATGATCGAGTGCAAGAGAAACTGAGAATAAGCTATGATGGTTTAGAGGATGATATGGTAAAGGATACATTTCTTGACATATGTTGTTTCTTTGTTGGCAAGGACAGAGCCTATGTTACGGAGATACTAAATGGTTGTGGACTTCATGCTGGTATTGGAATAACTCTTCTTGTAGAGCGGAGCCTTGTAAAAATTGAAAAGAATAACAAGCTTGGAATGCATGATTTAATAAGAGACATGGGAAGAGAAATTGTTCGGGAAAGTTCAGCAAAAACACCTGGGAAGCGTAGTCGATTATGGCTTCACCAGGATGTAAATGATATTTTGACAAAAAATTCTGTAAGAACTTTAGTCACCCTCTATAATCTTATCATTATCATGAGATTCTAATTTTGTTACTGAATTGTTTTTTTCTATGTAACTATCGGCTCAAAATTGTAGGATTCATAATCAAAGATGCCAAGATAACGCTATTGTAGGCTGTAGCTTTATATATCACTTGAATCTACAACGAAAAAAGGTCCCTCCCTTACTTTTCTCTGGCTTTTTCTTCATCTGTAGGGAACAGAAACTGTGGAGGGATTGGTTTTGAAATTGGAAAGAAGCAGCAGAGTTTGCTTCAGTGCTAATTCTTTCAAGCAGATGAAGAATCTAAGACTTCTACAACTTGATTGTGTTGACCTCACTGGAGATTACGGGTATCTTTCTAAAGAACTGAGATGGGTCCATTGGAAAGAATCTACCTTCAACTCTATACCCAATGGCTTTTATCTTGGAAATCTTGTTGTTATTGAGTTAAAACACAGCAATATTAGACATGTTTGGAATGACACCGAGGTGTGATAATATTTTCTTTTGAAACTGAAAGTTGATGAGAATAACAATTATTGTCTTGCCACCATTTCATTTTCAATTTTTTGTCTAACTTTATTAAACATATACGACTTCTTGTAGTTGTTGGGGAACCTAAAAATTCTCAATCTCAGTCATTCCAAGTGCTTGACAAGCACTCCTGACTTTTCAAGATCGCCGAATCTAGAAAAACTCATCATGAAGGATTGTCCAAATTTGTCTGTGGTACACCACTCCATCGGAGATCTCAATAGTCTTCTAATGATAAACTTGAAGGACTGTACAAGTCTTAGCAATCTCCCAAAGAAGATCTATCAATTGAAATCTTTGAAAACTCTCATCCTTTCTGGATGTTCAAAGATTGACAAGTTGGAAGAAGACATAGTGCAGATGGAGTCCTTGACAACACTGATCGCAAAAGATACAGCCATAGAAGAGGTGCCTTATTCAATAATAAGATCGAAAAGCATCGGATATATATCCCTATGTGGCTATGAAGGATTATCACGCGATATATATCCTTCTCTCATTTGGTCTTGGATGTCACCAACAATGAATTCGCTACACCCTATTTTCCCATTTGGAATCATGGCTCTGTCTCTAGCTCCCAACAATATACAGAATAATAACTTGGGCTTTCTGTCACCAATAATTAGGAGCCTTTCACAACTCAGAACTGTTTGTGTACAATATCGCTCAAGTATCGAACTAACTCAAGACTTACGAAATGTACTTGATAACCAATATGAAGTAAAATTTTCCGGATCAGAAACATCAAATGCATCACAAATTTCAAATATTTCCTCGAGATCACTTTTGATTGGAATGGGAAGTTGCGACACAGCCATCCATACTCTTGGCGAGAGCATATCAAAGGTTATATATCTATCCTCTTGGAATTTCTATCTTTTTATTATTATATTTTACTATGTTAAATCTAAATTGCTATGAGTAGCATTTACATTTTAATTTTTAATTTTCTAAAAATTTATCAGGTCAATATTTTAGATCAGGTGTCCCCTTCCAAAGCACATTTTCTTTTAGTATCATACTGTTGTTTTCTTTAACATGTTAACCTTTTGGGATTTCAATTGACACTCACTTAAAGCACATTCTAATAACACAATTACGTAATTAACTAAGCACGTGTCTATGATACAGGGATTGACAACCAATGATTCGAGCGATCTTTGCCTTCCGGGTGGCAATTATCCTTCTTGGCTAGCCTATACAGGTGGACGTTCGGCAAAATTTCATGTTCCTAAGGATATTGATTGTCACCTGAATGGAATTGTTTTATGCGTTGTTTATTCATCGACATCTGAAAACACAAGAGCTGAAAATCTTGATCATTAATTACACAAAGTGCACCATCGAGATATACAAGGGAGACACAACAATGTCCTTTAATGATGAAGATTGGAAGAATGTAACAGCAAATCTAAGACCTGGTGATGAAGTTGAAGTCTTTGTAGCTTTCGGCCATGGATTGATTGTTATGGAGACAGGTGTTTATCTAATATATGGCCAGTCAGTTACAACGGAAATTGAGCGAGTTGATTCATCAACTAACATGGAAATGAAGCCATTAGCCGAGGAGAGCGTGCGACTATCGCCTTATGTTCAAGTGGAGGCATCAACTAATGTTAAAATCAATCTGTCACCGGAAGTGAAGGTGCAGTCACCACCTATCATCAAAATGCTGCCATCCCCAAAGGCCAATAAAAGTATATTCACAAGACTTCCTAAAAGAATGTGTGCATGTTTATGCTTGAACCTGCATAGTGATAAAGGTTTGAACAATATTTGATTAGGAATTTGGAATACAAAGCGTTCTTCCTATTCTTATCATTTCTTTTTCTTTTTTCTTACAAAATTTTATTTATAAATTAATTAGTGATTGTTAATTTTTATAATAATTTTAAAGTTGTTTTTGAAAAATAGTTATCATCTTGGTGTTTAAGTAAGAACTAATTTGTGAAAGAATCCTTACTAAAAAAACACATTTATAAAATTAGGTAACAAAATTTTGGATAAAATAAAAAAAAAAATCAGATAAAACCGGTTCTAGAAAAATTTAAATCTCAAACCGGTTCTGAGAAATATTCAATTTCAAACTAGTTCAAACAAAAAAAAAAACTCATTTTTAATTCTGAATCGATTTTAAATTGAACTGAACCAAATTAAAATTAATTTTAAAAAAGTAAATATGTGATTTTTGGTTTAATTTTACAACCATGCACACCCTAGTCAAAATTTGGTTTAAAAAAAAATTTGAAGTACTATAAAAATACTAATTTGTTAAAGACCTGTAAAAACGAGCGCCTGGTCTCAATATTCCAACTATCTACCACCCAATTATTATAAGCTAAGCTTTCCATACTCCGACTTCATAATCTCTGAGAGTTGACTTGAAATCATCTCATCAAGATCAATGCCTTCTTCATCCTCCTCCTCCGCTCCTCAATTCGTCTACGACGTCTTCCTCAACTTCAGAGGCAAAGACGTTCGTCGTAGCTTCGTTTCTCAACTCTACAAATCCCTCACTGATGCCGGAATCCACACTTTTCTCGACGACGAGAGCCTCGAAAAGGGAACGGATCTTGAACCAGAACTAATGCGAGCAATTGAAGCTTCTCGTATTTGCATAGTGGTTTTCACCAGAGCTTATATCACATCTACTTGGTGTCTTAAAGAGCTTGTTCATATCATGAACTGCTGTAAAACTACTGGACAGATTGTGCTGCCTATATTTTACCATGTTGAAGCGTCGGAGGTGCGTCATCAGAACGACGGGTATAGAAGAGCTTTGCAAGCAACTGCAAAAAGAAGAAGCTCTGGAGGGGAAAGAATGGAACATATGTTATCCAAATGGACCACTGCTCTAAACGAGGCTGGAACTATAATTGGATGGGATTTCCAAAATTTCAGGTTACTTTCTTTGTTTTTTTTCTTTTTGATTAAAAGTGACTGAAACATTGTATAAAAGTGAATTTAATTTAAAAATAACTTTTAAATGGAATCAGATCTAGAGTCCAAAATCAGTTATAGGATCCGTTTGTTTTGACTTCTTTTAAAAATGACTTTTATAGTGGTATCAAATTTTGTGAAAAATTTTTTTACAAAGAAACTTTTTATAAAAGCTTCAAATGAAAATTTTGTTTGAATAGTTATTCTTAAAATGTGATATTAGGTATTTCATCTATTTATGGAAAAAAAATTTGGATATCAAAATTTCAAAATATCACTTAATTTTGAAGCTATTTTAAATAGATTTTCATAAAAATCATTTTTGAAATACAACTTTTTGAAAACATTATGATTTTGACTAAGTTTTGGGCTTCAATTATGTACGTTTATGTTATAGGATGTCAAATTAAGTGTTTCATTTTAGAAAAAACGAATATAAAAAAACTTGTAATATTTTGAAAAACGGTTTTAGAAAATCTATTTTCAAAAATACAAAGAAAAAAATCCATTTTTTTAAAGCTGAAACAAACTGGCCCATAGTTTAACGGAATCAAATATGTTAAAATCACTTTTATCCTTTCCAAAAGTGGAACCAAACATATAGGGTAGGGTTTGTTTGATAAAAATAGCGATTGAATAATAAACTAGCTAATTTATAGCTTATGACTAATGGCTGATAACTTATACTTTATAGTTGATCGTTGAGACTTATAGCTACTAATCTAATTGAAGTTGAACTGTTTGGTAAAATTAACTGTCCAACTAATTTATAAGCTATAAGTTAGTAAAATAAACTATAAGCTCGTAATGAAAATACCGTTATTAAATAGACCTCAATTGTCATATGAAATTATAAGCTATAAGCTCAAAATTGTGTTTTACCAAACAGCCTTAGTTAATGCATATTTGGTTCAACCACGATGAAATTGATTTTGAGTAAATTGATTTTGTGAAATTGATTATGATTAAAAGTAAGTTGAAGTTAAAATGATTTATGCTTGCATACATTCTTGCAAAAGTGAGTTAAGAATTTTAGATTCAAAAGTTATAAATCTTAGTTTGAAGTAAAATCAATTTTAAAGGGAAAATCAATTACACTTCAGAAAAGCAAAACATGTGAAAAATCAATTATATTCATTTACAAGAACAACTTCAATAATCAATTACACTTTAAAGGAATTTTATTGCGGAATGAAGCATAGTTTTCAGCTTATAGTAATCTTTCAAATAATTTATTTATATTCATTCTTTGTGTTTTATTGAAGGAATGAAGTTGAGTTAATTTCTGAAATAGTTCAAGATGTTTCCAGAAAGCTAAAAAGTAGATTATTGAAAATTACCGAGTTTCCAGTTGGATTGGATACCCGTGTGCAACAAATGATTCACTTTATTGAAAAGCATTCAACCGAAGTTTGCTTGATAGGGATCTGGGGTATGGCTGGTTCTGGCAAAACAACAACTGCCAGAGCTATCTACAACAGTTTTAATCACAAATTTTTAAAACACTGTTTCATTGGAGATATTCGACAAGTTTGTGAAAGAGGCGATGGAGAGATTAATCATTTACAGGAACAACTTCTTTCAAGTGTTTCGAAAACAAATGAAAAGATACATAACACTCCAGACGGGATAGCCACAATTGAGAAAAGATTTATTGGAAAAAAGGCACTTGTTGTACTCGATGATGTGAGCACATTTGAGCAAGTAGAAGCCCTATGCGGAAACAGTAAATGTTTTGGTTCGGGAACTGTATTGATTGTTACATCCAGGGATTTGCGTATACTTAAGTTACTTGAAGTCGACCGTATCTATAGTATAAAGGAAATGGACGAAAGCAAGTCCCTTGAGCTTTTCTGTTGGCATGTTTTCAGGAAACCGAATCCAAAAGACGAATTCGTTGAACTCTCAAAAAGTATAGTTGCTTACTGTGGAGGATTACCACTGGCTCTTGAAGTCATTGGATCTTACTTACGTGGCAGGCCAGAACAATTCTGGGAATATGTACTATCACAATTAGAGAGAATTCCAAATGATAAAGTGCAGGACAAACTCCAAATAAGCTATGAAGGTTTAGAGGATGATCTTCAAAAGGATATATTTCTTGACATTTGTTGTTTCTTTATTGGGAAGGATAGGGCCCATGTTTCAGAGATTCTAGATGGCTGTGGACCTTATTCTGATGTTGGAATAACTGTCCTCATAGAGCGCAGCCTTCTAAAAGTCGAAAAGAATAACAAGCTTGGAATGCATGGTTTGCTACGAGACATGGGAAGAGAGATTGTTCGTAAAGAATCAAAGAAAGAGCCTGAGAAACGTAGTCGATTGTGGCTTCACAAGGATGCACATAAAGTATTGACAGATAATAGTGTAAGAACTTTCTCTGTATATAATTTGAAACTTTTGAGTGTGTTTGCATTGTAATGCTCAATTGCTCATTACAAACATGTTTTCTTTACATGCAGGGAACAAAAACGGTGGAAGGATTGGTTATGAATTCCCAAAGCACCAACAAAAACGGTGTAAGAACTTTCTCTGTATATAATTTGAAACTTTTGAGTGTGTTTGCATTGTAATGCTCAATTGCTCATTACAAACATGTTTTCTTTACACGCAGGGAACAAAAACGGTGGAAGGATTGGTTATGAATTCCCAAAGCACCAACAATGTTTGCTTTGAAACTGATACATTCAAGGAGATGAAGAATTTGAGACTTTTACAACTTCATGACGTTGATCTTATCGGAGATTTTAAGCATCTTTCTCAAGAACTGAGATGGCTCCATTGGCAGGGATTTACTGGTGAATGTATACCTGGTGACTTTAATCTGGGAAATCTAGTTGCTTTTGAGTTAAAACGCAGCAATATTAAACAAGTTTGGAATGAAACAAAGGTGATATATAGTTATTTTATTTTGAAACTAAAAATTTGATAACAATAGTGTTGTAAACTCAATGAAAATTTCATTTTTATTTTAAACATTTATCTTTTTCAGCTGATGGAGAAGCTGAAAATTCTCAATCTGAGTCATTCCATGTACTTGACAAGCACTCCAGACTTTTCGAAATTGCCAAATCTAGAAAAGCTCATTATGAAAGACTGTCCAAGCTTGTCTGTGGTACACCAGTCCATTGGGGATCTGAGGAATATTCTTCTGATAAATTTTAAAGATTGTACAAGTCTTAGCAATCTCCCAGAGACGATAAATCAATTGAAGTCTTTGAAAACTCTCATCCTTTCCGGTTGTTCAAAGATTGACAAGTTGGAAGAAAGCATAGTGCAGATGGAATCCTTGACAACACTGGTCATAAAAGATACAGGTGTGAAAGAGGAGATGTATTCAGTAGTACGATCAAAAAGCATCGGATATATCTCTCTTTGTGGATATGAAGGATTATCATTTGATGTTTTTCCTTCTGTTATTTGGTCTTGGATGTCACCAACAATGGCTTTGTCTTTAGCTTCAATCAATGTACAGAACAATAACTCGGGCTTTCTAACACCAATTGTTAGGAGCCTTTCACAACTCAGAACTGTTTGGATACAATGCCACTCAAAGGTTCAACTAGCCCAAGAATTACAAAGAATTCTTGTTGATCAACATGATATTAATCGTACAGATTTGGAAGACTCGCTCGTCTCAAATCTTTCCTTGAAATCACATTTGATTGGAATGGGAAGTTGCCACACAGTCATGGATACTCTTTGCAAGCGCATACCACAGGTTCCTACTCTATCCTTTTGGCTATTTCGTTTCAACTAGCTTCTTAGTTTCAATAGCATAATTGTATAAATAACTACATATGCTTATGATACAGGGATCAACAACCAATGATTCGAGCAATTTTTTCCTTCCGGGTGGAAATTATCCTTCTTGGTTAGCCTATACAAACGATGGACCTTCGGCACCATTTCATATTCCTAAGGATATTAATTGTCTCATGGAGGGAATAGTCTTGCGTGTTGTTTACTCGTCAACATCTGAAACCATGGCAGTTGAATGTCTTACTAGTGTCTTGATCATTAATAACACAAAGTGCACCATCCATATATACAAGCGAGACACAGTGGTGTCCTTTATTGATGAAGATTGGAAGAATGTAATATCAAATCTAGAACCTGGTGACGATGTCGAGATTTATGTGGTTTTTGGGCATGGATTGATTGTTAAGAAGACAACTGTTTGTCTAATATATGGCCAGTCAGTTATTATGGAAGTTGATTCATCAATTAAGATGGAATTGAACGTGCTGCCGCAGCCGTTACCTGAAGTGAACATGCAAACATCGTCTAATGGGACAGTACCAAAGGCCAATAAAAGTTTATTTTCAGGATTTGGAAAAAAAATGGGTGCATGTTTATGCCTGAACCAGCAAAGAGATAAAGATTTGAACAATTTTTGAATCCTTTGTCACAAATGGGATTCCTTTGTTTCATTGAATCAGGATGGAGGGAAGCATTGTGTTTTATATACATAGGGGACATGTCGAACTTTCCATCTCATAATTTTATTTTTTTATTTCGTTTTCGTACGAAAATCCATTTATATTTAATTTATATTTAATTGGTTTTACGTGTTTGGACTATAGGTTCAAAAAGTTGTCTTTTGTAGAGTGAGTTTAATTATGCTTCAATTGCATCTATCCATTTTACCATTGTATTCTATTTTAAACATAATTTATCAAGATCTATTTATTTTCATGAGTGACAGGTACCTCATCAATCTCTTATAGAGATGAAATGTTTATTATGTCCGAGAATTCTTTTAGATTTTCTATATTCTCACTTGGGTCATCTTTATTCTTAACTCCCTTTCTTGTTCGAGGATTTTTTATCTTTTGAACCGATTGGTATACCACGCTCAGGTGTGGTTGAGATTCATTGGATTGTCCAACAGGAATATCAATTTTTATTGGAACATTTGCAGCTGGAATATGATTTAGTCACACCTTTTGGATCGGTGAATGCACCTGATAATTGATTTGTTAAGTTTTGCAGATGAATTATCTTTTCAACTTCTAGTTCACATTGCTTCGTTCAAGGATCAATATGAGATAATAATAATTCATTCCAAGTGATCTCTTTTTTCAACTTATTCTCTTTCCCTAATGCTGAAAATTTTGATTCATCAAAATGACAATCAGCAAAACGAACAGTGAATAAATCTCATGTTGGTTCAAGGTACTTTACAATAGATGGAGATTCATATCCAACATATATTCTCATCCTCCTTTGAGGACTCATCTTATTGCGTTGTGCTAGAGAAATTGGACAATTTAACATGTCACCCCTTTTATTATACATGTCACCCCCCACATTTGTTTAATCCAAAATTACCCTTGAATAAGTTAGTGGGGGGTGAAGCATGAAATTTCCGGTATATTTTTTGCAAAAAAAAATAATAATAATTTGTTCTACCGGGAATTTGAAATTTTCGGTATGAAATTTCAAAAAAAAATCCGATAATTTTTTTAAAATTTTCGGTATATATTTGAAATTTTCACTAAAAACTCACGAAAATTTCTAAGAATTTGGTATTTTTCGAAATCTCCGGCAGAAACGCATATTTTTTAAAAATTAATGACTTTAGGCAAGGGTTTAATGGTTAAACTATACCCCTTGGGGGGTGGCATGTTAAATCGTCGAGAAATTGGAACATACATCGCATATCCAAAAATTCTTAGATGGACAATATTAGGTTCTTTACCAAAAACTAATTGTAAAGGGGAAGAGGTGTGGTAACTCGTTGGCCTGATGCGAATCAATGTTGCGGCATGCAAAATTTCATGTCCCCAAGCAAAAACTAGGAGTTTGCATCTCATAATAAGTGGTCTTGCAATTAATTTTATACGTTTAATAAATGATTCTGCAAGTCCATTTTGTGTATGAACATGTGCTATTGGGTGTTCAATGTCAATTCCAATAGACATACAATACTCATTAAATGCTTGAGATGAAAATTTTGCAGCATTATCAAGACGTATTTTTTTGACAGGATAATCGGGGAAATGAGCTCTTATTCAAATTAGTTGAGCTAGCAATCTCGCAAGTGTCTGGTTGTGAGTTCACAACAAACAAACATGTGACCATTTAGTTGATGCATCAACTAAAATCATAAAATATCTAAATAGTCCACATGATGGGTGTATTAGCCCACAATTATCATCATGTATACTCTAAAAAACTGATAGATTCATTTTCAATTTTTGTTGGTGAAGGCTGAATTATCAACTACCTTTGCGAGCAAGAACTGCATGAGAACCTATTTGATTGAATAATTTTCTGATTCATTAATTGATGACGACATGAATTTTCAATTATTTTTCGCATCATTATATAACCGAGATGACCTAACATGTCATGCCAAATTAGAAATTTATCATTATTTGTAAACTTCTGATTTACAGTTGTATGTGCTTCAATTGTACTAATATAAGTGAAGTACAAGCCAGAGGATAAAGTCAATCGCTTTTCTATTACACATTTTGTGTCCGAATTGTGTTTTGTAATATAAAGATATTCAATCTCTCCATCATCTCCAATAAGGTAATCAAATAAGATATAATAGGTTGAATAACTAACATATTTTATGAAGGTAAAACAAACAACATTATTTTAATGATTAGATATAATATTTAATCTAAAGTAAATAAGTTATATATATATATATATATATATATATATATATATATATATATATATATATATATATATATATATATATATATATATATATATATATATATATTATGAAGGTAGATATAATTTAAATATAATATTTAAGCTAAAGTAAATAAGTTATTTATATATATTGTCTTTACTAACGAGAATTTCTGCCTCCGTCCTGCTTAATGACCGGTTACAAAATTCACAAAAGAAAGTTTTTGGATGGCCGTTTAAGAATTTGTATTTTAGTTTTTGCTTTTGTTCATTAATGATTTACTTTATTTTTGTGCATTTATTTAGAATGGAACTTATGACTAATAAGTTTTTCCCCTTGGTGTAAGAACAATCGAGAGTAAAAGTGACATATTTTTCACGACGCCCTTCATTATCTCACATAAGAAATCAAGTTAAATCCCATTTTAATTGCATCGTGACTAATACTCTATTTTTCAAACAAATTACAAATTGTTCTTAATTAATATGAAACAATAACATGATTTTTATTGCATCATGAAATAAGCACTATCAAATATAAAAATTGACACTTGGCATCAGAAGGTTGGGAAGAGATTTGAAAACTTAAGAAATATAATATACAATAAAAAAAACACATGAATTAACATGTTTCATACCTCAAACACACATCAAAACTATTTTGTAACAAAATTAAAAGGAATTTTTTCGAAGAAGAAACAAAAAGGTAAAAAAAATTAACAAAGAGAATTAGAACACGAAGAAGACGACCATAACATATTAGAACGATAGTAGAGAGAGCAACAATTGTGACGAACATCAGCTCAGTGAAAGCAAGTTTTTTAACTAATGGTTTCTACTTTCTATGTTTTTTAGTTTGATTCTAGATATGTATTTTGTTGAAAGGAATGAAGTGTAAACAAAAATAGAGAATAATTAAACCGATATAAAATTTGGACTTAATGATGGGTGGGATAAAAAATTTATAGCATAATTATATCCATTGAAGAGGGTATGGGTACTTTTCTAATGAAGAGATTATAAAATCATCTTTGGGACTTTACAAATTAACTTGTTTGTTTACCCGTGCGAGGCACGTGACAAAATTTCTTAAATTTACTAATGTTTTATAATTATTTATTGTTTATAAATATAGTTATAATAACATTAAAATTAGTTAAATAATATAATATATTTTTGTTAATTGAAACAATATTAAAAAAATTGTATATTAACTTTTAACAACAAAATTAAATAACAAAGAATTGGTAAGATACTAATAAATTTTTTATTTAATTTCAAATACTCTATAAATAAAATGAACATAAAAAACGAGTCCTGAATAAATTAAAAAAAAATTAAATATTAAATACAAAACATTTCGGAAAAAAATGATCAGTAGGTAGTCATGAGTAGAAAAGAAAATATATATTCATAGTTGTTTTATTATAAAAAAAGCACAACTTTATCAATAAATCAAAAGTTCAAAATTATCTAAAATTTCCTCCAAATTGGATAAATGATCACAACTCAAAATTATAGACATTATGACACTTAATTCTACTTTATTAGTTTTTATTTTTATTTTATTTTGTTTCTATCTTAGAGTAACACAAGGTATTTTTCTGCAATATTTTACTTATAAGGTATCTTCCAACAGCCAATTCTTTTACCACCATTAACAATACACCAAACATCAAAAAGTCAGAACGAAACACAATAACAACAACAATTTACAGTTTGAAAGAACATTCAGATTCATCTATTTTAATATATAAAAATGAATTACCACCAATTTTCCTTAATTACCCTAATGACAAACAATTAAACATGGTTTTGCATACCCCTAAGCGTAATTTTACATTTAATCATGATTACATTCCAACAGTTTATTTAATGCAAAAGTTCAGTATTGGAATATGTAAAAACCTGCACAACTAATAATCATTACATTCCAACAACTAATTTAATGCAAATCTTTTTTATTGGAATATGGAAAATATGCACTACGTTCTATGCCACCCATCTAATTAATTTAATTTTTTATTCGAATATTGCAGCAGCCAAATTAATTATTTCATTGGAATATCAAATAAACTAAATTTTTGGGTATCATTATTCTCCCTCTATATATTCCAAACAATATCAAATAAGCTATTGAGATTCACACGACAATAACAATATTTTCCTCCTCTCTTCCATTTTATCTCCATCCTCTCTCCTTGGCCGTCAAACCCTAAAATAAACGGCTTCCACCTTTAGATTCGCTTCACTCCCTCTTGGAAACCCATTTTTTCCCATCAACTTTTTAAACGTAGAAAAATTGAAACCCTTGCACTTCTTTCGTCCTCCTTGCTTTTTCCTTCATCATTGAAAGACAAATCTTTCATCTTCACTTCATCTTCCACTCTTTTTTTTTTGTTTGAAAAAATTATCTCAATACGGTATGCTTCTTCCTTCATCTTACACTTTTTTGTTTTTCATCAATCATGGTATTTGATATCCTTTTCCAAAACTCACCAACCACATAAAAATCCTCAATAAGCAACAACACAACATAACTATAAGAAGAGTTTTCCAGCAGTAGAAGAGAGAATCAATGAACAAAAGTAAATAAGGAATCAAAATATAGTATCCGTCAAGCTTCGATTTTGTTACCAGAGAAATTATCATCTTCGTAGGTAACCTTTTTTTGCTCCATTTTCAATGATGTTGATGTTGTAAAACGTTTTTTCCTTTTAATGGTTGTTTCTTGATGTTTATTCCGAGCGATTTTAGGATCTTAGGGTTTGTTTTCTTGAATCGATTTGTGCGTATGGTTTGTTGTCCATAAATTCTGGGATGAGATTCAGATTGGGGTTTGAGTTTGAGGGAATTTGTTTTTGGTATGTTTCAATTGTGTTTGGATGGAAACTGTTAGTTTGTTTTCATGGAGTTTGGTCATAAAAAGGGCATGAGTTTTTCTTTTCCATGGTTAAACAATTTGAGAGGTGATTGAAATGATGGAAAAAAATTCACGTGTTGGTTTAGTTTCTTTCATTTATTTTTTTTAATTTTAATTAATGGTAATACCAAATGTTCATATGCTATTGGTTGGTCAAAAATCTTCATAAATTTTACTCAAGTTTTGTGAACTGAGCTTGGATCCAGTAATATATAATTTTGAATAATACAGTCACACTAATATGCTCATAAATGGCAAAAATAAAATAAAATGGCACAACTGTTAGTTTTATGTTACAGATGTTTTATGTCGTTTCTGATAAAAGTATTGAATCATTGTATTGAATCATTGTGATTGCTACAGTGCATGCCAATCCGCTTTGCAAGGAAAGCGTGATCGTGATCGTGAATGTTCTTATTACAAGTTATCCATCATTATTCCAGCCTATAGGAATTAATACAGATATATGATTCTATGCATAGCCAACACAGATTCACATTATTATGCCGATTTTCAATGGTCTGTTAATAGTGGTGGAGCCTATACGAATTAATGCAGATGACTTTTTAAATCTTTTGCAAGTTGAAGGCAATTTTTGATTTCTATGATGTGATTATGAATATGATTATTAATATTTCATTACTACAAGTTAAACACCAACATCTTTTAATAAAAAATCCAATTACTCTAATAAAATAATTATTAAATCAATTAAATGATATTTAATATTTTAACTAACCTGATATAAATGAGATGGAATATATAATTGAAAATAAATAATGAGGTTTAAATATGTTTAATTGTATTGCACTAAGTTGTTTATATATAGATTATGAGACTTATAAATAAGTAAATAATTGATACTATACCCTACCATTTTGATGTTTTTTTTATTACATAATTTTGTATAATTATTCTATTGTTTTAAGGAATTTTTTCATTACCCTTAATCGTAATTACAATTTCTAAACGTAGATTTTATGAAAGGATTGTAGTAATATTTTTCTAACCTTAATATTAAAGACTCATTATTATAATAAAAATATATAATGGGTGGATATGAGATAATGGGAAATTATAATAAAAATATATAATGGGTGGATATGGAATAATGGGAAATGAGTCCCTGTAAAATAATTATTCTTTTAATTGGATGTAGTAATATTTTTTTAACCATCTATCAATTTGATTTATTTGTGATATTCTTTTAAAAAAATAATATATTAACTTCCATTACAAACACTATTAAAATATAATTAATATTATTAAAATTGTATTTTACCAAAATATTTTAATATTATATTTTGCGGTTTATATTATACACGCATGATTTTAATAAAGTGAGATAAGAGTCAAAATACATTGAATTTTAAATTTATCCTAATATATTAGTTAAGTTGAATCCGTTAGATAAGTTAACATATATAGATTGTTGTATAAATATTCATGGTGAAAAACTAAAGGACCCAATAGAGGTAGGTTTTAGTTGTAGGTAGTAATAATTAAACATCATTTTTATTTAGAGAGTTTAAAGAAAATGTCATTGAGAATATGTAGTTTTAGGTGAGTAATAATTAGTTGTCTTTTTTAACATTACAAAAAAGATTTTGTATAGAATTAAAAATTAAAAATTAAATGCATATAAAATCTTTCAATACGCATTATTGTATCTTCCACCTTGAAAATAGTTGAGATTAATTCTAATTTATATTCATTCCTTTAATATCCATAAAAAATTGATTAAATTGATTCTAATTTATATTCATTCCATTAAATATATCAAATACAAAAAAAGAGTTGGTATTGACCATTTTTCTATGAAACACAAAATTGTTATTCTTTGTATATTTTATAGTAGATTTATTAACTATTTTTAATTGTATGTTCATGTATGAGAATGTGAATATCGTCTGTCCATCATTCAATTAATATTATTATTATTATTATTAATGAAATATATTTTAAAAAAATCAAAATCAAAGGGAAGAATTCAATTAATATTATTATTATTATTATTATTAATGAAATATATTTTTAAAAAATCAAAATCAAAGGGAAGAAATTTAAAATGGAGATTCTATAGTGAGTGGATCATCTAAAATTTAAATTTAAATTTAATATATAATAATAATTCCTAATTAATAGGTTCCAAAATACAATCATTACCAATACAATAAATATTCGCCTATTTAGTATCTATTTTATTGTAAATTAGTCTCAATATATATTTCAACCTTTAAAAATGGAAAGTGTTGGTCTAAAAATAATAATTTATGTTCTAATAATACAAGATTAGGAAGAAAATTATAACTTATTTTTTATTTGATAAATATTCTATTTTTGCTATTGGATTTGCAATTTGAATTAAATATTTTTGTTGTTTTTATTCCATTACATTATAATTTTATAGGCAACAATAATTTTCTTCTATAAAAAATTGTTTCAATCAATTAAGTATGATTTCTTTTATAAATTTTTTAAATAAAAATATCATATACCTGATAAAAAATGATATATATTATTATTACATGATACAAATAAAAATAAAATTGACATGAAAAAATGTTAGCATTTATTTATGATAAGATGTTAATATTTATTCTAAAAGTTGACACATATATTTGTTTTTATTAAAAAACATGAGAAAATTATGATTGATGAATAAACAATTTTTTTTATGAAAGACACAAATTTATTTCTTTTTTATATTTAAAACAAAAGGCCAAGATATCAACTATTATATATTTATTTACTATTTATAAAAATATTATATATAAGTAGTGTACATCCTCATATTTAATTCTTTAAAAAAACTTTTAATATATTTAATTGGAAAAAAATTGGTACATGAATTTCACGGGAGAGTTTAAAATTGGGATTGCAATTTTTTCACGTAAAATTTCAAAAGGAATGATAAGATTTCACGGGAGAGTTTCACTACGATTCTCTCCTATAAAAATTAAATATATGATTCACTGAAGTTCAATGGAGAGTTAAAAAAGGATTAGGATTTGATTTAATTCATAAATTAAATATGATTTTTCAATTTATTTATTTCAATCTAAATAAAAAATTAACTACACACAAATAATTATAAAATGCATTAAATATTCTTTCTTTGTTTTTCACAAGCTAATTAAAACCGGACCGGTGATTGAACCGGCATAGACGAGGGTTCAAGGTTTAAAAGGTCTAACCGGGTCAGACCTGGGTCAAACCGGTTCTAATGAAATATATTTTTAATAAGCAATTTATACGTAGCAGATTTTTTAAAATATATTATATTACTAATATTAAAATATATTTTAAAATATTCACATCTATTTATAAATTATAGAATAATTTTTAAATTTTATGTTAATAAATATATAAAATTAATTTTACATTTATAAAAAAAGACATAATCTTAAATGTGATTTTATAATTCATTATCCATTTTTAAAAAAATATATATTTTAGGATAGTAATAAAACAAATTTTCTAAAAATAACATTTTAAAATACAAAATAAAAGCTTAGCGATAAAATTTTGTCCATAAAAAAACATTGAACTTTTATTACTAGCCCATTTACTAAACCCAATGAATCACATGTTAGAGACTTAGAGTCAGTAAAATAAAAAACCCAGCCCATTATGTATTTGGAATATGAATATTGTAAAACCCTAATATCTATACTATACTTTTGCGCCGACGCTGCTTCTAAAATTGATACTATTTTTTTCTGAGTTCAGATGGACTCCCTTTATCTTCCCTAACTCTTCTTCACTTTCTGATAACTCTTCTTCTTCATACTCTTTAATCATATATCACTTTTTCAAAGTTTAAGATTAAGAAGAAAACAATTTATCATTACTCTTTATCTTTTACCACACAAAATTCATACGGCCTGTTAATATATATTTTAGAAAAATTAAAATACAGAACAACCGCCACAACCGCGTGAACCGCCGGTTTCCATTGGTTTCAACGGTTTTCTACCGGTTTAGCGGTTTATCTCCCGGTTTTTGCTGTAGCGGTTTTTAGACTCTTTTGGACCGGAAATAGATCCGATTTCCGGCTCAACCGGTTAAACCGGCCGGTCCGGTCCGGTTTTTATTACCATGGTTTTTCATGAAAAACATAATTTTAGTGCTAATAAGAATTCATCTTTAATTTTTCTTAACCATCATTAATTACAGTTCCAAATGATAACGAATAAAATATGTAGTATAAATTAGACAAGCATACTGTATATATAAATTTCCAATTAAATTATTACCATTTTTATTATGTATGTTTCAAATAATTCAAGCATGCTTCATTTCTTTTTCCAATTTAATTATTTTGATTCTTAATGTTAATTGTAGGCTAGGGGTGGCAAAACGGGCCGCCCCGCCCGGCCCGCCAAGTCTTAAATGCATTATTTTTTAACAGAAAGGTCGCACGTGAAAAAAAGAGAGTCACAAACACCGCTTTTGAACCACAGTCATTTCTAATTTCTTCCGCACAATGTTATTTATTACTTTAAATATTAATCCTATTTAATTATATTTGACCTAAAGTATTTTCCCAAACCCTATTATACTTCCAACAATTTTTCTCGGTTAAAGAAATTAACATATTGGAAACAGAAAATTAACCTTTTGAATTTCCACTCTATTCATTCATCAAATTTTTGTTTCGATTTATAGTAGATTTATGATTCACACCAACCCCTACGTTTGGCTAAAAAAAATCACACGATTAACTTTTTTTTGTTTTCCAATCCTAATTTATTTAATAAAATATTAAATAGTTTTATTTTATTTTATCGCAATCCTTTGTCATTGATTAAACTGAACCTGTTAGAAAAAAAAAAAGATTGATCTGATATACCAATAGATGTAGATTTTAGTTGTAGTAGGTTTTAGTTGTAGGTGGTAATAATTAATAGTGTTTTTTAATTAGAAGTTTGAAGAAAATGTCATTGGGAATATGTAGTTTTAGGTGATAATAATTAGTCTTCTTTTTTAACATTTGCAATTATTAATATTTTTTAAGAAATAATTGATCTACTATTATAATAACTACTATCATAATAAGAAAATCGATGTCTACCAAAATTAATTTCATGTCCAAGTTTAAACAAATATTTTAATCCGATTTGCATGCCTCCAATTGTCGTTTTTCATCATCAACTCATATTAGCATCATCAACTCATATTAGCATGCCTTATGTCTTTAATATTTGACAATATCTAAAAACAATCATTATTTCTTTTGCATGCTACAAGTTTTCAAATCAATTCCAATATCTAAAATTCATATAACTCTCTACCTTCCATACAATATCAACAAATATATAGTACCTTCACATAATTCAAATTCAAATAGAGGAATCAATATAAAATAATTGTAAATAAACATACAAAAAAGATTTTGTATAGAATTAAAAATTAAAAATTAAACGCATATAACACCTTTCAATGCGCATTATTGTATCTTTCCCATTGAAAATAGTTGACATTAATTCTAATTTATATTCATTTCTTTAATATCTATAAAAAAAAATATTTGACATTAATTCTAATTTATATTCATTTCATAAAATATATCAAATATAAAGAAAAAGTTGGTATATAAATCTTTTTCTGTCAAGATTATAAATAAAATTATAAGTTATTTTTTATTTAATAACTAATTTATTTTTGTTATTGGATATGCAATTTGAATTAAATATTTTTGCTGATTTTATTCCATTACATTAGTATTTTTGATTCGGTATGAGTAGCTAACACAAATATGAGAAATTAACGACATATTTGTGATAAGTAACATTAATATTAATAATATACATCTTTTGTACAAATTTTTATTTGGTAAATCAAATTAAATATATATTTAAAGTTAAATCTCATAATGTGTTGCATTGAATTATAATATGTCATTTCATTATTTTTTGTTTCTTGACTTATATAGATGTTATAATTTTTTTTGCAATTTTTTATTTTGATAATTTAAATTTGCAATTTGAATCATGCTCATAAAAAAGCGGGTAGACATACTAGGGGTGAGAGCCCATAAAAATCGTTGATAATGTGCGTCTGCGAAAAAAAAAGGCGGGTAGACATACTAGGGGTGAGAGCCCATAAAAATTGTTGATAATGATAGTACATAATAACTACATTATCTCAATATTTATTTATTTTTTTACTTTTATCAAGAACTATATTTTTTCAGACTTTAAATTGTGATCAACAATAATAATTAATTATCTCTACAAATTGATAATGTAAACAACTACAAATTGATAAATTAAATTAATATTGATATGATAATCATCATTGAAGAAATTATTTCGCTTAATTAATATATATTTTAATATAATTTTTTAACCATAACCATATTATATTTATTTAATATTTATACCGACTTTACGTGACCCGTGCGGGCGCACGGGTCCTTTACTAGTTCAAAAGGAAACAAAGTATGATGTGTCACTCTTCTCTATGATCCACTGCAAGCAGCCATGAACAATAATATTCTTATTCATAACCATCAGCCCTGAAACTTATATAAAAATGTGTCTTATAGCGCTATAACGTAGCGAAACTTAAACAAAGCACTGTAGCTCTCCAATATGGTATTTAGTAGAAAATGCTAAAATAGCGACTCTGTAGTACTGTTGTTGAGTAGCAAAACTTGAAAAAACTCGTTATTACCACAATCAAACTTATAATTAATCGAATATGAAAATAACCTAATTAAAATCCAGAAGAACACTAACAACCTTTTGGATAGCCTCATTTGTCACCCTTGGGGAAGACTTCCTTGAAGCCAAAGCGAAAGCATTAGAAGAATAGTAAGCCTGCAAAATAAAAACTAAAATAATATTAAATAATATTTCATAATTTATATTTAAAAAATATTTTCTCTCATTTCAAAGGGATTCAATAGAAAATAATTAGAAAAAAAACAATATTTGAAATGATTAGCTACTATTACAAAAAGAAAAGAAAGGTTGGTCTATGTATTGAATTCTATTAGATACAATTTGTAACTTCATAAGCAAAACTAATACTTCAGGTAAAGAATTACTAATGAGAAATCACGAATCTGAAATAGTATCGCATCTCCGGTTCAAATTTTTCTAAAGAACAACACATGGGACAGTGAAGTAATGATGCTAAATTTATTATTCATAATGAGTGACTTTAGCAATTAACTAAAAAAAGACAAATATATACTTTAACTATTAGATTAGTTTTCACTTTTATATTATCTTATTTCAAAAACCATTACTTCACTTTTTAATTTTTGAAGCAATAACGAGTTGATAACTCAACATAGTTAATTAATCTTCTAAAAGTTCAGCACAGAGGAAATTAAAGTAAAAGCAAAACAAAATGTGTTATTGACTAAGAATGACTAAAAACAACATAATCACATATAAGTAAAAGCAGGTGGAGTAAAACTAAGGAGGTTAAATATTTGTAAAATAAAATCAGTTTCAGTGGAAAGTAAAAAGTAACAAACATATTATTTCACATCCTAATCAAGATTCATGTCCTATGATAAAACTTGTGCCACCTGCATCATTTCACATACTGGTATGAGAAAGATAATAGAAGGACATTATAGTTATCAACCCAATTGGTTGCTCCAACAAACATAACGCCTTTTAACATATAATATATAATACAAAGTGATCCGTTCGCGCTACCACTAACCTTGTAGCTTAGAACCCATGTCAGTAGCTAAACACCTAGCAGTCCAATGAAGCATCAACCAAAGGATGGAAACTTATATGATCAACCACTCCAAGTCCAAGATGAGTTCCACTATGAACTCAAAATAACAGTATGAAATGCATCCTTAGCCATAGGTAACACATTATCAAAACGGCGGCGAACTCCATCATGCGAACATCTTTGTGGAGGTCATCCTTGGTTTTGCATAGGAACAGGCGCTCAAGACAGTCACTTCGCAGTAGAATAATTTGAAATACCAAGACATTCATTAATATGGTAAATATAATGATACATAACAATAGACCATAGTGGTATTTCATTCCAATAAGACAATAGGAGACAATATATGGTAAATATAATGATATACAACAACAGAATTTTGCCTAAGGCGGATATATCAATACCGTCGATGATTATTTTGCCTCCGGTAGGTTTCACCGTCAATGATTATGTAGAATTTTGTATGAATGGGTTGATTTTATCCTTGTAGTCTTCTTCATCAGTGGAATCATCAGCGGCATCCATCGCAGAAGTATAGAAATCCTTCATTGCAGTTGAAGAATATGTTGAACCATGTTTCTCATTAGAGGAAAACAATTCCATAAATCCTTGAGAATCCTTATGCATCATATAGCATTTGATTCTTGAAGTATTACCAAACCTGCACAAATGATAAAACAATAACCATAAGTTTACCAAATCTGCACAAATGATAAAACTATAACCATAAATAGCTCAAATAAGATAAACCAAACACAATACTAAGGTCTCAAAAAACACGCGGGTTGGATCAGATTCAATCGGTAATTTCGTGTCCAACCCTACCTGGTAATACATACAACAGTCAATATCTCTGAAAAATATTCATCATTAATCAAACATCTCAAATATTACAGATGCCAAAATATAGAAACATGATAAAGATTAAACTTACTTAGTAGTTGTGTCTAATCTAAGACCTTTGACGAAGTTCATGCCTTGCACTTCAAACTTCAAAGCACTACAAAATTGCTTGATGTCTCTTTATGCCTTGACACTCCAGTAATTCATTTGCTTCAAATGATTGCCCCTAAACCTGCATAAGTTATATAAACCACATCGGTACCATATTGAATTAACTTCAATTTGCATATATCCAAGTTTGAGTATTTAAATCTGATTTATTTATTTCACCAATTCAACATTCAGAATCTGAATCACAAAAAGTATTATATTATTTTTCTCTAATTTATTTATTTCAGGAAATCAACATTCTGAATTCCAAAAATTCTTATATTAAACAATATTATTGAAATAGAACGAAAGTAAAATTTATCAGAATCAGAATTGCTGAAAATTAAGAAAATAAAATAGAGTAAAATATAGAGAAAATTAAAATGATTAAAAATGATATTCATAATCCAAATCAAGCAGAATAATAGAATATAATATACCTTCACCACAACTGAGTTTGAAACACTTGAATCGAGTTTGAGTGCGCAAGAACTCAGGCAAAGTGGTTGATGGTTCAATGCTGGATAACTAAAACTTTTCACAATTGATAACCAAAATCAAACTGGTTTCTAAAACCCTATGCATCTTCTTTCATGTGTTTTGAGAATGTGTTTTGAGAATAAGAGGGATTGAACCCTATGTTAATGAGAGATGGAGAGAATGAATAAAATGAGGAGTGAAAGAGAGATTGCAATGAAAGATGAGAAGGGTTTCACTTTGTTTTCCATTTAACGGCGAATTTCGGTCGCGTTGGGTTTGAAGACCAGAGGGAGAAGAGAGATTGTTGTTGTTGACGGAAAAGAGATAGAATAAGGGAGAGAATTGTGGTATGGTCATCTTGAAGCAGAAATCAAAAGAGAGAGAAGAGGGGCAAAGTTTTTGATATGGGTGTGATTTGGAGAGGGAGAAGAGGTGAAACGGCTTGTTTCTTCCTCTTCCCCAAATCGATTTTGGTGAACGTGGTTTTGGTTGTTTTCAAGGCACAAAATCGATTTCTTAATGGTCCAAACAGTAAATACTTTGTGTATGAAGAGGAAAGGGAAGATGTTTCAGATTCTCAAAAGTGAATAATGATAACAAATAAATATAACTAAAAAAATAAAATGTTAAAATATAAAGAAGTAATAGAATTTACTATAAATAGAATGAGAAGAAATTGTGAGAATGCATAAGAGAGTGACACTTGGCAAATTTGCCAAAGAACTCATCTTGCTTTTTTATATTGTATGATAGACCAAAACAGTGATAACAGATAACAAAAGTGTAATAGCCGGAAGTAATGGAATAGATGCATATTGAAGATTGTGACTAACTTCTTACAATGAAAAATAGTACTAAGATGGAATGAAGACTAGCTCCTTACAAATTGGTAAATGAAGATACTAATATTCTCATAATAACAATGACTCTGACTGCTCAGCCACCAAACTGCTTCTTGAATGCCTCACACCATACGTCAGGTCTCCCTTTATTCTCTTCTGTGTGTGTTCACTGATTTCTTCAATCCCTTCCTCCACTCTCTTACTGCCCCCTGAGTAATTAGTTATTTTCCCTCCCAATTCCACCCCCACTTCATCATTCCTCCTTTCAATCCTTACCCCTTCCTCCCTATTTCCCTTTTTACCCCTCCACTCATACACATGCGTTAAAGGCGTATCACAAATTTTGTCCCAAGTTTCACCCGTTTGTTTCTGGCATTCTTCAACTACGAGGGGACATCCAATGATTTCTAGGGTCTGTAAGTTGGTTAGACTGGACATTCTATTGGGCAGTGATGCTAAATTGATGCAATCATGCATCTTCAGATGCTGAAGCGATGAGAGGTTGCAGATCCAATCAGGCAATACCTCTACCTCTTCACAATTATGAAAGCCAATTATTTGTAGAGAAGGAAGACACTCGGAGTTGTTCTCAAACCAAGTTTCTGTATCCCGGAATGTTTGAGATGAAAACCAATTAATATGAAGAAACTGGAGAGAAGTGAGATTTTTCATCCAATCACTCGGGATACTTTTCACATCCAGGCTCACTCCGTCAATATGCAAGGATTTGAGCATGGAAAGAGCAGGGAAGCCATTCAATGCTTCCTTGTTCAGTGTTGTTACCAATGTTTCCACACTACTATCATACAATTCCAATCCGATTTCAAGATTTGGAAAGGCAGGTATGCAAGTCAACTTCAAACATCCTATGATTGATAATTGAGACAAACGAGGAAAGGCAGGCAAGAAGAGATTTTGTGAAGAGTTAGTATTATTGAAATCATCTCCCATCTTCCTCCATCCCCTCAACTTGTAACAAAACTGCAAAGAGAGGCTCTTTAGAGATGGAAAGAACACGGAAGAAAAATCTTGTTCATAATATATGTACTCCAGTTCTTCAAGGAAACCTATATGAAGTGACTTAAGGAACGGGAGACGCTCCAATGGTGGGAGAAACTGGAGACTTCCACACAAAAAGAAAGATATTTCAACAATATTTGTCAGTGGAGAAAGCCACCTTGAAAAATTCATCCTCTTATGCTGCCAAATGCTCAGTTTTACAAATCCAAATGGTGTCTTATCTCTGGAGGCTTCCCAATCAGAGATGTGAAGGTGTCTCAAATTGATCAATTTTGATACAACCTTTGTAGAAAGCTCCACTTTTTCATTAGGTGTCAATGTTAGTGTTTGTAACAAAACAAGACTGCTCAAGGATTTGTAAAGACTTCCCAGTCCTCTACAATTTGACAAGTTAAGATATCTTAAATGTTTCATTTTTCCAATTGATCTAGAAGACTTGCTTAAAGAACAATTCGACAGCTTCAAGACACGCAACTGTTCGAATTTTGAAATGACTGACAATTCATCCTCATTCAATTCCTCCTCATCGGAAGACAGCAAAATCAAAGTTCGCAACCTGCTTCCATCAAATGAGTCTAACAAATGAACTGCATTGGCTTCCAGCGATACATGCATGGCTCTTCGTACACGGCTTTTTATTACACTGTCCAAGTGACAACAGTCACTGCCAGCTGCTTGCATTGCAAGATCATGCATTAAATCATGCATTTTGAAACTAACTATATCACCATCTTCACCCACTTTTGCATCTTGGAAAAATGACCTCATCAAGAAAATCTTCACAAATTCTTCACCAGTGTCTTCCATGAGTTCCTTTTCATTTGAGCATTGAAGATAACCCTGTGCCATCCAAAGTTGAATCAATAGATCCTTCTCGATTTCCCAATCCTTAGGAAATAAAGAGCAATAAGAAAAACATTGTCTTAACCGAGGTGATAAACTTTGGTAACTCATTTTCAAGATTGGTAGTATGATGCTTTCTCTGTGTTCGGCTAATTCCGAAAACACTCCTTGTAAGACATCCATGCATTCCGTTTCTTCACTTTTACACTGTAATAGGCCGCCCAGTGTTCTAACTGCTAGTGGAAGTCCCATGCACTTTTCTGCTATTTGTTTACCAATTGATTCAAGTTTTTGATCCACTCCATTGGTTTCATTCCTAAATATCATTTTCTTTAAAATACTCCAAGATACATCTAGAGTCAAACCACTCAAAAAATAGAGGTCGCTTGCTTCCAGTCTCTCTGCCAGACTGCTATCACGAGTTGTCATTAAAACCTTACTATCTTCAGCACCGCACATCAAATAAGTTCTCAATTGAGTCCAGTTTTCATGACTAGAATACCAAATGCCATCCAAGACTAACAAATACCTTTCACCAGCTAAATTTTCATGAAGTTTATGTTGTATGTATTCAATGGATAACTTATCATCAATTTTGCAATCGATTAATGACTCCAACATTTTCTTCACAATAGTCTTGACATCAAAGTTACGAGATACACATACCCACATTTTTTTTTCAAAATGATTTTGCACTTCCACATCATTATATACGAACTGAGCAAGAGCTGTCTTGCCTATACCTCCCATACCAACAATAGCAATGGATGATATATTTCCACGTGGTTGCCTCAAGAGATTTATAATTTCCTTTTTATCATCTTCTCTTCCAACGATATCTGATTCTAACAAAAACAAAATAGATTTGTTCCTTAAGCTGTCAGTTTGCTTAATCACCGCAGCTTTTGGGCTTAAATTCAACTTAGCTATTTCTGCCGCCACATCATCAAACATTTTTTTTATTTTTTCAAATTTAGGAACCATTGTTCGGCGAAGATAAGTATGGTTCAAAGATAATGAACGAAATACCCGTGACATCTTTTTCTTATCACCTGCATTCACTTTGTATCTCATACCTTCAATAACAAACTCATCTAGTAAGTCATCTGCAAGATGAAGCACATCTTCGAGCCTTCTTTGCACAACATAATATTGTTCCTGTTTCTCCTGTGCATCAAGGAGCTCAAATCTTAAGCATTCAACAGAGCTCTTAAGTTTTTCCAACTCATCCATAACACCATAAATCTGTCCATGTTCATGAGAGGCTGCAGCTGCAGAAGCCAACCTATTAAAACAAAAAAAGATTAGTACATTTTGACCCTTCTCTTCTTTTCTCTTTTTTATACGAATGATAAAAATATTTCTATATGCTATACATGATAGGTATCATATTTATTTAAAAAAAGAAAATTTAGTCACATGTTAAAGAGGCTTTCAGCAATAGCATATAGCAAGGCTTAATGACTTTTAGTTATAACCTATATTTGAGTTTTTTGTTTTTACATGCAATTTTTCATATTTGCAGAAAGGGTCTTAGTGAAATAGAACTTTAAATAAAACATACCAAAAAATAAAGGCCAGATGAGATGAATTTTATTATTAAAAATGAAATGTTTTGATTCAAACAACCATTTCTCCTAAATCAATTTTAAAATAATACAATCAAATGCAAAACAATTTTTCTACCTTTTGTTGCCGTAAACATCATTCCCCAAAACCTCTATCTCATCAGCTTTCTCTGATTGATTCAGAATTTCCTGGTATCTTTTACTTGTTTCATCCTTTTTATAATCACAACTCCACAAACCAAACATAGGAACAACATCATTCATCGAACCGTCTTTCTCATCAGCAGAAACTTCCATAGTAATTGACCGGTCATATAATAGATAGACAGCTGCCTTCTTAACAATCAACCCATGCCCAAAAGCTACAAATATCTCCACATTGTCGCCAGGTCCTAGATTTGATGCTACGTTCTTCCAATCTTCATCGTTAGAGGACATTATTGTATCTCGCTTGTATGTATGAACGGTGAATTTAGTGTAGTTAATTATAATAACACTGGCGAGACATTCAGCAGCCATGTTTTCAGATGTTGATGAATAAACAACACATAAAGTTATTCCCTTCATGCAGAAATCACTATCCTCAGGCACTTGAAAATGTACGGAAGATCCTTCACTTGTATAGGCTAACCAAGAAGGATAATTGTCCCCCGGAAGGAAATATTCACCAGAATCATTGGTTGTTAATCCCTGTATCAAGAGCATATGCTAACTTAATTAAGTGCTTATACTATTCAAATGGACTTTTTGTAAATGTCAATCCCAATTCCAAAAGGCTAATATGTTTAAGAATATAAATGAGTACTGCATAAAGAAAACTATAAACTAGGAAGCTAGTCGAAAGAACTAATATGCCCTCGGGGATATCCTTTTTCCCATTAAAAAAATAAATATCCTTCAACTTGTAATGAGTATTTTATAATATAAAATAATATCACATATTAGAATATATTTAATATCATAGAATATCTTTGATATTACTATGTAGGGCATATTAGTTAATATTCTAGGATCAGTTTGTAATCTTAGAAACTATTTATAATTTATTAAAACAGAGTCGCAAATCCTATCATCGCCACTTCATCAATTTAGTGTCAACGTATTCCAAATTTTGTCATGTCAAAAAAAGATATAGGTGGCACCTTTCAAAACACACCTAACAATCTTTCTTCTCTATTGAACTTATTGAGTAACTCTCACCCATACAATCATGTTCTCATTTTTCTTCCAATATTTCTCAGTTACAAAATTAATAGATCTTATCAAAATAAGCGGTTTGTTAATTGACAGATTAATTGTTTCCCCGTTGAGGTATCATTTTCTCAAAAACCTACATATTTTATTATATTTACAGCTTGGTATACTTCATAGATTTCTCATGTCTTTCCTGCTCAAAAATCATAGTTTAACAATAACAAATGTCATAGTATATCTTTGTACACAATTCCTCCTACAGATCTATGATCTTACTGCTCTATGTGAATGAAGTTTTATTTTATGAACAGTTGCAAACCAACAGGTAAATCAGAAACTTAGAGAATCCTACTATTTACTTATTTATTTTCTGCTATGTTTTCTCTTTAAGACATCAGAAGCTGTACAGTTGTCAGTAATGTAAAATACCTTGTTAGCTATGCTTTACTCCACATAATCAGTTCTAGCAAGTAAATCAATTCTTCCTAAACAGAAAATAGTAATGGTGTAGTAACATTCACTGTGGGTGGGTTCCTACTAATATTGAGAGTAAAGGAACAAGTGCACAGCAGACATTAACAGTTTCTGATCTAGTTACTGTGAGATAGTAGTTACATACAATAACACTAAAAAAAAGTTTTATAAGGGTGACAGCTAATCTAAATTATTGAGAATACAAAACTGCTTAGAAGTAAAGCATTGAGGTATATATGCTACATTATGTGGCGCTTTAGATTTAACATGTTATAATAGATAAAGGTTAGAAAAAGCCAAGAGGATAGGAAAGGAACCTGTGATATGCTCTTGCTAAGAGTATCGATAACCATGTGGAAACTTCCCATTCCAATCAAAAGTGATCTCAGGGAAAGATTTGAGATTTGTGGTGCATGTGATGTTTCCACTTCGGTAAATCTAACATCATATTGATCATCAAGAATTCTTCGTAACTCTTGAGTAAGTTGAATCTTTGAGCGGAATCGTACCCCTATTATTCTCAGTTGTAAAAGGTTGCTAACCGTTGGTGATAGAAAGCCCAAGTTATTTTTCTGTTCATTGATAGAAGCTAGATAATATGTAATGTTCCTAAATGGGGAAATATAGGGAAGAGACCTCATGGTTGGTGACATCCAAGACCAAATGAGAGAAGGAAGAACATCGCGTGAGAGTCCTTCATATCCACTTAGGGATATATAATCGATGTTCGATCTTGCTACTGAAAAGGGCACTTCTTTAACAGCTGTATTGTCTGCAATCAGCGTCACCAAGGATTCCATTTGCATTATGTCTTCTTCCAACTTGTCAAGCTTTGAACAACCCGAAAGGATGAGAGTTTCCAAAGATTTCAGTTGATACATCTTCTTTGGAAGATGGCTAAGGCTTGTACAGTCCTTCAAATTTATCAGAAGAATATTGTTGAGATCTCCAATGGATGGGTGTATTTTGGACAAAGATGGACAATCCTTCATTATGAGCTTTTCAAGATTTGGTATTTTTGAAAAGTCTGGGCCTCTTTTCAAGTATCTCGAATGACTAAGATTGAGAATTTTTAGATTCACTAGCACCTGATAGAAGATAAATGTTTAAAATAAAAATTAGAGAAAAATGGAAAATAAAATGGTGGCAACAATTATAATTAATTATAAACAACTTCTAGTTTCAAAATAAAATGTTAATACTACACCTGGGTTTTATTCCAAACTTTTTTAATATTGCTGTATTTTAAGTCGATAACAACTAGATTTCCTTGATAAAATTCATCAGGTATATAGTCCAAGGTAAATCCTCGCCAATGAAGCCATCTCAGTTTTTTAGAAAGGTTCCCATAATTTCCATTGAGGTCAACACCATCAAGTTGTAGAAGTCTGAGCTTCCTCATCTTCTTGAAAGAATTAGTATTGAAGCGAACTCTCACAGCACTTTCCAACTTCAAAACCAGTCCCTCTACAACTTTTGTTCCCTACATGTGAGGAAAACATTAAAATAAAAGGAACCCTTTTTTTTTTTGCTAGAAGCAAAGTGATGTATGAAACTATAGAATTGCAGCCTAAGCACACTTGTAAGGAACATAACAAGGCAAAACAGTTCAGAAACAAATAAAGAGTCATCTGATCTTGATAAAGGTGATTAAAGTTCTTACAGAATTTGTGGTCAAAATCTGATGTACATCCTCGTGAAACCACAATCGACTACGCTTCCCAGGCTCTATAGCTGACTGTTCGCGAACAATTTCTCTTCCCATGTCTCTTATCAAATCATGCATTCCAAGCTTGTTATTCTTCTCAATTTTTACAAGGCTCCGCTCTACAAGGACGGCTATCCCAATATCAGCCAGAAATCCGCAGCCATTTAGTATTTCCGTAACATAGGATATGTCCTTACCTATAAAGAAACAACATATATCTAGAAACATATCCTTTTCCATATCATGCATTAAACCATCATAACTTAGTCTCATTATCTTTTGCATATCACGATTAGGAATTCTGCTAAATCCAAAGAGCACATTTTTCCAATCTTCTTTTGACCGCCCATATAAGTTAGAACCAAGGACTTCAAGAGCCAATGGTAATCCTCCGCAATAAGCAACTACTTTCCTCGAGAGTTCACTGAATTGTTTCTTTGGAATAGGCTGTCTAAAAGCATGCCAGCTGAAAAGCTCAAGGGACTCATCTACCTCCATTTCCTTCATTGTGCAGACATAGTCCGCGTTAACGAGCTTAAGCAGGCCTGCATCTCTAGTAGTAACAATGAATACACTTCCTGGACCAAACAATCTAAAATTTGCACATAGCGCTTTTAGCTGTTCAAATGTGGTCACATCATCGAGTACAACGAGTACTTTAGTGTCCTGAAGATCATTGATCATCATTTCCCCTGATTCTACGCTATCTATCATCACTTTTTTTTTCTTGATATTTGAAAGTAATTGTTGTTGTAACTGAATAATCCCGTTATTTTGCTCACAAACTTCTCTAACATTTGCAATGAAACTTCTATTCATAAAACCCCAATGAATTTGATTATAGATGGATTTGGCTACGGTTGTTTTACCGGATCCACCCATTCCGCAGATCCCTATCAAGCAAACTTGGCCAGAATGATTTTCTATAATGTCAGTCACTTCTTCCACATAGGACTCCAGTCCAACTGGAAATGAGGCAATAAACAAAGATTCTCTTTGCAGCTTTCTCAAAACAGCCTCAACAATTTGCTGCACTAGTTCATCTTGATACCTTGGATTGTAATAATAACTATACAAGGTCAAAAATATGCTCCGGAAACAAACAAAAAAACCCTAAGAAACTAAAAAAATGCTGATTTACCTGTAATTAGGGACATGCCAACCAGACAAATTAGCAGCTTCGAAGAGTGCAGAGCTCCAATTTGACAACACATTTTCCATTTTTTCTTCTCCTTCCGAACGAAAGTGTACTTCTTTTGCAGTATCGCTCAAAACTTGTCCAAAATCACCCCTCTGGTGACGAACATCGGAAGGGTTAACATCATAAAATACAGGGACAACAAATTGGCCAAGAATTTTGCGGCATTCCATAATTTTTTCCAGCTCGTTAAGACACCAACTAGATTCTGCATAATTTTTGGAGAAGACAATGATAGATATACGAGCATCTTCTATTGCTCCCAGTAGTTCAGAATCCAGATCGGTTTCCTTGTGGAGGTGATAATCGATGTATGATTCGACCCCGGCTTTGGAGAGAGCAACATCGAGATCAGAAACGAAAGTTTTGCTAGTGTCTTCTCGTCTAAAATTGATGAACACGTCGTGCATGAATCGGGAATTGGAGGATAAAGAAGAAGGAGAAGGAGAGGAAGGAGGAGAAGAAAAAGAAGGAGAATCCATCAATTCGTTGGACTGAAGTCAACGCCTGAGAAGAAAATGTACAGTAAAGAGTAACAGGTTTTTTGGGATTACAACACTCTTGAATGAATTTATATATTATGGCATCTACTTTGGGTAAGTAGTTTAAGTTACTAAATGTCTTCATTCAAATAATATTCAAATAATGGATTAAGTTTTTTATTTTTTTTAAAAAAATATATATATACTCTCATCAATCAATGGATAGTCTTGATTGTTTTGGGTGGGTCAAACACTTAATAAAACCTGTCTTATATCAAATAATCTCGTATCGAAAATGTTAATCTTGTAGGTATGATGTTGTTTCATCGCATTGAAATTTGGAGACCTACACCATCATATTAGAAGAGTTATATATCTACGTGTCATCAATTTTCTAATTTTGCACTAGAATAATGGTGTCGTCTATGAGAATTGTCTTTTGATTCTCATGAAATCCTTTTTGTTGCTTGTTCAATCTAATCTCAATAAACTATTTCCTATAGTAATGGCATCTTCCAAGTCTGTTTAGATAGTTGCACATTGCAATGTCAGCGTTATGGCGGTAGCTCTCGCATTAGTCATCTCTCCCGCACAAGAGGTTTCGCATCCCCTCGCATGAGAAGCCGATCCAATCTCAGTAACTTCTCCAAATGTCTATTCTACTCAGGCTTTGTGTTCTCTACCTGTTGGATGAAGCACTTCCATAACTTGTCGTCTTTCCAACCTTTTTTAGCAATTGTTTCAAGGTAAATCCTCTAAGAAACCTCTACTACAAGCACAAGTTTCTAAACCGAAAATGTTATAGAGCATTCAACAACTTCATACCAACTTTGAAACGCAAAAAGATAATGAGTTGATCACTACCATTTACAGTTGGGTACAACAACATAATGCACATCTTATGGCTGAAAGATCCCTACGAATGGAAGAAAATCGACAAATAGCCGGATCCCAAGGTCACACACAATGAGAGGTAACACTGTGCAACAATCTTAAAGCCAGACCTCAGGTGGTTGTCAGCAACACCGCCTCAAAACATCGGGAAAATCCTAGATCACCAAAGTGTCACAATCCTCGAGCTCACCAATCTCCCTTTCATGATTTCGAAGGCGAATAAGGCATCTATACGCCCTCAAGCTCATGCCCCCTCTGACCACATGAGGAACTCGTTCTCTAAACATATTCTTGATAGTAGGATCACCAAGTTACTTAAAAAATTGTTAATATTAGATATTTACTATGGGATTGAGGATCCGAACAATCATAGTAACATGTGAACATCATGTTCGACTATCACCACACTACAAGCACGATGAAATGTAAAATGTTTGTCTTGACCTTTAAGGGAGCGATTATGATGTAGTTTAAAACCATACTTGATGGCTCTATCAACTCTTGAAAGAAACTATGTGATATATTTATGACTCAATTCACAGCTCAAAAGTGGCAGACGAAGATAATAGTCGTCTTTAATAGGATCCAATAGAAGAAGAAAGATACCTTATGGGAATATATTGAAAAATTCAAAAAAAAAATGGCGATAGAGGTAGGTGGATTAAATGAGGGGCTAAAGTGCTTGATGTTTGAAAAGGGATTAAGGACGGGGTCGTTGAACGTTTGAAGAAACTCAATGAGAAGCAAGAAGACCAAGTATGAAAAAGACAATAATAAAGGATAGCATGTTTGATTCAGACGAGCAAGAGGACGACAAAGAAAGACTGGTACAAAGAAGAATAAGTTGTACCCCACTCCAGGTAATTTTTGTATTTCGCTCTATTTTAAGTTATTTACGATTTTTATTTCGGTATTTACTTAATAGGGCCTCATAAAAAAATTTAAACATAAAAAAAAATTATATTATATATGACTTTTATGAATTTTAATTATAATATTTTAGTTAGTATGTATCGCTCCTCTGATATTTTGAATAAGATCCGCCGGTGCACATAAGTTGTCATAATCACCAAACCACTAAGTTATATATTACTTTACAATTACTTAAATTATAAAGTCAAATACTTTAAAGATCAAACAGATACGATTTACTGATAGTGTAAAATATATTTATTTTAAAAATATATATTATATTGAATTTTTATAATTATATATTAATAATAAAATATTAATATTTATTTCTTAACAACTGTTTTTTATCAATATTTTCTTATTATTAAATGGGTGCACCCTGGTCAATGGTTCAACTTTTAAGAGCAACATTTTTTATATATAATTTATTAATGTAAACAAGTTTTTGATACTTATAAATAATCAACATTTTTATTAAAAAAATTATTTAAAATTTTAAATTGTGTCCTACTTTTTTAATAAAATATAACACATTTATTCACTCAAATGAATAAAAATACATCAATCAAGAATAATATAAATTCTTTTAAAAGTACAAAAAAAATAAAAACAAACAAACTCACAGCACTTATATTAACAGTATTAAATTACAAATTATTTGCATGTATAACAAAGTCTATAATAAATATGATAAAATTAGAATTGTGTCATATCTGGATTTTTTTTTTTAAATTATGTATATCGTGGCCAGCTAATTTCATACTAGTATTTTACCATAGGTTTGGTGGCACCACTAAAATACAAATGTTTTTTTCATCATTCATCAATTATTCCTCAATCTATCTTATTTATATGAATTATTTTATTTATTTTTCTCATCTCCGATCAACAACTATGGCTGGTGGTCTATAGTCTTTTTTTACTCATAAATAAAGAAAAACACTGTAATTTTTTTTTTGTCTTTTGTTATAACTTTTCCATGAACAATCACGTTAAATTATTTAATACAAAATAAAAAATTAACAATTTTAGTCTATTATAAGATTTATATTATTAGTATTGTTATTGATAGGGAGTAATAATAGAACTTATATTATTAGTATTGTTATTGGGCTTGTATATTTGGACTTTTAATTGAAAATTCATTATAGAAATTATATATGTAATATCCTTGACACAATTAAGGGTATGAATGAAATCAAAAGTTATTTTTATCATTGTTTCTTTTAAATAGTTTTATTTTCTATAGTTTTGTTAGAGTTTAGCTTTTGCATCTTAACAGCTACCTATATCTTTTGTAAATTAAAGTCATTATAATTATATAATTTTTTTTGTCAAGTAATCTTGGTAGAAGAATCTTATAATGGTATTTTGGTTAATTATTGCACGTTAAAGGCCAAGCTGGAAGAGTAGACCTTTTAAGTTTTATCTATGAATCATAGGGGAAGGGATTCTTTTGGGGAGTTATTTTCTCATGTTTTTTTTTCAAGTGTAAAATCTTTACTCTACCTTTTTCTTTTAATTCAAAATTTCTCATTTCTTTTGACTATTGAGAAAAACAACCTATTATTTAGCGATAAATATATAACAACCTATTATTTAACGATTAATATATAACAAGACATTCATCATTTTATAAATTAGTTTTATAGAATTGAATTAGTGTTCCAGATCAATGGTCATGTGACTATGTACATAAGAAAAAATATAAATTATAGAGGTTTTAAAAAGTTGGTTAAAAATAAAATCTTTTGCAAAATCAAAGTTTAAAAAATATTTTAAAAACAAATGAGTAAATGGACAATAGAAAATTAAAGAAAAGACAATAAAATAAAAAAAATAAGGAATAAAAAGATACATCGACGATTTGTACAAATTCGTTCTAAATTGACGTACTCATGTTCTCAAGAGTTATTTTTGAGAGTATCTAATAAATTTGAGAGCTTTTATAATAATATGTCCACAAACCGTTGTGGAGATTTTAGTGATTGGTCTTCACGGACCAAAAGAGAGTTTCTCTTCTTGGAGAAATTCACGAACCAAACGGAGACATCCTAAAACAAGTCTCCAACCCAAACAAGAGATTTTAACTGGCTTTTCTTGCAAACCAGACAACTTCTTACAAAAAAATTATTTACTAAAGAGATAATACACTTTTGGTAAATTATAATTAAGCATTCTGTTAGAACTTGGAACCACAAAGTCGGTGAAAATAATTGAGTAATTGAGTGTGGAGAGGGGGAGTGAAAGAGAGGTGGAACCTTCCTTCACTAACAACTTCTCACAATTAGTGAAACCTCGTCTCAATATGCTTGCCCCTCTCATGTGAAATCGAGTTTTTAGCAAGGTTTACAGCGGAAACATTATCAACAATGACCATTACAGCGTCACCCTATTCGCTGCAAGCTACTTCAACAAATTCATCAACCACACGGCTTGACACTCATACATCGAAGCGACAATGTACTCGACCTCACAAGAAAAGAATGCTATTACTGGTTCCTTCTTCAAACACCAAGAGGTTGGTGTTTCACCAAATATAAAGATGTATCCAGCCGTTGACTTTATATAGTATTTTATCTTCGCACCAATTGATTTGGTAAAATTGAGCAAATTACATTTTTTACCCTTGTCCATTGCAGGATAAAGAATCCGCAACCAATATATCCTTTGACGTAACTTAGAATCCTCTTGACTGCTGCCAAGTGAGACACCTTCAATCTCTCCATGGACCTTAAAATTTTAGAAAGACCACTCTTTGAAAAAATATTTTGAGGGACTAAAAATGAAAATTGAAATATTTAGGAGGACTAAAAATAAAATTCAAATAATTAAGAATACATAAATTAAAAGATAAAATGCAAAAATTAAATAATACAATATACTTAATTAAACAACAAAAAACAAATTCGAATTGAATTATGACAAACATACGATGGAGTGTCATTGAAAGAAAAACTATAAGGGAATGACAAAATTTAGAAATTTGTATGTTTATAATAAAAACACTTTTTTTTTGTGATTGGAAAATGTACGTTAAGTTTTTGATATTTACATATTAAATTTTTTTTGAAAAAAAAAACAATTTTATGCATTTTTTGAACCGGACGATTTTACAAAACCGGCTCCGGTTCTATGGTTTGAATGGTTTTGAACGGTTAAATCCAATTTTTTTTATTCTATTCCTATTTTGACCCACTAACAATTTTGAAAGGTTGACCCAAACGGATTCTTCTCCGATTCATGGTCCAACCAATCAAACCGACCGGTTCAGTCTGATTTTTAAAACATTGATTTAAACTTATAAAAGTTTAGGATAATATAAAATAAAGTGTGGAATGGAGTTTAAAAATATAGTTTTATATATAGGGTGATGTTAACTTGTGTCTAAGTAATGCTAACTATAAATGATTATCAATTATTTGAATAATAAATTGGCCATTTTCCACCATAGAAAAATTAGGCCAAATGTAACCATAAATAATAAATAATGCTTATACAAATCCATTCAACTTAGTATGGAGGTGTTGAATAATTTTTTCAATAGTTGAATGCTTGCAATGAGATGTTGAATTGAGTGTTGAAAGTGAGGTGGATTAATTGGTGTTGAAAACATTTAACATGTTGAATAAGGAGGGAGTGAGACCACATAAAATATTTTGCAAATTCTTATTGGTTTTTGTGAATATTTAGATTTTTAGTGTGTTGTGAATGGTGGTGGAGTTGGGTGTTGAATTTTATTAAACAAAACCAATGTAGTGAGTAAAAATTGAACATGTGTTGAATTATTAGGTGGAAGAAAGAGAAGATGATGTGGAATATAAAAAGTGAAAAAGAAGGGTGTTGAATTTATAAACCATTGTTCATAGTCTTATGAAAAGTAGTTAGTTGAAGATTGTTCTAAGTCACTGCAACAGAAAAAAATAAAACGAACCTGTTGCTCTTTGTTGACTTCAATTCTTGTGATCTATGGATTCTTCTTCATGGTCTTCCAATCCTCGATGGCTACGCGACATTTTCATCAATTTCAGACAACAAGACACTAGCAACACTTTCGTTTCTCATCTAATTCACGCCTTCACAAAAGCAGGATTCAGCACCAACATCGACGATCAGCTTCGCGTAAGAACCACCGAATTGGAGCCAGAATTACTGCAAGCAATCGAAAAATCTCGTTTATCTATCCTTGTTTTCTCAAAAAAACTACACTGAATCTAGTTGGTGTCTTAAGGAACTGCAAAAAATCATTGAATGCCGCAGAACTCTTGGTCAACGGGTTGTTTCTGTATTTTATGATGTTTATCCATCCGTTATTCGCATCCAGAATGGTAGTTTTGGAAAAAAACTGAAAGCTACTACAAAAAGAATATGTTTTGGTTCAAGAAGAAGAAAGAGAGAGATGGTGGCTAGTTGGAAGAGTGCACTCAAAGAAGCTGCTAATTTTCCTTGTTGGCATGTCCCCAATTACAGGTAGCTTTGTGTGTGTGCTAATCAATAAAGCACTGACACGATACCGACACTAACAAATGAATAAATTGAGCTTAATCACGCGTGTCAGTGTTGGATCCTACATGTGTCACACACCAAACATCATACATGTCTTTGTTCGGGAGTGTTAATGACAGTGATGTTAACTCTCAGTCTTAGGTTCCTTGAGAATTAGGTCTTGGTAATCTGGAAATTGTTTATCCATAATTTGAATTCGGGTTTTCCTGAACGATTTGTCGTTGAATGTAGCTTATTCACCATTTGATCCGAATCACTTGCTTACATGTAGCTAAATTTTTATTTTTCATTTTGTTGAATATTTTTTGACCTTGTAGTATATGATATGCTCACTGTGTGTTTTGTACATACAATTATTATCATTTAAAGGATGAAGATGAACTAATTCCACAAATTGTTGAGGAAGTTTTGGGAAAGCTAAACATCAAATTGTTGTCTATTACCGAATTTCCTGTTGGATTGAATACCTATGTGCAACAAGTGATTGAATTTATTAAAAACCAAACAAGGAAAGTTTGCTTGATAGGGATATGGGGAATGGGCGGATCGGGTAAAACAACAGTAGCCAAAGATATTTACAATCAAATTCATCGCAAATTTGTGGAACACAGTTTCATTGAAAATATTCTTAAAATGTCAAGGAAGCTGTGTTGGAATTCTTTTGTACCTGCGAAATGCATATGGCGGTGAATCGCTCTCTTGTAACGTTAATCCCCAAATCTCAAGAAGCGTCTACGATCAAGGACTTGTGCCCTATTGCTTGTTGTACAACAGTGTATAAAATTATTTCTAAGATCCTCACTGCTAGATTGGGTGAAATGATTAATTCTGTAGTTCATGAAAATCAATCTGCTTTTGTTTTGGGTCGAATTATCCATGACAACATCATGATGGCACAAGAGCTAACAAGGGGCTACAATAGAAAGCATATCTCTCCTTGTTGTATGATTCAAATGGACATTCAGAAAGCTTATGATACAGTGGAATGGTCAGCCCTCCGCCATATTATGATTGAATTGGGTTTTCCGCAAAGATATACCAATTGGATTATGGTGTGTGTGACAACAGTTTCTTATAGATTCCCCGTTAATGGTGTCCCGTCATAAATCCTCAAAGCAAACGTACTCTCAGACAAGGGGACCCTATCTCTCCCCTCTTGTTTGTCCTTATTATGGAATACCTTCATCGGGTACTTTAGAGTCTAAATCTCAATCCTAATTTTAATTTTCATCCAAAGTGTGAGAAATTGAAGATTATTAATATATGCTTTACTGATGATATTTTACTCTTTGCGAGAGGTGATAGACTGATAGTGAATCGATAAGGTTGGTCATGAACAAGGTTAGAGGCTTCTCAGCTTCTACGGGCTTGAAAATTAGCATCCCAAAAAGTAAAATCTATCTGGGGGTGTAGACACCATTACTACCAACCTCATTCAGCAGGAAACTGGTTTTGCTATCGCGTCGTTACCGTTCAAATATCTTGGAGTCTCATTGGCTAGTAGAAAACTGGCTGTCTCTCAATGTCAACCGTTAATTGAAAAAATGTTTGTTCGATTAAACCATTGGAGCACTAGACTTGTTTCTTATGCGGGCAGAATCCAACTTCTGAAAAGTGTTATATTCTTCATTGCTAATTACTGGATGCAAATTTTCCCTCTGCCTAAAAAAGTTATTTTTCACATTAATAGTATTTGCAGGAGTTTTCTTTGGACTGACAAAGAAAACATTAGCAAAAACACTCCAATGGCATGGGATCGGATTAGTGACCCTTTGTTGAAGCAGGCATAGCGGCAAGCAACAAAAGATTTGCAAATATTTATCCAGGATTTATCATGTCCACAGAGATGGTGGAATGTCATTCAACAGTTTATATAGTTTCGAGCTTGGGTTTGAATGTTCAAAAGTGTAAAAAGATATAGAAAGGAAAAAATAAACACATTCTTAGAAGAGAAATAACTTATCAGGCATGCAAATATACTCACTCATCACAAACTTTAACTTATCGATCAGTTGCACTCAACCTACGATACTCGTCATTACCATCACGTGCCTCTCACGTCAGTGTCCATATATGGAGAACCTACGAGACAACTCACAACCAAGGTTATCTCTAACGCAAAGCTGCGAGAACATTCGTATTCTCGCATCGGCGATCTCTTGCGCGCCACTCGAACACGAAAGCATTAAGCTTCAACACAGAAGTGATTGTCTGCTCTAAATCTTTCTCTATAGTTTAGAAACTAACAAAAATCTATCCCTAATCAGAATCTGTGAAGTTTACGTCTAAAGCAACACAAATCCCAAACATAATTCAAAAAGATTAAGGAATATAACAATAATGATTCGTAAAGAAAATTTTATACAATGCCATGAGCAACAAATATACATAAGATTCGAGTAAATATACAAACAAAACCCAACACAAAAGAAATACACAAAGAAGAGAAGAGATAAACCAAACATCTCGCGGGTTTTCAGTTCCGATTAATGAGAAATCCACCTCCGATCATCCAATTGCATGACCCAATATTGTTTTCTAAGCTAATCCTAATCTAAGAATGAAGGTGGTGGAGTTTGGGACAAAACCCCCCTAAAACCCCATAAACTAAAATGTCTCAAATGAAGAGAATATAAACAAAATTCTGCACATGCTCGCTCAGCGAGGTGCACTTATTACACAAAATATCTAGTATAGTAAAAGTAATCTCGCTTAGCGAGCTCTGAAAACTCTGCATCTTTGTTTTTAGTCCATGGAAGCGCGCTTGGAGTCCGCTTAGAGAGCTTCTGCAGAATTTCCATTTTATTGCTCCAAAACTGCAAAATCGAAGTCGTGCCTTTGACACTTTATTCCTCGAGGCTCCGATATGCATAAATACCTATAAAACAAAGGAAAAACTATCAAACGGTACACAAAACAAATGAAAACTTAAGTATACTAATATATACACAAAAGTTGGGGTTTTATTACAAAAATGATAAGAATAGAATCGATAAGTGCCACAATTATATACTCAAAATAACTGAAGGTGGAGAAAAACACAAGAAAGGGGGGATTGAATTGTGTTCTTTATCAATTTAAAATCCCTTTCTTTTCATTAACGTCTTTTTTTCTTTTGTTTTACTCATCTATTGGATTATCATTTGATGTTGCGGAAGCATGATGAATACATAACCAATAATATGTTCATTTTAACTTCTAAAGGATATCAGAACTTCTGACTTGCTCAGTACAGTTCTGCAGATTAAGGCTTGGAAGTTCTAAGTTAAAATAACATGAGCAGAAAGTAAAAGACACATTCATTTTTATCCTGGTTCACCTTCTAACTAAGGCTACCTCCAGTCCACCTTCTTCAAGTGATTTTCCTCTCAACAGAGGTCTTAATCCACTATAACCAAATCATGATTACACCTGCACGATCCTCCGTCGCAACTGACAACCTGCACAGCCAACTGTTGTGACTAAGCATCTGGACAATGACCCGTTCAGTGATCTTCACAAGATATATCGTCCATTGACTCAGGAACCCTGCACAAGCTACCCGCGAGTGACTAACCCCTAGTTGACTGAACCGTTCAGTGATCCCAGCAGGATATAACGTTCATCACACTAGTAACCTGCACAACAACCCGTTGTGACTAACTCCCTACACAGCTGCCTGCTGTGACTGACTACAGATGATGAACCGTTCAGTGATCTTAGCAAGATATAACGTTCATCTATCTTCCAGAGATTATAGGTGTGCTTCTTAATTAAGCAGATGGTCTCCTATTTTCAAATACATTTGTTTACGACACACTGACTTGAAGTCACTTTTGGTGCCTAAACATCCTATCAGAAGTTTCTAAGATATAACACACTGCGAGCAACAACTCTATATGTTTTAAATTGTATTACAAGTTGTAACAGAACTTGTAGTCTTCTTCTTTTATCTTCTGATTGAGATCTTCTCCTTCTTCTCATAAGCAGATTAAAAGACTTGGCTCTTATGTAGGATGCTTCTTGCCTGATCTCTTGAATCTTCTGAAAGCTGATTAAGGGACACACCCTTTTCTAAGAATGCTTCTTCAGAATGATTATTATCTTCTTCTTCGACAAGCTGATAAAGAGCAATAGCTCTTAATTGAATTGCTTCTTATGCTTCTTCTTCCATAAGTAAATTCAGAACAACAGTTATGTTTTATATGCTTCTTCATATTGGACTTCAGCTCCTTCTTTAACAATAATGATCTTAAAGCATATTACAGCTGATGACATATTGATTAACTTTAGTAAACATGAAACACTCTGCCAGCAACAACTCAGTGTCTTCAGTTTGCTTTGTCTTTCAATATGATCAATTTACCACTTGATCAAGTATTCTTGAATATCTCCTAGCTTTATTTGAGGATATTGCTTAATAGCAGGTTTTCTTCTTCTCTATCTTCTGAAATTCTTCTTGTAGGCATGTGATGTGTATTTCAACATTTGATTCCTCATACACTTCGTGTAAGCTGCCTCTTGTGTAACTTCTGATGCATGACTTCTTATTTCATCAATCAAGTGTTCATGCCCAGCTTCTTCATCTACAAATGCACCAATGCGTTATGCAGATTCTTTCTTCTTCTTTTGTACGGAATATTTCTTTGGTTGCACACTTTCTTCTTGTCTCCATGGATGATCCTCACTGGATATTTTCTTTTTCTCTTCGGATCCATTCAAGGGATGGATGATCACTCACTCTTCATTATGGATAAATTGATTTATTTTCTCTGAATAAGATGGATGGATTCCATATGCTATGGTCACTCCATACACTTCAAAATCGAAGATTTGTTCTATTTATAGCTTGGTGAGTGTTACCATTAAAATCTAGCCGTTGAGTTTTGTTTGGATGTTGCTTTGAAAGCTTCGTCTAGATTGAGCCTTTTGTGACAAGTGTTGTTCTTTGGCATAACCTTATCCATAACATGATGATTACAGTTGATGGCGTGCTTCTTTTGGTTAAGCTTGTCTTTCCAATGTACTGCATGTGGGTTGCTTCTTCTTTTCACCTTGGGAGTTATTCTTTTTAAATCGTTGCAACTGTTTTGCATGTGATAATGTTTCTAACGACTTTCCCTTAGATTCTAAGCTCTTTTTAATTTAATCTGTATGCTGAGCTGTAGATTCTTCATTTGCGTGACCTCTCAGAACCTGTGGCTTCAGAACTTCTGATCTTCATACTTGCGTGATCTTCTGATGTTTGCAAAGCTTCTTACAGTTGATCTTTCTTGTTTATTTTCTTACAGCTTCTGATGTACTTTTTGATTTAGACTGTTGTATGTAGACTTTGATATTGCTTATTCTTCTGAGTAGTCTTGTCTCTGATTGTTGCTTCTCTTGCTTCTGACCTGCGATGTTTGGCTTGTTTAACATTTTCTTAATCAGAACATCTGATAATGATATTTAGCTTTGACAGTCTTCTGGATATAGTTGTTGTACTCTTTTTCTAATGAATCATGTATAAGATTTATAACATAACGTCCGCACACTAAATGAAACCATTAGTAATAAAATTGTTACTTCACAAATATATGTTCGTTATCATCAAAACCAGATTCTGAACATAGATTCTCAATCTTGTTCTAACAATAACGACATTTTGCCACTTATCACCCTTTCTCTGCATGAGGTTTGAGCTTGATCTCTCTCTTGGAATGGTATAAAGCGACAATTGGGAAACTCCTTTGGAATTTGTGTGAAAAGAAATATAAGTTGTGGATTAACTGGATACACTCATACTATTTAAAAAATTTGGATCCCGCGAGCTTCTGTCCAGGTATGAGTTGCTCCTGGACTCTTAAGGCAATGTTCAAGCAGCGAGACATCCTTATGCAATCTGAGGAATGGAAGGGATTTCAAAACACAGGAAGGTATGTAACTAGAAAGGCTTATCACTTGTTTAGAGGGGATAAGCTCAAAGTGGAATGGAGAAAACTCTTTTATGGCAATCTTGCTAGACCGAGAGCTAAATTTATTCTTTGGTTGACTTGCCTAGATAGACTTCCCACCAAAGACCGACTGCATCGCTTTGGTGTCTTTACTGATAGAAAGTGTGCTTTTTGTGGATTACATGAAAGTTGCAACAATCTCTTCTTTGATTGTACTTACACACATACAATTTGGTCCGATATACTCAAGTGGATAAACGTGAGTCATAGTCCGGGGGGCTGAAATTCTGAGCTGAGTTGGGCGTGCCAGAAGGTTAGAGGAATAGGTATCAAAAACAACATCATAAAAATTGCTATAGCTGAAACTGTATATGCAATTTGGACAACTCGAAACAAGATCAATTTTCAAAAAAAGAATGTTGACTATCTCCATAGTAGTGGTGTGATTGATATATATATATATATATATATATATATATATATATATATATATATATATATATATATATATATATATATATATATATATATATATATATATATATATATATATATATATATATATATATATATATATATATATATATATATATAATGTTAGGCGAGAGTTGTATGCGAAGAACCATTAAATAGTGTGTGTAAGGTAACATCAATCTAATCACAAAGAGTAACAAGTTCAAAACTTTGCTACCTAAAATTCCGATTAGATTTTGTGTTGTCTTTACTAATCTTAAGTTCAAATCGAAAGATACTTAACTGTATTTGCATTCTTTGTTTCCTTTTCTAAAATTGGTTTTGTCATTACTAGAACAAGTGAGAGATTGTTGTAATTTTTAATTACTGAAGATATTAATTAAATATAAAATAAACAACCATTATTGTGTTCCAATAATAACATGACACCTTGCAAGTGAGTAAAGAGTAACAATACTTAGTAACGAGTTGCAACACTTGGTGAAAAAGTGTGTTTTATCAAGGATCGCAATACTTAGTAAAGAGTTGCAACACTTTGTGATAAAGTGTGTTTTATCAAGAGTCACAATACTTAGTAAAGAGTTACAACACTTGGTGGAAGAGTAAGTTTTATCAAGGATCGCAACCTTGTAAAACAACATCATTTAGTCTATAAATAGACTGTTTCGGATTAAAAAAAATATCAATTAGAACTTTCCTCTAACTTGTTTAAATTTGAGATTTCTTTCTTCCTTACATTTGAGTTTTTATTTGTCTTGTACAAACTCGAAGGTAGGTGAATTATCTTAGGTATTCCTGCATGTAGACTCTAAGACAAAAAGAGAGTGCTTGTAGACATCCCTATTTGGGAGGTGATTTGGAAAAAATGCATTTAACTTTAATTTAGTGTTTATTTATCAATGATGTATATTTTTTAGTATCTTATTATATAGCTAATAGATTAAAAATTTATCTATTTTTTCTAAGAGTTTAATGGTTATATACTAATAGTAAATGGTATTACACGGTCAACCAACAGAAATAAATTATTCAGTCATATTATACCTGTAACTTAAAATTTACAGTTTGATGTGACAGAATACATGATGGTAATCGATAAATAATTTTACATTTTAGTGCATATTTCATTTTCTCATTTTATAATCATTCCTTTTTTATTTCTCTTTTAAATTCTTAAACAAAATTTCAAATTTTTTCTTTAGATATCATAAAATAATGAGAGCGAAATGAAGGGAATTGGGGCGGGTGAATTGTAGCGGAGAAAGAAGATTTCATTGTATCGTCTAGAAATTTTATTATGAAATAAGACAAATTTTTCATCCGGCCTAAATTGAAGGAGAATAAATAAAATGATAAATAAAGAAATGAAATTGAATCCATATCAGTCAATCTAGGCGACTCCTTCGGATTTCAAATAATTTAACCAATGAAATACCACTCAATTCTATCTTATTATGTCCATGGATTCCATATTAATGATTTATGTTTTTGAAACTTGTTGTTACTCTCCAATGCATGACAGTCGACAACACACATGTCTCTGCACACATCACTCAATCTAAGCCGACCTATATTTTCATGTATATTAAAAATAGGCTAAATAGATCGGCCTATATTTACATGTATATTAGAAAAAAGGCTTAATAGGTAAGTCTATATATGCATATATATTAGAACAAAGGTTAAATACGCAGACTTTTATATATATATATATATATATATATATATATATATATATATATATATATATATATATATATATATATATATATATATATATATATATATGAGGAGGGTTATATTTACTCCAGGAGTAAGTTATTATAACTTACTCCAAATCTAGACCATTGATTCTTTTCAATCTAGTGGTTAAAAATAATAAGTAATTAAATGTGGAAAGAGAAAACTATTACTTACTCCCTCCGTCCCACAATGAGTGACCCAAATAGAATAAAATGATGTCCCAAAATGAATGAACCATTTCAATTTCCAATACACTTTTTCCAATTTTACCCTCTAATTAATAAAAAGTTCACAATTCCCAATACATAATAAGGGTACTATAGTAAAAATGATACTCTCTCTCTTACTTTTTTACACTTTTCTTAATTCGTGTGAAATGGTGTGCTGGGTCACTCATTATGGGATGGAGGGAGTATTATTTTTAACCATTAGATTGAGAAGAATCAATGGTCTAGATTTGGAGTAAGTTATAATAACTTACTCCTGGAGTAAATATAACCCTCCTCTCTCTCTCTATATATATATATAGAGAGAGAGAGAGAGAGAGAGGAGGGTTATATTTACTCCAGGAGTAAGTTATTATAACTTACTCCAAATCTAGACCATTGATTCTTCTCAATCTAATGGTTAAAAATAATACTCCCTCCATCCCATAATGAGTGACCCAGCACACCATTTCACACGAATTAAGAAAAGTGTAAAAAAGTAAGAGAGAGAGTATCATTTTTACTATAGTACCCTTATTATGTATTGGGAATTGTGAACTTTTTATTAATTAGAGGGTAAAATTGGAAAAAGTGTATTGGAAATTGAAATGGTTCATTCATTTTGGGACATCATTTTATTCTATTTGGGTCACTCATTGTGGGACGGAGGGAGTAAGTAATAGTTTTCTCTTTCCACATTTAATTACTTATTATTTTTAACCACTAGATTGAAAAGAATCAATGGTCTAGATTTGGAGTAAGTTATAATAACTTACTCCTGGAGTAAATATAACCCTCCTCATATATATATATAAGACGACTTATAAGATTTCTTAAATAATATGGATTAATTGAAAATCATAATAAAAAATCGGTTTTTAAATAGGCTTTCAGGTCAGACCGGATTTTTAAAAAGGTCAGATCAGACCAAAAAACAGAGCCTATTATAGGCCACAGACCAGACTCAGGCCTTTCAAGTTTATCATAGGCCAGTCCCAGACCTTATAATATCTAGCCTAGCCTAACCTATTTCTACCCCTAATTGAATGGAATACAGTGTGTTTACAAATGAATATGAAAGGGTTATTGGTATATGAAATTGTGTCTGCACGCCTAATAAAGTTGGGTTTAGAATAATTAATATATTTTCATTAAAATAGAGATTGAGTGTAATAATTATTAATATATTCAGTATTGAGAATTTTTTTTTAAATAACCATGTATCAAAAAAAAATTACGCAAATAACCACGTTTCGGAAAAAATTACGCAAATAACCAAGTTTCAGAATACGTTAACACCAAGGCGCCATATGAGATGGCGCCACCATTGTACCAGATGAAGGGAGGCGCCATATAAAATGGCTCCTACTAAGGGAGGCGCCATATGAGTTGGCTCCTCTGTGCAGCTTTTCTGCAACAAGCCATCTCATATGGCGCCTAGGTGCTTTTTGTTTTTTTTTTTGTTTCCTTAAATATTTGAAAATAGACACTTGAATAAAGACGACAAAGATTTCCATTAAGATAAAACGATTACATAATATAATAGGAATAGAATTACATAAAATTTAATTATCGTTCGGATTTTGAAAACGACTATTGCGAGATCGCCTAGTTCGTTGTTGCACTCTAGGACCTTCATGTTGTGGTTGGGTTGAGGGCCCCGTGAAATCAATGCGTTCAGGGTCCATGTAATCCGTCAGATCAAAATCTTCCGAAGTCCCGCTTGCAAATAATCGTTGACCCATATTGTCAAAATTTTGTCGCATCGGTGGGGTGTGGGATCAACGCGAACTCGATAACATTGCTCATCCGAAAAAGTTGGGTAAGTTGGAATTGGATTTTGTGGAGTTTGGTACATATAAGTTTGTTGGCTAGTATGGTGTGATGGTTGGCTGTAGGTGGGGTCTGTTGGGGAATATTGTTCATGCATGCCCATGTCTGGGCTAGGGTATGATGAAGGGCCCGCACCGTCGCTTCGAAAGTATTGTCTTTGTTCTTGGTATTGTGGTTGTGTGTGGGGCATGTCGGTGTATTGGGGTTGGGTGCTTGTGGATATACGTCGCCGTTGTGTTTGATGGGAGGTTTGGTGTTGGTATTGTTGTTGGGTGGTGAACGATTGTTGGTATTCTTGTTGGTTTACTTGTTGGGTGGTGTGTGTTGGTTGGTATTGTTGTTGTTGATTTGATGTCGATGCCCAACGTGTGCGTGGGTCAACCAAATACCTAGGCTCAGCCACAAACATCTCAGGGTTAGTAACCATTATGTACCATGACATATATTGACGTGTGTGTTGCATAGGATGCTCATCGGGGAAAATAGGAAACAACAACACATGTCGGGCACGTCTCCTCCACATCCTACAAAATTCCGGTGCAAAATTTTGCCAGTGAACAATATCCCACTGACCGTCGACCCTTTTTTGATGCCAAGGATCCAAACAAGTTGGGTCAGACGGAATATCTTGAAGCATGCCGAACTGCATTTTAACTCGGTCGCTCTGGTGCATCTCCACAACGTTGAACCGTATGATTGCGGTTTTTGCAGTCGTCCAAATTTCCATATCCTCTTGGTTGGGTTGATGCTCCAAACCCAAATATGGTCTCCAAATAAACTGCATATAATGTTAAATTAATTCAAAGATTAAAGATAAATAAAGTAAAATAAGAAAATTGTATACGTAATACATACATCGCCTTCCCCAAGGTGATCCAAAAGATTTCGATACGTGGATAGATGTCGTCGAGGATTCTTCGTGTAATTCATGCCCGTTACGCAAAACCTAAAACAAAGAGTTTTATTAAGTTATTTACAAATATTTATCATCAGTTAGTATGAAATAGATAGCGATGTGGACTTACTTTGTTGCGTAGGGGAAGCTGAATATCATGTCGTTTATGGGGTTAAGAGAGTCTAATCTCCACCAACCCCATACTTGTAGCAAGAGGGCGCATCCATAGAAAGTACAAGCGTTTTTTCTTGCACACTTACATAATGAAGCGTATAGAAAGGCTAAAATCCAGATGCAGGTACTTGGATTGATAATATTCACGCGAGAAATTAAAGACAGGGCCCTTCGAAAATTGGTTATGAACGCAGGGTATGCATTAACTCAACCATCTTTCAAACATTATCGTAGAGAGATCAGACTGTCAAATCCAGATGCAGGTACTTGGATTGATAATATTCCAGTGGAGAAGTGGACAAGGTCATACGACAATGGACATCGATGGGGACACATGACAACAAATCTTGTTGAATCAATGAACGGTGTCTTCAAAGGCATACGACACCTCCCTGTAACCGCTTTGGTAAAATCAACATATTTTAGGATGGCTTCATTGTTTGCACAAAGGGGTGAAAGGTGGGACGCTGTGTTACGAGCTGGACAATTGTGGAGTGAATGTTGCACAAGATTTATCAAGGCAGAAGGTGCAAAGGCCAACACACATACGGTTACAAGGTTTGACCGACATAACCATAATTTCATGGTCAGAGAGACAATCGACCACGGCGAAGGGCTACCAAGACAAGAGTATAGGGTTCTACTAGAAGAACGTTGGTGCGATTGCGGCAAGTTTCAGGCATTTCGTATGCCTTGCTCCCATGTCATTGCAGCATGTGCCCATTCTCACTTAGATGCATTAGCACTCCTGTCTCCCATTGACAAGTCTGAGACCTTGCTCCACGTATACAACAATGGCTTTGAAGTGCTAGCAAAAGAGGATTATTGGCCTGCGTACGAGGGGGAAATTGTTTGGCACAACGACCAAATGCGGAGAAATAAAAAGGGTCGTCCCAAAAGCAAGCGTATCACGACTGAAATGGACGAGCTCGATAAGCTAGAAAGAAAGTGTGGTTTATGTCGCCAAGTCGGACACAATAAAAAAAATTGTCCTAATCGTGCAAGTGGTCCTTAGAATTGAATTTTGTATGCACACTTCTTTTAAGATCTAAACATGTCTTCTTTTCATTAAGAACATTTGTTACAACACGATCATTGTTAGAAATTAAATGACATAATGACTTAAAAACAACACATACAACGGATACAAAAAGACGCCAACAACACGACAAGTTATCTAAGATATAACAAGCACCAAAACAATGTCATCAGAACCGTGCATCATCATCATTACGTCTCTGTCTCTTTCAACTTCCTCTAACCAAGTACGAGACGTTCCAGTCGCAAGTGATATGGCAGTTCTTCTTCTCTGGATTCTTCTAATTTCTTCGCCTGTTGGGATGTCGTCATCTAACCAGCGTTTCAACTCTCTCTTTAGACGCTCCATGGAATGGATGTTCAAAAGTTTCATTTTAATCGGCGGTTTAACGACCGAGAAAAATACATGCCCATCTCTTGTGAAAATCTCAGAAGCCATAATGATAAAATTTGGGAGAAATGAGAAGATTTAGTGAGAAAGTGTGAAGAATGGTGGAGAAATGAGGTATTATTTATAGATGAGACAGATACAAGGAGGAGCCATATGAGATGGCTCATCCTCCTAAAAGATGAATGGAGGCGCCATATGACATGGCTTGTTGTACTTAGTGTGCCATGTCAAATGGCGCCTAGGTGTAAAAAAAAGGGGTCACGCCATTTGAGATGGCGCCTTCATGTATACATTTTCTGAAACCTGGTTATTTCCGTAATTTTTCCCGAAACGTGGTTATTTGCGTAATTTTTTTTAATACATGGTTATTTAAAAAAAAATTCCAGTATTGATATCAGAGATTAGCGGACATAACAATAATGATGATTAAAGTAAGGGTCTTGTTAACGAGTGTCCTCAGGGCGCTCTTTAAGCATACTAAATAAAGAAAATATTCTTTATAAAAGTCATGATTTCAATTTCCAATTCATTTTCAATGCATTGAATGCACGCATTTTTAAAAAAACTTACCACTTTAATCACTTAAAAAACACCCTAAGGACACTGGTTAGCATTTCCCTTAAAGTAATTATTAATAAATTCAAAGCATTAGAAATCAGTAATTTAATGATGTGATAATTACATGTTTATCCTTGAAATTAGTTCTCTTAAACGTTTTTAGTTGGTTAATAATGTAATAATGATGATAATTATTTTTTATATATTAAAGTAAATATATTAAAGTAGTTAAAGTAGATTTCTCTGACTCAAATTATAAGATTTTTAGCAATTTTACACGAATTAAAAAATTAAATTATTTATTTTATAAAAATGTTCTTCTGTAATACAGAAAATAAAAAATAAAAAACTTGAAAAAAAAAAATATAAAATATATAGTGACTTATAATTTAGAATTTTTTTTTTAATAAAATGACTTATCATTTAGGACATAGCCAATCATTTTGATAACTAGTAACTAACCCGTGCGTGTGCACGGGTTCTGGTATGTGACGCGCATTTGTTTCAGATATATATTTGTTAATAGAAAAATGTCGGGTACCCGTTAAAAAATAATAATTGAATGTATAGAAAAATGTATGGTACACGTAAAAAAATAATAATTGAATGTACAGAAAAATGTCTGGTACCCGTGAAAAAATAATAATTGAATATATAGAAAAATATTTGGTACCTATGAAAAAATAATAATTGAATATATAGAAAAATGTCTGGTACCCTGCAAATAATAGAGTTTTTTCCGTTAATATTCAATATTTTGATCAGTATTTCCATGTCTCGTTAATATTCAATATTTTGATAAGTAACTTCATTTTTCTATTAATATTAAATATTTTGATCAATAACTTCATACTCCCGTTAAAATTAAATATTCTGATCAATAACATCATGTTTTCGTTGAAATTAAATATTTTGATCAGTAACTTATGTTCTCGTTAAAATTCATAATATTGGTAAGTAATTTTATGTTTTTGTTAATATTCAATATTTTGATCAGTAACTCCATATCCCATTAATATTCATTATTATTTTGATAAGTAACATCATATAAAAGAAGCAAAGACAAACATATTATACTCCTAATTAAGTTGAATCACTTTTATTTTAGAAATCCAAACATATTATACTCCTAATTAAGTTGAATCACTTTTGTCTATATGAGTAATGAGTAAGGCAGGTGTTTCAATAATTAAAATTAGTCACGATTTTGTCTTTGAAAAAAATCAATTTGATGGGATCTATATTGGAAGAAGGCAATAATAAACTAATTTATTAGATATAAAATATTTTGTTTAGAAAAAACAGAATATTTGATTTGTATGGAAATAGAAAGATGTTATAAAATATTAATAAAAAAAATTAAAGGAATGAAATATAAAAAGACGGATGAGTATAATAATAAAAAATAATGTTTGTCTATTTTCAATAAAAAATTCATAGCATCACGTGAAATCTCATTTTTTGTTTAACTACACTCAATCATCGTAACTTCTCTTTTCAGTCTCTTTGACTCAATAAACCAACTCATAAATGTCACAAATAAATAAAAGGAGTTAAATATGTTTTTAGTCCCTATGAAATTAACCAAAATGGTTTTTAATTCCTATAAAAAAATATTAACTTTTAGTCCCTATAAAATTACTTTTGCACTCAGTTTTAGTCCCTGTAGAGGAACAAAAAATGAGTGAAAAAATAATTTTATAGGGACTAAAAGTCAATATATTTTTTATAGGGACTAAAAGCCAAAATTGAAATATTTATAGAGACCAAACACATATTTAACACTAAATAAAAGTATCCAAATCTATATTATGATGTGCATGAACAAAAGTAAAACCACTTTTTGAATTGAAAAGAAATACTGAAAAAAGATACAATTTTATATTGTAAATTAAAGGCTCTCATATTTGTCCTTTTCTCTCTTCCTCTTAAAAAATTTCTCATTTTCTTTCTCTCTCTATTATTTATTTTTATTATATTTAATAATTATATTTCTTAGCTACAGTAATTATTTTAAAATATAATATATTAATTGCAATAAACAATATTATATAATAAGATATAATTAATGAAATTAAATTTTAATATTTATGATAAAATATTAATATTATTTTATACTATTTATACCGTTACAGTGAAATTGCCATTGAAAACTATCATAATTTGATTGGATTTTTGCTTATTTATGAAAAGATCTTTCATTTTGGTAGACACTTTTTCAAAATAAGGAGGGTCATACTTCCACAAATATCCATCAACTGTTGACATAATGGTCTTGGTGACATAATGGCTTTGGTGAAAGTGTAGAAACGGAGCAGACTAAATTCAAATCAATCAAATACTTAGGTAGAATAAATTATAATAAACATTATAGGAAGAGTTGTAATATGTGTCACTTTGTGTTGTAGACATATAACAGTAATAATTAACACCATCTATTAGCAATATTTTAGATAATCAAAAAGTTGTATCGGGTAAAGTGACAAATCTTTTCATATATCACTTTTCAGTGAGAGATAAAAAAAGGTAGTTGATAATTGGAAAATAATGGTTAAAATCAGTTAATAACTAATAAAGAAATATTTTATAATGTAGAATATAATTTTGAAATATGTACTAACTAATTAATTAGTATAAGTTATCATAACATTTTTTAACTTATTTTAAAAAAAATAGGAGGATGTTATTTTTAGTAAGAATCCTACATATAAATAACTTGATATATATTTTTTAATATATAATAAAAATAGAAATTGTTAAGTGGTTTTAATTAAAAAATGATTTTGATAATATCATCAATTTTGAATAATTAATATTACCTACTGTTACAAAGAAAATTTATTCTTTTGTAAGTGGACTTTTAAAATCAATTTTATATAACTTGTGATAAAATTAAATACAATAAGTATTTTTAATGATTAAAAAACTAAATCAATAAAAAATATAATTAGAAGTTCGATATTTGTAAACGTCAAAATCATCTGAGGAGTTATAATTATGGAAACAAATGCATTGTCACTATAATTTGAAAAATCATTTTAAAAACACATTCATTATTTTTATAATCAATATTCATTGTCTTTATAATCTTTCTATTTCCATCAACTAATAATTGTATTCAAACAAAAAAGTATAAGCATTGCTATAGATCATAAAAGAATGGTGATACCTATTAAGCCTTTGTTGCCATGAAAAACAACTACTAATGCGTCAAACAACATACATATTCCCAAACTAAAAAAATACTACCAATTTTTAAAACAAAATATGTAACTTCAATTTGAGTCAAACCCTTGTTCTCATTTTAAAAATATCAAAAGTAAAAGTTTTCTCATATATATATATATATATATATATATATATATATATATATATATATATATATATATATATATATATATATATATTAATTAACTGAAATGTGAAAGAGTAATAAATATCATGGAGTATGATTATTATTATTAATAATAAGATGACAAAATTTTTTTTCTCGATTTATAATGTTTGAATAATAAAATCACAATAAATTTAAAAAGAGAATTGGGCAAAAATTATTTAAAATCGAAAATAAAACAAAAATATTTGATCAATACTACAATTCTCTATATATCTCATCTATTTATCTCTTTTCATCTTCTTTCTTATCTCTTTCCCTCTTTTCAACTTCTTCTTAATGCAAAACTTAATGCAAAAGAGACTTTAAATGTTAGGGATTTGACCCCTTAGAAGGTGAGGACACTCCACTACAGACCTGCATACAAAAATTATTAAAAAATTATGATTTGAAAAGTTAGTAAAATTGTGATAAGAATAATTATATGAGAAGTATTTATGTGGCCTGAAATAATTTTTATTCATGATCATTTACCTAAGAATTACATTACAGTTGTTAACAAACACCAAGGCTTTTATCACAGGATAGTTTTCACCTTATCTAACATGATTTTATGTGAAATCTAACATGATTTTATGTGAAATTCAGTAATTGGAAACATCACTGCTCATAAGTTCAAGTAATTACACAGAGCATGTTTAAGAAGAACTATTAGTCACATTTAGAAATTAATGGTTCGGAGTTTTGAATTCGTAACCATCATTGCATAAATAATTATCCAAAACAAATCAAACAATCTAGTATAAAAGAACAGAACCCCAACTGTGGAATGAAAAGATTATCTTCACTGTCATATGAATCAAAAAATCCAAAAATCAAGTGCTAATAACCAAAAAAATCAGAAAATCCTTATAAGCTCTCCTTTACTTTGTAAAAATTTCACACTAAAATTTAAATAATTAATTATTAAAAAAATATATATATAAACTTTCCACCTTAACTTCTAAAACCAGAAAATCAAAAGGTCTAACATAAAACAACCAATAAAAATTAAAAAAAGTTTGTTAGGTGAATGAACAATAAAAAATAAAACCGTTTGAAGAAGTTAGAAATCATGGATAGTATAAATCATGGAAAAAGAGTTAAATAGAGAAAAATAGAAAGCATAACTCACAAATCGCCGCAGAAACTTGTTGTCGTCACCACAAATTTACCACCGCAAAACAGCACACTATCGGAAACCCACAAATCTACAGTAAAAGATACATTAATAGATTGAGATAAGTTTGAAAATAAAACAAAAATTTTAATTTTATGTTGCAGACAACAACAATCGATAGAAAAATAAACAAACCATTTAGATTAAAAAACTAACAACAATCTAACAAAAAAACATAAACATGCAAATATCATATGATATAAAACTGAAGCAAAAAGTAGTATCTCATTTTAGATCTGGAAACAAAAGTAGTATTTACATGGTCTAATTTCAGATCTGGAAATTTATGTTCCACCTCATTATAGATCTGCAAAAATTACAAAATAAATATTAATGAAAAAAAATAATAAAAATAATCTTCAAAATAGGAATATAATAAAGTTTGCATCTTAAAAGACAATATTTTTCATAAAATGTTTGGAATGCTGCAAAAGAGAGAACAAAAAAAAATACAAGAAATGGATAGTGAAGAGAGAACACAGAAAAACACAAGTGATAGTGATGAGAGAGAAACACAAATGACAGAGTAAATGAATCTTTGAAGAGAGGTGTAATATATTATTTTCTTGGCAATTTGAAAAAAGTTGTAGGTAAGTGTATTAAATGATATAGATCTCAAAAGATGTTTCTGACAAAAAAATAGTGTGAATTGATAGCTCGGTTAATTTTCAACAACTAAAGAAAGAGAGAAAATTTTCAAAAAAATAAAAGAAAGCTTCTAAGTCTGTCCACGTAGAAGCATATATGAACAACAGGGTAATTTGGTCTTTTCCAGACCATTTAATTTTCTTATATTGTAGATTGATAAATAAATGAAAAATTGTTTGGATGCTTCATTATAGTCCAAGTCTTCTCTCATGATAAATCTTAAACAAATCTGTGGTTAAAGCAAATGTGTGGACAATTATTTTACTAAGTTTTAACACAAATCTATTGTTAATCTATCTTTCTTCTGCATTTTTACTTTTTTTTTTGTTGACTTATCTTCTTACAGTCGACTTTAATTCCTGGACTCGATTCAATGGATTCTTTTTCATCATCTTCGAATCGACAATGGATAAACGACGTGTTCATTAATTTTAGAGGAGAAGATACTCGTAAGAGTTTCGTTTCTCATCTCCATGCTGCACTCTCTAATGCCGGAATCAACACTTACATAGACAATCAACTTCACAAGGGACAGGAGTTAGGACCAGAACTGTCCCGGGCAATAGAATGGTCTCATATATCCATTGTTGTCTTCTCCAAAAGATATACTGAATCATATTGGTGTCTTAACGAACTGAAAAAGGTTATGGAATGCCATAGAAACCACGGCCAGCTGGTTCTGCCTATATTTTACGATGTTGATCCATCCGTTGTGCGTCGTCAGAGTGGTGATTTTGGAGAAGCTTTGCTATCTACAGCAGAAAAAAGTTACTCCTCAGGAGAGGAGAGGATGGAATATGTGCTGTCCAAGTGGAGGAGTGCACTCACCCAAGCTGCTAATTTGTCTGGCTGGGATGTCAACAATTGCAGGTAAATGTAAATCAGTACTTGAATTTGTGGTGTTTTATGATTTATGCCCACTTTGTGTTTGATACTTTTTATCATCCAAGGAGTGAAGCTGAACTAATGCAGCAAATTGTTGAGAACGTTTTGGAAAAACTAAATACCGGATTCTTGCCTATTACCGATTTTCCTGTTGGATTGGAATCCCGTGTGCATGAAGTGGTTGAATTTATTGTAACTCAGCCAAACAGACTCTGTATGATAGGAATATGGGGAATGGGTGGATCGGGTAAAACAACCACAGCTAAAGCCATCTACAATCAAATTCATCGCAAATTTGTGGATAAATGTTTCATTGAAAATATTAGAGAAATTTGTGAAAAAGATAATAGAGGGATTATTCATGTACAACAGCAACTACTTTCAGATATCTTGAATTCAAAGGAGATGATACCTAACATTGCATTGGGAACAACTATTATAGAGAGAAGGCTTCAGGGGAAAAGGGTGCTCGTTGTGCTTGATGATGTGACCACATTTAAACAGTTAAAAGCACTCTTTCGAAATCTAACATTTTTTGGCTCAGGAAGTGTTTTCATAGTTACGACCAGGGATGCACGTATACTTAAGTTACTTGAAGTTAGCCATGTTTGTACAATGAAGGAAATGGACGAAAAAGAGTCCCTTGAGCTTTTCTGTTGGCACGCTTTTAGACAACCTATTCCGATGATAGAATTCAGTGAACTCTCAAGAAGCGTAGCTGCTTATTGCGGAGGATTACCATTGGCTCTTGAAGTCATCGGTTCTTCCTTATATGAAAGGACAAAAGAAGAATGGGAAAGTGTACTCTCAAAATTAGAGAGAATTCCTAATGATCAAGTGCAAGAGAAACTGAGAACAAGCTATGATGGTTTAAAGGATGATATGGAAAAGGATATATTTCTTGACATATGTTGTTTCTTTATCGGAAAGGACAGATCCTATGTTACAAAGATACTAAATGGCTGTAAACTTCATGCTGATATTGGAATAACCATCCTCATAGAACGGTGCCTTGTAAAAATTGAAAGGAATAACAAACTTGGGATGCATGATTTAACAAGAGACATGGGAAGAGAAATTGTTCGTAAAAGTTCAGCAAAAGAGCCTGGGAAGCGTAGTCGGTTATGGTTTCACCAGGATGTACATGATATTTTGACCAAAAATTCTGTAAGAACGATAATTGCATTTCATAATTTTATCAAGATCATAAGACTCTTTGTTTCTGAATTGTTTTTTGTACTTAACTACTGCTTTAAAATTGTAGGATTCAAAATCAGAGTATTTATTTGCCTTGTCATGCCTAAGTGCCTAACAAGTATGCTTAGGCTACACTGATGTAGCTTGATATAAATCACTTTGCATCTAGAAAACAAAAAGAAAAGGTTTCCCTTACTTTTCTCTGGTTTTCTTTTCTTACGCAGGGAACGGAAACTGTTGAGGGTTTGGTTTTAAAGTTGCAAAGAACCAGTAGAGTAAGCTTCAATGCTAATTCTTTCAAGGAGATGAAGAATATGAGACTTCTACAACTTGATTGTGTTGACCTTGCTGGAGATTATGGGTGTCTTTCTAAAGAGCTTAGATGGGTATGTTGGCAAGAATTTACCATGAACTATATACCTGATGACTTTTATCTGGGAAATTTAGTTGTTATCGACTTAAAACACAGCAATATCAAACAAGTTTGGAATGAAACCAAGGTAAAATATAAACAGTTTCTTTTGAAATTAAAAGTTGATGACAGTAGTAATGATTGCCATCATTTCATTTTCTGTTTTTTCTTAAATTTTTATTTAAACATTGTAGTTGTTGGGGAACCTAAAAATTCTCAATCTCAGTCATTCCAAGTACTTGAAAAGCACTCCTGACTTTTCAAAATCGCCAAATCTGGAAAAACTCATCATGAAGAATTGTCCAAACTTGTCTGAGGTGCACCAGTCCATTGGAGATCTGAGAAGTCTTCTTCTGATAAATTTGAAGGACTGTAAAAGTCTTAACAATCTTCCAGAGAATATATATCAATTGAAATCTTTGAAAACTCTCATCCTTTCTGGTTGTACAAAGATTGACAAGTTGGAAGAAGACATAGTGCAGATGGAATCCTTAACAACACTGATTGCAAAAGATACGGCTATAAAAGAGGTGCCCTATTCAATAGTAAGATCGAGAAACATTGAATATATATCCCTATGCGGATATGAAGGATTAACACGTGATGTTTTTCCTTCTCTCATTTGGTCTTGGATGTCACCAACAATGAATTCTCTACCCCAAATTTCTCCAATTGGAAACATGGCTCTGTCTTTAACTTCCATTAATGCACAGAATAATAACATGGGCTTTCTATCACCAATGATTAGGAGCCTTTCACAGCTCAGAACTGTTTGGCTACAATGTCGCTCAAAGACTCAACTAACACAAGAGTTACGAAGAATTCTTGATGATAAATATGATGTAAATTTTACCAAATGGGAAACATCATCTTCATCTCATATCACAAATCTTTTCTTGAGATCGCTTTTGATTGGAATGGGAAGTTGTCACATAGTCATTGATGCTCTTGGAAAAAGCATATCACAGGTTCCTTTTCCATCCTCTTTGCTTTGCTACTGTTTATTTTATTATAGAATGTTCTTTTGGATTGAGATGATCAAACTTTTTTATAATTGAATAATACCAATTACCATATGAAAGATGAGTGGCCCAACATGAGAAAATGCCCATTGCAAGTGGAAAGACTTGTATGGCATATCAGTTCTGCAACTTGTTTTCTTCGTCAGTATTTCACAGCTATTATTGAAGCATAAATCTTATCTAACTTTCTGCCGTTGTGTTACAAAACTATTGACTGTTTTCTCTCTATTAGCTTTCTAGTTTATATTTTCTATAAGCAGTACACTGTTATTTTCTTTAACACGTTCCCCTTTTGGAATTTCAATGGACACTCACTTAAAGCCCAGTTGAATAACCGATAACATAATTAACTAAGCTTATGCTTATGATACAGGGATTAACTGCCAATGATTCCAGTGGTTTTTTCCTTCCATGTGGAAACTATCCTTCTTGTTTAGGCTATACAGGGGAAGGACCTTCAGCACTATTTCAAGTTCCTAAGGATATTGATCATCAATTGAAGGGAATAATATTATGTGTTGTTTATTCATCAACATCTGAAAACATGGGAGCTGAATGTCTTACTAGTGTCTTAATCGTTAATTACACGAAGTGCACCATCCAGATATACAAGCGAGACACAGTAATGTCCTTTAATGGTGAGGATTGGAAGAATGTATCATCGAATCTAGGACCGGGTGATGATGTGGAGATTTTTGTAGCTTTTGGACATGGATTGATCGTTAAGGAGACAGCTGTTTATCTAATATATGGCCAGTCAATTACTATGGAAATTGAGTCTTCAACGAACATGGAAATGGAGCTATCAGCTAACGTCAAAGTGGAGGCATCAATTACTACGGAAATTGAACAATCAATTACTATGGAAGTTGAGTTACCAACTAACACGGAAATGGAGCCATTAGCCAAAATGGACGTGCAGCCGTCACCTGAAGGGAACATGCAACCATCACCTAATGTGACAGTCGAGGCATCAACTAATGTTAAAACCAATCAGTCGCCAGAAGTGAAGGTGCGCTCATCAGGTATCATAAAAACGAATCCATCACCAGCTCCAAAAAAAAGTATATTTACAAGACTTGCAAAAAGAATAGGTAGATGTTTATGCTGTAACTAGCTAGGAGATAAAAGTTCGAACAATTCAAGGACTAAGTATTGAAAATCTTCATTATTATGTTATAAAAATTCAGCACGCAATCTAATGGTAAACCATATTTCATAGCAGTGAATTTGCAGTCCCAACAAATGGGTTATTTGATGATATAAGTTTACAAGTTCTCAAGTTCTACTGATTTTACAGGAGAAATTTTTGTTAAAAAAGAAACACAATCATCCCAAACTTTCTCACTTCTTCGCCAAACTAACATTTTGGTGAACTTGTACTCTGGTAATGCCAAATTATATCTTGTCATGTCTTCATGGCATTGTTTTCCCACAGAATAAACAAGGCAATAACAACATCCATCACTAATTGTTTGATTACCAACAAATATACTATAATATATATCTTTACCACATGCTGGGTACAAATGTGATGAACAATCTCTTAGATGACTTTCATAAGATGTTAATGGTCTTTGTGCATAATCATTTGTAGCATGAGAATCACTTGTTTCTTGAAGAATAGTTGAAAGTCCAGATTTGACTAACAAAAGAAAACAAGCAACTGCAATTGGTGATATTCTCAAGGGGACAAATGAAGCCATGGTTCAATTTTTTTTTTGGAGATATATGATTAAGAATAACTCCAATAAGTTTTTGATGGATTGTTAAGGATGAAATAAGGTATATATAGTTTAAAATTTGTTGATATTTGCTTTGTTTGGTTTTTGAAAATTCTAACAAACCAAAATTAATTGTAAGGATGTTAGCAAGTTTTCCAAAACCTTCATCATTCAATTCACCTTTTGGTTCATTAATTAAAAACATCAGTTTCATTGTATGAAAAAAAAAGTTAGTAAGTTCATATAAAAAAAAACTATTTTACAAAGTTTTATATAAATTAAATGCTAAAACAATCTGATAAAAATAAATACGAAATACACACTTCAAATTTTAATAAAATCTTATCTAAATTAGTTTCAATCAAGTGGTTAGATGAGTTATTGAGTTTCGATTATGTACAAATTATTTGAAAGAATTTGAATTCTAACAAAATATGGATCATACTAGATAATGAATGTTTGTTTTTCTTGAAAGTCAGATGATTAAGACAAAAAATAATAATATTATTTCGACATTTTTTTTCTGAGAAATTAATTGACTTAAAAAAAAAATATTAAACATATTTAATTATAATAATTTAATAAATAACTTTAAAATTCCTATTTAAAAAGGCAAAAATTTAATAATTTTAGTAACATACTTGTATACTTGGATCTACTCTATTCAAAGAAGGATTGACTACCATTAGTCTTGTAAGATTATAATATCAGGTGATTATTTATGGTATATGTTTTAAAAATTGACTATGCCATCGAACGAACTTGCAATATCACGAAGTCAAGGAGTTGATGCTCAAACCAAAAAGTTATTAGAAGAATCATATGGGAGAAGTCAAGGAGTTGATGCTCAAACCAAAAAGTTACTAGAATCATATGGGAAATGTTAAGCACTTTAAGATCTTTGGGCGAAAGTGTTAAAAGCTAGAGTCCTTGATTGCTAGGCAATGGTACCTCAATAAAGTTTTGGAAAGATGCTTAGTCAGGTGAGTATTTGTGAATAATTGGAAAATGGAACACATACTCCAATATCAAATGTCTTTACTCTCATTTGTTAACTAGATTGTATTGGCAAGATTCACTTAAATATTCTAGTAACTATTTTTATTGATTAGAATATTTAAGTTAAAAAGATTAGTTCAGCATGAAAAACATTGAATAATTTTCTCAATGGATTTCCCTATAAGTTGATGTTTTTAGGGTTCTCAATATATTTTTATGTTATGATGAACATTGATTCTTTGTTGCTTGCAGAATATGTTATATCATAAAGTAATCTAGGATCGTTTGCTTTGGGTATTCATAGCATTGGAGTTCCTGAAATCATATTTGGAGAAATTTTCACATGTAAAACTCTGTAGTTTCTACTGTCAAAGACAAAATCTCTAGTTTCTTGACAATTATCACACATTTGTAGGAACTAGTAACCGATGCTTGTAAAAAGGAATTCTCTACACAGCAAAACAATAATCGTGTTTTTTCATCAACATAACATGTCACACTATCTAGGGTCTCTATCAAATTCCCCTTGATAAAAGTCCTGGTAAAGTTGCTACAATATTACATTGTTGAGTTTTGTAACAACCATATAACACATTTGCTTGCAGTCGAGTGATATGTTATATAGTACCAGTTACATTACACACAACGCATGCATAGCCATGATTTACGAGAATTGAACGAAACTTTATTCAAATTTCTTAATCAGTGATAAGTCATTTAACATCTTCTCAATTGCTTCGTCATCCTGAGCCCGTCCTCTTGTCTGCAGGTAAAAAAAATGACATATAATGTAAAAGATGTATTAGTTGTTATTACACAAATGTGGTGTCTAAAATGTATATCTTGTTTAGCAGCTTCACAAAGCTACATAAGTAGCACTTAATAAAATGCTACAATTTTAAACCGCAATATTCAAGCATGCAAGAATATTTTAAATGTCAATCACCCATTCAATTCTTCGAAGGCTTACCATATAGAGGAAAGTTCAATATACAATTGAGCAACACAAATATACAACCAAAAAAATTGTTATTCTATTTGTTAGAAAAATAACTTCTTTTGGATAATAAAAAAACTTTTTGAACCATGACCTGAAATACAATCTGCCAAGAGTAAATGAGAAAAGAACAATTCAACAGAAGGCTTGCGATTAGGTGTAGGATGAATGAAAAAATGGAATAATTGTGAGATACTATTAAGGAGAAGAACAAAAATAAATAGGAACCCAATAAAATCCTTAAGCAAACAAATTTTACTTATGACGAATTTTCATAAATTTAATTTCCCTATTTAAATTTTCTTGTCAAAATAAATTTTTATACAAAAAAAGGAAGTTTCCATGCTAAATAGCTTCATATTTGCTTTAATTAAAGCCTTTAGTTCCCTCCCCTATTTCACTTTTAGCAAGCACAAAGAATGAAAATGATTTCAAATTGACTTAAAAAAAGCCATCCCTGCCCAAAAGGAAAAGTTTCAAAGAGAAGAAGAAACAAACAGTTTCTACCTTAATAGATGGAACCATAGCAATAGCTTCCTCCACAGTTTCTGGGCAAAGATTGCCTAGGACACACAGCTGCAATAAATCCATTCAAACAAATAATCGTATACTGTAAATGTGTGAAATTATAACTCCTTTTCTTTATTCTGAATAAAATGTGAAAATGAACTATCTAAATTAAATTCGTGAAGGGAATAAGCATATTACCTCAAACTCGGCCAACTGATATCTTGCCAGAATTCTTATGTTAGTTAAGATCACAATTTGAAGCAAGGCTTCAAAATTTCAAAGTTTCTTATTACTTGGGTACAATAGTCCTTTAATATATCAAAAGATAGGAGGTGTTAATTAAAATAAAACTCAAAATCTAGAAAGCCAAGAGGTCAATTAAGAATCAAATGAAAATAGGTCAATCATTGTTATGAAAGAACGTGACATGGACTCGAACACAATTTTGATTGGACTTCAATATATAAACCGTGAGAACTAGAAAATAGGTTCATCAAATGTGTTTTGAAGGATACTCTCGAACTTGTCTAACAGCATCAGGATTTTTATAGCGGCTGAAACGCTTTACATACTGCAATGACTTTTCGAATACCCTGGAAACAAGAAAAAGGAAAGAGCATTATTATAAGGAGCTGACAACAACCAGCAATGTTGCTCCTCTTCCATCTAAACATCAGCATCAAATCCTCCACTTGAAAGATATCAATTGGGATAAGGATTCGCAAGTTCAAAAAACATGTGATTTAATTTCAGTATTAATATAGCTTCAGACACCAAAGTATACTCTTACAACAATTGTATCAAAATACAAGATCACGGAGGCATTAAGCATAACAAGTGCATGTCTTATTTCTAGAAAAAAAAGTAATTTCTCTACGAGAACAACCAAGCCTTGTTTCATTAAGTGGAGTGGACTACATGGATCAACTTTCGCCATAATGTTCTATCCAGAACCAGAACCATGCTTCTATCTAAATTGTTATGCATGAACATTATGTCAAATTAACACATGCTTCTATCTAAATTGTTATGCATGAACATTATGTAAAAATAACACATGAACTTTGAGAAAGGATTTGAACTCACTGAGAAACTTGATTGACGGCATCATCAGATGACTGCTGAAGCTGCTCATATTTGTGCTCCAGAATTAATGAAACTTCACAGTTCATCAAACACTTTGCTTTCAAAAACTCTGAAAAATCAATCTACTTATTTAGGGTAAAATCAAAAAGTGAAATCAATTATACCATACTAAAAACATGTTCAACCAATTAAACACAGCAGCAGTATCTATCAAAGAACCGATCAGATTTTGCGGAAAAAAAGGATAATGGGATTACCGTCTCCGATTTTGAGCTCGGCGGCGTTTTCCTCCTCTTCGCCAGACATGGTTTTGAAAATCACGATTGAGTCCCTGTGTGAATTCAGTTAGGTCAAAACAGAATCAGTAAGTAATTTTGGAGATTTGAAAGAAATTAGGAATTGAAAAGCACGAAAACGATTATGAGATTGCGAAGAAGAAACAGTGCAAGGAACTAACCAGAATCAAAACGAAGAGAGATTGAAAGTTTCGAGTCGTTCAGCTGTGAGTAAGAAAAGAATTTGGACAAAGTTTTCTCGCTATTTGTTGAGTGAGGCCCCTTTTTATAAAAAGTAAGACTTAAAAAAATTACTTTTAAGATCGTAAACAAAACGAGCTAAATCTAACGAGATGAACTTGACGAGTTAAATTGAATTGTTATTGAGCTTAGAATGAATTGAATTTGAGTTTTAAAAAATTTGTGTCGAACTCAGAATCAAGATTTGAGCTGAACCAACTATTAACGAGTTGAGCCGAATTGAGGCGAGTTCGACTCCACTATTTCCCGTCCTATATATAACTAAAAACATAACATTACATAATTAAATATAACATTTATTTAATAATAACTTATAATTTTAAAAAAAACTATCGTTTAAGGTTTTTCACACGAATTATGGAACGTAATAATATTGTTCTAAGACATAAATTAACCTTATTAATGTGTTGAAAGTAGAGTTGTCAAATGGGCTTGGCCGGCCCAACCCGCTTCGGTCCGGTGGGCCAAGACGTTTAAATGGGCTAGCTCGACCCAATTGTTTAATGGGCTACAAAAAATGTGCCCGGTCCAGTTTTCAAAAGCCCGTGCAATCCGATGGGTGAGCCTGTCCCGTATTTCAATATCATAGTTTTACTTTTATAAAAGGGATGTAATGGATAAAAGCTACATAACATAAGTAGAAAGTCATCATAAACGTAATTAAGTGATGTTTAAAATATTCATTAAATCAACATTCATATATATATATATATATATATATATATATATATATATATATATATATATATATATATATATATATATATATATATATATATATATATATATATATATATATATATATATATATAGGGGATGTATCAAGTACGAGAAATTTTTAAATAAGAGATAAGAGGATTCAATGCTAATCATTGGATTTAACCCTCCTACTTGATACATTCCTTTTATATATATTATCACCAATACTTATCAAATTTTCTCTTCATCTCACAACAATTTCTTTGAGCACATAATTTTGAAAATATATCTTCATCTTCTTTAACTTTTCTTTATCACTTGAAAACACATTTATGCAATCATATCTTATCTCAATCTTTTCCCCAAAATTTACCATTTTTTTTAATGAGCCAGCCCGAAGCCCGCTTGGCCCGACCTATGAAAAACATAGGCCCGATTGGCATGCCCAAAAGTACAAGATCGTGTTTTTTAAAGGTATTTTACAGCCCGACCCGCACTAAATTACTGGACTTATGGGTCGGCCCAATAGGTCGAGCCCATTTTAACAGCTCTAGTTAAAAGTAGGTTCATGGTAATAATTAAAAGATATAAATGAAAAAAAAATCATTTCCATATTGAAAAGTGAGAATGGGAGTTATTTTAAAATGGAGGGAGTATATGATTTTAACAAAATAATTTTAAATTCAATTGAGGTGTTTATAGGTGTATAAGATCTCACTTTGTATTGTAAGTTATCTCGATCTTAAGGTAAGGGAGTGGAGTTTGATCTGATCTCAAAAAATATGAATAAAATTAGGGAATAAGATGGTAACTCAGTTAACTCGTGTAGAAACATTTTGGTTGATTTCTTCAATATAATGGTAGGTGTGAGAGTATGAATTTTCTCTTTGAATGTCGCTAACAAAGTTAACTTGTAACATATCATTCCAACTTCCAAGTTGACAATACACGTCCTCATGATCGTTAACTCCACATATTTCAACATGCATTGTGTTGCTGCTACATCATTCACATTCATTCTTTCAAATTTTTGAAATATAGTAACAAACTTTGAAGATAAAAGTTTAACATATAAACAACATACCTTTCTCCCATTTTCATTAATTGAGAACACTCATTTGACCATTACCAATGGTTTTGTGCCACTTCCCCAAACTAAATATAAATGTGTCGTTCACATTTTTTGTTTATTAATGTCTCTTCCACAACATTATTCGTAGTAAAACAAGTTTTATATGTCAAAGCATTTTAAAAATGCGAGTTATAAGTCATTTTTTCAAGCAGGGGCATATCCTAAGTATCTTTTGAATCTTTCTCAACTCTCGTAGAAAGACTTATTTTCCTTTTGAACAAAGGTAATGATTATATTCTGCGTGTATGTGATTTTCCTTACACAGGAAGTCCTTAGCTAGATATGGCATGGGCAACTCCTTCCATGTAATGATCAAATTAGCATCCAAAAATGTAGTTATGCTCTTGCTTTATCCCTTATTGAAAAAGAAAAAAGACATAGTTTTATGGCATCCTTTATAGCACAATTTATTTTTAGTATATCACGATGCTTTATAAAGGTAGAGAGAGATGCAAATTTTGATTATTATTTAACAAACAAAAAATATGTTATTTTGTATTATGGTTAACATGTATCGTTTCAACTCGAAGTTATTTTTCTTTACAACATAAGGATTAATGTTATAGTACAATATCATACTCTTGGATGAGGCATAATCCTCGAGTGAGCGATTCACAACCGTTGTTACTTTTTTTTTTGTTTTTTTATAACTTATAAACGATGTTGCCCAATCGACATCCTCACAAAACGAGGGGGCTCGCCCTTAGGACAGATGATGTGTATAGTTTCGTTATCTTCAGTTATGAGTCATACCATGACCCCTTGGAAAGTAGGTGGCCAACAGTCTCCCCTAATCCTAGGGTAGCGGTTACTATCTTTAGGGGTTTCCTAAACCCTTTGTCCAAGAGGACCAATTAGGAGAATCATCCTTTTTTAGAACCAAGAGGATGCTCTTTTTCATCTAGAGGAGGCAAACGAGACCCCAAGGATCGTCCCCTGTTAAGAGAGGTGACACGGGAATGACCATACATGGTAGATAAGATATCGAACCAAAGACCACAAAAACACCTAACATAAGTCTTCATCTTCATTTAGCTAAGAGAGCTAGATCAACCATCCAGATATCTCTAACACCCAACCCCCTCCTTCTTATACTTACAAACATCAGGCCATCTCACACAAGACATCTTGGACTCCCCTTTCGCACCTCTCCAAAGAAACCTCCTATAAATTCTAACTAACTTCTTCCACACTTTCACATACATTTATAAGAAGGAGAGATAGAACACAAGAATAATATTGAGGATATAATTTAGGAGAATAACATTTCCTTCAAGACTGACATTCCTATGATTCCAACAGTGAAGTCTATTCCAAATTAGGTTAACAAGAGGTTCTCAAGTGGACTCCAATTTTGCAGATATCGATGATTGGTGCCTTTTGGCAGCTAAAGATACTTAAAAGGGAGATACTAAATATTGCAATGAAGAAAATATTTTTCTCACATTTGATTTCGCTTATGGACTCCTTGTCTCTATCATCTTCATACTCTTCTCCATGAGCTTTTCTATTGTTAGGGCTTTGTGACTGAAAAATTAGAAATGTGAAACCCAATTTTAACTGAGCCTTTTAATTAGACGTGTACATGACACAACAAATAAACGCGTCTCAACCTAAAAAAATAAAGGATCAAATTGGTATTTTTAAAAGATAATTCTAACCTTTTAATTAGACGTGTACATGACACAACTAATAAACGCGACTTGACCTGAAAAAATAAAAAGATCGAATTTGTATTTTTAAAAGATATAAGAGATTAAAATGGATATTCTTTATTCTTTAATACAAAATCAGCGAGTCAAAAACTCAATTCTCATTTCCAAAACTCGTTGTTACCTTCTCTTCTCGGTACTATCCGTTTCTCCTTCCAAATTTCTCCATTCCCAATTCTCTCTCTCAGTTCATTCACTCACATTACTACAGACTCTATATATACCCAAACTATAGATACACCTATAGATACAGTGACAGAGAGTAAGAGAAATGCCGCCAAACCCTGCGGAGGTGAAACGAGCGGAGCTTTTGAGAAATGATGGGAACAATTACTTCAAGAAAAACCGTTTTGGAGCAGCAATCGATGCTTACACCCAGGTTCTCTTCGATTTTCTTCTTCCATTATCGTTTATCTTTTTTTTAGGTTTTTTTTTTGAAATGTTTCGATTTTGACTAACCTATTTTGTTTTTTTTATCGTAAAGATGAAAACTTTGTTCAGTTCCTTACATGGGTTTTTTCTTTTGTTGTTGTTTTTACAGGCGATAACGTTTTGCCCTAACATTCCGGTTTATTATACCAATCGTGCTCTGTGCCATCTCAAGCGCAAGTATGTGTTTTATTCTTCTTTTGGGTGTTATTTTGTGTTTAGGGTTTTTGATTTTTGTTGTGATTGGGATTGTGGTTTTTTATTAGGGTTTTAAATTTGGCCTGCAATTGGAATTGTGGTTGAAACATTGTGATTCTGGAGGGTTTATTGACTGCAATTGTGTTCACAATAGCTTTTGTGTAGTATGGATTTGCCTGGAATTTTGAAACCCATGTCTTTTGTTGTGTTTGGTTTGGTTGTAGTGAATGGGAGAGGGTTGAAGAAGACTCTAGAAGAGCAATTCAGCTGGACAGCAATTCGGTTAAGGTTATTGTAGTTGATCTGTTTGTTGTTTTGTAATTCCTTTTGTCTCACTCGTTGTTGATTCAATGGCTTCATTCATTGATTAGTCGTATTGAATTTCATTTTGAATGATTTTGTTTGCACATTTAGTTGTGTGCAAGGGATACATTTATTTAAGCGTGGGTATACAAATTTGTTGATGGCAACAGATTCTTGAAATGAAGCTTTTTACCTTATTCTGGAGCCTTTTTTATAGAATGGTTACGTTTATTATAACAACTATTGGATTTGAAGATTTTATCTATGCCCTCCAAAATCTTCCTCCAATACAATTTTTTTAGTTCCTCTATTTGGAGGTGATCTCGTTTTATGAAGAAAAATAAACTCCCGCTTTCAAGTTAATAGACTATTTTTTCTTCTATTTCTCTTTCCTCTGTACCTTTTCACAACACATTCCCTTCCCCTCCTAAACTGCCAAACAGACTATAATTGAATTTCACGAGTTTTCACATAGGATCTGTTCTTTTCAGAATGATTTGGGAAATGTAAATGACTCATTTTATTCAGTGGTTGGTTGCATAAATAATAGCTTGACTTTGTACTTTACAGTCTAGTTATGGGTTTGACAGAGGTGCAAAATTGGTTGTATTGAAGTGCCATTTTAAATCACAAGCAGCACCTTCTTTTCCTTTCACTTTCTTAATGGTCATTGTTATTTTTTTCAACTCTACCAACCCAAACTTATCCATGTTGTCTTAGTTTGATTCTGGTTTTTGACATTCTTAATACTCTGTTTTGGGGTACAACTGTAAAATGTCTTGTGCTTTTGATAACCTATGTAAGATGATGATCTTTGTTGTAAGCCTTTAAGATACTGTTCAGCAGTCTGGAAATTTGTGGAGGAAACCTCAACTTTATTTTTGTATTAGTGACTAAATGATGCTGAGTTTCGTGTCTAAATCAAACATATCTTTGGGGGATCTAGTGCATTAACTACCAATATAAGTATATGTCTTGTTTTGAGTTAATTTTGGAAGGAGATTCTATATCAAATTATCAACTCTAATACATGTGTAAAGTAATTGTTTCTTGAAGCTATATCCAGCGTTTGGTGAAATCACCGGCTGTTTCAAAGTCTTTCTCATTATATCTTATATTTACTGGTAGTTAAATCTGTAAAATGGTTGCATCTTTGTATTTTGTTTTGATTATCTTGTTTCCAGCTGAATCTTGTGTGTATATTTCAGGCGCACTATATGTTGGGACTTGCGTTGCTACAGAAACAAGAGCTTCCGAAAGGAATTAAAGAATTGGAAAAGGTTTGTATCTGTTTTATTCAAATCCCATTAATTTGTTATATCTTCAGTAAGTTATGTGGTGCTTCATGGTATAATTTGTTATAACTTCAATGAACTGGTGATGTTAAACATAATACCAATCGAAGAGTCCTATTACTAGCGTATTAATGCCAGTACAAGTCCTATACTATTAATTTTTACACTTGGCAATCTCTGCTATTTTCTTCCATACAAAGGGTAGTTCTTATCGATTTAAATGCCAAAAGCTCTGCTCTAGGTCGTGGATGATTTTTCAAATTTTAGTTTCTCTAGTTCATTAACTCTCCAGTCGTTTGTGTTTTCTTTTGGTAATATTGTGAGTTGCACTATCATGTTCAGTCTTGTTGATATTTTATGAACATCCATGGATTTTATGTGAGGGATATAATATTCTTATATTCTAACGATTTAAAAGGTATAATGGGAAATCAGAAACAGATTGTCTGAGGATATTATCTTATCATGACCTCAAGGTTCTTCTATCATGTAAATTTTGTTACATCTAATTGAATACAACTTTCCTGCTGATTTTGCTGTGTGATACCTTTTAATGAGATATTAACATTGACTTACCCTTAATTTTTAAATGAATGATGACTCTTTTGCTGTTCGTGGTCATAATTAAGGCTTTGAATCTTGGGAGAGGTGCCAATCCACAAGGTTATATGGTAGAAGAAATATGGCAAGCGCTTGCAAAAGCAAAATACAGAGAGTGGGAACGTGCTTCATCCCAGCGATCTTGGGATTTGCAGAACTTGAAGTATGTTTTTCTGGGATTGTCTCAGTTGCTGATCAGTTGTATTTGTTATTAATATAAATTATTAACTATTGCACAATTTTTTCCTGCCAAGTTTCTACTATTTATTTGTCAGTAAATATTGTGTTATCATGTAAAATGTTACTATCACAATATGTATTTGTGTCTCAGAGAAGCCTGTGTGTCTGCTATAAAGGAAAAACAATATCTCGGAGCTATCTCTGAATCAGAAGGATTTGTAGATGATGATGCTACTTCCTATTTGAAACATTTGGAGGCTATTGAAAGAGTTTTCAATAAAGCTGCAGAAGACGATATACCAGCTGAGGTTTGCACACGACTTTTCTTTTTAGATAATAGATTCAAGGAGTAATTAGTATGTAATTAACCACCTAAATTGGATCGTTGAATCTACAGATTCCAGATCATCTATGCTGTAGAATAACACTTGATATTTTTCATGACCCTGTAATCACTCCGAGTGGGCTTACATATGAGAGGGCAGTGCTTCTTGATCATCTTCAGAAGGTAATGTGTTTTTCATGTCTCGTAATCTGGATGATGTATTTTCAGTTTTCACGAAGTTGAATTGCACTAATTTAACCGGTCGTGTCATAGGTGGGTGGTTTTGATCCAATCACAAGGGAGAAACTTGATCCATCACAACTAGTACCAAACTTGGCCATTAAGGAAGCAGTCCATGAGTTTTTGGACAAACATGGGTGGGCTTACAAGATAGATTAAGTTGTAAATTGACAGTTTGTTGCAGGTTTTGTTTGCTTCAGAGATTTAGATGATTACTGCTATACTGTTGCAAGTGTGGCCAATTCATATGCTAATATTGTTTGTTGCTAGTGTTTTGACTTTGACCAGCTTATTGTGAAGTGTACATATATGATTTTGGCTGTGATGTTGTGTATATAATATAGTTGTCAACTCCATTGTGGATCCAATGGTGTGTTGCTACATTATTCAATGAATTTAACAATTGGGTTTTTATATCACAAGTTGAGTCTGCAAGCAATCACATGTTTAAACTGGGGTATCTGTAGCAAGTAGAATATGCAATTCAACGTGCTTTGATTTACAGCATTAGTTAGTTTACAGCCACTTCTTTTACTATGGCAGCTGTGGTAAATTCGATTGAGGCAATGATAATTTAGTAATAGGAGTTAGAATGTTAAGTAAATTATTTTTCATTTAATTGATGTATGGAAAAATACTCTTCATAAGGTATTTGAGTTTCATATATTAAAGGATATTTTTCATCACTTAACAATTTACTTTTTATTTCTATATTTTTGTTTACTCTTTTAGGTTTGGTTTATGTCTCCCCAAACTCTCCTATAATTTAAATATGTTTTTTTTATATTTATTAAATAACGTTTCAATACATAACTAGATACAAACATAAAATAATTGTATACAACAATGTAAATAAATTAAATTTATTTATTGACAACATTAATAAATATTAATGTAAAGATTTCAATATTTATAAATAAACAAGTGTAATAAATATCTTGAGCAACATTTCAATATTTTTATATGTTTAATTATCGTTTGGTCTCATGTTTCCATTCGTTTACATGTTTGGTTCGTCTATTTTAAAATTTCTCGACTTTGATCGTTTTCATATTTTCTTGACTTAAAAGTAGCAATTTAATATTAAAAAAATGACTTTATATAAGATGATAATGATCTCTATGCATAGTTACTTTTAAAGGAGATGAAATTCCTTTTTCAATATATACGTTACATCCTAAAAAATATATAATCAATTAATGTAATGTATATATATTTCAATCATTATTCAAACATCTATGGTCTCAAAAACAGTTTTATTAGATATCAATTTGCACAAAATATTTAATTAAAGTTAAATACATTAGGACCAACAGAGTTAAAGTTAAATACATTAGGATCAATTGATGCACCTTGAGGGATATTAAGTAAAGAAGTAATACAATTATCCCAAACACTTTGGCTCTTTTTCAAAATTTCACTTCTTGTTTTCTCATATTTTGGTGAAGTCAAAACATATTTAGTCATGTCTTCATTGCATTGTTTTCCCACTCCATTCACAAGGTTAAAGCAACATTCATTACTAGCTGTTTGATTGCCAAAGAATACACTAAAGTATATTTCATCACCACATGAAGGGTATACCTTTGATACACATTCACTCAAATATTTTTCATAAGGTGATAATGGTCTTTGAGTGGGAGAATTTTTGGATAGTTGAACATATGATGAAATTCCAGTTCCAAATAACAAAGCAAAACAAGTTAATACTATTGCTAATAAACTAAAATTGCAAAATGTTGCCATGGCTCTATATTTTTTTGGGTTGAAGGTAACTCAAATAGTTTTTTTTTATGGCATGTTAATATTAAAGTGAGCTATATATATATTGTCTAGAACTAATTAATATCTGAATGAATCCGTCTTTGGAAACTCTTATAATTAATGAATTGTTGTTTGCAAGTTTTAAAAACGTTCACAATTCTATTCAAATGTTACACAAATAGTATGTTAAACTATATAAATATATTTAATTACTTTTTACTTGTTTTATGTACAAGATAAAACAACTTCGTACCTCAACCTTTGAATTTTTTTTCAAATGCTATTGTCATACAAATTTGTTACAAAGCTTAGCCACCTGAAGTAAATTCAAACAAATATTTAGAACATGCCTTTTACCCTTGAAAGTTAACCTAAATCATTAGACATATCTAGTTTAATATCTCCAAGTCGTTTGGTCGGATCAGAGGTGATTGATGTGTTGTGGTGTGGAATTGTCTGCTTCTAACCAAGCGAATGTTTACATGCTCCGCGTGCCTTTCCACTTAGGGTTTGATCTCGGGCCTTTCTCCACTGGTCTTGCAAACGACCAAAAATAGTTGTTCTTAAGACCTTATTCATATGTAGTATAGTGTGGACTTTGTCGCGTCCACTTTTAGGTCGGCTGATATCAAGAGTAAGTGAAAAGTCTTGATGGAACGTCACTAGCATTGGGAACAAATGCCTTAACTGTCTCTTTCTTGATTATTGACATTTTGCAAGAAGGTTAAGACGTGTGTTCTTATGTCTAACACTAATGATACACTCTCTATCTTAGAATACTCGAGTATTCTTGAACATTTTATGAACAGGCGTCGACCGTTGACAGTGCAGTTTGTACTTCTCGATGTGGTAGATCGCATGGCCCATTACGGTGGAGTTGCATATAAGAAGCTCTTGGACCATTACCCTTCTCTTTTTTTGCTGCTTGTGAATTTGAGGAACTTTTATTCTTCTTCTTATTTTGCAGTTTCTTTTGTTGTTTCTAGTTTCTCACACATTTCTTATTCATCAACCAATTCACGCCTCCTTTTTCAGTGTATGTGAGCCCCCAAATTTGCTTCTTTCGAGGTAAAGCCAATATTCCCCTTTATTTCAATCTTGCTTCTTTATTAGGGTTTTTGGAGCAGAGAGCTAGAGGCCCCTGGTTTGTCTGTTTTGCATTTTGGTGAACCAATTACTGTAGATGCACTTTGATAGGGACGTGATATTACCTTTAAATTTTTTCTGGGAAGATGTTTGTATTTATTCCTTTTTATGTGTTGCTATAACCTTTATAATGAAGGGCCTTCAACATGAAATTTGTAAGGCTATATGGGATAATTCACCAGTATGGGTGGATCAAGACACATTAGGTACTGCCTTTGCTTTTGCCATTGAAGGTGGCTTGGACCGTGCCATCAAGTGGTGGGACCCTATAAATAATGTGGGGTGGTTCTCCTGAGGATGACAAAAATTGTTCCCTTCCTTAATGCATATTCTCTCTGATAGGTTTCTACCCTCTTTCAATGATTTTGAGGTCGGCGTTCTTAACCACTTATTAGTTTCCCTTTTGCAATAACATCCAATATGTAGGGCCTACATCAAGGTATTTCATTATTGGTGTAAATACAAGAAGGGTGTGTCAACTACGTTCTTCTTCTTACACCCTTTTAAAGCTCAACGTAACTTTGTTGATTCAGCTCAAGGTCAAGGCCAGATATCTCTTAAGCAATGCACAAATATGTTCAAAGTATATTTGGAGAGTGTAAAACACTTCAAATATCAATACTTCTTGTTTACTTCCCTCAACGAGATGGCCTATGCTAACATATGTACAATAAATCTTGGGCTTCCTTACCAATGTTTTGACAAGTTTTCTAAGTTTTGGTATCAAACTCATTTTATTGCAGATCCTAGATCATATGTTTACAAAATGGATGGCATGTTCATTATTGGCCTTTGGTTTTCCACCATCTAACCCTTCCATTATTGGCTTGCTGACAAAATGAAATGTTATAAAATAATGCATAAGATGAAAAAGACTCCTCAAGTTATACCTCCGATGGTAGGTGCGATAAATGCTTCTGCCACCAGGGGTTGAGACTGCAGCCCCTTATTAGACTGGTTACCATTTTCTCACCTACCCCAGCCTATGCAGAGGTCCAACATTATCTCAACCAGATCATAATTGAAAATTCCTCTTGTTCGTAATCAGTCTTGAGTTCAAGGTGTGAGTGCACTATCTCATTAGAGATGTTTTGCATCAAAACTAGGAAAAATTTAGCATTTCTATATTTTGGACGGTATATTTGGTATCTCTGAGTCTTAACGTGCATCTTAGTATTAGGAAGCTTATAATGCATTTAGAAAATGTTTTATGCATTAAAAACATGTTTTTATATGAAAACATGTCTATGTGTCGACACATACGATCTATGAGTTGACACATGTGCATGCATTTTAAAGTCTGTAGGCTCTGTAATGCATGTGACAACATATAAGTTTTTCAGGTCGACACATAGAAGAAAATTTTCTTCTATAAGTCAACACATACCTCGTATGAGTTGACACATGTACTTGCTTTTTAAAGCACGTAGCTTCTGTTTGCCTGAGTCGACTTATAAGGCACTTCAGGTCGACACATAGTAGAAAAATTTTCGCTATGAGTCGACTAATGACTTGCATGCGTGAACACATGTGTCAAAATGAGTCAGCACATGATTTACATGTGTTAACACATGTGTAACTTTTTTTGAAATTTTGTATTCTTTTCTAAACCTCTAGTTTTCTTTTTGCCTCCAACTTGCACACATATAAATACCTCATACATGCATCATTTCAAACTTGATGAAACCATAAACATACAAAGAGCTATCTTCATATTCAATTTCTCACATATATGCACACATAACAATTACACATAATCATTTTTGTTGGGTGCCATCTAGATTTAGATTGATAACATCCAAATTAGGTTGTTAAATTGTAAATTGGGTTGAGAATCTTTGGGGGTTTCATTGGGAAAAACCAGTTAGGGTTTGTATTTCAAGATCAAGGTATTGATTTGGGGGTTTTGCACAGAATTTCGCAAATCAGATTCAGCCGAGTGAAAGCTTCGAAGATGGTGGTTCTGTTGATGAAGTAACAATAACCGTAGGATTGTTTAGAAATCTCGAGTTAGAATAATTTTGTAATTGGATTCAACCAAGTGAAAGCTTCGAAAAAGGTGGTTTTGTCGAAGGAGTAGCAGTAACTAGAAGATTAATTGGTATTATCGGGTAACTTGATCGAGCTCAAGATCAAGAGAAGAGTAGGAGTTAGAATCAAAATCAAGCATAGGGTTTGTAGGGTTAGATTGCTACTATTCTCTTGTAAATAATTTTTGCAAAGTAAGATTGACTATCTCAATTCCGTTTGGAATTAGGGGCAGACTTAGCCATAACGAGGATGATTGGTGAACTGCATAAACAAATCCTTGTGTCCTCTCTCTCTCTCTAACTCTCTTATTTAGTTTCAATTGTGAATTGTTGAATTTTTTGATTGTGCAATCGACACGATTTGATAAAATTTTTATCATTTAATTTTTTTTTTGTTGAGTTGATTACAACCCATAAGATTGTAATTGAATTTTAAATCAACAAAACCATAAGAAAAATCATATCAACATTGATTGTACCTCAAGTGTTTGACCATTTGCTTTATTGTGTTTGTTGTTTATATTTGATTGGAAACACATTGTTATTGCAATCACATTCAAACGTGTTGTTTGTGAAAATATATTGTCTCAATTGTTTATCATTATCATTGCATATAACGTTGGTTTAACGCATATAACGTTGGTTTAAAAAAATTTCATAACAGAATTTTCACTAGTTCATTTTTAATTGGGGATCTATTCACCCCTAAGAATAAGTTGCCTTCGTCTAACATGAGGTGCCTCAAGAGGAAAAGTTGTTTGTCTACTTGGGTCGGACGCTTGATCAAGACTTAGGGAGATCTGACTCTATAAGAGGGAATACATCGGCTTCAGTGGCCTTCCCCCCCCCCCCCCCCCCCCCCCCCCCCCCCCTCGCTTCTTTCTCGCCCCAATCTAATAATTGTCAGGGAAATCTGAGCTTCTCTTTCAAAAGCTACACATAAATTTCAGGAAAGACGAAGTTATTCGTCATAAATAGCTGGTATATATGATATGCAATACCCGTTAAGCATCAATCTTTTTAGATTTTGGCACTGCTAGGAGGGGAAAGGTCTTCTTACTCCATCGTCTTCAACGAGAAAAGGAAGTGTTTAAAGAACATGTCAAGGCCCTTGCAATCGAGGGAAACCAGTACTTGGAGATTATGCATAACCTCTAGAGTACCTTGGTACTTTGATCAAGAAGGTATAATCACTTTTACAGGTGGTGAAGGGGAAAACCAAAGCTCTATCTCTTTCCTAGATAGCACAGACCAAGTGTGAAACTTCTCTTCCTGAGCCAAGCAAAGGAATGAACTATACTCGTAAGACGACCGTGGACCTAAAGGAATCCTTGAGAAAGGCTCGAGAAGGTCGAAAGATGACTAAAGACGACCTTCGGGAAATACTTATTGAAAATATTTCTCTAGATAAGGAACATGCAAAAGAAGTGAAGGACGATTATTATGCCATGCATGTATCCTTTGAGAATGCATTGTATCAGGTGGAGCATTTTTATCCCATAGTGCATATTTCTTGAGAGCTAGTCTTACTTGACCAAGAGATAGTGAATGTGGAGTTGGTCTTTGTTATGGACGATTCAGATACATAATCGTTCTCCTTTTTTATGTGGTGTGTTTGTACCTGATATATCTACAATGAATAAGTAAACTTTATTGTTCTTGTTTTGCAGTGTGCATTTCAATTGGAAAATTCTTTACCCACCTCCCAACCTTCTAGGTCACCTCTGGTGAAAAACCACTTATACCCCCCTCACTTCGGAAATGCAAGAAAAAGGTGTTTTCGGAGATGCATCTCCGAAAGCGCTTTTTTTTTTTTAAATTTGACTTATTTCGGAAATACATTTCCGAAAACACCATTTCGGAAGTTCATTTCCGAAATATTGCGCGTTTTGCAGATTTAGCAAAACAGCCTCCTCCCCCAATTCATTTACCCTAAATCAACTTCAAACTCAACCCCAAAGAGATTTTTCTGCAAACCACTTCCAAGGCTACATTATATTCCACATCAAGTTGCTCTACTACATTCAAAAGCCCTCCAATCTATTGAATCGGTAAGCGTTTTGATTTTAAGATCTATGATTAAAATTTATATTAGGGTGTTTACAAATAGCAAAAAATGTATTAGGTTAGGTTTGTATTGATATTTAGGATGTTTAGAATGTGTAAACATAGGTTTGAAGTTTGTTTTTTGGGTCTGCCATGGAAGTTGCAGAAAACTTCCTTGCAGGGGTGTTTCGGAAGTTCATTTCCGAAAACACCTCCATTCCCAGTTTCGGAAATGAACTTCCGAATTGTATCAGAAGTGCAATTTTTTTTAGTTTTTTCTGTTGTCTCACATATTAATCGATTTCAATTGTTTTCAGGAACATGTCAGGCAACCAAGCACGCATCAGACAGGGTATAGAGACCCAGACTGCATCGGCTAGACGCGAGCAGGCGGCGGCGCAGCTGGCGTCGACACAGGGATGGGGGCAGGGCCGGGGACAACGTGTGCGAGTTCCCGTGGAGATGGACGAGGGTACCTCTACATCTGGATCGAGGAGTCGTCTGGCTCGGGTATCTTCTTCCCGCCAGCGAGAGGAGGAGAAGGAGGAGGTGGCAGTGTCATACCACGATGCGGAGGAGGTACCGGATGTTGACCCTCCACTCGGGGAAGAGGATGAGCAGGAGGAGGGCTACCCGGGAGGGCCCAGTGACACTTCCGTGCTGCTTACCTACCGCGAGCACGTCGCTCGGCGTATCTGGGAGGGAGAGGTATTTTTTGTAATTTGCCCGACTACATTATTTAACCGTTTATAATTTAGACGATTATTCAATATTTTCTTAACGGTCTATTTAACATACTTTGTATTTGTTTTTTTTTTGTAACAGGAGAGAGAGCCGTTGAAAATGGTGAACCACGCCCGGAAGGTTTTCAGTCTGTTTAAACTGACTGTTGAGTGGTTTAACGACGCTGTGAGAGGTTCAGGGCTTAGTGCGCTCTGCATGACGGGGTATTCCACCATCAGCCACGGCATGTAGGGGGCTTTGTGGAGTGGTGGCACAAGGAGACGTCTTCTTTCCACTTGCCGGTTGGGTAGATGATGATCACCTTGCATGATGTGCAGTGTCTTCTCCACCTGCCGATCAGGGGGCGCTATTGACCCATTCCCAGATCCAGAGGGTCGAAGTCAGTGAGTGGATGGCACTCTATTTGGGTATGGAGCCCGAAGCTGCTGACTACGAGTGCATCACGACATCTGGGCCTCATATCCGGTTCACCACACTGAGCCGCTATTTCGAGCACCACCTGGACGCGGCGGCCGATGCCGAGGATGCGGGTGATGACCTATTTACACATTATCACCGTGGCTGCGCTCTCCGGTGCTGGTACATGCATGTGGTAGGCGCTGCGATCTTTGTGGACAAGAGTGCGAGGTACGTCGACGTGACCTACCTCCGCTACTTCATGGACTTGACCATCGTTCACCAGTGGAACTAGGGGGCAGCTACTCTGGCATACCTATACCAGAAGCTGAATGAGGCCTCCAACTGGAGGACGAGGCAGTTGACCGGATCCTGCACACTACTCACGGTACGTTTCATTTTAATTGTTTCGTATTTATTTATGTTTCGTATTTGTGTTTCGTATTTATTTATGTTTCGTATTTATTTACGGTACGTTACATTATCATGTTTGTGTTTCAGAGCTGGATCATCTCTTACTTCTCCCGCATCCATGGCTTTCACATTGATCCTGAGTACGTTGACGCCATGCCCAGGGCCGCCAGATACGTTCTCTAGAGGGGGAACAATGCGGTGGGACCATACCGTGGGTACCTCGACCGCATGATGCACGATGACGTCACTTGGAGGCCATTCGGCGACTACACTCAGGTTGTCCCCTTTGACGGCATTGCTTTATATTCTGGCTGGTTGGCATGCGGGACCAGCATCATGGTCCGGTATCTCCCTGAGCGGTGCATGCGTCAGTTCGGATTTGTGCAAATGATACCCAGGTCACCGTTTGAGGCTGCTCCCGACACAGTGACCCGAGTGCAGCTCACTGCCATATTTGCGGATTGGGAGCATCATGTGGTACCGGAGGAGTATCGTCGCATTCGGGTCACCCAGGACTGACACAGTGTGGAGGGATATGTCACATGGTTCTATCGGGTGTCACATCCTCTGCTGACACCCGACGCTCCCGGCACTCCTAGGCCAGCACACGAGGAGATCCTGGAGAACCAGCAGGCCGAGGATGACCACGCCATTGATCTCCTGTCGATCTGCCAGCAGATAGAGATGCTTGGGCGGGACGCGTTGGATCGAGGTGTCGTTCATCAGGGCGGTCCAGAGGCAGTCGCCGTGATTGAGATGATCGTCACTTATGCGGGCCATGCGGCGGCATACAGGCGGCAGGGGAGGTCCCAGGGAGAGAGGGTTAGGCATACCCAGTAGTGGTCGGGTTTATTTTTTTTTTGTTTTCGGATTGTATCTTTCGCACACTATTATTATTTGGATTTGGATCGGCTTGTATATATTACTATTTTTATCATATTAGTATTTTTTGTTTATATGTCGCTTATTTTATTTGCCGTCTTCCTTTAATTAAAAATATGAGACTGTTTCCAAAAACATAAAAAAAAAAAACACAGTTTCTCCATAATTCGGAAGTTCATTTCTGAAACCCCCCAAAATCTGAAAAAAGGTGTTTTCGGAAGTGCATCTCCGAAAACACCCCCCATGAGGTGTTTTCGGAGATGCACTTCCGAAGTCTGAAAAATTAAAAAAAAAAACTTCGGAAATGCATTTCCGAAGCAGGGGTAAAGTGGAGTTTTCGCTGGGGGTGACCCCCATAGGGAGGTGGGTAAAGAAATTTTCTTTCAATTTCTATTAATTACCATTATTTTTACATGTTTTTACGACATATCTATAGTTCACGAATTCGTTTCTCATGGAGATAGCTTGTTCTCCGAGACCGTGCTTAAATTTTTGTTGGATGTATATGAGGATAGTTGTCGACCAATGGTCGAAACCCTTTCCACGTCCCAAGTGAGAATTTGATTCGAGGTCGATGTAATGAGGACTCACATATCCTGATGGAGTGGATAGCTACCATGCATGAGGGAGGGGTGGGCCCTTAGTTGCTACTTTGTGGTTTGTTGTCCTTATATGTGCATTGACATTGTGAGGGCATTGATTATTTTAGTCGTACGTTAGTGACATTTATGACAATTCCCCTGAATTGTTTATGATGGGGTTTTAATTTCTTTCACCGCACACTGATGGTGTTTGTGAAAACACCCTTAAACCATTGCTCCCTTTTATGATCACAATTAAAAGAGAGTTTGGTGGTAGAGATAACCATGATATGTAGGTAAAAAATGATTTTTCAAAGTTGAAATTGGAATAACCACCGAGATTTAGATCTACAATTTTTTTTGAGAAAAAAAGATTGTAAGATTTGTGTTTAAGGTTCTTCCTGTCAGATCTCTGCTTCAATATTATTAGCAGTTTTAAAGATATAGTAAACAAATTCTTCTTCTGGTGGTTCTTTTGAATGTCTTTTTAATGTATATTTATGCAATTTTTTTAGTGAATAATAAATTTCTTGAGATCTATTATTGAAAGAAAGACTAGAGACTTGGCAATTACTCTTCAAAATCTCTTTTATCATTGGTATATTTTTCAGAAATTTGGAATAATTGATGATTAAATTTTTAAAAGTAATTGGTGCTCTATCATTATTCTCTCATACCAATTAATTAGATCATATTATAGTGCACAATATTTACTATTTAGAGTCTATTACCATTTTATTAGATATCAAGTTGAGCAACTATGAATTTGCATAACATACTTAATTAAAGTTGAATACATTAGGACCTACTGAATTAAAATTAAATACATTAGGATCTATTGAATCTTCAGGCATATTTAGTAAAGAAGAAATACAATTATCCCAAACACTTTGGCTCCTTTTGGTAATAATATCTCTTGTTTTCTCATAACTTGGTGAAGTCAAAATATATTTAGTCATGTCTTCATTGCATTGTTTTCCCACCACATTCACAAGATTAAAGCAACATTCATTACTAGCTGTTTGATTACCAAAAAATATGGTTAAGAATATTTCATCACCACATGAAGGGTATACCTTTGATGAACATTCACTCAAATAATTGTCATACAATGATGCTTCTACATGACTACTTTCAATGGGAGAAATATTTGATAGTTCATAAGTACTTTCAGTGGGAGAAATATTTGATAGTTGAACATATGATGAAATTCCAATTTCAACTAACAAAGCAAAACAAATAGTTAATATTGATAATAATAAACTAAGGTTGCAAAATTTAGCCATGAGTTTATTGGTGAATTTTTAGTCTAGAGTATTATATTTATTAGTTTAAAAATAAATAATATTTGTATGAATCAGTTTTTGAAGTTTATAATATATTTATTACTATAATTAATTGAATTGATGTTAATAATTTTAAAAGCGTTTATAATTGAATTCATATGTTTGTTTCACTTTTGATGTTATAATTATGTGTTTTGTTGTAGTAAAATGGTTATGAGTTTTAGTTTCATTAATGTTATATGTTTTCAATTGTAAATGTAGATTCATGTTTTTTTTCTAAATTAGTAAGAAACACATCATAGAGGTGGGAAGGAACTTTTTATTTATTTATGGATTTTTCTAACCTATGCAACATTGCATAGGATAAGGGCAATTAATAAACTATTTATTTTCATATAAATTATCATATTAATTATCATATTAATCTTTTATATTTTCTCTCTACTAACCAATTAATGAGTGAACATAAATAAATATAAAAATGGTAATTTATTTTTAAAAAAGTGGTGTATTAATAGTCTCTTATCCTATGCAAGGTTGCATAGGTTAGAAAAACTCTTTTTTTTATAAAATATATATTGAATTAATCCATAAAGAACATTAAAAAAAAATTAGTAGTTAGCATATTCTATGAATAAACAAATATGCTAATATAATATATATTTTTCGTCACAAATTAGATGTATTTTTGAGTTTTATGCTTTTTAAAATAATGAATTTAATAATAAAATAAGTTTCATATATAAATATATTTTTATTAATATTAGTTAGTAGAATAGTTAGATGATTTAAAATATAATAATTTAAAGTAAATAAATGGAAAAAATCAAAACATATGTAATAATATTTAAAAAGATAGATAATTTGAGAAAAAAAAGTGACAAATAAGATGCTTAATTTGAGATAGAGAAAAAATGTGTTTTTTTTAAAGACCAACCTAACATGGATAGAGACCTAAATTAATTTTTATAAGGATAAGTAAAACTTTGGTCCCTTATTTTAATTTTAATTTTAATTTTGATTCTTCCATTTTAAAATATGTTTTATTGATTATTTCATTAGAGTTTTTTTTTTTAATGATTTTAGCCCTATTTCATTTGAGTTTCATTTTTTTATGTGACAACTGAGGAAATGATATGAGAGGTTAGAAATTTCGATAAAAATAAATGGATTTAGGCCTGGATCGTGAATATAGTCATTTTTTTAAAAGTATTTCAAACACTCTCTTTGAAGTTTTAGAGTTGGAATGCAAGAATACCCAGGATAATTCAGCCTTATAATTGAGTCTGCACAAGACTGGTTAAGAACTCGAATGCAGGGAAGAGAGTCTGAAATAATGAAGAGGATGTATATTTGATTGTGTATTTTCAAATTTTAAATAATGTATTTATAGGTCATGCATGTGTTGTTTCACAAGTTTGCAACTCTTGATAAAACAACACATTTTCAGCATAAGTTTGCAACGGTTTGCCTATAGTTATCTTATGCACCACTTCATGAAGCATCGCATATTTTGAATTCAAAATTCAAACTATCATCAACGATAAAAAATAAGAGCAATGATTAAAATCAAGTCGCAACATGTCAGTCGAATTCTAGAGCGCCGCAGGCGCCACTTCTTTGACATCGCAAATAGATCAATTGCTTTGATGCGCCGTACCTAAGTGCTCAAGTGCCGCCTACAAGCCTTCACTAGCACCTCTACGCCCACACCCTCGTACCCGGTCTCAGAGCCGGTGTTGCTGGTGGCGACACCAGCGAGGGTTTGTATAAATGAGACAAGTGACATAATGCTTGGGACCACTATACTAGTCTATGTGGCACTTTATCCTCTTTTGTCCTTTTGTTGAGTTAATGTTCTTAACGCTTTATAAGGACTTTTAATGTGAGTAAAACTTTCTAGGCGAGACTATTTCCTTTGCATTTTTTAGCATTTACTACATTCTACTTTCTTGTCATTTTTGGAACACTCCTATGGATATTAATTGTTCATAAATGTATAACAATCCCCACTAGTTCTAATAATGACATGACTAATTCTAGAAAAAGAAACAAAGAATGTTAGTAATAATGACATGACTAATTCTAGAAAAAGAAACAAAAAATGTAATAAATTAAAGTAAATTAAATGGGAAAAAATCAAAACATATGCATTAATATCCTAAAAGGATAAATAATTTGAGAAAAAAATGACAAATAAGATGCTTAATTTGTGAGAGAGAGAGAGAGAAATGTGTTTTTTTTTTTTAAAGACCAACCTAACATGGATAGATACCTAAACTAATTTTTATCACGATAAGTAAATTTTTGGTCCTAAACTAATTTTTTTATGATTTTAGCCCCCATTTTATTTGAGTTTCATTTTTTTTTTAAATGACAACTAAGTAAATGATATGAGATGTTAGAAATTTCGGTAAAAATAAATGGATTCAGGCCTGAATCGTGAATATAATCATTTTTCTTAAAAGTATTTTAACACTCTTTAAAGTTTTAGAGTTGGAAAGCAAGAATATCAAAGATAATTTAACCTTATAATCGAGTCTGCACAAGACTGATTAAAAACTCAAGTGCATGGAAGAGGGTATGAAATAATGAAGAGGATGTGTGTGTTTGATTGTGTGATATTCGAAGTTTGAAAAATGTATTTATAGGCCATGCATGTGTTGTTTCATAAGTTTGCAACTCTTGATGAAACAACACATTTTCAGCATAACTTTGCAATGATTCGCCTATATTTACCTTATTCACCACTTCATGAAGTGTTGCATATTTTGAATTCGAAATTCAAACTATCAACAACGACAAAAAAAATCAAGAGCAATGATAATAATCAAGCCACAAAATGTCGGTTGAATGCTAGAGCGCCGCAGACGCCACTTCTTTAATGTCGCAAATAGCTCAATTGCTTCGATGCGGCGTGCCTAAGTGCTCAAGTGCTGCCACTAGCGCCTCTACGCCCACGCCCTCGGACCCGATCTCGGAGTCGGTGTCACTGGTGGCGACACTAGTGAGGATTTATATGAATGAGACAAGTGGAATAATGCTTTGGACCACTACACTAGTCCATGTGGCTCTTTATTCTCTTTTGTCCTTTTGTTGAGTTGATGTTTTTAACTCTGTATAAGGACTTTTAATGTGAATAAAATTTTCTATGCGAAACTATTTCCCTTGCATTTCGTATGCAACGATTTCGTCTTGTTTGAACCTATGGGTACCTTCATGTTCGTCTTCACCAAATTTACCCATCGATTTCGTTTATCTTTCAAACTCTTTTAATCTATTATTGTTTAGGTTTCAATAGGTTGTCTCATAATATTTTGACTTGTTAATGTTTATGATTTTGCTTGTTTTGACTTTTTTATGTTTATGTTTATGATTCTACAGGTTTTGACTTGTTTATGTTTATCTTTATGATTCTGCTTGTTTTGAATTGCTAGTATGAATGGGTGAATGATAAAAATTAACGATGATGAATGTAAAGTGAATACAACAAACTTGTGTTAGCGCTCTAAACTTATCGATTAACACATGTTTGATGCTCCGACTTCAGCTTCATCCTCTTTTCCTTTCATTTGTTGATTCCATTATGGGACAAATACATTTCTGGCACATTTTATGAGTTAATATTGTTTTTGTTACATATAAGTTATATGTTGTTTAAGGGTTGTTGTTGATGAATGTTTTGTTAATATTTGTTTTAGATAAGTTTATTATATCTTATGTGGTTTGAGTGTTTTTTCAACACCTTACCGAATATCTAGCTTTTTGGATTGCATTAAAAAATTATAATATGATGGATAAAGTTATATTCAGTCCATTATCTTCATTTCGCTATTTAACCAATAGAACATGGTTTAGCGCTTCTTATTTTTCAACATTATCTTCATTCACCTCTAATTTAGTTTGCAATATAAATAATATGTTGCAAAATGAAATAGAGGTGAGGGAAGGGGGTTGAATAACTTAAAACAAGTTCTAATAATTAAAAATGCATATAAGAAACTTAAGAATTTTTGTTTAGCATTGAACGTGTATTTTGTTCTTCTAATATAACTTGATTTGTCATATTATAATATTCTAAATCAGACTGAAATTTAATATGTTTAGTGATCATTGACGACATTGTTAGAACATACACAAACTATGTTGGTGAATCAATGGGAAAAAGTGATAATTGGAGAAGATGAAATGAGAGAATAATAGAGCGATAGTAATTGATATGAGAATTGAATTTAGCATTAACCAAAAAATGTTACACTTGAGGGTACTTATACAAGCAAAGCAAAAAACATAATGGAATACAACACAACTTAAAAAATAAGCTAAAAAGCCCAAACTCGGGCTCGTAACCGGTTACGCCAAAGGCCATATCCAATTACGCCTACACAAACAAAAATCAAAAACTGAAAATAGCCTCCTATAACCGGTTACGCCTTTTCACGTAACCGATTAGGACCTCAAAAAATCAGTTCCTGCAGTTCCAAAAATGCTTATTTTTTAAACTTGTCACACCAGATTGCTCCCAAAAACTTATACAATGCATTTGAATTATTATGTACTTCTGATAGAAATAAGCATTCCATATAATTTATGATAAATTCAATGTATATCACAACGGTTGTTTAGAAGAATCGTTGTTAAAAGTTTTTCTTTAAAGTATATCACAACGGTTGTATGAAGTAATCGTTGTGATAATTAGCGCGCTTTCAAATATATAGTCACGGACGCACGACCGTGGTGGAAAGCGTCATACATACAATCACACCTTACCTCACAATGGTTGGCCAACCGTTGTGGTATCCCTTTTCTAACCATTGTGGTATGTATTTTTTGTAGTAGTGAAAGTTTACAAGACATGAGGATGATGAGAGCACACTGTTGATTGAAATCACTAAAGCACAAAGCAGCATGGGATGCAGCAGTAACGGATTACACTCTGCTAGTAATTAGTAACCAGATGTAGCAGAAGGCGGTTGTTACCGGTTACAAGCCCATGATAATCGTTTACCACCAATTGAAAATGTGATGGTGGATGCGAGAGAAGATGCAAAATGCCGCAATTAATGGTACCTCGACTCTGAATGTTCAATTCACATGACAAGAATCGTCTACACATACCTCCTTAAGATTTTGGATAAATATATTATGTCTTTCATTTGATGCGTTGTCATAAAAAAAGGTCCGAATATAAAAATATTCTCTCATGTTGATCTCAAAAAATTGAAGACACAATGATGCAACCACACCTGTCAAATTTTATTTAAAAATTCAAAGTTCAAAAAACAATTATCTTAACAAAAGAAGGCAACTGTGTTAACCTAGTGGTTTCACTTAATCATTTTGTACTTCGCCCTCATGGAGAAGAAAAGAACATTCATATGTTCATTCAACAGAAATAGTTAGGTTTGTTCATGTTCAACAGGTACTATTGATTCACTTCTTGATTACCTTTTTTATGAGGATACTCTCTTATACACGCAACTGTAAAGAAAATTAAAGTGTTAACTATTCTTTTCTACTTTCAAATTTATCTATTCATTTTTGGTAAGAGTCACATGTATGTAATATATAATTAATTGACGGTGCATACTTTTTTCTGTGTCTGAATCAATTTTTAATTTTGTCAAAGATTTCACACATGATTTTCACGAAGATGTCCACTAAGGAAAGTTGTCAAAGACAATAATAGTAGTGTCTATGAGCTCATCATATACGTGAAACTATGAAATATTAATAGAAAAAAACTGTTGTCTAACTTTTATTTTATAATAAACTGTTGTCTGACTTTTTTAAATGAATTGTTGTCTAACTTAAGAACAAAGTTTAAGACAATTTTTCTTCATACAAAAATGGTAAAAAGGAAGAAAATGTATAAAATAATACATTGGCCTCAGCAAGCATATTCAATATTATGTGAAATTCTGTGGTATGTAAACCAATGACATGATCAAGAGCAAGTTAATTATTCAATTCAAATTAATTAAATTAATTTTTTTCCTTTCAAAATTTGATTTTAAACTGAACCAAACCAATCCTAACCTATCTCAATTGATTTTGACATTAATTTTATGTCATTAAAAATGGATTATCTGAAAACAAAAACAAACAATAATAATTTCATTTATTTTATATTATTTTAGTTGTATTATCTTAAAAAAAAAATTATTATTTGATGTATGAGAGTTTTAATTTTATGAAACTTATATATATTTAAACTGTACAGAAAAACAAAAGCTGAACTGTCGGTAAAATTCTGCCGCGGCCCACCGCCGACAACTTGACCGCGGAAAATTATTGATGCTGATTCCAATTTCTAAAACATAACAGTATTGAATTGCTTGTTTCAAAATTGAAATGATATTTTTAAAATTATTATTTTTGAAAATATTATTCTAATTTATGTGTTTTTTTAGAAAATATAATAGTAAATCTGAATGGTAACAGAAAATTTATAGTTGGTTGAAATTTTTTAGTAGGAAATTGAAGTCTTGCAACAAAAGTAAAAAAATCATATATAAATAAAATTCATAAAAATAAAAAATATGTTAGAATAGTAATTTTCAAACTTGAATAAAACATAACCACATTTCAAAAAATATTTTTTAAACTTTAAAATAAACATACCCTTAAACAATATCTATTTTATCTCAAAGAAAACTTTATAATATTTTATAAATTTAATATATTATTTACAATTCAACGAGAAACGACACTTATTTTATCAATTTTTTTTACTTTGGATCATACCTGACCAAATTGTGTATTCGCTTATCTATATTTGTAAGTGAGTACGAATCTTTATAGCGCACACTGAGTTAAGATTCGTACAATCAACGCACATTTCCACTTTTACGAAACCTTTTTGACAGACACGACACTGGGGAGCCAATCAATATGTTTACTTTAGGAGATAAAGTTATCATCGAGCAAGCGATGGATAATTGTCATAGTTGTTTCAACTTTTTTCGGTGGATATCGCCTCCTTTGATGGAATACATATTATAGATCCAACATCTCCATCTCTTCGATGGGATTGACCTCTTATTGGCATTGTCTAATATTTTGGACATCGTCTTCAAATGTTCAATTGTGGCGTCGTAATTTATCTATGGCGGCTCACATCTCTACCATGACCTTGACGACTCCTGTATATCTGGTACCCTCAGAAGTAGGGGATGATTATTGGGAAAAAGTGTGACTCATGTTAGTTTTACCAGTCTTCACGGTGGGCGCCACTATACTGTTCAAGAAAGAACAGGTGTGTGTGTGAGTGTTATCTCTGCAAAGGCAGGGAGATTTAGTGGTCCTAGTATGTATATTACACGTTTGGGGTGAATGTTAGTTCACGACGGCGAGTAGCTTTGTACGGTGGTTTTTGAGGTTGTTTTAGAGACCAACTCACGTGAGGTAAGAGATCTTGTTGCTGGTCGACGCAGCTAGGTCGCATGCAGAAGACTTGAGTAATGTTGACATGGTTACTCAGAGTTGAGTGCTCTCTAAATTGTGTTTGAATGTGTGTGAGTAAGTGTTACTCGAGAGCTCTCTTCTATCCCTTTGAGAGATAATGTATTTATAGGAGTTCTCTTAGGACTAGGATCTATGACCTATTAGACTTGGTCTTATTCGCTCCATTTATTAAGGAAATAACAGTCTGACTATATTTCTGATGTCAATAAAGATTCGCTCTTGCTTAACTTTCACATCAAACAAATTATATGGACGACTTCATTAGACTCCGTCCTAGCGACCTATTTTGTTGGACGATGGACGCCCGTAATCTCGGGCTTTTACCATATAGGACACTACAAATCTGTTTCTTTTCTTCAATTTGTATCCTTATTATTTGATAAAAACCCATTATTACCTTTTATATTTTACTATAATTTAAAATAAAATAAAATAAATGTGGAAATAAAAAATTCAAATATTATTTCAAAAAAAATTAGGATGCAACTGTTCCCCATTTTTTTCCGGTGGTTTTCTCACCATCTTCCTCCATTCACATCCTTTGTTGTTCCCACATTTATTCTCAATTGAAATTCACTTCTACTTTGTCACATGTAGTCTGCCGCAAAATCATAGTTATGTATCCCTTATTTTTATTTACACATGTATATTCATTTCTTTCATTTTATTATTATTATTTTAAAATCACAATGTTACTATTTTATGTATATTGTTAAATTTCGTTACAAATAATATAATTAATTTATCAAACACTAAACTGACTTTTTAACTATTAAATATTAATTTCTTGTTAGTACTTATCATCTATTACTATAATAACCACTACCTTAACAACTATTAGCTTATTTTGCCAAATATAGCCTAATTCTATTGTGCATGAATAAAAAACTATAGTACCGTATACAAGTTTCTTTTTCAGCATCTCTATTGGATCATTATTTTATTTCCATCTCATTTCACCTTAACAACACCCATATATAATTTGTTCACCATTAAATTAACATTGAACGTAAATCAGATTTTATTTATTCAATTCATCCTGGTACACTATAAGTAAATTTCATATTGTACCACTAGGTACTTCTGTTCATGTATTAATATGTTAATTTATAGACTGGTTGTGTTTCTCCCTAGCTATCATCATGTATATTATCGTGCTTCCACTAATCTAAATATCTTTTGAATAAAAAAACAAAACATTAGGAGTCTTTTTTCACCTTCTATGTTAGTATTATTATATACCCCACCCCACCTTGACTTTGATTTTGAAACATTCCATGCTCCTAGCCCAAATGGAACGGATTCTAGAAAATCCCACACGCGCAATTTTCAACCCACCATTTGCTGTCTATTAAGGTATCACGTTCTCACACTTTCTTCTTTCTAACTCCCAACGCTATTTCTTCATCACTCACAACTTTATATATTCATCACGCTCTATTCTTACCACGTGTCACAATTACACACGGCTCAAACTATCTATATATTCAATTCACTCGCATGATGAAACATTGAATTCTTGTCCAACAAGAAAGGAAACAACAACAACGTACCAAACACGCTTCAACCTTTATAAAACTTCTAAAACTAAAATCACCATAACAAACAAAACTACACTTCAAAGTTAAAAAAATAAACTTACCCGGTTTTTCCCGGTACCCGGTCAGCTGCACAATGAGCAGCAGCAAAAACAACCAAACCGAAACAGCACACTCCCTAGATTTCAAAAAACTAAAAATCATATCCGCGGTAGGACGCGGCGCCAAAGGCGTCGTGTTTCTGGCGCGAACCGGTAACCGGTCATCAGACGAGTGCCTTGCTCTGAAAGTAACATCCAAAGCTCTCTTAGATCAAAAGAACGCAAAGAACAATTCAAAAGGCTCTGGAGAATACAAGAGAGCGTCGTTTGAAGAAGAAGTGCTACGTCGTTTCGATCATCCTCTTCTACCACGGTTGCGAGGTGTTTTCGAAACCGAGAGAATCGTTGGATTCGCCATTGATTATTGCCATGGCGGTAACCTCCATTCTCTCAGAAAGAAACAAACTGAGAAAATGTTCTCCGATGATGCCATTAGGTAAATTTTCTTACATGATTCAATCAATAATCAATATGAATATCTTTAATTATATACAAATTTTTTACTAGATTCTGATTTTTTTTCTTCTTGTTTTGGTGAAGGTTTTACGCTGCTGAATTGGTTCTTGCATTGGAGTATCTTCATGAGCAAGGAATAGTGTATAGAGATTTGAAACCAGAGAACGTGATGATTCAAGAAAACGGTCACATAATGCTCGTAGATTTCGATCTATCTACGAAGCTGAAATCAAAATCGCCGCCACCTAAATCACTGAGTAATGACTCGTCGGATAGATCTAAGTCTAACTTATCAAAAGAGAAACATGCAAAGAAGCGGTTGATCTCGCGATTCTCCCGATGTAACTCGGGGATCTCACCGTGTGACTCGGATTTTGACTCGCAACCAGGTGTGAACTCAGTGAATAGAAACGAGTCGGAATCGGTTGAATCAGTTGAAAAATCGAACTCGTTCGTTGGAACGGAGGATTACGTGGCACCTGAAATCGTACTTGGAAAAGGTCACGGTTTTGAAGTTGATTGGTGGTCGTTAGGTGTCGTTTTACACGAGATGCTGTATGGAACGACGCCGTTTAACGGGACCAATAGGAAAGAAACGTTTTACAGGATTTTGTCAAAGGAGCCTGAGTTAACGGGTGAGAAGACGGCGTTAAGGGACTTGATACGCAGATTGTTGGAAAAGGATCCTGACCGTAGGATCAAGGTGGATGAGATCAAGGGTCATGATTTCTTTAAAGGAGTTATGTGGGACAGAGTGGTTGAATTGGCAAGACCACCTTATATTCCTTGTTATGAAGTTGAGAATGAAAATACTAAAGGGTATAGTAAAAAATATGTGGAGGTTTTTGTTCATGAAGTGTTTTTTCCTGAGGGTGATGATAATAATGAAGAGAAAAAGAATAAAATGGAAGATAAAACAGGGTGGGTTGATAAATTGAGTAATAGTCTCAATGAGGATGAGGATTTTTTTATTTTTTGATAGTTATTTTTAAAACATTTATTTGTACATTAAATATAGTATTATTAGGGTTTTTTTGTTACAGTATTATTAGGCATCTAACAGTTGAATAATTATTTCAACAAAATATGTTTTTTTTTTTAAAAGAAAGCACAAAAGCTTATTAGAAAAAGAAATAAAATGTTACTCAAATTAGAAGGTTTCTAATTATTAGAAAAAGTATTTTTAATTAGGACTTGAGTGAAATATAAGCATATGTGCAATTTTTAATTTGCTGTTTGTTTTGAAAAATAACATTTAATGCATAATCTTGAATATATGAAGGTTGTATTGGCAATAGAAAAATAAATTGGTGTGCAATATTAAAAACTCGTTTTGTGAATTTTCAAAATATTGATTTTTCAAGGAGGTTGAAATTATATTTGGAGTTATGATATGATCTTCTTTTTGTGTCTACTTTTTTTATGCCTTTGTCTCATTTTGATCTGTAATGGCGAGGAGGATGACTCATATATGGACTTGATAATGCATGATGGGTTGGATTTAGGTCAATTTTATAACAAATGTCTCTAACTCAATTATATGAGGGAGTAAAGAGTGGTTACTTAGTTCTTGATGACGATGGGACGATTAAAGATGTTTTATTTAAATCATGATTTAGAGGGGATGGTTCCGTCGACGAGGTAGGAGTAATTGAAAAACAACATTATTTGAGGCCTGTAAGGCTCTAGCTTTGAACCCTTGATAATTTGAGAATGATTTTTATTTGAATTTTAGGTGATTGTTGTGGCAAAAAGACACCAATTGACTACTTCATTGTATCGATTTAGTGTTATTGAATGTCAACTTGACTATCTTCTATGAATATTTGTATTTCACGGTATCTTTTCAAATTTAAATTTTTTTGAACTTAATAAATAGCGATTTCAAATGGATCCAACTACCAACATATCAAATAGACTTAAAAGAATCAATACTATCAAATGAAACTATTAACCCTCTAGCATTAGAATAACAATATACTTTCTAATCTTCTTATTATTCTACCCTCTATAAACAAGTGTGTATATAATTTTCTTCCCGATATTCGTGTTATCTGCAACATCACCAAAAAATTTGTTATTTCTCAGATTCTAAATTGCATACATCTCTGTAATCGTCATTTTAAGGATAACAACTTTTACACTTTTTCCTTTTGTCTGCGGTGTTAACCATTTCATCTCTTTATGTCAATCTTTAGGGCTATGTTGACTTTGAATCCAGTCTAAGATTTCCATCCAAATCTTCCTAGTAGTAAAGCACTTGAAGAAGAGATGATTTATTGATTCTTTTCCAGAACAGAAACAACATTTTGTGTTATTAATCATTCCAAATCTAAATAGACGGTCTTTTGTAGCTAATCTCTCATGGCAGGTAAGTCATAATGTAAAGTAGACACGAGGTCGTGCATTGTTTCCGTATATTAGATGCCTCCAATTAACCTTTGATTCACAGTTTTGCAAAATTGTATAGATTTTTCTCATGTTGAATTTTTCCAACTTTGAAATATCATCCCACTCTTCCATACAATTTCCAACCTCTCTTTGTCTAAGAATTGCCTTCATTATCCAAATATGCTTTATTTTTACTTCAAATTCCATCAAGTGTTTGTTTTTCATATAATATGCTTGTATCCAACGAACCCACAACGAATTGGGTTTCCACCAAGATTCTACAGCAGCCAGATCAAGTTAGCTTTTAATTTTTTCCACCTATATATACAACTTTTTCAAAAAAAAAAATTAAAATTTATTCAAAGCTTAATTGTGGGTAATATAAGTTTTTGTGTGTCATATTTGTTTAACAGATAACCAAGTTTTCCAAATTGATTAATGAATAACCTATAAAAAAAATATTTATAGAACTTTACCCGCACCATATTTGTGGATAAATAATTTTTGTGTGAATAAACTTGTTTATTTAATTAATTTTACAAATTGTTTACTATATAACTTGTAACAAAAAAATTTCGAAAATTCCCATAACTTATTCTTCGATAAATTATGTTTTCATGACAATTATTACACACGAAAACTTAGATTATCCATGAATAAATTGTGTAAGGGGTGAAAACATTGTGTAGGGGTGAAAAATTATCATGTTTACTTAGAAAAAACACCTTTACTTTCAATTTACTTTCAATAAAAGGAGCTATGTAGGCCATAAGGGCTCCATTGATTCAATGTATGTAGCTGTGTGTTATGATTCAATATAGGTAGCTGTTTTATGATTCAATGGTCAAAACTAAAAGATTATGACTAATTTTCAAACGAGGATTGTATATTTTTCTATTGTTACAAAAACTATTACAATAAAGTAAAGAAAATTCAATAAGTAAAAGTTAACAACTAAATAGATTTTGGTGTTTTTATTTACAATTTTCAAACGAGCGCTTATGTTTGATAATTCATCACAATTATTTATAATTATTATTTTATATAATTAAAATAAAACTCAAATATAATTTAAGATCTGAACAGTTACGATTTACTGTCACTATAAAAATATTTTATATTATCCGTATATTTCAATTAAATTTTTTAATTAATATAACTAATTAAAATATTATTTTTGTCTATAACTAAAATTTTAATACTACATTTTATGGGTTCATGATATAATCTCCATAAAAATATTATCTCTTTCTTTATAAGCAAAACAATAATAAATTAAATCATAGTTATAGTATATGTCATGATCAATTAACCATAGATTTAGTTCCATGATTTAGAACACCGTATACAATAATTAAAATATATGAGAAAACTTATCTCTTGATTTGATACTTTTGTATTTATTTTAAAATATGACTATAAATTAAGATCTTCGTGCTCTTCTTTTTTCATTTTAGACAAGGTACATACAAATTAATTAAGTTATTTCTCGTTATAATTTTCATATGTGACCCCTTTTACTTCAAAATTCTTTTGAAACATAATGTAATATAAATTACAGGATTTTTTGCTCATTAATTTTTTTTATATTTTAAATATCATATAATTAATTTGCAGACGAAACATAATCATCAACTAAATAATTAATTATTTAAAATTAAAAAAATTATGTTACATAGGTTATACATAGTTGAATATATAAAAACTCAACTTACAGTTTGAAGAAACCTCGACTAATTTATTAACAATATAAAATAAATATTCGTTTAATTATGAGAACATGTTAATGTTGGAGGAGTTTTTCATAAGGAAGCATTGATACATAGTGTAAGATTATGTAGTTTTGTAAGAGACACACAACTTAAACAAACCATTGTTTTCGGATTGCATGCATTTCATCGTTCATTTGATGTTCTTTTACATATAGATTATGGTATAATGACCTGACTCCTTAGACGCATCGTTGTCTTAGATCTCTGTAGGGTGCCCAAATGATATCCTCTACTGTCAACACATTAAGCATCATCCTGTACTTTGTAACACCACCTGGACGTGCTTGCATATCCCTCCATCTCTTTTCCCGTGGAGAGTCAGCAAGGGTATGTTGTACCCTCCTATCACAAAATGGTGGGAAAATGCTCTTATATCCAGCACTGATAAAAGAACAAATATATATAAGAATTAAATTACATATAATAATTTTTAATATATATACATGGAATAGACTCAAATAGCCAAAAAGGTACTTAGAGTCAAAGGCATTCGCAACTCAAAGTGATGCATATATGTTAGTCAATGCAGCGCACCCCAAGCCTAACTGGTATGCTCATAGCTACTGAATAGTCATAAGTAATGAGCATCAATATAAACATGAGACTTATTCGCAAAGATAGGACATGCTACTAAATGTATCATGTACACCTTTGTGGTTGCCTTATACATCTTCCGCTTCACAAGCTCGGTATACCTATCCCAAAAGCCAACACATTTAAAAGTGAGCTACTTTACAGAAATCAAACTCCTCAAGCACGACCTCCTCAGTAATTTATAAATCCCATGTAGTTGTGATACATACAAGCTCCAAATTATTAACAGGAGCGAGGGAAAATATATCGGTAAATAGGAGAAGGAATAGTGAGGAGACATCATCCAAAGTGGTAGTCATCTCCCCAAAAGGAAGATGAAAAGAAGATGTATATTTGTTCCATCGCTCAATAAAGACAGTCAGGAGTGAAGTGACAAACATGGTGAGCGAGCAGTCGACTATTGATAGAAGACTTAAATAACTAACAATCTGCCTGACCTGCTCAGGCCTCGGAACCTTACTGAAGTTCTTCATCTTTAACTCGTGGGATGTCACCTTCAGCGTGGGACGGTCTTGTGACAAACAAAGTTCAAACAATTATCAATATTAAATAAATTATAAACTATATATATACCTCTCCCTCTCATAATCGGTATGCCACAGTGACGCCATATTCTATAAGCAGTAATCGGTCACTGGGTCCTCTAGGAAACCCTATGTCAATGTGCACAAAAGGTTCAATCGAAGTAGTAGCAGTAGCCTCGACTTCAGTTGTCTCGGCCTCAACAGCAATAGGGAACGCATTTGTCTTGACCTAATCGGTATTATGGGTCACGTCTATGTCGGCCACCTCATCAACAATATGGATTGCATCTTTGTCTGCCACCTCATCAGCAAAAAGTGTCGCGTCTGTCTCGGCCACCTTAGATGGGTCAAAAACAGCTTGACCCTGCACCTCTTCTCCATGAGCACCCTCAACAACCTACTCGTATGCATCATCTTTGGGATGTACGCCAGCTCTAAGAGCACAGCGTCAGAATCTACGAGGTGTGCGGAAGGACTACTTTGCCAGCCGTTTTTAGTGAGAACTAATTGGAAATACTCTCCCCGCCCATAGTTGCGATGACACTGCGTTAACTTCCCTAGCACGGGTCATTGTTGCCTATATATATGTGATCTTTGAAGCAATAATGCCTTCCTTTCCCCTGGTCCTCACTAAAAAATAGAAGAAAAAAATCAAAAATCTGTTCAATGTATGAGTTTTTATCGAGAATTTTGAAATTGTCGATAAAAACTCATATTTGTTTGCCTACTTTTTTAAAATTTACGATATAAACACATGAGTTTTTATCAAAATTTTGGAAATTTTTGGCAAAAACTCGTGAAAGTTATGATTTTTTACTAGAAATTGTAATATTGTCGGTATAAATCATGAAAGTTAGAAAAAAAAACTTACTTTGGATGAAATGTCCGATATGAATTTGCAATTTTTTGATATCGCCCAACAATTTTTAATAAATATGAAAGGTTTGAGTGAATTTGAAATATGATAAAATTGTGAAAGATAATATGATAAATTTATTTAATGTATTCAATGTATAGAGGTGTCTGATATGAGTTGGGAATGACAAATTCAATTCTCATAAAATTGACTAAAATAATATTTCTCTAGCTGGACTTGGTCTTATGGGTCCAATATCTTTAATAGGTTGGGCTAAAGTTCCTACCAAGTCCAAATTCCATCTTCCAAAACTATGAGATATGAATCATGCTAGGTACCAAAAATTAAAAGACATGGATCATGCTCAGTACCAAAACTGCATCATAAAAAACTAAAGAAGTTATCAAAATAGAAGTCGATAGACTTTTATGTCAACCATAAGACATTGTAGTTAATGGTATTAATGAACAATATAGTAGTCAACAAATTAATTAATGGATGTTGCGAATTATTTTGACTTTCAATTGGAAAAATTCACATGGTATTTAATTTCAAGGTTCAACTGAGAAAAACTTATTGTATTTGAAAGTTCATGCTAAGTATTAAGAAACTCATAAATTAAAAATCAATGTTAAAATAAGTAAGAAATTAATGGTTATGTATAATCAGTATAAATTTTTTTACAATCAAAATCAAATTTCAATTAAATCTAACGGTCACGATTAACTATGTCAATGTATACAAATTAAATTAAAACAGTAAATAACATTTAAGTATTTTATATAAATTAGTATAATTTTTAAAATAAGTGCACAAGTTAGTATTGTAATTATAAATAAAAAAAGCTAACTTTTTAATTATTTTCAGTAAGTAAACTACGAGGAAAAAATATCTCATTGAAAAAATAGTCTTTCATGTTAATTTTTGCCAAATTCAAGTAATATTTTTTAAAAATAAACATTTAATCTAAATCTAACTTTAGATGTTTTAGTAAAAGAAAAAAACTTTTATGTGTTTTATTTCAATAGTCAATTAGTTTATTCATAATAAACTTAAATTTAATAAATATTTTGGATCAGAAAATCAAATTTGATATTTTATAAGGAGGAGCTAGAAGAGATGCTCAGTTTGCTTATCTCTCTAGGTATTTTGTGTCCTATTTTGTTACTCGTATCCTTAAGATAGACTTTTTCACCCATTTAGTGTAATTTAGGCCTATTTCCTATAAGTTTGATTTTTAACAAGAGTCTTCCAACTTTTAAAATTACCAAAAGCTTCATCTTTGGTTTTCTGAATATAAATCCATAATTTTTTAAAATAGTCATCAACTATGGACAAGAAAACCCCTCCACCAAAGTATTGTCATTAGCTACGAACAAGAAAAATCCTGCACCAGAGTGTGATGGAGTTTGTAAAGGTCCCTGGAGATCAACACAAACATAAGTTGTTTGGAATTTACCTTTCAAGCTTTTCCAACACACATTAGGTTCACAAAATCTCAGCTTCCCAACCTTATCACCACATAACAGGTTTTAATTTCTTTCCTAATTTAACTATACTCTTTTCATTAACATGGTCAAGTTGCATGTTCTGTCAAGGATTTTTTTAGGGGACAACTTCTCTACCCATCATAAAAAGTTGGGTAGTGTATATTCTACCAATCACATTGTAACATTTAATTTGATCCTAATTAATTTATTATTAAATAGCATATTTTTTTGGTTGTTTTCAATGCATTTTACTCTAAAGGTAACTCTACCCAACTTTTTATGATGGTTAGATAATAATTCACCTTTTTTTTTAGATGTTATAGCAACTAAACTAATAACATTTTCAGCTTTAAGATAATCTAAGTTATTTCTCTTAATGCCTCTCATGACTTCCATCGATCCCTTCGTAACTATCATAACACCCTACTCACCTTTGAACATGTATCCTTTCTTATCAAGTTTACTAAGAGAAATTAAATTTCTCTTAAGATCGGGTATATATACCTCACGCCAATGAAAATTTTCACAATTTCATCATGAAACTCAGATCTTAAAGATCCAATACCAGCAATTTTACATGCTTCATTATTTCCCAAAAAAACATTGATCCTCCATCTTGATCATATGAGTCCTCAAACAATGACTTATTGGGAGTCATACGCCAAGTACATCTAGAATCTATGATCCATTCTTCATCATAGTTATTGATAACCAAGACATCAAAAGATTCATATTCATCTAGGACAATGGCTACATTACCATGATCCTTTTTTCTCAACATTGTTGTTCTTCCTATCATGACACCTCTTATAAAGATAACGCCTTATAGAACGAACATCACCACCATGAGTCTTTTGATGTGATTTATCTTTCTTTTTATCATTCTTGCTATCTTTTTGTGAGTATTTTTCTTTCATGAACAATTCTTTATCCATAGATGAAAATTTAAGCTCATTTCTCTCACTCGAATCCTTAGAATGCTGAGTAGTTTGCACCTTTTCAAAAATCAAAAAAAAATTTCATACAACATTTCTTAGAAGTGTGCATGCGACTTTGATAAAGCACATAACAACAAGGTTTGGTCCTTATCGTCAATATTAAATTCAATAATGTTTTTCAAATCAAGAATTAATTTGTTTAACATATCCAAGTGTTCTATTAAATATTTATTTACGTTCATTTTGAAGTAATATAAAGCTTGTATTAGATAAAGATGATTTTTCAAGAATTTTGTCATGTACAAATCTTGAAGCTTGACCATTTTTCCGACAACAGTCTTTTTCTTTGAAACTTGTCTCAGAACCTTATCACCAAAGCACAAGATAATTGCATATTATGGGTTTTCTCTATCATTGTTGTCTTCTCCATCTCTGTTAATATTACATCCATCTTATCTGAACCTTCCAACACTTCTAATAAACACTATTGAAAGGGGTTGCATCTTCAAACGTCATAAACCAAAATCATTCAATCCAATATATTTTACAATTTTAAATTTTGTTGAAGACATGATTGATCCATGCTCAAGGCATGAATTTGTTGAGATTTAAAACAAAACAAAAAAACACATTCAAAACATGAGTTTTGAATATTTGAAAGAATTATTCAACGCGTATTGTTTATAGTAATATATTTTATCGATAATTTTAGTCTATATATCAAAATAAATCAAAATGTCACCAACTTTACAAATGATTTGTAGATTTAAATTTTAATTTAAAATTTGATTAAATTCTGATTTAGTTTAGTCTTTATATAGACTAAAGTTAAGTTTAAATTTTGATTTGTAGATTTAAAAATTCTATAATTTTAGTTACATTTTCTTTTTTGTGTTTGAAAATCATATTTAAGCTTGAATTTTTTATTTTTGATGTTGATGTTCATAATAGTTTTAACCTACTAAAAAAATCTTTTAAAATATGAAAGGTACACATGAGTCGACTTTATAACAATCTACTGACTAAACATATTGTGAGAATTAAAATTGAAGAAAATTAAACAAGGTCATTTCCACGCAATTCAAAATCCATAATTAAAGTTTAAAATTTCCTAGGGTTGAGGGGCACACAACCCGACCTAACATGAAAAATTACAATAAAAAGTCAAAACATTTACATTCCGTATTGATGGGGAGTGGGACAAATTAAATTATTTGACTTCTCAATCACATGCATGATGCATGCCGTAGCAAATGAAAAATCCCAGCCATAATATCATCATTCAGTTTCTAGATGCTAGCTAGTAGTAATTTTAATAAAAGCCAAATTAACACATAATGATACTAGTGAATAGTGATGGATGATGATGGATTAATTAGCATCCATGCAACTGCAATTATGTTCAAACTTTTACAATGCTAGCTGCAATTATGTTCAAACTTTTACCCGCTAGATAGAAGTGTTTCGGGTAAATTCGAACCAAATCAGAATTCGATAAATTATATCATTTGGGTTGGATATTTTTCAATTCGCGCAAGAACCGAACCAAACCAATAACATTTAATGACAATTAATTTAGACAAGGCCGTCACAATTTTTTGGAGGCCCTGTGTAGACTAATCATGGTTCAACTATGACAAAATAAACAGGGGCCCTATTTAACTCCATTTTAATAGTGACAACAATTTATGAGACCCTATTTAAAAATAGTTTAACTGTAAAAAAATTGAAGCCCTGGACGGTAGCCCGCTTTGCACACCCTAAATTTAGACATTGGACACTAACAACAATGTACACTCATATTCCTTACATTTTTTATAATTAAATTTGTACTAGCACACAAGTAAATTACTTTTTCCTTCCATCGTTTTGTCAAATAAAATTTGTTTTAAAATAAAAGTTGTTTTTAATTTTTAATATAATTTAAATTCTTACACATTTATTAGATTAATAAAAGTGGAATATTTTACTATCCATAATTATATTAGTTTGTGTAAAAAATTGTAAACAACACTTATTTTAAACGGTGAGAGTACTTTGTATCTTAAAAATTATAATTTTTTTTAATACATTAAAACTCTAATCTCATGTAAAATAAATGTCTTTAATTTTAAAGTAATTTTTTTATCTGGCAATTGCAAATATACAATTTAAAATTCTAATCTTTCACAAAAGAGAAGTAACATTTTAAAAGTTAATTATTCTAAAATAAATGTCATTTTTAGTATTAAATATAATTTAAATTTATTTCCTTTAAAGTGTCATCTGATTAATATTATGTATATATAATTAGAATATATCAATAATTAATCAAGATAATTTAGAAAAATTATTCATCTCTCTTTTATTTAACTATTAAATTTTGTTTAATATGTGCGGGATAGGTAAATACTTACATAATAATTTTAAATGAGAATTATAACTAACTAGGAGTAACTAGGAGTTGGTTAGATAGTTAGTTGAGTTGGTTACTGTGTAATTCAGTTTTTTTAGTATGTGGTTATTGATCCGTATGTAATTAACTAATTATTGATAGTTCAGTATGTGGTTACTAACTAGAAATTGATAAGTAGTATGATCTTATATAAAAAATGTAAAACATGATATATATATATTCTAGTTTTTTGCCATTCCCATGTATGTCGTACTTGCTTTTGTTGCACCATTAATTGTATCAAAATTTGGTTGAAACATCAAAGTGGGTTGGAGTTGATCCATAAGAAAAACACCAGTGAAGTGTTGGTAAAACAAAGGGAAATAAAGAGTGAAGAAAATTAGTAGAGATTTCTTGAAATTGAAGAAAAATAAATGCAAATGGTGGTTTCTTAACCAATATCTTGACACTTAATGGAAGCAATTGAGAAAGGTGTAGTTCCCTAATGAAATCATTTTGTTTTGAGCACAAAATGTGCTTAAAATCGTGCAAGAATGGTATGAAGAATTATGTGCATATCATGCTCAATGAACAACCTTCACAAAATTAAGAAAGACTGACTACAAAGCTTTGTTCTACATTCAGCAAAATGTAGATTCATACCACTTTGAGAAGATTTCAAAGGCCGTAAAATCAAAATAAGCATGAGATGTGTTAGAGAAATATCATGATAGTGGAGAGAAAGTGAAGCAAGTGAAGTTGCAGTCACAAAGGAGAATGTATGAACTTATGCAAATGGTGGAGAATAAAAAATTCGTGATTAATTCCCAAAGTCGATTGCTTTGGTCCATCAAATAAAGACATGTGGTGAAGGAGACACTTATTAGCAAGTAGTTGAGAAGGTAATGAGATATTTGAATTTATAGTTGTTGCAATACAAGAATCTAAAGATCTAAAGATCATGAATATTGAGGGTTTGCAAAGCTCATTAGAAGCACATGAGTTGATGGTAATTGATAGAGAAACTAAAAGAGATTAAACAAGCATTGTAGGATCGAGTCATGCAAAAAGATGGAGTTGAAAGGAATTTCAAGAAGAAAGGCAAAGAGGTCCCGACAATCCAAGCTGGTACAATGCTGCAAAGAAAAGAAGTGAAAAAATGTTGAATATTCTAAAAAATGAGGAGGTCGTGGCAAGAATCAGTTCAAGAAGAAAGACTTTGACAAAAGTAAGATATAATACTATAATTGTGGGAAACATGGTCACTTCGCAAATGAATGATGGAACAAGAAAGAAAAAGGAAAAAATTCAGAAAGATAATGAAGAGGCCAACATAGCACATGATGACGTTGAATCAGTTGCGGTGTTACTCATGGCCACCACATGTGAAGCATATCTATTATGTGAACAATGGTAAGTAGATTTAAGATGCTCCAATAACATGACAGGACATAAGGGATGGCTAGTCAACTTGGATTGGGGTGACTTTTTGGGGGCATTTTTTCTGGTGGGACCCCTTACGCCGAAGGCCAATCTCACTTTGTGATACTCTCCTGTCGAGTCTTATCGCTTTTGTAAGAGCTCATTTTTTAATTGCTTATCTTCATCTCACTTCAACTGGGATGTCCATTCCTACCGCACCAAATTGAGTTCTCTTTCTCCTGGCGAGACAATGATGAGTGAGGAACTGTGTTTCTGGTTTCACGGGCTTGGTTATGAGGAGGTGTTAGACCCCAATTATAGACAGTTAATAATATTGTTTCACCTAAGACATTTAATGCTAAACGTTAACATAATAGATTAAATTTTGGGTAGCATAATAGTAGTTTTTTAAGGACTAAAACGTAACGTTTATTAAATAAGATAGCAAAGTGAAATTTTAAATTAAATTAAGAGATCAAAAGATACATTAAATCTTTTAATTATCTTAAACAAACACACAAAAAGTCCTTATTCACGTAGTATTTTTGTCGCATTCATGATGTTTAACTGCTATTAAACATTTGATTTCGATCACACAGATCAGAAAAATATATTTAATTTTTTTTAATTATTAATTTTAAATCAAAATTATTCGATGTTTATCAGACAATCAGATATGTTTAAATGCATGAATGGAGTTTTTTTTTCACTACATGAAATTTGGGTCCATTTTATTAGTGATAAGCTAACACGTTACTCCATCCGTCTTACAATGAGTGATCCATTTAGAATAAAATGATGTCTCAAAATAAATGACTCATTTTAATTTTCAATACAGTTTTTTCAATTATACCTTCTAATTAATAAAATTTTCATCATTCTCAATATATGATAAGGATAATATAGTAAACACTCTATTTTAAACTGTGTGAAATGGTGACTGAGTCACTCATTGTGAGACGAATGTAATATTTTTTTTAGGACAATTTCTCTACTCATCACAAAAAGATGGGTAGTGTACCTTCAACCAATCAAATAACACCATTTGATTTGTACATATTTATTCATTTGTTAAATAGTATAATTATTTGTTGTTTTCAATACTTTTTACACTAAGGGTAACCTTACCCAACTTTTTGAGTTGAGTAAATAAGAATTCACAAATTTTTTTTCTTTTCATTTTCAAGATTCCTTGTCTTTGTCACTTGTTTAAAAGTATAAAAAAAAAAAAAAAAAAACCAAATGCACATATAGATAATTGCCGAATAACCATAACTAGTACTACATTTTCTTGGAAATAAGTTGACTCATCAATCCAATTAACTTTACCGACTATAATAAGCAACTTTACCAACCACTTTATATTCTTCTTTTTTAAAAACATCTTTTAAAAGAAACAAAAGTAAATAAAATGATTCCCATACGTCAGCATGATGATTCAAAAAGGCAATACAATTTCTCATTGCTTATGGCTTACACCCACTATTACCAAAAGTGTATATTTGACAATTATCACTAAAACTTTTCCAAATATTTCACTATCATTCACATGGGGTAATCGCATTTTTCTCACTATCACGTGCTGATTCAGCCAAAATTGTTACCTACATTAAAAAACAATATAAATGAATCTGGTCGTGTTTGTTTGTGAATTGTGAACTTCCCCAATACAAATTTTAATATCTTAATCTGATCAACTAAGTTCCATGGTCAACCAATCAGTTTGCTCAAAGTGTACAGTGAAAGTTATGTTAGCCAATCAATGAAGGACACGTTAGTAAACTAGCAATTCTCCACAAGCATGACAAAAAGTCGCATTTGCAGTACCCAACCTTGATTTTGGAAGAAACAAAATTTGCTTTGATGGAATGGGGATTCTAAGCAAGGGAACTTTGTATTAAAAATTGTCCAATTTTCTTTTTTGTGAAAATAAATTTTTTTGTTTTTGAAATATAATTTTAAGATTAAGTATATTTTTATATTATAAATAATGAAGAAACTACTTGACATGTTCAAGAAATATGTTGAAAAAAAAAATCAACCTCACACACTTTGGAAAGAAATTGTTGCTACTGCAACTAATATTACTATGCTCAATAGATGTCCAACTAAGAAGTTAAAGGAAATAGTTCTTTTGAAGAAATGAATTTGAAAAAAGTCAAATATGAGCCATCTGAAGGTATTTAGTTATGTTTATTACAAACATGTTCCAGATGCTACTAGAAGGAAATTGGATGACAAAAGCAATGTCATATTACTTATATATTGTCCGTCAATATGTGCCTATAAATTATGTCTTGTGAATAAGGAAATGTATCTCCAAATCAATTTATCTTAAAATGAGTTTGTCTTAGTTATGAATATATAGAGTACGTATTGGGTGAATTCATATATGCATATCTTAACTAAATTTTAAGAAAAATAAAATAAAACTCGATTTAAAACTATTTGGGATGTGTCCGAAAATATATTTTTAAAATTTAAAGTGCATTTTTTACTTTTCATAAGACTCATAAAGTGTTCTTTCACCATTTAAGATAAATGGGATAAACAATTTCCTTTATTAAAATTAGAGGGGAGGTGTGTGACATTTAACCAAACCTTAGGGAAGGATTTTATAATTTTTCTTAAAGATTATTCTCTCTATTTTTATTTATAAGATAAATTAGACTTTTTAAATTTATTGAATAATCAATGTATATTGTACATGATACAATTCAAATATATTGATTATTTAATGAATTTAAAAAGTAAAATATCTCTTATAAATAGGACCAGAGAGAATATTTAGGGATGACAACGGGTGCCCCGCGGGTGCGGGTTTTATACTACCCAAACTCACACCCGAAATTACCACCCGAACCCGAACCCAAACCCAAAAGCTATTCGGGTGACAAAATAACACTCACGCCCAAACCCGTTGGGTTCGGATTTTTCACCCAAACCCAAACCCGCAAAAAAAATACATAAAATATATTTTTCCTACAATTTTCTTAGAACTTTCCATAAAATATATATATATATATATATATATATATATATATATATATATATATATATATATATATATAGGGGACGACTCAAGTGAGAACACTTGGTTATTATGAGAAATGAGAACAATGAATCACGACCATTAAATTTGATTTTAATGGACTGGATTAGTTTCTGTTTCTATGATCCTTAATATTTATTTTAAATTAACATTGAAAGAGAAACCAATCCAGCCCATTAAAATCAAATTTAATGGTCGTGATTCATTGTTCTCATTTCTCATAATAACCATGTGTTCTCACTTGAGTCGTCCCCATATATATATATATATATATATATATATATATATATATATATATATATATATATATATATATATATATATATATATATATATATATATATATATATATATATATATATATATATATATTATATTATATATATATATATATAAATATATATATATACAATATATTATATAATATATTATATTATATAATATATATATATATATAATATAATATATATATATATATATATATATATATATATATATATATATATATATATATATATATATTCGGGTGTGATTTCGGGTTTCGGGCGCGGGTTTCACACTACCCAAACCCGCACCCGAAATATCGGGTGGCACCCGAACCCAAACCCAAACCCAGTCAACTCGGGTTTTCACCCGTTGATTCGGGTTCGGTGCGGGTGGACCCCGCGGGTTTGAGTCTGTTTGCCATCCCTAGAATATTAAGATAAATATTTATAAACTAAAAGAACTAATTTGTTAAGAAAAAAACTATAATGAATTAATTTTTTTGTAAATATCTTACATAAAAGAAGAAAAAAAATACATTTGACCTATTAATTATTAGATCAAATTAATGAGTGACTCTAAGATTTGAAATCAAAACAATATTTTTTTTCTTCTAGAAATCAAAACAATGTTTAAGTGGGTTATGTATCATTTATACATAATTTTGAGAATTTGAATAAATTAGAATAATTAGAATGGAAGTTTCTTACATCATAAAAATTTGGTTAAGACAAAAATAATTTTAACTGAAAAAGTCAATTTAAAATACTTTGAAAATAAATGATGCATAGTACATTAATTGAAGTTTTTCATACAAATACTTGAAGTTTTTTGGACTGAAAAAATAATATTTAAAATATATTATTTAAAATAAATTCATGCAAAATATTACTATTAAAATATTATATAGTAAAAAATTAATCGTCACCGACACTAAATACGGGGGCGATTCCAGAGAAACGAAGCGATTGTGTGTAAGCAACGAAACTGAAACACGGGTCTCCGAAGAAGGTGCACCAATGGGGAAAAACCTAGAGGATGATGGGGAAGAGAAGAAGGTGGTTCGTAAAATCTAAGTTGATGTACTGAGTGAGAACCGTAACCCGGCGAAAGGGATGGTCATGTCATACGTTCCACCGAGTGTAATTGATGGGACAGTGGAGATTGAGATCGAAGCAGATGACATTGCATCAGAAATTTAGTTTTGGGAGAACACGCTAATACTCTATGTCTTTGGGGAGGATTTGAGCATGAACACTATGAAAAACTTTATGACGAAGACATGGAACTTTGTGCAGTTGCCTGATCTGTTCTATCATGATGATGAAGGATTCTTCCTCCTTCGCTTCAAATATGAGGAGGAGAGAGATGCAGTGATGATGCGAGGACCATATATGATAAGAAATGTAAGAGATGTTGCGAACCCTCCCAATATGGGTTAAACTCCCACAATCTTCTGAGCAGGCCCAGGTTTAAAATGAGTAACATGTATGTTGTTTTGATAAAAGGTGACATAAATGTGGATTGGTAAGGAGTTATGAAATGGAACAATGATAGGCCTAGAGCACTCATCACATTATGGCTGCTATGTCATGGCAAGATGGCAACTAAGGACAAGATTTGGGTTTATTACTGAAAGTATCTGCAACTTGTGTAAAGAGGCTGATGAATCAATCAATCAATCATGTATTCTTTGACTGCAGGGTTACCAACAATATTTGGAAAGCTATCCTTGGATGGATGAACATTTACAGGGAACCAAAGGGCTGAAATGAAAAGTTCAAGTGGATTGTTGAGAACACAAAGAAGAAGGGTACGAAGGCGAGCCTCTTGAAAATAGCTTGTACTGAAGCTGTATATGGAATTTGAAATTATAGGAATGCAATAGTGTTTGAGAAGTTTACCCAATATAGTGTTATAGATAGAATTTTGGACAACATTATTTATAGAAGTTGGATGTCACAAAAAATTAGAAAACACGTAACTCAATTGATGATGTAGGTAACTTTTAGATTCCTAATGTCTGAAAGGGGCTGAATCCCTAGGGATTGCTATTGTACTTAATGCTTTTTTGAATTAATATATTCCTTTTTAATTCAATTTTTTTATACATATTTTCAATAATAATATTAAAATAATGTGTTTGAAACTTACTGTATCTGCAAGTTTTAAAAATTATGAATGTAGTCAAAGTCAGTCATCAAAGTATTATATGGTCGACAATAATGAGTTTTTATATTAAAAAAGTATTGTTAATTATTATATAAAAATATATAATACATGAACTTTTTGTGTGAATAATATATGGTTTAGAAATTGAATATTATATTAAAATATTATTTTTTTACTTTAATATTTTATGAACAATTCTTAAAAATTATGAATATGGTCATGTTATGAGTGAATTACTTTATTAATATATTTTGCATATAATTTTTACAGTCAGCAAATATTTCAAGTATTTCTATAAAAATATCAATTTATGTACTATAGGCATCATTTCTTATAAAATAATTTATATTGTTTTTCTTTTGGAATAAAATTTATTACTTTGGCCGAATTTGATTAATTAGAAAAAATTTATTTTAATAATTTCTATTTAATTAAAATCTTGCATGAATAACATTACTTATTTATATATCATTTTAATCTCAAACCTTTTTATGTTGATAATAATTTGTTTTATAATAAATTTATTCTATATATAGAAAAAATGTGTTAATAAGTCTTACACGTCTTCATCCATGATTTGTTTTAATATCTATAATTGTTTAGAATAATAATATTACATAGTAAAATTGTAATTCTTAATTGATATATATCCAACCATCTCTATATATAAATATAAATATCGAAAAATATCTATATCTTTATTTTATAATAAAACACATATTTTATACCTAAAATACAAAAATTCCACTCGTTTCTATCCCATTAAAAAAAAAAATCCTAAATTCCAAATTTTATACCAATAAAGACAATATTCCACTTGACACTATTTATTTTTTTAAAAGAGAAAAAAGAGAAAATTAATAATACTCCTTTGCTCTCCACACGTTCTTTTTTACTATATATTTGCTACTTCCAACCACAAAGTTGAAAACCATTACTACCACTCTCTTTCTTCTTCTTTTTCTTCTTTCTTTGTTACTGTCTTAAACAATGGCTTCTTCATCTTCTTCATTACTTTTTTCACCTTTCGTTTTGGCACTCACAGTTTCCATTTTCATCTCTCTTTTCCCCACTAATTCAGCTCTCACATGTGCTACTCAGAAGCTTTCACCAAACCACACCTTCGCAAACTGCACAGATCTCCCAACTCTCGGCGCGACTCTTCATTACACCTACAACGACACCACCCGCGCCATCTCCGTCGCGTACTCCGCCACACCGCCTGAAAACGGTTGGGTTGCATGGGGAATTAACCCCACCGGCGGCAAAATGGTCGGAACCCAAGCACTCGTCGCTTTCAAAAATCAAGACAAAGTCCAAGTCCAGCTTTCCAATATCAGTTCATACGGACCTATCACCGCCACCAACAATCTCTCCGTTGCAACATCGGCGGTTTCCGGCGAAGAAGCTAACGGCGTTATAACGATATTCGCGACGGTTATATTACCGGAAAAGACGGATGTGAACATTACTCAGGTCTGGCAAGTGGGACCCGTCGTTAGTGGAAGGCCAGCGAAGCATGGTTCAACGCAGGATAACTTGAACGCTTTTGCGAAATTGTCTGTGGAGACCACTGCAATTGGAGGTGCGAATAGCACTACTGGAGGTGGGAATAGCACCGCACCTGCTCCTTCTGCTGCTGGTGAAAAGAGTGGTGGGGTGAGTTTAGTAGCATCTGGGTTGGGATTTGTTTTGATGATGTTGTTGAGTTTAATTACTATGTGAGTGAGAGAATGATTTCATGTGACTCTTTTCATTTCACTCTCTTTTCTTGAACAATAATTATTTTTATTTATTATATATCATGTCTATCATCAGTTCATCACCATCTCTTTCTTTGAATCTGAAATTTGTTTTCAGATCTCAATTTGGTTTAGTCCTTTTGTAATTTGTATCACTTTAGAAATTCAGCTTTTACAGATTCCTTTTTTAAATGTCGGAAAATATTAATTTATGTTTTAAATACAAAATCTTTATATTAATTATTTTTAATATGAGTGTTTACTTCTTAGTAGTACTCCATAAAGTTGGAGAGAATTGACAAAAAGTTTTTTTTTTCTGCCTTTCAAGACAATTTGCTTTTCATCTGAAAAAAGAAGACAACAATTGTGCCAAACATGTGGCATGTCCAACTTGTTTCACCTTTAATTATAAAAAATTGTCTCAAAATGAGATTCATCTGAACGTTGAAGAACTCCACTTTCCTTATTATAAACTCAAATTTTTTAGATTAAAAATAGGCTAGTTAATATTGAGTAGTTGAGGTGTTTAATTATGGTGTTATATAATTGACACGCCAGTTTTCGTTTTCCTAATTTATGGCATACTACGAGTGAGAGATGGAACTTGTAATGTTATTGTCGCTTTCTTTAGAGGGGGGGGATACGTTAAAGAATTAAACTCGTCCACTTGAATTTTTGTAATGTTTGATGTGATTTCTTTCTTAACCGCTAGTAGTACTAGTAGTACTCTAGCATGTATATAAGTATCCCTTTTATGGGGTACCGACCTAAGCGATAGTATGGTATCGTAGACTTGTTATCTTTTTCTTTTTCTTTTTTTAATAAGGTTAAATATATGAAAATGAAGAGAAAAAAAGGTAGGATATAATACAAATTTTTTATTATTGGGAAACAAAAACTTAGTCTATGCTTTATAAAATTGGCTCTTAAATTTAAACGCAACAAGTTAAAATGGACTGAATTGGTAATAGTGAGACCTAAGTAGATTGGAAATATGTGAAAATTAATTAATATATATATATATATATATATATATATATATATATATATATATATATATATATATATATATATATATATATATATATATATATATATATATATATATATATATATATATATATATATCAAAAAAGTAAATGTGAAGTGATATTTACATGGGTAATACATTTGGTGCGATTTTGCCAAAGCACTTTAAAAGGAGGTGTGAAAGCGAGTACCCCCGCAACAAAATTGATTTTCAACTAAAAATTGTATCAATTTTTTTCATTGGCGAACTCAATGGCTTTCGTGAATGAACAATGTAAAAGGATTAGCATATAAAATTTGTAGCAATCAAATTTTCATCTCAGCATGTTGAGCATTCCTTTGAGGTGTGACTATATGTGTTAGATGTCTCACACTGTTGTGATAAGGTAACCATTGTTGTTGTTCTAGTTTCCATTGCTTCCAATGTTGTTATTTACATTTGGATCATTAACATTGTTATTGTTGTTGTTTTCAAGATATGTCATTTCTTCGGATTTGACTAAAGATGTTGAAACAAAAATTGTTGTTTGATCTTTTGTCTTGGCTAGTTATTTCTGTTTTCTTGTTTTGCTATTGTTTTTGTGTGCGGTTATTCTAATTTCGGGATCAAACAAGAGTTGATTTTTAGGAATCTTATATCTAATAAACAAATTGTAACAAAACTAGCCAACAACTTTTTGTTACACAAAATAAAATTAAATATTGCACAAATATGAAAACAAATACTAAAAACAATCAAAATTATCACAATTCTTTTTAAAATCTAAACGCCAGTCCCTAGATAACGACGTTATTTTTTGTTGTCCACATAGTATCGTTAACAGATAAATAAGTATTTACGATTATCGTCTCCTCAAGGACTGATGCGATTTCAAAAGTCGTTCAACAGTTCTTATTAATTTATGAAAGGTTAGCAGAAGTTGTTTGTTGTAACAACTTAATATAGAAATAACGGTAAACGAGATAAATGTTTTGACAGATGAGAAAAATTGTTGGAGTTAGATTTTATCGTCCTGTATTTATGTGTTATTGTGATCAGTAATGTGCATTTCTAATTAGCAATTAATATTACCACCCATCGTTATGCATTCGTTGTTTATCTCTAAATCAACAACCTGAAGTCAATTGTATTACCTAATGGATGATCTCTCGGCCTATTAACCAATACGATAATATTAAGATTTGATAGTATCGGTGGATGCTAAACCTAAATCTATCTCTAGAATTTAACATCTAATGCATAAATTTTTTTGATCTAATAATGAAAATTATTTCTAAATATCACTTCAAAATCATATTAGCTATTCTAAAACAAACATTAAACATGAAGATGATCATCAATATTAAAGTAGAATTAGAATTACAAAAAAGTCATGATTAAGATCGATATATGAATATTCAAATGACTACATCTAAACCAAGAAAAGATAAACTAGTTACTCTTACTCATAGTAGATGTACAATGATGATCTAGAAGAAAGAATTTGAATAGCATCTGTGTCGATTTCTCAGACAACGCTTCACCTTCAATATTTTTATCTCTATTCCTCCCTTGTTGTATTGATGTATTTCTAGCGAGAATATAGTACAAGTCCTCTCCAAAGACTCTCAAATGAATGGTTCAAATTGCTATTTATAGAGGTCTGTAACATATATCTTGCTTAGTGAGACATTTAACCTGCCTAACAAGCTTGTCTTTTTGCACCATAAATTGATTTCCAGCTTATGCAAGTGGGCCTTGTCGCCTTTCTTGGCTAAGTGAGGTATTGTTTTAACCTAGCGAGCCAGTCTTCCTTCACCTTGAGTTACTTGACCTAAAAGGAATCTCTCAAAGCACATTCCTTTGCTAGGCGAGATAGTCATATTTACTTAACGAGAAACCATTTGCTTTCCTATGAAGTAACTTGATCTTGAATAAAGTTTTGAATCCTTTAGTCCCACGTTAGATCTCCTAGTAAACTAATTCCTTCACTTAACGAGTATATCTCTGCATGTGTTGTCCTGTATCTGGTTGAGCGAGCTCTAGCTTGGCTTGGCGAGGTGTATTGACTTTGCTTCGCTATGCGAGTCCCTATTTCGCCTAACGAGATCTATGTACCTTTGCTTGATAAAATTTACGATTTCAGTGACCATTTTCACATGTGCTTAAGAATAACATAGTTAAAAAAAGACAAAATACCCTTTTTTGTCCTGTAAGTTTACCTCAAGGTTCATTTTGGTCCCTTAACTTAAAAAATATTCATATTGGTCCTTAACTCTTCAAAATGTTTCATTGTAGTTCTTTTAGTCTAATTAGCGACGAATTTAGCGGACGATTTCTAAGTTTCTCTGTCGCTAATAAGACAAAAAGGACTAAAATGAAACATTTTGAAGAGTTAAGGGACCAATATGAATATTTTTTAAGTTAAGGGACTAAATTGAACCTTGAGGTAAACTTACGGGACCAAAAAGAGTATTTTGCCTTCAAAAAATTCACCCAGGTGTTTTATCATCTTTTTATAATAAACTGGAGTTGTTGTATGTGATTACTTATGATTTTAATTAATAAGGGCTTATGTAAATCAAGCAAAATTTTCACTTATCACTAGTGTCATCTGTAACACCCCAAATTCTACCCAAAAATATCATGCGAGAAATCAGAGTATTTTAAAAACTATCAACAAGCATTTGGGATATCACATTTACTTCCTATAAACAACTCATAAACAGATACATAGCACTTTAATCTCAGAGAAGCACAAAACAACTTATAACAGCTCTTAGACAAACCAACTTCATTTTAATATGCAGCGGAATCATAACATTCGAATTTATAAACAAATCATCTTATTTAATCGGAAACAACTTCAAACATCATAGTACTTCTCATTATCCAATTTGGAACTCAACAACTAAAACATGAACAACATAGAAACAACAATATAGACAACCCCCGAGTGCTACGTATCAGAGCGACACACCAACCAGACACGATGAATCTACAAACTTCCACAGTTATACTTGAGTACCTGCCCATTTCCCATGGTAGGGGAAACATCAGCAGAAGGGGTGAGATATCAAACATTATAAAGGAAAGTATGATAATACATATAGCAAAGATAAAATCATACACAATTCACCACTTCTCAATATAAGCAATTTGCATCACAACAATAATGTTAACTATCAACTATAACAATGTATTCAAGTTTACAAGTATGTCATTCAAGCACATAATAACATATACTTCATAATCACAACGTAAATTAATACAACTATCAACAGTGGCAAAACATGGTTCATATATTCCCCATATATACATATATCATTAATACATACATACATACATATATATATATATATATATATATATATATATATATATATATATATATATATATATATATATATATATATATATATATATATATATATATATATATATTTGCATTCGCATCATATACGTTTCATTTACATATATCACCAAAATCATGTATCAAACATCACCAAATTTAATTATCACATCTCATGCACACATAACAATCCCCTAATCACATAATTACATATATTCAAACATCACATAACTCCAATGTAACTCAATGCAAGACATGTGACTCTATGCATGTGGTACCCAATATGGACCCAAAGTTCCACCGCTTCCGATTCATATAGAATCTAGCCACGCTTCAGATCCGGACAAGACCAAAGCCACCAAATGTAAACATATAGTTTACCGCTTTCCGATTCACTCTAGAATCCAAGCCACGCTTGTGTTTCAAAGCAATTCCACCTATGTTTCAAGGCACACTATGATATGAATGTATGTACAATCTCACAAATATATGCAATTAAGATCATCTCTACCATCTTAACTTTCCACATATCACAACAATTCAACTCTATGAATTATCCACCAATTGTACACAACATTCACAACACACACACATCATTCACATATGAGAGGCCAATTAATCAATTACGATTCACACAATCCAATTAACACTAGTAATCATACTATCTCATGTTAATTCTCATTTTTGTCAATTATACATGAACACACATTTTCAACATCAAGCAATTAGTCATTAGAATTAATGCTAACCAACTAACCATAAAGAATCAATATCAAAACAACATCATTGGCATGACAATATATATTTCTCAACATACATATTCAAGCCAAAACACAATTACAAAAAATTTCTCAAAATACCGTAATTTACCGATAAACCGAATAATTGGTCCAAGTTCAAGTATATTCCAATCACATAGACTTATTGGAATCAATTCAACTCATAATTTAACTATCCAATTAATAATTAAACTATATTAATTTCAATTCAACTCTTATATTTCTATTCCATTATTTTCCAATTCTATAACAAAACCCATTATTTCACTATCAATGGTTTACTCACAACAAACATAACAATCTAATACACATAGATTATCAATTGCACACAACTTATCACATTTATATCATCACATTCCAACAAATCATCAAATACCCAAAATTGCAACATAGAAGAACATGGATATCAAAGTATAGAATTAAACCCACTATAACATACTATCATACAACCCTTTAGCATGAAAGAACCTCACCCTTACCTTGGCAAATATGAACTCTTTCACCATAGTTCTAAGCTTTTCTCCAAAATAAATCCTTCAAACATAATTTGGAGACACACCTAAAAACCAGTTCGGAAATCAGCTTATCAGACGAATTTAAAATCCTCAAAATCAAAATCGCTCCGGTCAGAACTTACCTCTATGAGTCAGGAACGTTGTGTCAAAACCACGCGACGATCCAACGGTTGGATTGAGACATACATCCGTTTTGCTAAGGTGACTCAATGCTGAAACTTGCTGCGAAAATGAGGTTTCTTCTAACTTTTCTCTTCCACCATTGTTCTCTTCCCTTTTGCCTCTTTTCTCTTCTTCCTATTTTTTCCCCCAAATGAAAATAGTAACCTCTAAAACCCTAACCTTCTCTTACTATCTCACTTATGTCAATTGGGCTTAACCCACCAATCCATCCATTATGTTTCTATCACTTAGGCCCATTTAGTTATATCTCTCTAATAACTCAATTAAGTCAAACAACACAAACACTCACATAATTAAATACTTAAATAATTATTATATCACATAATAACTAAATAAATAAGTTATTATTAAAAACACCAAACAATATAATTACTAATATAATTAATAAAAATATTAATAAAAATCGGGATGTTACAACTCTCCCCCACTTAGAATATTTTCGTCCTCGAAAATACCATCGACTCAACCATCTCATCTCCAAAACTACACTTACTCTCCCCAGAATCACACGAACACAAAGGCGTTCCACACCTTCAACCATACAAAGCTTCAAAATACAAGCTCTCAAAAGATCCTCAAGTTAATGAATCGTCTTCTCCGTTTGACCATCAGCTTGCGGATGATAAACAAAACTCAAACACAACTTAATAATCAAAGTACTCTACAAAACTTTCCAAAATATAGAAGTAAACTTCGGATCTCTATCAGAAACAACACTCGATGGAATACCATGCCAACTCACAATCTTTTCAAAATACAACTTTGCAAGTCTCTCCATCGGATAATCCCTGCTTATCGGAATAGAGTGAGCAAAATTCGTCAATCCATTTACAATGACCCAAATTGCCTCACAATTAATCGATTTCCTAGAAAAACCCAAAACAAATCCATAGAAATGCTATCCCACTCCCACTCAGGAATGGACAACGGTTGCATCAAACCAGACGGTTTCTGATGTTCAATCTTTGACTTCTGACAAGTCAAACACGAATACACAAATTCCGCAATATCCTTCTTCATACCTCGCCACAAAAATAACTTTCTCAAGTCTTGATACATCTTAGTAGCACCAGGATAATTACTCAACCACTTTGATGCCCTTCATCCCAAAAATTCTCTTTTTCAAATCCGAAACATCTGGAATACAAATTCAATCACGACATCTCATGACACCGTTCTCGTCAATCCGAAAATTATCACCTTATCCTCAATCAATCAATTTCATCTTGTCAACCAATTTCAAATCCGATTTCTGACCTTCTCTAATCTCATCAAGAATACCACAAGTAAGCTTCAACATACCAAACTCAAATCTCGAAATTATTCCAACAATTCCAATTCTTGAATCATCAACATAGACATATGCAATTATTTCCTACTCAATGCATTGGCTACAACGTTCGCTTTTCCCGGATGATAATTCAAAGCAAAATCCTAGTCCTTCAAGAACTCCAACCACCTTCTCTGTCTCATATTCAACTCTTTCTGATCAAGCAAATACTTCAAACTCTTGTAGTCACTATACACATCGAATCTCGATCCAAATAAGTATTGCCTTCAAAGTTTTAAAACAAAAACAACGGCGGCCAACTCAAAATCTTGCGTCAGATAATTTCTCTCATGAATCTTAAGTTGCTTTGGAGCATAAGCTACAACTTGTCCTTTTTATTTCAACATAAAGCCTTGCAAAACCTCCCTTCTTCTTAACCAACAAAAACATATGCACCTCTAGACGACACACTCGAACGAATCAAGCTCTCCTCAAACAAATCTTCAAGTTGACTCTTCAACTCTTTCAACATCATAAGCAGACATCCTATATGGAGTCCTCGATACAAGACTAGTTCCAGGAACTAAATCGATCGAAAACTCAACTTTTCTTTCTGACGGTAAATCACTTACATCTTCAGGAAACACTAATGCAAATGCGCGAACTATCGATAATCCCCCAATCGTTATTTCCTCATGAACATCCAAAGTTGCAAACAACCTAAACAACATCGCACCATCTTGCACAGACTTATTCACTTCCAATATTATCAAGCTGGTAAGACAAATCTATCTCATTCCAATACGATTCCGTCTACTATCAACAAGAGATTAAGGGTGATCAGTTCCTCAATTTGTCAATAGATAGCCGACAACCATAATGGTAGCGTAAACCATCGTTACTTAACTGCAATAGAATCCTTTACGTCACCAAAAGTACCATACTTCATTAACTCCCAAAATCATCTGAACATGCTAACACACACCTTGTGATAACATTATAACATAATTCCTTTACACCACTATCAACACTTTTTATTCTTGGAATCATACTCGTCCCTTCACATTTCTAACTCCGACTTGAACGTTCCAACAACTTCGACAACTTTTCCAATCTCTTGCCAAGGATCCCTTGACAAGGTCTACCGTAATCCGTCGCTTAATCATTATTCTTAAGTCAACATCCTACGCAACGATTACTTAAATTGATAACTTCACAGTCCACTAATAATGCTGAATATGGCAACTTCCTAAATTCCATCTTATAACAATTATCCTTATTCCAAGATGATCCGACTTGTTAAACAAACAAAATCTTAAATCCATGTTACCTTCGAATTCGGAACCAACAAACTTCTACATTGATTGTTCTGTCTCCTTAAGCAATATATTACACCAATAATTTACAACTGAAACATATCCGAGAAGCACAGCTTCTCCCCTACTTCGCTTAAACTAACCCTGCAACAAAACGAACAAGTACCAACAGTGTTTCACACACATGTCGCGTACTAAGGAATAAAACACTGACAGCATTCAACTATCACACAACTCAACTGACTCGACAACTTGGCCGGACGGACCGACCTGCTCTGATACCACTAATGTAACACCCCAAATTCTACCCAAAAATATCATGCGAGAAATCAGAGTATTTTAAAAACTATCAACAAGCATTTGGGATATCACATTTACTTCCTATAAACAACTCATAAACAGATACATAGCACTTTAATCTCAGAGAAGCACAAAACAACTTATAACAGCTCTTAGACAAACCAACTTCATTTTAATATGCAGCGGAATCATAACATTCGAATTTATAAACAAATCATCTTATTTAATCGGAAACAACTTCAAACATCATAGTACTTCTCATTATCCAATTTGGAACTCAACAACTAAAACATGAACAACATAGAAACAACAATATAGACAACCCCCGAGTGCTACGTATCAGAGCGACACACCAACCAGACACGATGAATCTACAAACTTCCACAGTTATACTTGAGTACCTGCCCATTTCCCATGGCAGGGGAAACATCAGCAGAAGGGGTGAGATATCAAACATTATAAAGGAAAGTATGATAATACATATAGCAAAGATAAAATCATACACAATTCACCACTTCTCAATATAAGCAATTTGCATCACAACAATAATGTTAACTATCAACTATAACAATGTATTCAAGTTTACAAGTATGTCATTCAAGCACATAATAACATATACTTCATAATCACAACGTAAATTAATACAACTATCAACAGTGGCAAAACATGGTTCATATATTCCCCATATATACATATATCATTAATACATACATACATATATATATATATATATATATATATATATATATATATATATATTTGCATTCGCATCATATACGTTTCATTTACATATATCACCAAAATCATGTATCAAACATCACCAAATTTAATTATCACATCTCATGCACACATAACAATCCCCTAATCACATAATTACATATATTCAAACATCACATAACTCCAATGTAACTCAATGCAAGACATGTGACTCTATGCATGTGGTACCCAATATGGACCCAAAGTTCCACCGCTTCCGATTCATATAGAATCTAGCCACGCTTCAGATCCGGACAAGACCAAAGCCACCAAATGTAAACATATAGTTTACCGCTTTCCGATTCACTCTAGAATCCAAGCCACGCTTGTGTTTCAAAGCAATTCCACCTATGTTTCAAGGCACACTATGATATGAATGTATGTACAATCTCACAAATATATGCAATTAAGATCATCTCTACCATCTTAACTTTCCACATATCACAACAATTCAACTCTATGAATTATCCACCAATTGTACACAACATTCACAACACACACACATCATTCACATATGAGAGGCCAATTAATCAATTACGATTCACACAATCCAATTAACACTAGTAATCATACTATCTCATGTTAATTCTCATTTTTGTCAATTATACATGAACACACATTTTCAACATCAAGCAATTAGTCATTAGAATTAATGCTAACCAACTAACCATAAAGAATCAATATCAAAACAACATCATTGGCATGACAATATATATTTCTCAACATACATATTCAAGCCAAAACACAATTACAAAAAATTTCTCAAAATACCGTAATTTACCGATAAACCGAATAATTGGTCCAAGTTCAAGTATATTCCAATCACATAGACTTATTGGAATCAATTCAACTAATAATTTAACTATCCAATTAATAATTAAACTATATTAATTTCAATTCAACTCTTATATTTCTATTCCATTATTTTCCAATTCTATAACAAAACCCATTATTTCACTATCAATGGTTTACTCATAACAAACATAACAATCTAATACACATAGATTATCAATTGCACACAACTTATCACATTTATATCATCACATTCCAACAAATCATCAAATACCCAAAATTGCAACATAGAAGAACATGGATATCAAAGTATAGAATTAAACCCACTATAACATACTATCATACAACCCTTTAGCATGAAAGAACCTCACCGTTACCTTGGCAAATATGAACTCTTTCACCATAGTTCTAAGCTTTTCTCCAAAATAAATCCTTCAAACATAATTTGGAGACACACCTAAAAACCAGTTCGGAAATCAGCTTATCAGACGAATTTAAAATCCTCAAAATCAAAATCGCTCCGGTCAGAACTTACCTCTATGAGTCAGGAACGTTGTGTCAAAACCACGCGACGATCCAACGGTTGGATTGAGAGATACATCCGTTTTGCTAAGGTGACTCAATGCTGAAACTTGCTGCGAAAATGAGGTTTCTTCTAGCTTTTCTCTTCCACCATTGTTCTCTTCCCTTTTGCCTCTTTTCTCTTCTTCCTATTTTTTCCCCCAAATGAAAATAGTAACCTCTAAAACCCTAACCTTCTCTTACTATCTCACTTATGTCAATTGGGCTTAACCCACCAATCCATCCATTATGTTTCTATCACTTAGACCCATTTAGTTATATCTCTCTAATAACTCAATTAAGTCAAACAACACAAACACTCACATAATTAAATACTTAAATAATTATTATATCACATAATAACTAAATAAATAAGTTATTATTAAAAACACCAAACAATATAATTACTAATATAATTAATAAAAATATTAATAAAAATCGGGATGTTACATCATCACATCAATTATGCAAAATAATTATGTTGTGGAACTTATTTAAAGATTGAGAAAACATTTACGTGTGTGTTGGTGTTGATGGCATATATACCATTACCATTTTGTCAGCCAAATCCATTTTGGTTCGAATACTCGTGTTGTTAGGGCGACCCTTTTTCTTCCATTGTATATTTTTGTTGTGCCAAACTATGTCTTCATGATATGTAGAAGACAATAAGTTTTTTCATTTTTTGGAAAATTATAGCAATTTTTCATTTTTTATTTGATTTCATTTGTTTTGCATTTTTAAATAAAATTTATTTATTACATGACAAATACGTGGCCTCCACCTTGATAAAATCAAAGTCATTTGGCACACAACTTTGACTTTGACTAACGGTTCTAACATAAAGGACAAACGTGCTATGTTATTAAAAGATAAAGGACCAAATTGGTCGTTTTAAAAGAAAATGGACCAAAATAGACTCAAAGTTATAGGTAAAGGACCAAAAAGGGTATTTAGTCTTCTTAAAACTACTGGTAATACTGTAAATAATATGTATTTATCTTGGTTAAGAGACATAACTAAAATAAGAACATATAGTTAGGGTTCAACTGTTTTGTCTCATCTATATAGTTATTTTTGTAAAAACGCATATAAGGATACTTGTTAGTTTTTTTTTTTGGGTAAAAGGGAGGGCCGAAGCCCAAAGATTATTGTAAGTTTTATTCTTGCACTTTTTTGCTCCAAGCATGGGCTTGGTCGAGAATGCCTTCACTAGCCCCCGCCAACAAGAATAGCTTCACATTCCCCTACGCGACAGAGTAAGTTTAGCACATTATTTCATTTACTTACTTTTTACTAAAAATAACTATAAATAATTTATTTTCACTATTTTGGTTTATGTGGTCCGTTTGAAGGATGAACAACAACAAATGTCCTAAGCATTGTATAACGGTCTATATAAATCTTTTGGATCACCTCGGACCAAACGATGTATTACAAATAAACTACTCATCATATCGTTAATTTAGTTTTAATATTAATAATTTACTAATCTAATAATATCTTTTTTCTCTAGAGTTTATCTGGAGACCATATCTATGTCTATACCATAAAATTAATCCTGAAGAGGTTCTAGTTTGAACTGCAAAAACAACGATCATCAGGTTCACTATTATGCAGATGCACAATAGTGAACGCATCAAATTGTAGTTTGGCATGCTTCCACAAACCTCAACTTCCCGACGCATTTTGAACAATGACATAAACCCCAACAACCCAACAAAATTTTATTGATTGGAGAGACTTTGTTAAGGATGTGTGTCATCGGTGGAAGCGTCGTCATCAATGGGTCATAAACGTGTTAGTGCAAATGCACTTGGTGAAAAGAAAGAGAATGTGCAACATGTTGTTCAAGATGCCTTAGACTTGTAAGACAATGACACTTTTTATTATTGGAGAGAGTTGTATATAAAGAAACTCAACTTTACACTTATTGATAAGTGCCAAAATGTTGTTATTTTGAGTATATAATTGTGGCACTTATCGATTCTATTCATTCCGTTTTTGTAATAAAATCCCCACTTTAGTGTATATATTCACATTATTTAGTTTTCATATGTTTTATATACCGTTTAATAGTTTTTCCTTTGTTTTTATAGGTATTCATGCTTATTGGAGCCTCGAGGAATAAAGTGTCGAAGGCACGGCTCCGATTGCGCGATTTTGGATCAAATAAGCAAGATTTGTGCAGAGAGGTCCGCTTAGCGGCGTCTAAGCGCGCTTTCCAGTGGCGAACCAATTTTCCTGGCCGCTAAGCGGCAGCTCTGGCCGCTAAGCGGAGCCCTGTTTACTGTTCTAGATATTTTTGTAATACGTGTAGTCCGCTCAGCGAGGTTTGGCCGCTAAGCGGCCGTAGCAGAAATTGTGTTTATATTTCTTCATTTGTAACATTTCTAGGGTATGGTTTTGGAGAGTTTTTGGTTCCAACTCCATCATTTTCATTCTTAGATTAGGATTAGTTTAGAAAACAACACCGGGTCATGCACTTGGAAGATCGGAGGTGGATTTCTCATCAATCGGAGCTGACAACCCGTGAGATGTTTGGTTTATCTCTTCTATTCTTTGTGTATTTCTTTTGTGTTGGGTTTTGTTTGTATATTTACTTGAATCTTATGTATATTTACCGATTATAATGTTATATTTAACTTGCTTTATAAATCCGTGTTGATGTTGTTCTGGATTTTTGCTCTATTATGGGGATTTGGGTTGCTTTACAGATAAACTTCTTGAATCCTTATCTAGGATGATAATCTGTTGGTTTTGAACTCTAGAGATAGATTTAGAGCTAGCATTCACTGTGGGTATCTGTACTTAATGCTTTCGTGTTTGAGCGGCGCGCGAGAGATCGCCGACGCGAGAATACGGATGTTCTCGCGACTTTGCATTATTGATAACCTTAGTTGTGAGATGATCTCGTTTGTGCTCCAGAGATGGACGCTTATGTGAGAGATATGTGATGACATAGATGAGTATCGTAGGTTGAGTATAACGGGTTGGTAAGTGTATGTTTGTGAAGAGTGAATATATTTACATTCCTGATAAGTTCTTTCTCTTCTAAGAATGTGTTTATTCTTTTCTTGTCTATATCTTTGTTTACTTTTTGCTCATTCAATCCCGAGCTCGAAATCGTAGAAACTGTTGAATGGCATCTCTCCATCTCTGAGGACGATAGTTCCCGGATCAATATTTCCAAATCTTTTTTGTTGCTTTCCCTATACTGCATTCAACACTTATATACAAATTGTTACTTGTAATCTAAGTAACTAACCCAACTACCCAACAAAATAAATAACTTCTAACTACTTTAATCGATTAACTACTTAACAAAACAAATCTATACTGCCATACAAATATAAACCAACTCATAATTATATGAATTTATATAGATCAGTTACAACAACCCAGTTTGTTTCTGACCAAGGTATTTGATCGATCCACGACTACAAGTTTCATCATCATACGCTTAACATGATTACCAACACACCTACACGCAACAACCACCTAAACATCACATCGCCAACAAAATTTTCAATCCACCTACACCCCCAACAATCCTAACATGATTACCAACACACCTACATCCAACAACCAACCAAACATGATTACCAAACCACATCACATAAACTCGCGACCAATTTATGTCACACACCCAAACACAAAACCTAGAACATGACTCATACCACTAAGAAACATATGTCACCACCACATCTTACCATAACACCAATGAGGCATATGGTACCACCACATCCTACCATATCATCCAACCAACCTACACCTAAAACACCTTAACATCACATCGCAAAAGCACCCAACTAATACATGTTTTTCAAACACCACAACAACCATTGCTTCGTTTCCAAAATAAATCAATGCCCCAATTCAACTGACCTGTCCGTCCACTCGTGACCCAACCAACACAACCCAACTAAGACTACGTGGACACCAAACTCGATTACACCAGCACGTCCCAATGTAACTAGCAAGAGATGCTAAATTTGATTGATAAGGAAAAAATGGATATGCACCGACAGTGTAAAATAATTTTACACTGTCAACCAATGACGATCATGAATCAGGACAAGTCATACTGAAAATTTAAAAAAACTTGTATGAGATGGCAGAACGTTATATTCTAATTGGATGACAGTGTAAATTTTTTTTACAGTGTCAGTGCATAACCATTAAACTCATTTTATAATACTTAATTTTTTGGAGCTATTTCAAATAATATTTTATAAAAATTATTTTTAAAATATATTTTATTTAAAAATTGCTATTTTAACTATGTTTTAATTTTTGATGATGATGTATATTTATTTTATAGAATATCAAAATTAATATTTCAATTTAAAAAATAAATAAAAAACTTGTAATAAGGATTTGGTAATAAAAAACTTGAAGGCACGAATGCGAAAAGAAAGTTGCAATATTCAATTTCCTGCCTGAAAAGTGCAAGTACTCGTATCCCGCGTAATAAGGTGAAAGAAAATCAACAAATTTAAATTTATGGGCCAAAAAAAATACTATTATCAGCCCAATTTTTGAAATAATTAATAACGTTAACAAAAAAATTTGAAAGAAAAATGAACAAACGCGCGTGAAGCATAGGAAAATCGATTATGCTTCGTTCAGTTCAGGGATGATTGAATTGGATTGAAGTTTGAAGAAGAACTCACTGTAACTGTATTCGTCCTTTCTTCCTTCAGAAATGATCCGCCAACACCAACCAGGTGGAGTACGACGGAACACAACCGCTGCCATTCCTAAATCGGCGGCGGTAGCCAAGCTGTTGAACAAAGTAAGTGATCTCCGCCATTGAATTTGATTGAATCAGTTTAAACTATATATTACAATACATAAATTAAATCAAACGCTGAAAACTTCTGCGATTAAACAATATTGACATGTACTGCTATGTTAGAAAACAAATTGTAGTTAATTCATATCATGACGATCAGTGTCGTGACATCTATATCAACCGAAATCGCGAAAGTCTTTACGCGGTTGTTTTTAAAACCTAGTGTGATGTAATAACCACATAGAATCCATATATATATGAAAATTGTATTTTACTTTTGTAGGCCATTTTGCATGATGTGTTTGACATTGACAATGATGATGATTCTGAAGATTTAGTGATAATTGGGGAAAATGTTAGTAAAAATAACGAGAGGAAGAAAATTGAAACCATTCATCAAGTTCCGGTATTTACTCGATGCTATTTGTCATTTTTTTAATTTTTTGTAGTAGATAAATATTTTCTTTTCTAACATTTTACTTGAAATCCTTTTCTAGAAAGCATCTGATGATACTATTTGTCAGCTTGGTGTGGAAAAGTTTCGACAAATAACTGCGATCGAGTCTTCTAATTGTTCCTCTTTGATATCACATAATCAAATCAATGTTGATGGTCATTGCTCTAACCTATCACGTGATGATGGCGAAGATTTAGTGATACTTGGTGAAAAAGCTTGTGAAAGTAATAAGGGAGAGAAAATTGACGACATTCATCAAATTGTGGTATGTACCCGATGCTGTCATTTCTTGTTGTAGATGAATATTATCTTTTCTAATTTGTAAATGATACTAACATTTTTCTGGAAATCCTTTTATAGAAAGCTTCTGATAATACTATTTCTCAGCTTGGACAAATATCTGGGATTGAGTCTTCTAATGGTTCCTCATTGCTATCACATAATTCAATTAGTGTTGATGGTCATGGCTCTAATTTGTCATCTGACTATGGTGATGACTCTGAGGATTTAGTGATCATTGGTGAAAAAAGTAGTAAAAGTAACAAAGGAAAGACAATTGAAGCCACTCATCAGATTGTGGTTTGTATTAGTTGCTATTTTTCATTTCTTGCAGTAGATTGATATTGTCATTTTTTTATTTTTAAATGATTTTAACATTTTGCCCGACATCCTTTTAATAAGTGTTTGATTTTAGAGTTTAGGGTTCTGCCTTGCATGGAAAATTTTGGACTAGTATTTTGGATTTAGTTTCTTAAAGGCTCCCCTTTGTTATCTCTTAATTTAATCAACATCGATTGTCACGGCTCTTATCTATCATACTAGGATGGCTATGACTCTAAGGATTTAGTTATAATCGGTGAAGTAGTTAGTAAAAGAAAAAAAAGGGGAAAACAATTGAAGTCATCCATCAAGTTGTGATTTATATAGAATGTTATTAGTCCTTTCTTGCAGTAGATTGATAGAACCTTTTGTAACTTGAAAATGATTCCAAAAATTTGCCCGTAATCATTTTCAGGAAGTGTCTAATAGTAGTTTCTGTCAATCTGACGTGGAAAATTTTGGATCAGTAAGTGGGACCGAGACTTCTAATGGTTACCCTTCGGTATCTCATGATTTAATCAATATTGATTGTCATGGCTCTGACCTATCATATGAAGATGGTTACAACTGTAAGGATTTAGTAATAATTGGTGAAGAAGTCTGTCAAAGCAACAAAGGGAAACAACTCGAAGCCCTTCATCAAGTTGTGGTGTGTCTAATGTTATCTGTTATTTTTTGTACTAGATTAATATTATACTTTCTTACTTATAACTGATTTTAACATTTTGACCAAAATCCCTTTCAGGAAGTGTCTGATTATACTTCTTGCCAGTCTGCTGTGAAAAGTTTTGGATCAGTAAGTGGAATTGAGTCTTCTAGTTGTTACTCTTTGGTATCACATAATTTAATGGATGTTGATTGCCATGACTCTTATCTATCATATAACGGAAATGAATTAATTTTGTTTTGGTATAAATATACAACGTAGATTCATATTTTTTATCACAAGAACCCTTGGATAATGTCGATATACCTTCCATAAGTTAGCATATTTTATTTGGTTGTCAAAATAGGACCTAGTTTTGATGAAGAGTACATCTAAAAGTAGTGCTTTGTATGATGTGACAATGAAGGACAAATGATCTTACAATGGTTTTCTGTTTTTTTTTTGGTGTTAAAGTTACCACATGAATGTGTCCCATAGTCTTCTTTATTTGTTTCTCACATATTGTAATTTACAATGTAGGTCATTGTGCACGACGTGATGGACATTGATGATGATGATGACGACGACGACTCTGATGATTTAGTGATAATTGATGAAGTTAGTAAAAGTAAAAAGGAGAAGACCATTGAAACCATTCATCAAGCAGTGGTTTGTATAAGATGTTATTTGTGATATATTGAAGCATACTGATATTATCTTTTCTAATTTGTTAAATGATTTATCGTTTTGCTTGGAATATTTTTCTAGGATGTGTTTGATTATATGTTTTGTTAGCCCAGTGTTGGTTACGCTTTGGTATCATATTATTTTAATCAACAATTCAATATAATGGTTATGACTTTGATGTAGAGACTGATAACTTTTTGGAAGATTATTCTGATGAAGGTGTGTATGCTATATTACAGGAACAATTGGATAATGTTGATATACCGTGTGGAATTGAAGCACCTGTTACTTTGTTGCCAGAATCTGACCTTGATTCAAAGAAGAAAAATACATCTGAAAGTAATTCCTTGCACGATACACAGTCAGACGCTACAAATAGTCATGTGACGACATCCTCTCAGACTTCTCGGTCATTAGAATCCAACTACTCCCGAATCTATGGTTTAGCTAGCAATCCATACAAGCCACCGGCTTCCACTAATTTTGAAAGTGCTACAAAGGCAGCTAGCATTTGCAATTCATATTCCATGAATCAAGTAATTTTTTATGTTTTGATAGGTTTATAATCAATGGTTTCAGTCATTCGTTGCTCTTACGACTACATTGATAGTTTTCGGAAGATTCTACTAATGTGATAAGTTCACTTTATTACAGGTGCACATGGATAATATCGATATACCAGGAAGAACTGAAGTACGTTTTACTTTGTTTAGTGAATCTGGCATAGGTTTAAAGAGTACATTTGAAAGTAGTACCCGGTATAATACTCAATCAGAAGCTACAAATAGCAATCCAAGCAAGCCACCAACTTCCAATAATTTTGTAAATGCTACGAAGGTAGCTAGTGCTTGCAACTCATCTTCCATGAATCGGGTAAATTTTTATGTTTTGATATTTGTATAATCAATGTTTATAGTCCTTCATTGCTCTTATGACTATATTTATAATTTTCGGAAGATTCTACTAATATTATAAAGTACACTTTATCACAGACACAATTGAATGATACACAATCACAAGCTTCAAATAGTTCTTCAACTACCTCATCTCGGTCTTCTCAATCATTGGAGCGCGACAACTTAAAAAATCAAGGATCTACTATGGGGGCTTCTAACTTGCAAAACAAAATAGATAATACATATCAGTCTACGAGGATACACTTGTTTCCTCCTTCTCCATTATTTTATCAAGCTACTCCAAATAAGAGGAAGTCAACTGCACCAAACTCATCAACTTCCGCTAATTTTGAAAGCGGTAAAAAGGTAGCTAGCAATTACAGTTAATCATGCATGAATCAGGAAATGTTTGTATATGCTCTAGTGACTACATTGACATTTCTTTTACCATAAATTTATACTGAACTTATGCGTTATTGAAGGCACGCTTGGATCATGTTGATATACCTTGTGGAGTTGAGACACCTTTTACTTCGTTTTCAGAATCTAACCTAGGTTCGAGGCAGAGTACATTTGCAAGTTGTACCCGATATGATACTCAATCAAAAGCTACAAAAAGTCATTCGACAACTTCCTATCTGGCTTCTCGGTCATTAGAACACGACAACTCCAACAATCAAGGATTTACTACCGGTGGTTCTAATTTACAATGTAATTCGACAACTTTCTTGTCTTCTCGTCCATTATATTATCAAGCTAGACCAAATCCGCCAACTTCCACTAACTTTGAAAGTGCTAAAAAGGTAGCAAGTAATTTCAGTTCATCCTCCATGAATTAGGAAATGTTTTATATTTGCTCTAGTGACTCCATTAACAGTTCTTTTTCCATAAGATTATACTGAAACTATGCCTTATTACAGGCACGCTTGGATAATGTTAATATACCTCGTGTAGTTGAGGAACCTTTTACTTTGTTACCAGAATCTATCCTAAGTTCGAGGCAGAGTACATTTGAAAGTAGTACTCAATATGGCACACAATCAAAAACTACAAGCAGTCATTTGACAACTTCCTCTCAACCTTCTCGGTCATTAGAGCGCAACAACTCCAAAAATCAAGGATCAACTATGGGTGGTTCAAGTTTGCAAAACAAAATAGATATCACATATTATTCTACCAGGATAAACTTGTCTTCTCCTCCTCCATTAGTTCATCAAGCTACCCCTAATAAGAGGAAATCTATTGCACAAAATCCATCAACTTCCGCTAATTTTAAAAGCGCTAAAAAGGTAGCTAGCATTTTCAGTTCATACTGCATTGACATTTCTTTTTTCAGAAGATTATACTGAAATTATGCTTTATTACAGGCCCGTTTGGATAATGTCAATATATCTCGTGAAATTGAGCCACCTTTTACTTCATTTCCTGAATCTAACCTAGGTTCAAGGAAGAGTACAATTGAAAGTAGTACTCGGCATGGCACAAAATCAAAGGCTGCAAATAGTTATTTGATGGCCTCCTCTCAACCTTCTCGGTTATCAGAGCCTGCTCACTCCAAAACCCCGGGATCTACTATGGGTAGTCCTACTTTGCAAATCGAAATGGATAATGATGATCACTCTTTTGGCATAGGGTTGTCTGCTTCTCAATTATATTCCCGAGCTGCTCTTAGTAAAGAGAAATCAGCTGCACCACAACGTGCTCAATCATCTAACTCAAAGACGTTTTCGAATCCCTTCCACGCTCCAACACAATCTGTTAGGTTTGGTTCAAAAAACCATGGTTTGTTTCGAAATCCAGAGGCCACGGAGCCACCAACTTCCACTAATTTTCAAAGAGCTAAGAAGTCACCTAATATTTGTACTTTATCCTCCATGAATCAGGTAATCTTTATTTTTTGATAAGTTTAAATTTAATGTTGATGGCCATTACTCTAATGACTACACTGACATATTTTCAAAAGGTTACACTGATGTGATAAGTATGCTTTATTGCAGGAACCTTTTACTATGTTTAGTTCTTATATGGAATTGCCTTCTCCTCCATTATTTCCTCAAACAGTCTCTTGTAAGAAGAAAACTACAAGTGGTAAGAAGGCAACATGCAATAGCTCTAAAGAAAGTCATGCGACGAGCTCCTCTAAGCCTTCTCGGTCATTAGGTTCCGGTAATTATAAAATCCAAGAATCTATAATGTGTAGTTCTAATTTTCAAATCAAATTTGATAGTTTTGATCACTCTTGTGAAACATTGTTGTCTTGTTTAAAATTATCCTCTCAAGGTGCTCGTACTCTTATGGAACAGGATTGTCTTCTCCTCTATTATTAACTCAAGCTGTCCCTAGTAAGAAGACATCTGAAGCTGCCTCTAGTAAGAAGAAATCTGAAGCTGCCACAAGTAAGAAGAAATCAGATCCTCCTAAGAAGCTGCTACAAGGAACAGGGTTATCTTCTCTATTATTAACTCAAGGTGCCACTAGTAAGAAGAAATCTGAAGCTGCCTCTAGTAAGAAGAAATCTCAAGCTGCCACTAGTAAGAAGAAACCAGATTCTCCTAAGAAGCTGCTACAAGCAACAGGGTTGTCTTGTCCTCTATTATTAACTCAAGGTGCCACTAGTAAGAAATCTGAAGCTTCGTCTAGTAAGAAGAAATCCCAAGCTGCATCTAGTAAGAAGAAATCAGCTTCCCCTAAGAAGTTGCAAGCAAGCAAGTCATCAACTGCCCCCAAATCTAAAAGTTGTAAGCAGATAGCTGGCATTACAGGCTCCTCTCAGCTTTCTCGGTCATTAGTGCTCTGTAACTCTTCTGCAATAGAGTCGTCTTCATTAGTGCTCGGTAACTCTTCTGCAATAGAGTCGTCTTCATTAGTGCTCGGTAACTCTTCTGCAACAGAGTCGTCTTCTGTAGATGCTCCCAGTTGTCTTCTCCTCGAGTATAAATGGCAAGTGCTATAAAAGCAAAACTATTTTCCAAAAAATTATAGTTTCCTTTACTATGGTTTTAAAATTAACTATTTAACAATTAATTTTGGTTTCAGAATTTTGAAGACTATTGTGAGGCCTTTTGTTACCTTTGTTCATGATATTTCTGGGGGCACGCAATGCAGACATAGAAGGTGCTCAAGTGATTTGTTTGATCAAAGATGGGGTCAAGATGTAGGCGAGGGTAACAAAAGTTTCCCAAATTGACCTATGAATGTTATTTTTACTTGGATTTATGAATGAGCTTCTGTGAGTTTGGAAGTTTTGGCTTAGGATTGAAAAATTCATTTATATATCCAATTTGAGACTTGGTGCAAAAGTCTCTTTGCAAATTGCATCTAATCCAAACTGGTTTTTATTTTAAAAAGCACTTAGTAGTTATACTAAATGCTAGCACATAATTTTATGGTCGGATACAAATATCGTATACTTTGCTTTTCGTCGTTTGTTTCACTTTTTGCGCTAATCGGTAAGTAAATTTAGAGTGGCTTCTAGCGAACAGACAAGTTCCTCAACGACATGGAAGTGGAAGAAAAATGACCTGCAAAGTCAGGTGAATGTAGCAGTGAACATGCAATGTTAAAATGTTAAAAGAGCATTTATTTAAATTTAGTTAAATTACAAGAGTTCTTAATAGAGTGCGCTGATTACATATATGAGAGGCACTGTTTCTGTGTTGCTCTAGGCCTTGAGAATTAGTCAAATCGGTAGAAACCTTGGTCAGAAATGTAAGCTGTGTTTTTTGCTGTAACACTCTAAGCATCTCCAATGGTGCAACCCATTTTTGGGTTCTTTATGGGTCCCACTAGCCACATCATCTTAAAATAATTTTTATAATTTTTATTTTAATTGTATAATTCTAAAAAGTTATTATTGGGCCCACAACTTTACCTCATAAACTAATTTGATTGGGTACCACAATTTTTTCATAATTGCATTGCAATGCAATGGTACTATGATGTGACATGTCTAGGTGGAGAACTTATTAGAAGGAACTACCATTGGAGATGGTCTAATGTCACTATTTCATTTAAACACCAAAATGATAAAATCTAATGTTTTTGTTGCATAAATGGTCCAAACAGATCTTGAGTTAATATTAATTGCAATTTGCAACTTTAAGAGTACACTTCTACACTTGATTGAGTTCTAAGAAGACAGAATAAGTAAATAAGCTTTTATCTACTTTAGCAGAAATTTTTTTCTCTTCTCAAGACAGCCTTTTTTCTCCCACTCTTGAAGCCTTTTTTTCTCTTCTCAATAAATCGTTTGAATCGGTCATCAAATCCGATTTTAATCACATTAAATTAACTTTTACTAATTTTTTTTTTTATATCATTTGTCTCCTATCTCTGTGTAATCCAATCCATATCTTTCCATTCTTAAAAAAAAAATTACTCATTAAAATAAAACGAAGAAGAACATTCCAAAAAAAAAAAAAAAAAAGAATGATGTAAACATAAAAGAATGGAAATTGGGATATTCCCTTCTTTATCCAAGTATTCCGCATCAAATACAGGAATCAATAATTTTTTTCAGAATCAAATTTAATTTTACAAATACAACAAAATATTTTTAATCATTTATTAAAAAACTAACACTAATCCCAGTTTAATAACACTTGAAATTTTTGTCATAATAAAAAAAAATAGTAGTTAGATTTCCTGGTCATCATCATCACTTGGAAAAGAAGAACTAAACTGGATCCTCAAATCTAATCTAACCGTAAACGAATCACATTCTCTTTATTTATTTCTACTTTATTCCATTATTAAACTATTAATATTAATAACAGTAATCATTTTTTCATTTTTTCATTTTCTCATTTTCTCATTGCACTTTAACCAACTTCGTGAATTCTAAAATCCAATTAGGGTTATTCATTCCAAATCCCTTCACAACCGGCAATGGAGTACATCCAGAGCCGCGTGGAGCCATGGATGAGAGAGCAAGGAGCGAGGCTCATGAAGGTTTCCTGGGGCCCACTCCAATGGCGGATGAGATGGCCATGGACTAACCACCGCGAGCAGAAGAAGCGGATCAAGGAGGAGTATGAGCGGCGACGGAAGCAGCTTAACGATCTCTGTTTAGCGCTTAAGACTGATTCTCTGTCAGATTTGCAGGATCTTCTCTGTTGCATGGTTCTCTCCGAGTGCGTTTACAAGGTTTTTCTTCCATTTCATTGTTTGTGTTCAATTCATGTTGTTGAGTTTGTGATTCATTGCTTCAGTTGCAGTTTTTAGGTAGAAGACTGTGAATTAGTTGCTTAGATTAAATTAAACCAAATTTTCTGATGATTTTTGATAATTGATGTATGGAGGTCTTGTTTTCATAGTGGATAGTTAATATTAGAAAATTTTCAGTTTTAACGAGAATGAGGTTGGAGTTAGCGATGGGATTTTGATATATGCAAAATTAAACATTAATTAAAGAGCCAGTTTAAGTAAACATAAATACTCATTAATAGAAAAATATGCATAATTAAAGAATTTAAAGTAAAGAGCAATAAAACTTAAACAGAGAAGAAGAACTTAATGGAAGTAAACTAAAAGTAGGAAGAAAGACGAAGCGATTGTTTGTGAGATAGAACATAATTCCACAAAGGACATAATATTACCCTTAACCGAGTTCAAATTGACAAGGGATTTTGATAAAAAAAAGGATCTGACGAATTTCGTCCCAAAACCCTAAAATAGCGGATATAATTACAGCCGCAACGAAAGCTATTGCTGACGGAGGCTTGCAGCCCAAAAACATTGCACTGACCATACCACTGCGCTATTCCGCTATAGTGCGCTATTGACAAAGAGGATTATGTCTTGCTTGTATCAGTTTTAAATCTAAGTACTGTTTTGAACTGCTTTTAAACACGGTAGTGAATCAGAAGAGGTATCTTTAATGTAGGTATAAAGAAAATAATTCATTTTATTAATGATATTGATGCTACAACAACTATATTTTAAATTTGAAAACCGCAATACATTTGCAAAAATATATTTGAAAAAGTTCCGTAGAAGTATGAACTCTGTAATTGAAGGGTGTTTGTGATTGATTTGAGATAAAGATTTTGGTCTACTTTTTAGTTATAATTAAGCTCACCATTTGTGCTGTTATCATAGGAAAATAAAAAGTTGACGTCAAATAGGAATTTCTTCTCTATAGTAGAAATATTCAGTCGTTTCAAGTTATGCTGTAAAAATGGAAAAAAAATATTATACTTGCTCTGATTGCAATCGACATGTAATGGTACTCTGAATTGCGTGGGGCGTAATTATTGCCACTCTTATTCTACTTCATTTGGGTTGTGTCAAGCTTGGTAGAGATTTCTCTATGTTCTTAGGGTCACTCCTCGAGCTTTAGTATGTTGGGGCCTGGGGGGTTTAGTTTAATATGTTGCATATTTTCATTATTAAGACTATTCTCTCTCTATTACCTTTATTATAGTTTTCTCACAAACTCTTGGCCAGTTCCCTGTTTTCCTTATTTTGAGAGATTCTCTCATGTATATATATCTGTACATTTTCATTTTGTAATGTAGACAATTCATTCCACATTATTCAAGTGAATAAAATTAAGAACAACTGGAACTTGGTGCTACAAAGCACTGGCCAATGGCCATGGTAAAATCTAAGAGTTGGATCCATTGTGGGTCTATTGTAGATAAGACAAACTTATCTCGCATTTGTAGAGGCATTAGCAAGTAGGCTGATTTGGAAAATATATTGGTGACTGCTGTTTAGCTGAGTGCAACTATCATTAGAAAATATATTGGTAAACAATAATTTTGGAATTACCTGCATATTATATGTCCTTCAAGACTCATACAAGTACTACAAATAACATAGGAACTTTAATGAGTTTTTATGTGTACAATGCTTGCTTGAATGTACGTTGGCTACAATCCAACATAAACTTACATTTATCTGTGACTTCTCTATATCTCAGAGGCCTGCTACTGAGATGATTCGAGCTGTAAATAAATTTAAGGCCGATTTTGGAGGACAAATTGTTGCTCTGGAGCGGGTGCAACCCTCATCAGATCATGTTCCTCATAGGTTTGTCATTCACCCTTTTGATATTGTATTAATTGCATATACGGCTCTACGTCTTTTGACATGTAGTGGTTTTGATCCTCCTTTTAAAGTTCACCATTTATTTCTTGAAAAAAAATATAATTATATCAGATTTTATTTGATAGAGAGAGAGAGGAGAGTGAGGGGTTGTCAATAGTGCACAATAGCTGTGAGGAGAACGAAGGCTGGTCACTACAGCATCCTCTCCCGCGTCTGCGTTGCTCTTACTGCAGCAAACCTTGCGCCACTTTTGCAGTGAATATAGGGGGAATAATGGAACTATTACACCGCCCCATGAGTGCGTGCTGAAATGCCCAGAAATGCCCTCTGAAATTAAACATTTGGGCTTTTTGTGGGGTGTTTTATGGATTTCCGCCTAAAAACACATCAGAACATCTCTGGAGATTTCAGGGCTTGTTTCCTTGTCTCTCTCACGCTTTCTTGTGGCTGTCTATTGCTGCTCTCTGTTTATTCTCTTTCCCGCCTCTCCGGAGATCCTGGGCACAACCTGCTGCCATTTCCGAAGACCTGCTACCTGTGATTCCTTTTTACTCTCCCCGTGACTCTTTAAGCCACCTAATTTTCTTGCTAATTATGAATGTCATTAGCTTTGAATGGTTTTATCATTTTTGAGAATTTATGTCTATATACATAATGTAATCTATAAACAATTTCAGAATACCTACACCATTAGTCTTTTTATGGTTGGCCGCTCCATTCCACTATCAGTAATTGGGGATTGATAACACTGGTTTCAGTTAGTTTGTTTTGTTTTGTTTCTTTGACGATCTAGCATGTGAGTCTCTCAACAGCTCACATTGCTAAGAAGAAATTATTAAATAATTGCAATTTCTTTATTTGTAATCAGTTAGATTTTTGGATTGTCTTTTAAAGTAGAATTTTGTATTCCACTTTTAACCTGTGGTTTTTCTTGTAAGTCTATAATGTTTTGCAGTGTAGGGTTGAATGTTTTGAACTGTCATACTTATTTAATTAGTTATGTTGTCACAGGTATTTATTGGCAGAGACTGGGGACACTTTATTTGCTTCCTTTATTGGAACAAAGCAATACAAGTTAGTTTTTCATATACTTATGTCTTATCATTTAAATTCATTACAGCTTCTGGAATTTTTACCTTTTAATTTTGCTGAAAGGGATGTAATTGCTGATGCAAATATACTTCAAGGTGCAATCTTTCATGAAGATGTTGCTGAAGAATCAGATGCACATGCAGCAACTGAATCTGATAAGGGAGAAAATCAAAATGGAAAAGAATACATGTGGAATCCTCTAGAATCCAGGTCTAAACAAACGAAGAGTAAATATAAACCTGCTGCCCATAGGGTAAATAATATTGTCCTCTATCTTATATATTTTTGTTTGTATTAATTCCTAGATTCTTATACTCTTTGGAAAATAACAAATAAGATTTATAGACTATAGTTGGGAATTTTAATTATGACCCAATAGTTTCAAAAAGTTGTGATGGGTCCTGGAATCCATCTTACTGTTTGAGCCTATGCAGACTCAAATAGTTGATCTTTTTAAAACTATAGGGAGTTAAGACCCCTTTTGAACTTTCAATTGCCTTAATTATTGTAAGTTGTTCTTATAGTTAGCGATAGAGGAAGATGTAGCAAAACTATAGGCAAAATCATGAAGTAAGAATTAAATTTAACTAGTGTCATTGGGCATGGTTTACAATATGACATGGTGTTATGGTGCTATTTGATCCATATGGCTAATGCCATCTAGTCATTATAGATTTTTGTTGCTTTTTGTTCTGGATACTTTGTAATATATAGACCATTTATGTAAATTATGTCTTCCTGTTAAAATAAATTCCCCCATTATTTCTCAGGGTTTCATGGCCCGTGCCAAAGGAATACCTGCATTAGAATTATACAAGCTTGCTCAAAAGAAGAAACGCAAGCTTGTTTTGTGTGGCCATTCACTTGGAGGAGCAGTGAGTTTGCTTCATTCATCTTAGTTTCAAAATATTACTTAACGTGATTGAGCAATTTGCATATACTAAGTTCCTATTATTCTACTTAGGTAGCAGCATTAGCTACTCTTGCCATTTTGAGAGTAATGGCTGCTTCATCTTCATCAAAGGAAAATGGGAATGTCTCTATTAAATGTATCACATTTTCTCAACCACCTGTTGGAAATGCTGCTTTGAAGGAGTAGGTTTTCCTTGTGTTTCTTTTCTTCTATTCTTAAATTGTTAGCTGCTTGTCCACTGAAAAAAAGTTGTTAGCCGCTGATATTTTGTTCGAACATGAAAAACTAGAATATTTATTAGTTATTTTGTTTGTTGTTTTTCTGTTTCAGCTACATTAATAGAAAAGGTTGGCGGCATTATTTCAGAAGTTATTGTATCCCAGAAGATTTGGTCCCCCGTATTTTATCTCCCGCATATTTCAGCCATTATAATGCTCAGTCTGGGCCAGAGCTTTCTGAAAGTGAAAGTAACAGCTTATTATTGAGAAAACAGGAAGAAGGGGTAGAAAAGCCAAAAGTCAATAATGGAGAACAGCTGGTTTTGGGAGTAGGTCCCGTGCAGAGATCCTTCTGGAGACTCTCAAGGCTAGTTCCTTTAGAAGGATTGCGAAGGCAATTTAGTAAGCATCAAGAAAGAAGAATAAGTTCTGTTGAAACAAATTCTTTGCCTGATTCTCTTGCCAATACCTTGATTGAGGATGAAGTGGTTCAACCGCGGTCACTTGAAATACAAGAGGGTTCTGATGGCATATCACTCAAGCCTTTTCCTGAAACAGATAAACATTCATTGGAGGTGTCAACAAATGGGAAAACAAATGCAAAGGCCAATGCCACAAATGGTGATGAAGGAAAATGGCACAAAGTACCTTATTTACCATCATATGTACCATTTGGACAGGTAGATGTTAGGAACATATGATTCATTACAGTTTCTGTTGCTGTCACCAAAGATGCTAAAGTTTTTTTAATAGAAGTTTGTTTGTGCTTTGCTTATAATCTCCTTCTTGTGTTTGTTTTTAGTATTATTTTGGTTTATTTTTTGTTGTTTTATCCTTTTCCTGCATAGCATGATAGTGGTGCTACCATGTCTGAATAAAATTTTCTCATCAAAACCTGTTTTATGCAAGACAGCTTTATTTATTGGAGAATTCCTCTGTAGAGTCACTATCAGGTGCAGAGTACTCAAAGTTGACATCGGTATGAACTTCTTTTTACTGCTTATCAAAGTCCTTTCCATTTTGGTCTTAGCATATATGATCAAACCTTGTCGTCTTTACGAGTGCAATAGTGTAAGTTCTCTCATTTTGTTTGCTTTCTTCTGGCAAAGGCATTTTCAGGTCAAATCAATGATTGCTGAATTGAGGGAAAGATTTCAATCACATTCAATGAAATCATACCGATCTCGGTTTCAGAGGTAATCATCTTTCTTATCATGTTGCGTATAATAGAGTTGTTAATTTTAGTTTTGAATATTATTACACTTAAATGACCATACTGGCCTACATATTCCCAAGACCAGATCATATCTAAACTAATTTTCCTTGTTGCCTATTGTGTATTATTTCAATAATACATCCTCACAGCTCCTTGAATCCTGGCTCAGTGGGATATTTATTGGTTACTGAAGCATGATGGCAACTTTTAACATTACTAATTGATTATGTTTTGAATCCAAGTAATCCCTCTTCTTTTACCCTTTTATGGTTGCAGAATCTTTGACTTATGTATGAATGACGATGCGTCATCTTTCTTAGGGATTGAGCAATGGCAACAGGTTTCTCATCTACAACAATGGCTCGGGCTTGCAGCTGCAGACACTGTTGAGCTCGGGCATATAGTAGAGTCTCCTACTATACGTACTGCAACTTCTATTGTTCCTCTAGGATGGAATGGTGTGCCTGGAGCAAAAAATGGAGAACCTCTGAAAGTTGATATTACTGGTTTCGGATTGCATCTCTGTACACTTGTTCACGCTCAAGTGAATGGTGACTGGTATTGTCATTACCCAATAAAATATTACTTACAGACGTAGTGTTCTTATAAATAATTATGTCCGATTAATACCAGTCCTTAAGACTAGTGTTAAGAATACTTAAGGTGAGTGAAATTTTTATTGGGAAAGAAAGCATTTATTGCACTGTTGTGTTTCCAATGTAACAAGTGTTTTCTTTTCCAATAAGAACTTTCAACATGTGTATTATTAATACCACAAGGCTGGTGTTAACATTTTACCTCATAAATTTATGACGACTAATTAAATATGTTTTGAAAGGGAAGCCATGTTGTAGAGGTTGGAGTTGCGTCTTTGTGGCTAAGGGGGTGGTTGGAAGAGGCTATTTGGAGTTATCTTATGAGTTATGGCATAAGTGTTTTGAGGAGCTTACTAAAAGTGGAAACCATTTTTTTAAAAGCAACTATCTCCGATATGCTAATAAGCTATTTTAAGCTTATTTTTCATAAGCTCCCCATGATAGCTTATAAAAATAGTTTATAGAGAGGTTTTAAAAAATTTACTTCTATTTTCTCTCTATTTGTAAAAACAGCTTATGCATAAGCTCTTATATGAGAATTGATTACTGAGTAGGCATTTAATTAAGTTTATACAACATTCCCTATAAGGTTATGGGTTCAAGTTGTGGAATTAGTTTCTTGCAAATGCAAAATAAAGTTGTCTACAATAGACCCAAATGGATCTGGCCCTTCACTAAGCGACCCCCGACTATGGCATGGTCTAGTGATGTCTGAGCAAATAGGTTTCTAAAGCCATCAAGCTAGTATTATGGTAATAGAATTGTTTTTGTGATGTCTGTCTTCTATTAAATAATGCAGTTCCTGAATGGGCTTGTGCATGACGTTTAATTTTCCCATTTAATCTGCAAATTAGACAATGTGCTTGACGTTTACTTTTCCCATTTAATCTAACCGTATATTCATTATACAGATTCCTCGATTAGTGATATAGGACAAGGAGTTAATAGCACAGTGCCATGCAACTTATAAATTGAAATATATAAACATTCAAGTCGCTTTTTCTGTTTCTCAGTTCATGTTTATTGCCTATAAAATAATTTCCTTCGCATCTTGAGGTGTGTGATGTACTGAGTGTACTTATATCTTACTTAGGTGTTCAACTACCGTTGAATCCTTTCCTTCTGCACCAAACTATTCTTCAAATCAAGAAATTCAGCCTGAGTTACAAAAGATGAGAGTATTAATTGGTGCTCCGCAAAGAACGCCTCCAAAACATCAAACAGTGTTGGACTCTTTGATGCCTGCTTTTACCTCTGTTGATTCAAAGACTGCCGGTAGTTCAGCATCTGTTGACAAGGATAAGTGTGTCCGTCCAGAAAGTTTAAATAACTTTTTAATATTTTGCACCAGTGATTTTACAACTGTTTCCAAAGAGGTTCATTTGAGAACTCGTAGAGTACGATTAGTTGGGCTGGAGGTATATACAAATTTTTCTCGAGTCAAAGTGTGATTCCTTTTATTATTCATCTACTTACTTTCATGAGCTGGCTTATATGCAGGGATCGGGTAAAACTACTCTTTTAAAGGCAATCATGAATAAATGTAAACCAAGCACTGCAGCTTATGATGATGCAGTTTCAGATATTGACGTGCAAGAAGTTATTGCTGATGGTTTGTGCTATTGTGACTCTGCCGGAATAAATATGCAGGTTTTCTCTTGGTCTTTGTTTTTCCCTACAAAGTGGGCCCGTGCTTGATACACTTGGTTATTTTTAAAATTTTATTACTATTGATAGAAGAAAATACAATATATTCTTCTTCTCATGTTTCATTTTCCTTTGAGTGAAACCTAATATTAGCCTGTAGAATCTGGTCATGTTTTCAATTAAAATATGCTAGTACCAGATACAAAAATCACAATAGGACAAAATGGTGTCGCATAATCTTTCTATGTAGCTGACCGCCTGACCCCAACAAGTAGGAGATAGCTACTACTGTTGTTCTATGTTGATGTTTTGTAATAATTGATCAATTCTACTTCATCGTACTTTTTTATTTCTAGTATTAACATGGTCTGGCCCCTTTATTTATGGATACTAGAAGGTCGAAACACTCCTAAAACATTTTTTTCCAGGAAGGTTATGGTGTTATACATCTATATTTTTGTAAAAAATAGTCTTTATCATCAATTATTTATTGTGCTGCAATTTTTTAGTATTGACTACCATTTTTACCAAGAGTTAATATGATGCCAAAACTCAGAGTAAATTATTGCTCTTAATTGATAAATATTTGTGCTGATTCTAGATACTTACTAATAGAAGGAAAATATTTTTATAGTCAGATGGTGCCAAATATAGTAGTTAAGTAAATGTTTCATGCGTTCATGGTTGGCTTTAAGAGCTTGGCTTAGCGGCAGAGCAACATTTTGTTAAAAAGGTGCTAGGTGGAAAATAGACAGTGCAATTTGAATTGGTTAAAATATATAGTAGTGATGTTCATTTGCTTTTTCATTTAATTGTTTTTCAGGAACTGAAATCGGAAACCTCTCGCTTCAAGGATGAACTGTGGGCTGGTATTCGAGATCTAAATAGAAAGACAGATTTAATTGTTCTTGTTCATAACTTATCCCATACTATACCTCGATATAGTGATTCAAATGGAACTCAACAGAAGCCAGTCCTGTCACTTTTCTTGGATGAAGCTAAATGTCTTGGAATTCCTTGGGTTATTGCAATAACAAATAAATTTGCAGTTAGTGCTCACCATCAAAAGGCAGCAATTGATGCTGCTTTGAAAGCTTACCAAGTATCTCCTACCTCAGTTGAAGTTATAAACTCCTGCCCATACGTTATGCCTGGTTTTGCTGGGACTTCTTTATCATGGGATGCAACTAATGCAGAATCCAATAATAGGGTGGGTGCTCAAAAGCTTTTATTTGCTCCTATCAATTTTGTTAGGAGGCCTTTTCTGAAAAAGGAGATTGTTCTTCAAGTTGAAGGTGTCTCCGCGCTATGTCAGCAAATCCATCGCATTCTTCGCAGTCACGAAGAGTCTTCGTTTCAGGTGGAGAAAACTTAACTTCATGGTTTTGTATATATTGTATTTTCCTTTATTTGGTTGATTCCAAGATGGTAGTAGTAGTAGTAGTAGTAGGGAATTTTAGTTTAACGTAACACTTTAACACTGTCCAAACACTTTATGATAGGGTGAAGTTTATGTTTGTTCCACCACTTTGAAAACGGGACACATTAGTTTAATGAATCTACATGAATTTATTGAGTTACTGATAGGTGTACGCTAATCACAATGAAACTTTTGAGTTTGAAGCTCAGTTGTTTATATTTTTTGGGATTCTGTTTCAAGTGAAACTTTGTTACTTTATCAATAAACATTTTGTTGACGCTCACTATCTATTGATCTTCTTTATTGCAAAATTTCAAATTTCTTATGATAATGCACACTTAATTTTATTCCTTTTTTTAATGCTTATAATATCACAGGAACTTGCCAGAGATAGACTAATGATGGAGTTAGCGAGAGAACAAAGAATATCAAATGATGGAAGTAAAAATGGTGTAGGCAAGGCAATTTCATTGAATTCTGCTGCCGTCGGCGCATCCCTTGGGGCTGGTCTTGGGTTTGTCCTGGCGATTGTAATGGGGGCAGCATCGGCGCTGAGGAAGCCCTGAAGACCAAATTCCTTTCATAATTACCCTGGTGCCTTATTAATAGAAGTTGAATTCTTTCTTACCCTTGTTCATATTTTTTTTTACTAGGTCTTTCTGTCATATAGCAAGATATGGCCACCCATATATTAATTTGTTAATGTAAATCCTCCAGTTTTATGCCTCAGTGTAATTAGATTGGAATAGGGGATGATTTCAAATGAATTTGTCTTAGGCTCAGCCTAATACATTTTTGTGTGTGAACAATTTTGTCTTTAGGTTTTTTATTTTAAAATTATTTATTTACTTATGGTGTAAATTTCAACCCATTGTCACAGCTGTCACGATGATTACCCGCTCCGTTTCTTTAGAACAAATTCGTTATATAATGAAATAAATTAACCAAGATACGTAATATAAGTATTGTGAGACTTGAAAATTTTTCTTTTTTCTTCTATAATATTATTAACAAGCAAGCACATAGTTTTCTAACAATGTGAGATTTGAGATTTTTTTCCTTTCTTTCACATTTATCCAAATATTAGTGATTATAAAAGGATTTAATTGGAGGAAGAATATTGCTTTTGAATTTTTTTTCTCACTTATGACTTCTATTCAAGTTGTGATTGGATTAAGAACAAGTTTGAATCTAGATGTTGAATAGTTTGATGTGAAGGTGACATATCTTGGTGTTAATTTGGAGAAAAAGATTTATGCATAAAATAATCAAATTTCTTGTATCATTATCGTGGTACATGATTGAGTCCGTACACATTTTTCTTTGATCTACAAAACAATAGCTCTAAAGGATTAGACCAACACTAACCAATAATATGCTCAAACCGTACTAGAGATGCAAAACCATACATTGGTTAAGTACACTCTTATCCTACTAATCCATTTCAACTAAAATCATGTACCGACACTTTTCATAGATTTCATTTCATTGTCACTCTCAAACTTTGCATTCATCTCATTCTTCTTTCTTATTTTTGAAACATGCCTGAGCAAATTGTATCTGGTGTTGCTGAAAACCTCATTAACAGGTGACTTCACTTCACTCTTAACCCTTTATCTGATATTCCTTCCATTCAAATTATCTAATATATATACTAATACTATAAAAGAAGTATCAAAATGAAAACATGGCTAAGTTGGCATGATGCTAATTTTTCTTTTGTCAGGTTGGCTTCTGCAGCTTTTCGAGAATTCGGAAGGATTTATGGTGTTATGGATGAATTGGAAAGGCTTAAGAGTACTCTTGACTCCATCAAAGCTGTGCTCCTTGATGCTGAAGACAAACAACAACAAAATCATGCGGTTCAAGTATGGATAAGAAGACTCAAAGATGATGTGATTCATCCTGCTGATAATTTGCTAGATGAATTTCTTATTCAAGATATGACTGATGAATCTCATAAGAACAAAATGACAAAGGTACTTCATTCCCTCTCTCTAAATAAGATTGCTTTTCGGAGTAGAATGGCTCATGGGATTGAAAAAATACAAAAGAAATTTAATGATGTTGTGAAAGATATGATTGGGTTGAATCTAAACCCAAATGCTGTGGTGGCTGAGCAAAGTAACAATGTAAATAGAGAAACTAGTTCTTATATGCCGGAATCAAATATCATCGGAAGAGAGGATGATAAAAAGAAGATCGTAAGCTTGTTGAGGCAATCACATGGAAATCAAAATGTCTCCGTGGTTGCTATTACAGGGATTGGTGGCTTGGGAAAGACAGCTCTTGCTCAATTGGTATATAATGATGCCGAAGTTGCAAAGATTTTTGAAAAGCATATGTGGGTATGTGTCTCTAATAAGTTTGATGTCAAAACTATTGTTAAGAAAATGTTGGAGTCATTAACTGAAAGCGAAATTAGCGATAAGTTACCATTGGAAAACATGCAGAAAATGCTTCGTGACAATTTAACGGGTAAGAAGTACTTGTTAGTCCTAGATGACATTTGGAATGAGAGTTTTGAAAAATGGACTCAATTGAGGATTTATTTGAAGTGTGGTGCTCAAGACAGTAAGGTTGTAGTGACAACTCGTACTAAAATTGTAGCACAAATAATGGGTGCAAGTGTCTCTTACACTCTGGATGGTTTGAATCCATTACAATCTTGGAGTTTGTTGAAGAACATTATTACAAATGGGGATGAGACTAAAGAAATGAATCATATTCTTGAACCAATTGGTAAGAAGATAGCAGAAAAGTGTAGCGGAGTTCCGCTTGTAATCAAAACACTGGGAGGCCTATTACAGGGTAAAAGTGAAAAAAAGGAATGGATTGCTATTTTACAAGGCGACTTTTGGAAATTATGTGAAGAGGAAGAAATCATCATGCCAGTGTTGAAACTAAGTTACCAAAACTTGTCGCCTCAACTAAGACAATGTTTTGCTCATTGCTCTTTATATCCTAAGGATCGGGTAATAGATAAGGATGAGTTGATTCAACTTTGGATGGCACAAGGTAATCTTGAATTTTCAGATGAAAAACAGACCATGGAAGCCATCGGTAACCATTTCGTGAATAATTTATTGATGAAGTCATTTTTCCAAGATGCTGAAGTAGATAGTGACCGTGATTTAACTAGTTTTAAAATGCACGATTTAATACATGATCTTGCCATGCAAGTAGCCGGCCACGATTGTTGTTACTTGGATAGTGAGACAAAAAGTGTTGTAGGAAGTCCCATGCATGTAATGTTCAGTGATGCTATTGGTTTGTTAGAATCATTGGATGCAAGCAGGGTGCGAACTTTAATTTTCGAGAACAACATTTCAGGAAATTGGTATGAGAAGGAATTGTCTGTGATTTCGAAATTCAAATACCTACGCTTTTTGAAGCTGTCATATTGTTCTATAAGTAAGTTGTGTGATTCAATTGGAAATTTGAAACATTTAAGATATCTTCAGTTGTGGTACTGTGCAGGACTAGAAGGCATTTTCAAATCTATTAGTAACATTGTTTGTCTTCAAACACTTATATTGGTTGAGTGTCGAGTATTTGAATTTTCTACAAAAGATGTCTTAAGTTTAATTAATTTGAGATATCTTCATATTGAAAATTTAAAAGCATTTAAAGAGAAGAAGACAACGGTTGGATTCGGAAAATTAAGCCTGGGGGAGCAGTATAAGGGTTTCATTTTTACCAACTGGCTTTCGTCCCTCACAAACATTGTGAAAATATTTCTTAGGAACTGTCAAGGTGTGCAATATCTCCAACCAATGGAACGTCTCCCATTCCTGAAGTATCTTTTTATAGGCGACCTTCATGAGTTGGAGTACATATATTATGAAGAGTCTCTTTTGTCTGAAGCATTCTTCCCTTCTTTGGAGGTTCTCAGAATTTTTAGATGCGAGAAGTTGAAGGGATGGTCGAGGATAAGGGATGAAAACTCTTCACAATCATATCATCTCTCCTTTTCGCCTTGTCTTTCTTACTTAACTATTGTTGATTGTCCAATGTTGACTCACATGCCTACTTTTCCAAACCTCGACAAGAAATTGGATTTCTTTGATTGTAATACGGACACATTAGAAGCAACATTAAACATGGTAAAGTCGAATTCTTCGATTGAATTCCCTCCACTTTCCTTGCTAAAATTCTTGATTCTTGGCGGACACGAGCTGGACGTGAAAACACTCCCAAATAATTGGATGGAAAATCTGACTTCTCTGAAACATCTTGAATTTTATAATCTTCCAAATCAAACATTTCAAGAAATTGAAGCTTGGTTTGAGGAAAGACTCAACTATCTTCCTTCCCTGCAAAAGATTAAAATTTCTCAATGTTTCGAGCTAGAGGCATTTCCTGTTTGGATTTGCAATCTCTCGTCACTTCAGCATATAACCATTTCGGAATGTCAAATTTTAGCTTCACTGCCCGATGGAATGCCTCATCTTACCAACTTACAGACCCTTGAAATCATTCAAAGTCCCCTTTTAGTTGAAGAATGCCGGAAAGAAACAAGTGCAACATCTCTCAAAATTGCTCACATCCCAAACATAATCTTAAAGTGATCTTCTCTTATAGGTACCAATATCTTCTTAAAACCACTTGCTAAACTTATTTGGTGTCCATTGTTTTATTTTCTAGAACTTCAAGAAGTAAATAGATTTGTAAATGGCTTTGTTGGATATGTATCAATGTCCTATCATGTTGATTTTTCTTTCTAACCTCAAAAAATGCCTTCTCACTTTTCTATTATGTTCGTGTCTTAATTTGCTATTGCACTTATTTTCTTTGCCAATACATATTTTTTACGAAGTTTCATTGTTGGTGAAGTATGCTTGAACAAATGTGCTATTGTTGAAGTCATGGAAGAATGGTTGAAGTGACAATGTCTGGCCAATATGTCACTCATGATTCTATAGAGCAAAATTATTGTCTTCACCAGTTTTAGTTACTTACTTTTGCGTTTGTGGCATGACAGTTATCTAGCTGATGCGATCTATATGTTCACGAATGCTGATGGAAATGTAGCCGCAACCAATCCCAAAGGTGTGGCTAGAAGTCACTGCTAGCTTAGTACATGTGTGTATCAATTGGATCATTGAGTAAAGGAAATCAGAGATATGGCTTCACCTCCTTCGACGCCACTCTCTCTTGAAATAGTTGTTGATGGTGCTAGTGTATCTCAGTAGTTGCTACTGTATCTCAAAATGATAATGAGTTGTTGTAATGGTTAGTAATTGGATAAATAGTTTATGTAATAGTATTTGTTGCCAGTGTAATGTTAGTAAGAAATTGTCGTATATTGTTATCTAAGGCTCTATATTTCTCAATTAGAACATGTTAAAGCTTTAGATGCACATTCTTTTCTAACCCGTACAACAAAAATCATCAACTTTTATAATATATCACAAAGATAAACGATAAATGAGCACCATCTCTTAATTAAAAGCATATCGAAAACTGTCGGTTTTTATTTTGGGTTTTCGGGTATAAACTGGATTGTAACCGGATCCAAAAATAAAATATGGAAGGATAATTTATAAATGAACCTGTAGATAACCACTTAATTATATCCATATATTTAAAATAGACTTGAATTTAGTTATGAATTTGGGTCTAATAACCGGATATTTTGCGCACCATTGCTTGGATTCCGTTTTTATCCATACGCTTGTCAAGTAAAGTCTTATTTTGATGCTTTTCCTAGGGTTCAAATTTTTCCATACATTGGTCAAGTATTATTCTGATACTTTTCCTAGAGTTCATTTTTGTCTATACGTTGGTCAAGTAAAGTATTATTCTGATACTTTTCTTAGATTTTCTTTTAGCCCAACCATTACATAACTACAATCATGTACCAACACTTTTCATAAATTTCATTTCTTTGCCACTCTCAAACTCCGCATTGATCTGATACTTCTTTCTTATTTTTGAACGATGGCTGAGCAAATTGTATCTGGTTTTGCCGAAAACCTCATTAACAGGTGACTTGATTTCATTCTCAACCATTTATCTAATATTTCTTACATTCAAATTATCATACATAGTTGTTTATTATTACTATCAAAGAAGTATCTAAATAAAAACAAGGCTAAGTTGGTATGCTGATAATTTTTATCTTGTCAGGTTGGCTTCTGCTGCTTTTCGTGAATTTGGAAGGATTTACGGTGTTCTGGATGAATTGGAAAGTCTTAGAAAAACTGTTGACTCCATTAAAGCTGAGATTCTTGATGCCGAGGACAAGCAACAACAAAATCGTGCCATACAGCTATGGATAAGAAGACTCAAAGATGATGTGCTCCACCCTGCAGATGATTTGCTTGATGAATTTTTTATTCAAGATATGAGACACAAAATTGATGAATCTCATAAGAACAAACTGACACAGGTACTTCATTCCTTCTTTCCAAATAAGATTTGTTTTCGCAGTAGAATGGCTCATAAGATTGAAAAAATACAAAAGAAATTTAATGATGTTAAGAAAGATATGATTGAGTTGAATCTAAATCGAAAGGTTGTGGTGGTTGAACATAGTAACAATGTAAAGAGGGATACTAGTTCATATGTGATAGAATCAGATATCATTGGAAGAGAAGATGATAAAAACAAGATTATAAGCTTGTTGAGGAAACCACATGGAAATCAAAATGTCTCTGTGGTTGCTATTGTTGGGATTGGTGGTTTGGGGAAGACAGCTCTTGCTCAGTTGGTATACAATGATGCTGAAGTAAAAGATGTTTTTGAAAAACGTATGTGGGTATGTGTCTCTGATAACTTTGATGTCAAAACTATTCTTAAGAAAATATTGGAGTCATTAACCTATAGCAAAGACTATGATAAGTTATCACTGGAAGAGTTGCAAAATATGCTTCGTGACAATTTAACGGGTGAGAAATACTTGTTAGTCCTAGATGACATTTGGAACGAGAGTTTTGAAAAATGGGCTCAGTTGAGGACTTACTTGATGTGTGGTGCTCAAGGCAGTAAGGTTGTTGTGACAACTCGTAGCAAAATTGTAGCACAAACAATGGGTGTAAGTGTCCCCTATACTCTGAATGGTTTGAATCCAATAGAATCTTGGAGTTTGTTGAAGAAAATTATCACATTTGGGGATGAGAATAAAGGAGTGAATCAAAATCTTGAGCCGATTGGAATGAAGATAGCTGAAAAGTGCAGGGGTGTTCCACTAGCAATCAGAACGTTGGGAGGTCTATTACAGGGTAAAAGTGAAAAAAAGGAATGGATTACAGTTTTACAAGGTGACTTTTGGAAATTATGTGAAGATGAAGAAAGCATCATGCCAGTGTTGAAAATAAGTTACCAAAACTTGTCGCCTCAACTAAGACAATGTTTTTCTTGTTGCTCTTTATATCCCAAGGATTGGCAAATTGAGAAGGATGAATTGATACAACTATGGATTGCACAAGGTTATCTTGAATTTTCAGATGAAAAGCAGGACATGCAAGATATTGGTGACCAATTCATCAATATTTTCTTGATGAAGTCATTTTTCCAAGATGCTGTGTTTGTTGGTGGTAAATTATATTGCTTTAAAATGCATGACTTAATACATGATATTGCAATGCAAGTAACCGGTAATGATTGTTGTTATTTGGATAGTGAGACAAAAAGACTTGTAGGATGTCCCATGCATGTAATGTTGGAAAGTGATGCTATTGGTTTGTTAGAGTCCGTGGATGCAAGTAGGGTGCGGACTTTAATTTTCGAGGACAACTTTTTAGGGAATGGGAATGAGAAAGAATTGGTTCTTATTTCCAAATTCAAATACCTACGCTTTTTGAAGTTGTTGAATTGTTCTATAATTAAGTTGTGTGATTTAATTGGAAATTTGAAGCATTTAAGATTTCTTAAGTTACAGCGCTGTAAAGGAGTAGAAGGTATTTTCAAATCTATAAGTAGTATTGTTTGTCTTCAAACATTTATATTGACTGGGAGTCTACATCTTGAATTTTCTATAAAAGATTTCTTCAGTGTAATCAATTTGAGATATCTCTATATTGAAAATTTAAATGCGTTTCAAGAGAAGAAGACAACGTGTGGATTTGGAAAATTAAGCCTTGGGGAGCGGTATAAGTGTTTAACTTTTTCCAAGTGGCTTTCTTCACTCACAAGCATTGTTTATGTGAATCTTCATAACTGTAAAGGTGTGCACTTTCTTTCACCCATGGAACGTCTTCCGTTCCTAAAGTCCCTAATTATTGGTGGCCTTGATGAATTGGAGTACATATATTTTGAAGAACCTTTTTTGCCTGAAGAATTCTTCCCTTCTATGGAGAACCTCGAAATTATTAATTGTGTAAATCTAAAGGGATGGAGGAGGATAAGGGATGATATCATTTATGATGATAACTCTTCACAATCATGTCATCTCTCCTTTTTGCCTTGTCTTTCTTCTTTAACTATCATTCAATGTCCAATGTTGACTCACATGCCTACTTTTCCAAACCTCGACAAGAAATTAGTTTTCTGGGATTGTAATATGGACCCATTGGAAGCAACATTAAACGTGGTAAAATCAAATTCTTCGATTGTATTCCCTCCACTCTCCATGCTAGAACACCTGGAACTTAGCGGACGTCAGCTGGATGTTAAAACACTCCCAGATAATTGGATGCAAAATCTAACTTCTCTCAAGCATCTTAAATTTTACAATCTTCGAAATCAAACATTTCAAGAAATTGAATTTTGGTTTAAGGACAGACTCAACTATCTTCCTTCCCTGCAAAAGATTACAATTTTTGATTCTACTCTAGAGGCATTTCCATTTTGGATTTGCAACCTCTCTTCACTTCAACATGTCTCCATTCTGCTCTGTCTATTTTTAGCTTCATTGCCCGATGGAATGCGTCGCCTTGCCAACTTACAAACCCTAGAAATCATTCATTGCCCCAGTTTAATTGAAGAATGCCGGACAAAAACAAGTGCAACATGGGCCAATATTGCTCACATCCCAAACATAATCTTAGAGTGATATTCTTACTAAAGGTAACCATATCCTCTTAAAACCACTTGTTAAATTTATTTGGTGTCGTTTGTTTGATTTTCTAGAACTTCACAAGTAAATAGCTTCCATTATTTGTAAATGGCTTAGTTAGATATGCATCAATGTCCTTATAGACTCAAAAACTGCGTTATCACTCTTTAAATATGATTGTGTCTTGAGTCTTAATTTCTTATTGCACTAATTTCTTGGCCAATAACTTTGTTTTAGCTAGTTTCATTTCATATGTGTGCCTTCTATTTTTCTGCCGAATTTCAATACTGTTCACCAATTTTTAATGGTTCATGTGTCATTCGATTTGGTTTAAACGAAAAATTGCATCTCCAAAGTTATGTCTCGTTTTAAATCACAAAATATGCTCTTTAAACAAACCTTTATTTAAAATTAACGTAAAAGAGTTGTTAAACATATTTCAGTTTCACATCAAAGTGACTATGCATGGCAACAAGTTGTATCAACATTTCGACCTATAGCCTGAAATATACTTATATTCATATTTAACAGGTTTTGGGTGTACATGGTTCGAATTTGCATGCATTTTCCTTTTAATTTTTTATTAGTATTTCTAAACATGCAAAATAGAATAAGGCTTCTTTGGTTTTGATCCATAAGTTGTCACTTATAATCTTCACGTCAAATCTATAAAAAAAAAATTAATTTGTTGAAAGTTTTTGAATTACTTGTAGGATTCCAGAAACTTCAAGAAGCCGTTTAGACATTCACATGAATACTGTGGAAATGTAGCAACTAGCTAGCAGCTTCAACTGATCTAGTTGTTCTGAAATGTGTGGCTTAAAAAGGATTGGATTATTGGTGTTGTGTCTCAAAGTATTGTATGTAATAGTATCTGTAATGCAAACTCTGTTGATTGCCGCTGTAACGGTAGTAAGAAGTTGTTGTATATTTTTAATGCTTTCTGTGTGATTCACATTCTTCTGATCATTTCAAAATCAAATTACTGTCAAAATTAACTTGTTATGGTAAATTCTTGAGGTTGTACTTCTGAACTAGAATCCAAACCAGAAATCATTTCATAAAAACTTACTGCTCAGGCTATGGCCCTATAATCCAAACCAGATACAGTGACATTATTAGCCATCACTTTTATGAGATTGCAATTCTCAACACTTGTAATTATGTCCCTTTAAAAACTTATGTTCAGACTATGGCCCTATAAAAACTTATTATACAAGGGATAAAAATTTCATTCTCTTGTTCCGTCCAAACCAGAGACGAAGAAATATGTACTAAAATAGATATACTGACTGTTAAATTGAGAAAAATGATTGTGTTCACAACTTTTAGTTACTTACCTCACCATTGTGTTTGTGTCATGGCAAGTATCTTGCTGATGCCATCTACATGTGCATGAATGCTGATGGAAATATAGCCGCAATCAATCCCAAAGGTGTGGCCAAAAAGTGACCTCTAGTATTGTGCTGTGAACTATGAAGCTCCGACACGCCAATCAGGAGGCGCGTCTCTGTACCAGACATGTATCGGACACCAACACACGTACGACACGTATCAGACACATTTTTGAAGTATCCAACGGAAAATGAAGATAAAAATGTAACGGACACGGATACGACAAACTATTTCAAATAACGAACACATCAACCTCTCAAAATTTTCAGAATTTAAAAAAAATAAAAATGTTTTTTTTATCTTTTGTATTTCATTTCTCCACTATAAAAACAACTCGTATTTTTTGTTTTTTCATCTTCTCTGTTTGTTTTCATCTTCTTTATTTGTTTTCATCATTGTTGCACGCCAGTATTCCACCTCGCCATCGTTAGTATTCCAGTCCTTCTCTTCCGATACTTAGAGGTTGAACAACTTGATGAAAATACGACATTTCATTATAATGAATAGTAGAAATATATTTGTACAAAAAATAATTAAATTTCTTGTATCATTATTGGTGCTTACTTGAGTGTCTACAAACTTTTATTCAATGTACAAACTAAATTATTGTTTATCTTTAACTTTAAAGCACATGAGTTGCTCCAAAGGACTAGACCAACATGTGAAGCACAAGTACACGTCTAAGGCAAAGTACTAGTACCAAGTACGTATATGGTTCCCGTATGGTATGTATCAAGTCCGTATTTTTTTCTTTTCCGTTTGGTACCCGCGTTGGTACACGATTGTATATGGTTCCCGTATGGTATGTATCAAGTCCGTATTTTTTTCTTTTCCGTTTGGTACCCGCGTTGGTACACGATTGATAGGCGCATCTAGGAAAAATACAATTTTTTTCCTTCAGTCAAACTAATTTCGGCCATTTAATTGTACGCGCATTCAGTTTAAATTTAATGTTTTTAAATTTATCTATAAAAGGAGAAGTAAAAAGGCAATTCCATATAGTCTTTCATCTTTTATTTCCATAAATTATTAACACATTTTAAGTCTTTTTTTTTATGTTATTGAGTCAATCTTGATTCTTTTTGAAAAATATTGCTTTTTAATTTAATCTTATCCTGATGCTTTTCCTAAACTTCATTTTTGTCCAACCATTACAAAAGTACAATCTTATCTTGATGCTCTCTTCCTATACTTCATTTTTGTCAAACCATTACTACAACAGACACTTTTCATAGAGTTCATTTCACTGTCCTATTTTTGAACAATGGCTGAACAAGTTCCATATGGTGTTGCTGAAAGCCTCATTAACAGGTGACTTTATTTCATTCTAAACTCTTGATCTAATATCAAAACTAGTTGTTTATTATTATCATTATTACTATAAAAGAAGTATCTAAATGATTGATAATGTTTTTTTTTCTTTTGTCAGGTTGGCTTCTGCTGCTTTTCGTGAATTTGGGCGGATTTATGGAGTTATGGATGAATTGGAAAGGCTTAAGAATACTGTTGAGCTCATCAAAGCTGTGCTCCTTGATGCTGAAGACAAACAACAACAAAATCATGCCATACAGATCTGGATAAGACGACTCAAAGATGGTGTGCTTCATCCTACTGATGACTTGCTAGATGAGTTTCTTATTCACGATCTGAAACATAAAACTGATGAATCTCACAACAACACAATGACAAAGGTACTTCATTCCTTATCTCCAAGTAAGATTGCTTTTCGTGGTAGAATGGCCCGTGGGATTGAAAAAATACAAAAAAAGTTTAATGATATTGTGAAAGATATGACTGCGTTGAATCTAAACCCAAATGTTGTGGGAGCTGAGCAAAGTTGCAATGAAAAGAGAGAAACTAGTTCTTTTGTGTTGGAATCGGATATCGTTGGAAGAGAAGATGATAAAAACAATATTATAAACTTGTTGAGGCAACCACGTAGTAATCAAAATGTCTTTGTGGTTGCTATTGTTGGGATTGGTGGTTTGGGGAAGACAGCTCTTGCTCAGTTGGTATACAATGATGCTGAAGTAAAAGATATCTTTGAAAAACGTATGTGGCTATGTGTCTCTGATAACTTTGATGTCAAAACTATTCTTAAGAAAATGTTGGAGTCATTAACCAAAGGCAACATTGATGATATGTTATCATTGGAAGAGTTGCAGAATATGCTTCACGACAATTTAACGGGTAAGAAATACTTGTTAGTCCTAGATGACATTTGGAACGAGAGTTTTGAAAAATGGGCTCAGTTGAGGACTTATTTGATGTGTGGTGCTCAAGACAGTAAGGTTGTTGTGACAACTCGTAGCAAAATTGTAGCACAAACAATGGGTGTAAGTGTCCCATATACTCTAAATGGTTTGAATCCAATAGAATCTTGGAGTTTGTTGAAGAAAATTATCACATTTGGGGATGAGAATAAAGGAGTGAATCAAATTCTTGAGCCAATTGGTATGGAGATAGCAGAAAAGTGCAGGGGTGTTCCACTAGCAATCAGAACGGTGGGAGGCCTATTACAGGGTAAAAGTGAAAAAAAGGAATGGATTACTGTTTTACAAGGTGACTTTTGGAAATTATGTGAAGATGAAGAAAGCATCATGCCAGTGTTGAAAATAAGTTACCAAAACTTGTCGCCTCAACTAAGACAATGTTTTTCTTGTTGCTCTTTATATCCCAAGGATTGGCAAATTGAGAAGAATGAATTGATACAACTGTGGATGGCACAAGGTTATCTTGAATTTTCAGATGAAAAGCAGGCCATGGAAGATATTGGTGACCAATTCATAAATATTTTCTTTATGAAGTCATTTTTCCAAGATGCTCGGTTTGATGGTGATGATAAATTATGTCGCTTTAAAATGCATGACTTAATGCATGATATTGCAATGCAAGTAGCCGGCAATGATTGTTGTTATTTGGATAGTGAGACAAAAAGACTTGTAGGATGTCCCATGCATGTAATGTTGGAAAGTGATGCTATTGGTTTGTTAGAGTCCGTGGATGCAAGTAGGGTGCGGACTTTAATTTTCAACAACAGCTTTTTAGGGAATGGGAGTGAGAAAGAATTGGTTCTTATTTCCAAATTCAAATACCTACGCTTTTTGAAGTTGTTGAATTGTTCTATAATTAAGTTGTGTGATTTAATTGGAAATTTGAAGCATTTAAGATTTCTTAAGTTACAACACTGTGAAGGAGTAGAAGGCATTTTCAAATCTATAAGTAGCATTGTTTGTCTTCAAACATTTATATTGACTGGGAGTCAAGTATTTGAATTTTCTATAAAAGATTTCTTAAGTGTAATCAATTTGAGATATCTTTATATTGAAAATTTAAAAGTGTTTCAAGAGAAGAAGAAGACAACACGTGGATTTGGAAAATTAAGCCTAGGGGAGCGGTATAAGTGCTTAACTTTTTCCAAGTGGCTTTCTTCACTCACAAACATTGTTTATGTGTCTCTTTATTACTGTAAAGGAGTGCACTATCTTTCACCCATGGAACGTCTTCCGTTCCTAAAGTCCCTAATTATAGGTGGCCTTGATGAATTGGAGTACATATATTTTGAAGAACCCTTTTTGTCTGAAGAATTCTTCGCTTCTATGGAGAACCTCGAAATTATTAATTGTGTAAATCTAAAGGGATGGAGGAGGATAAGGGATGATATCATTTATGATGATAACTCTTCACAATCATGTCATCTCTCCTTTTTGCCTTGTCTTTCTTCTTTAACTATCATTCAATGTCCAATGTTGACTCACATGCCTACTTTTCCAAACCTCGACAAGAAATTGGTTTTCTGGGATTGTAATATGGACCCATTGGAAGCAACATTGAACACGGTAAAATCCAATTCTTCGATTGTATTCCCTCCACTCTCCATGCTCGAACACTTGGAACTTAGCGTACCTGAGCTGGATGTTAAATCATTCCCAGATAATTGGATGCAAAATCTAACTTCTCTCAAGCATCTTAAATTTTACAATCTTGGATATCAAGCATTTCAAGAAATTGAATTTTGGTTTAAGGACAGACTCAACTATCTTCCTTCCCTCCAAAAGATTGTAATTTTTGATTGTTGGCTACGTGAATTTCCAGTTTGGATTTGCAACCTATCTTCACTTCAACATGTCTCCATTCGGTCCTGTAGTTTGTTAACTTCACTGCCCGATGAAATGCGTCGCCTTGCCAACTTACAAACCCTAGAAATCATTTATTGCCCCAGTTTAATTGAAGAATGCCAGACAGAAACAAGTGCAACATGGGCCAATATTGCTCACATCCCAAACATATTCTTATATTCTTACTAAAGGTACCCATATCCTCTTAAAACCACTTGTTAAATTTATTTGATGTAGTTTGTTTGATTTTCTAGAACTTCAGAAGTAAATAGCTTCCATTATTTGTAAATGGCTTAGTTAGATAGGATTGTGTCTTGAGTCTTAATTTGTTATTGCACTTGTTTTCTTAGCCAATAACTTTTTTAGCTAGTTTCATTTCATATGCATGCCTCCGAATTTTAATATTGCTCACCCCAATTTTTAGGTAATAATGCGTCAGTACACTGTCTCTTGATAAACATTGTACTGATGCAATTGTTGAAGGATGAACTACGCTTGAAGGAACATGCTATTGTTGAAATCATGCCAACTTAGCCACTGTGGAAATGTAGCAGTCTAGCAGCTACAATTGATCTAGTTGTTCTAAAAAGGATTGGTGATCTTATTGTATTTATTGGTGTTGTGTCTCAAAGTATTTTATGTAATGCAAACTCTGTTGCTTGCCGCTGTAATGGTAGTAAGAAGCTTTCTGTGTGATTCTTTGTATTGTTACGGAATGAATGGAGCAAAGCTTGTGACCATTTCAATGTTGTAGGAATACATAGCTTATAGGCTTCAGTAGTTTAAAAATCAAAATACTGTCAAAATTAACTTATTATGCTAAATACTTGAGGTTGTACTTATGAACTAGAATCAAAACCAGAAATCATTTCATAACTTTTTTGGAAAGTATCAAGGAGACTGAAAAGGAAGTATTGAACTAGATACAGTGACATTATTAACTATCAACACTTTTGCAATTGTAAATATGTCCCTATACAAAGTTACTGTTCCGGCTATGGCCCAATAAAAACTTCTCATACCATTGTTCTTTCCAAACCAGATGCGAAGAAATATGTAATAAAATAGATATACTGATTGTTAAATTGAGAAAAGTTATTGAGTTCACAACTTCTAGTTACTTACCTTACCTATCTAGCTGGTGTCATCAACATGTGCATGAATGCTGATGGAAATGTAGCCGCAATCAATCCCAAAGGTATGGCCAAAAGTGACCTCTAGTATTGTGCTGTGAGTATTAATTGGATCATTGAGTAAAGAAAATGAGAGATATTGCTTCCCCTCGACGACTCTGGTGATGATAGTCTTCACATCCATTTCAGATCACTAATAAACCCTTTAAATCCTTGAAGTTGTTTCTCAGATTTCAGGTGGAAAGAAAATTGGATTTCTGTCACATTAGAAACATACAAATTACAATCACTCTAACCAAAATCTAAAGCAAGACACTAGGAAAAGAAACATAGGGAAACATGATGTGATAGGCTCTAAAAGAGAGCACTATCAAAACTAATAGAAAAATAAAGGCCCAAATGCTAAAAGATTAATGGTAATTTTTTCTCATACTCCATAAATTATCCTCATACCCCAGGACCAAAATGCCCTCGTATAAATAAAAAGAATCACTTTTACACCCCCACGCTTTAGAACTCTTCCGAATCTCACAAAAAACTCGTCCAAATCATAGCAGATTTCACAACTCTTCCGGTTCTGAAATAACACCAGAACAAATCAAGCGAGTCTTTCGGTTTTATACTTTAAACCATAACACTTTTCCCAGTCTTTTGGTTTTGTGTTTTGATCCAGACCACTTTGGAAAACTCTTTTGGTTTGTGAAGTTTACATGCCATAACTCCTTCACAAAGTATTCCGGTTTGGGTTTATTTTTTAATTTTTTTATGTATTTTTTGTTATTTTGACAGTGGCCGAACACGAGGCAAGGACGGTTGCATTTCATATCGTAGTTTATGACGAGACGTTCCACCGATGTTGGCAGCACCTCGATCCACTCCACGGCCAGATGACTATCTATGAGAGTTGTAAGATACGTCTTTTCTGATAAAATACGAGCATCATATTGCTCGACATTTATGGTTCGGTGAGGTAAGTAAAAGAAATTTATTTCATATTGAATAATTTTATAATTTTAATTGTATTTTATAAAAGACTCGACAATGTTATTAATTAGTAAATCACATTTAGGGTAAAAATTAAATGCATGCTTACACCAACACTTAGGAGGTACTCCCAATAGCCATGACCAAGCCTTTTGATCCACTTGCTTCAATTCATTCATCTTTTGCATCCAGGCTTGATAATAAGTTGTTTTGGTTGCACCCATCATTAGATCTCTTATCAATGAACCACCTCCAAACATCTTCTAGAAATTTGCAAACAAGTGTCTCTCAATAAACATTTGTAAATGAGAATATATTGAAAACTAATGACTACTAACCTTTTGTTGATCTGAAATAAAGACATATCTATCGTCTTTTCCAACATCTTTCATTAACAATTGTATAAGCCACCTATAGCTATCCTTTGTTTCAGTTTCCACGACACTAAAGGCCAATGGGAAATATTGGTCGTTGGGGTCCCTATCAACAACTATTAAGAGTTGCCCTCTATATTTGGTCTTCAAGTGACACCCATCAACCCCAACAGATGGTATACAACCATTTATGAACCCTTTTTTACATCCATCAAAACAAAAGTAAAAAGAACCAAAGCTTAACTCGATTGTTGGGATTGGTCTATCAATGTTGATCTTCACAGTATTCTCAGTATTTACCCTTTGCAACTCATTAGCATATCTCCATTGGATAGCATATTGATTGTCTGTATCTCCCTCAATTATCTTCTTTGCTATCAACCTTGCGTTCCATGCCCGAGCCACAGTTATTCCCACTGAATAATTTTGTCTCATGTTATATCACAAATCCTCACTGTTACATAGGGGGTGTGGAACAAAACTCGCTCTAATGGTAGGGGCAACGTATATTTAACCCTTTATAAAACTGTTACATAGTGTTTTGACATTTAATAATATATTAGATTAAGACTCGCGCAATGTGTGGGATTGAGATGAATTATTTAAGTAATATTAAATTAGATATTTTAATTTTGTCTACTCTATAAGTTAAGACAATAAGATGAAGAGAGTATTAAAAAAAAATACAATTTTAAGTGAAAAAATATATAAGACATCAAAATTAAAAAGAAAAATGTAAAATAAGAGTATAAAATTCATGTAGTTTTTTATTGCTTTATTTTTCACTTATCCAACATACTTTAAAATGTTTTTTCATCATTATAAAAATGGAATATATTTCACATTTACTATGTAACAAAATTAAACGGTCGACGTTAGATCTAAGATAAATCAATTTATGGCTCAAAACTAATATTATTATAATAGAATCTTTGTTGGAGTGTTGTTAGCATATAAAAAAAATATTTTCTTGGAAGTTGGAAGCCAACGTTATTTTAATTTAAAATTTTTTAGCATGTGAGTACAGCTTAATAAAATTCAATTTAATACAGTACATCTTTTTATAAAAAATAATTTCAGACAACAGCACTATCTAGAAAACATAAAAAAGAAACAACTTTATTCAAAATTTCTTGTTTGAGTCAATGGAGAACGTGAGCATAGTGGATTTGTGTGCACAAAGAGTATCAAAATTTCTTGTTTGAATCAATGGAGAACGTGAACATAGTGGATTTGTGTGCACAAAGAGTATTAAACTCAATATTTCTAAGACCCCTTCCATTGGTGAACAAGAATCATATAATGGAGTAAGGATCCTCTCCATTTCTCAAAAGAAATGGAGGTGTCCATTACTATAGTTTTCGAGAAAATAAATGATATAAATGCACGTATTTTTAAAAGTGGTGACATTAATTACACATTTATACACCAAAACCTTAGTAATGGACACCTCCATTTCTTTTGAGAAATGGAGAGGATCCTTACTCCATATAATGACCTGTTTCTAGAGTTCATTCTTCACCATTCTCAAACTCACTCACTCACTCACTCTTCATCAATCTGCTACTATTAATGGCTGAGCTAATTCCACATGGTCTTGCAGAGAGTCTCATTAAGAGGTGACTATGTCATTGCATTTTATTTTTTCAATATATACATGTGTAATATTATGTTACTACTATAAAACATGAGTAACTAACTAACTAACTTGTCATGATAATGTTTTTTTTTCTTTTGTCAGGTTGGCTTCTGCAGCCTTTCGCGAATTTGGAAAGATTTATGGTGTTATGGATGAATTGGAAAGGCTTAAGAATACTGTCGAGCTCATCAAAGCTGTGCTCCTTGATGCCGAGGACAAACACCAGCAGAATCGTGCCATACAGATTTGGGTAAGAAGACTCAAAGACGACGTGCTTCATCCTGCTGAAAACTTGCTAGATGAGTTTCTTATTCACGATCTGAAACACAAAACTGGCGAATCTCACAACAAAAAAATGAAAAAGGTACTTCATAGCTTCTCTCCAAATAATATTTCTTTTCGCAGTAGAATGGCTCACGAGATTGAAAAAATACAAAAGAAATGTAATGATGTTGCCAAAGATATGTCTCAGTTGAATCTGCACCCAAAACAAGTGGTGGTTCAACATAGTAACAATGTGAAGAGAGAAACTAGTTCTTCCGTGTTGGAATCAGATATCATCGGAAGACAAGATGATAAAAACAAGATCATAAGTTTGTTGAGGCAATCACATGATGAGAATCACCATGTCTCCGTGGTTGCTATTGTTGGGATTGGAGGATTGGGAAAGACAGCTCTTGCTCAATTGGTATACAATGTTGCTGAAGTGAAAAATATTTTTGAAAAGAGGATGTGGGTATGTGTCTCTGATAACTTTGATGTCAAAACTATTTTGAAGAAAATGTTGGAGTCATTAACGGAAAGCGAAATTAGTGATAAGCTATCACTGGAAAACTTGCAAAATATGCTTTGTCACAATTTAACTGGTAAGAGATACTTGTTAGTCCTAGATGACATTTGGAACAAAAGTTTTGAAAAATGGGCTCAATTGAGGACTTATTTGACGTGTGGTGCTCAAGGCAGTAAGGTTGTTGTGACAACTCGTTCTAAAATTGTAGCACAAACAATGGGTGTAAGTGCCCCGTATATTCTGAATGGTTTGAATCCAATCAAATCATGGAGTTTGTTGAAGAAAATAATTGCATATGGAGATGAGACTAAAGGAGTGAATCAAATTCTTGAACCAATTGGCAAGAAAATAGCAGAAAAATGCAGTGGTGTTCCACTAGCAATCAGAACGCTGGGAGGCCTTTTACAGGGTCAAAATGAAGAAAAGGAATGGAATTCTATTTTACAAGGCGATTTGTGGAAATTATGTGAAGACGAAGATAGCATCATGCCGGTATTGAATCTAAGTTACCAAAACTTGTCGCCTCAACTAAGACAATGTTTTTCTTATTTCTCTTTATATCCTAAGGATTGGCAAATGCAGACGGTTGAGTTGATTCCCTTGTGGATGGCACAAGGTTGTCTTGAAGTTTTAGATGAAAAGCAGACCATGGAAGATATTGGCAACCAATTCGTAAATATTTTTTTTGATGAAGTCGTTTTTACAAGATGCTGTGGTTGGTGATGACGGTAAATTAGTTTTTTTCAAAATGCATGATTTAATGCATGACCTTGCAATGCAAGTAGCCGACAATGATTGTTGTCACTTGGATAGTGATGCAAAAAGACTTGTAGGTAGTCCCATGCATGTAATGCTGAAAATTAATATGATTGGCTTGTTAGAGTCAGTAGATGCATGCAGGATGCGGACTTTGATTTTGCTACCAAACCATCAAGAGAGTAAGAGTGAGAATGAATTGCGTGTTATTTCAAAATTCAAATATCTACGCTTCTTGAAGCTGGCATTTTGTTCTTTAGGTAATTTGTGTGATTCTATTGGAAAATTAAAGCATTTAAGATATCTTAGGTTATTGGAATGTGTAGTACGAGAAGACCTTTTCAAATCCATAAGTAACATTGTTTGTCTTCATACACTAATACTAGAAAAGTGTGTAGGACTTGAATTCCCTACAAAAGATGTCTTAAGTTTAATCAATTTGAGACATCTTCATATTGAAAGTTTAGAAGCATTTAAAGAGAAGAAGACATCGTTTGGGTTTGGAAAATTAAGCATGGGGGAGAGGTATAAGAATTTAACTTTTTCCACTTGGCTTGTTTCACTCACAAACATTGTTAAAATATATCTTAGGGACTGTCAAGGTGTGCAGCATCTCCAACCAATGGAACGTCTCCCATTCCTAAAGTCACTTATTATAAGTAGCCTTGATGAATTGGAGTACATATATTATGAAGAGCCTCTGTTGTCTGAAACATTCTTCCCTTCTTTGGAGGTCCTCAAAATTTATGAATGTAAAAAGTTGATGGGATGGCGGAGGATAAGGGATGATATCATTTGTGATGACAACTCTTCACAATCATATCATCTCTCCTTTTCGCCTTGTCTTTCTTACTTAACTATCAATTGTTGTCCAATGTTGACTCACATGCCTACTTTTCCAAACCTCAAGGAAAATTTGTTTTTATTGGATTCTAATATGGACACATTGGGAGCAACATTAAACATGGTAAAATCAAATTCTTCGATTGAATTCCCTCCACTTTCCAAGCTAAAAGACCTGTTTCTTGGCGGACAAGAGTTGGACGTTAAAACACTCCCAAATGATTGGATGCAAAATCTGACTTCTCTCAAGCATCTTGTTTTTTATAAATTTTCAAATCAAACATTTCAAGAAATTGAAATTGGGTTAAAGGACAGACTCAATTACCTTCCTTCCATTCAAAAGATCGAAATTTCAGATTGTTCCGATCTAGAGGCATTTCCAGATTGGATTTGCAACCTCTCGTCACTTCAGCATATCAGCATTCACTACTGTAAAGTTTTAGCTTCACTGCCCGACGGAATGCCTCGCCTTTCTAAATTACAGACACTAGGAATCATTGCGTGTCCCCGCTTAATTGAAGAATGCCAGACAGAAACAAGTGCAACATGGTCCAAAATTGCTCACATCCCAAACATAATCTTAAAGCGGTCTCCTTATTAAAGGTACCAATATCCTCTTAAAACCACTTGCTAAATTTATTTGGTGTCTGTTGCTTTTGCACCTATTTTAAGGTAAACATGTGTCAGCACACTGACTCAATAAAGATCATACTGATGCAATTGTTGAGTGGTGCACTAGGCTTGAATAAATATGCAATTGTTAAAGTCATGGAAAAATAATTGAAGTGAGAATGTCTGACAATACTTATTTGAAGGATGTTGTGATGCTTATATGATTAAAATGTACTGCTAAGTTTGATGCTGTGTGAGTCATATAGTTGTTATCTTGCTAATGTTAAAGTCAATTCTTAGTTTAATATTGCTTGTATAGTTCACAGATGGGGTGAGTCATATATTTTCCCATGTATGTCTGTGGTGAGTCATATATTCTCTCTGCTTACCTTTGTGTTTGTGTCAGGGCAAGTATCTATAAATGCATGAATGTTGAAGGAAATGAAGCTGCAATCGATCCCAAAGGTGTAGCCAAAGGTGACTGCTAGTGTTGCGCTGTGTGTGGATGGCTTATTACATCTGTGGATCATCAAGTGAAGGAAATGAGAGATATAGCTTCATAGCTTCGCCTCCTTTGATGCCACCGTCTCTTCAAATAGTTTGTTTAGTTGATGATGATGCTAGTGTAATGTTCGTGTAATTGGGAAAAAATGATTGGTGCTCTTTTGGTATTTAATTGGTGTTGTATCTAAAAATAGCTTATGTAATTGTACCGGTTAATGCAAACTCTGTTGCTTGTTGCTGTAATGGTAGTAAGAAGTTGCTATAAGTGCTTGAATGCTGATTGAAATAAAGTTGAAATCATTCCCAAAGGGGACTTCTAGTGTTGTGATGTGTGTAATATTAACTGGATCAATGAGTAAGAGAATTGAGATTGTCTCTTGAAATAGTTGTTGATACTTGATGATGCTACTGTATCTTGACATGTTGTAATGGTAGTAATTAGGAAAAAAGATTGGTACTCTTGTGGTATTTTGTTAATGTAATAATATCTTATACAATGGTATTTTAGTTTATGAAATAGATATGTTTCCAATGTAATTAAACATAACCATTTTTCACTGTATTTTGTTGAACATTAATATCAAAAACAGCCACTGGTTTTTGTTGCAATTTAATAGGCGACTCCAATTCAGCATCCTGGATGTACTCCACTGTTTTTGACAATTATGTATAAACAAAAGTCTTTTATATCTCCCTTACGCTTTGCAGATACAAGAATGTACAACTTTACATTCAAGGCAGAATGGAGCAAAGCTTACGAACATTTCTCATTAAAAAATAATTATAACCTTTCAAATACTCTAAATCAGTAAATCCATCTCACAAATGTGGCTCATCCCACGAACAAATCACTAATAGTCACATGGACCACACGGTAACCAGTTACTCCAATGATGAGATCACATGATCGAATCATGACCCGCTAATGACAATTAGGAGGTGAACCTCAACTACATAGCCTGTTTTTGGACCCAGGGTCCCTTCCACATCACCTGTAGAAAAGAACCTACACTCAGGTGAAAGGTACAACTTGCATTCTGTAAACATCTAAACTCCTCTAAAACTCTCTCCGACTTAAAGTTTGAGGGGATGGAAGAGGATGAGGGACGATGTTAATGATCTTTGTAACTCTTCACATTTATATATTCTCTCATTTCCTCGTCTTTCTCAATTAGAGAATTATCTATGTTTGAGGTTGACTTATATGCCTACTTTTCCAAAACTTGACAAGACATTGAGTTTTACACATTCAAAAGTGGAGGCATTGGAAGCGACACTAAACATCGACACTTCAAAATGTTTGATTGAATTATCTCCTCTTTCCATGCTAAAATACTTGTAATTTAGTGGATTTGATCTGGATGTGAAAAGATTCCCAAAAGATTGAATTATGTGAAGATGAAGAAATCATCATGCCAGTGTTGAAACTAAGTTACCAAAACTTGTCGCCTCAACCAAGACAATGTTTTGCTCATTGCTCTTTATATCCTAAGGATCGGGTAATAGATAAGGATGAGTTGATTCAACTTTGGATGGCACAAGGTTATCTTGAATTTTCAGATGAAAAACAGACCATGGAAGACATCGGTAACCATTTTGTGAATATTTTATTGATGAAGTCATTTTTCCAAGATGCTGAAGTTGATAGTGACCGTGATTTAACTAGTTTTAAAATGCACGATTTAATGCATGATCTTGCCATGCAAATAGCTGGCCATGATTGTTGTTATTTGGATAGTGAGACAACAAGTGTTGTAGGAAGTCCCATGCATGTAATGTTCAGCGATGCTATTTGTTTGTTAGAATCATTGGATGCAAGCAGGGTGCAAACTTTAATTTTCGAGAACAACATTTCAGGAAATTGGTATGAGAAGGAATTGTCTGTAATTTCAAAATTCAAATACCTACGCTTTTTGAAGCTGTCATATTGTTCTATAAGTAAGTTGTGTGATTCAATTGGAAATTTGAAACATTTAAGATATCTTCAGTTGTGGTACTGTGCAGGACTAGAAGGCATTTTCAAATCTATTAGTAACATTGTTTGTCTTCAAACACTTATATTGGTTGAGTGTCGAGTATTTGAATTTTCTACAAAAGATGTCTTAAGTTTAATCAATTTGAGATATCTTCATATTGAAAATTTAAAAGCATTTAAAGAGAAGAAAACAACGGTTGGATTTGGAAAATTAAGCCTGGGGGAGCAGTATAAGGGTTTCATTTTTACCAACTGGCTTTCTTCCCTCACAAACATTGTGAAAATATTTCTTAGGAACTGTCAAGGTGTGCAATATCTCCAACCAATGGAACGTCTCCCATTCCTGAAGTATCTTTTTATAGGCGACCTTCATGAGTTGGAGTACATATATTATGAAGAGTCTCTTTTGTCTGAAGCATTCTTCCCTTCTTTGGAGGTTCTCAGAATTTTTAGATGCGAAAAGTTGAAGGGATGGTCGAGGATAAGGGATGAAAACTCTTCACAATCATATCATCTCTCCTTTTCGCCTTGTCTTTCTTACTTAACTATTGTTGATTGTCCAATGTTGACTCACATGCCTACTTTTCCAAACCTCGACAAGAAATTGGATTTCTTTGATTGTAATACGGACACATTAGAAGCAACATTAAACATGGTAAAATCGAATTCTTCGATTGGATTCCCTCCACTTTCCTTGCTAAAATTCTTGATTCTTGGCGGACACGAGCTGGACGTGAAAACACTCCCAAATGATTGGATGGAAAATCTGACTTCTCTCAAGCATCTTGAATTTTATAATCTTCCAAATCAAACATTTCAAGAAATTGAAGCTTGGTTTGAGGAAAGACTCAATTATCTTCCTTCCCTGCAAAAGATTAAAATTTCTCAATGTTTCGAGCTAGAGGTGTTTCCAGTTTGGATTTGCAACCTCTCGTCACTTCAGCATATAACCATTTCTGAATGTCAAATTTTAGCTTTACTGCCCGATGGAATGCCTCGTCTTACCAACTTACAGACCCTTGAAATCATTCAAAGTCCCCTCTTAGTTGAAGAATGCAGGAGAGAAACAAGTGCAACATCTCTCAAAATTGCTCACATCCCAAACATAATCTTAAAGTGATCTTCTCTTATAGGTACCAATATCTTCTTAAAACCACTTGCTAAACTTATTTGGTGTCCATTGTTTTATTCTCTAGAACTTCAGAAGTAAATAGATTTGTAAATGGCTTTGTTGGATATGTATCAATGTCCTAGCAGGTTGATTTTCTTTCTAACCTCAAAAAACGCCTTCTCACTCTTCGATTATGTTTGTGTCTTAATTTGCTATTGCACTTATTTTCTTGACCAATACATACTTTTTACCAAGTTTCATTGTTGGTGAAGTATGCTTGAAGAAATGTGCTATCGTTGAAGTCGTGGAAGAATAGTTGAAGTGACAATGTCTGGCCAATACTATGTCACTTATGATTCTATAGAGCAAAATTATTGTCTTCACCAGTTTTAGTTACTTACTTTTGCGTTTGTGGCATGACAGTTATCTAGCTGATGCGATCTATATGTTCACGAATGCTGATGGAAATGTAGCCGCAATCAATCCCAAAGGCGTGGCTAGAAGTTGCTGCTAGTTTTGTGCTGTGTATGGATGGATTAGTACATGCGTGTATTAATTGGATCATTGAGTAAAGGAAATCAGAGATATGGCTTCACCTCCTTCGATGCCACTGTCTCTTGAAATAGCTGTTGATGGTGCTAGTGTATCTCAATAGTTGCTACTGTATCTCTAAATGATAATGAGTTAAATGTTGTAATTTGTTATCTAAGGCTCTATATTTCTCAATTTGAACATGTATAAGCTTTAGATGCACATTCTTTTCTAACCCGAGGCATCAGAGGTTTGAAAATGTACAATAAAAATCATCAACTTTTATAATATTTCACAAAGATACATGATAAATGAGCACCATCTCTCAATTAAAAGCATATAGAAAACTGTCGGTTTTTATTTTGGGCTTTTGGATAAAAACTGATCCAAAAATAAAATATGGAAGGATAATTTAAAATGAACCAGTAGTTAACCACTTAATTAAATCCATATATTTAAAATCGATTTGGGTCTAATAACCGGATATTTTGCGCACCATTGCTTGGATTCCGTTTTTATCCACACGCTTGTCAAGTAAAGTATTATTTTGATGCTTTTCCTAGGGTTCAAATTTTTCCATACATTGGTCAAGTATTATTCTGATACTTTTCCTAGAGTTCATTTTTGTCTATACGTTGGTCAAGTAAAGTATTATTCTGATACTTTTCTTAGATTTTATTTTAGTCCAACCATTACATAACTACAATCATGTACCAACACTTTTCATAGATTTCATTTCTTTGCCACTCTCAAACTCCGCATTGATCTGATACTTCTTTCTTATTTTTGAACGATGGCTGAGCAAATTGTATCTGGTTTTGCCGAAAACCTCATTAACAGGTGACTTGATTTCATTCTCAACCATTTATCTAATATTTCTTACATTCAAATTATCATACATAGTTGTTTATTATTACTATCAAAAAAGTATCTAAATAAAAACAAGGCTAAGTTGGTATGCTGATAATTTTTATCTTGTCAGGTTGGCTTCTGCTGCTTTTCGTGAATTTGGAAGGATTTACGGTGTTCTGGATGAATTGGAAAGTCTTAGAAAAACTGTTGACTCCATTAAAGCTGAGATCCTTGATGCCGAGGATAAGCAACAACAAAATCGTGCCATACAGATCTGGATAAGAAGACTCAAAGATGATGTGCTCCACCCTGCAGATGATCTGCTAGATGAATTTTTTATTCAAGATATGAGACACAAAATTGATGAATCTCATAAGAACAAACTGACACAGGTACTTCATTCCTTCTTTCCAAATAAGATTTGTTTTCGCAGTAGAATGGCTCATAAGATTGAAAAAATACAAAAGAAATTTAATGATGTTAAGAAAGATATGATTGAGTTGAATCTAAATCGAAAGGTTGTGGTGGTTGAACATAGTAACAATGTAAAGAGGGATACTAGTTCATATGTGATAGAATCAGATATCATTGGAAGAGAAGATGATAAAAACAAGATTATAAGCTTGTTGAGGAAACCACATGGAAATCAAAATGTCTCTGTGGTTGCTATTGTTGGGATTGGTGGTTTGGGGAAGACAGCTCTTGCTCAGTTGGTATACAATGATGCTGAAGTAAAAGATGTTTTTGAAAAACGTATGTGGGTATGTGTCTCTGATAACTTTGATGTCAAAACTATTCTTAAGAAAATATTGGAGTCATTAACCTATAGCAAAGACTATGATAAGTTATCACTGGAAGAGTTGCAAAATATGCTTCGTGACAATTTAACGGGTGAGAAATACTTGTTAGTCCTAGATGACATTTGGAACGAGAGTTTTGAAAAATGGGCTCAGTTGAGGACTTACTTGATGTGTGGTGCTCAAGGCAGTAAGGTTGTTGTGACAACTCGTAGCAAAATTGTAGCACAAACAATGGGTGTAAGTGTCCCTTATACTCTGAATGGTTTGAATCCAATAGAATCTTGGAGTTTGTTGAAGAAAATTATCACATTTGGGGATGAGAATAAAGGAGTGAATCAAAATCTTGAGCCGATTGGAATGAAGATAGCAGAAAAGTGCAGGGGTGTTCCACTAGCAATCAGAACGTTGGGAGGTCTATTACAGGGTAAAAGTGAAAAAAAGGAATGGATTACTGTTTTACAAGGTGACTTTTGGAAATTATGTGAAGATGAAGAAAGCATCATGCCAGTGTTGAAAATAAGTTACCAAAACTTGTCGCCTCAACTAAGACAATGTTTTTCTTGTTGCTCTTTATATCCCAAGGATTGGGAAATTGAGAAGGATGAATTGATACAACTATGGATTGCACAAGGTTATCTTGAATTTTCAAATGAAAAGCAGGCCATGGAAGATATTGGTGACCAATTCATCAATATTTTCTTGATGAAGTCATTTTTCCAAGATGCTCAGTTTGTTGGTGATAAATTATATTGCTTTAAAATGCATGACTTAATACATGATATTGCAATGCAAGTAACAGGTAATGATTGTTGTTACTTGGATAGTGAGACAAAAAGACTTGTAGGATGTCCCATGCATGTAATGTTGGAAAGTGATTCTATTGGTTTGTTAGAGTCCGTGGATGCAAGTAGGGTGCGGACTTTAATTTTCCACAACAGCTTTTTAAGGAATGGGAATGAGAAAGAATTGGTTCTTATTTCCAAATTCAAATACCTACGCTTTTTGAAGTTGTTGAATTGTTCTATAATTAAGTTGTGTGATTTAATTGGAAATTTGAAGCATTTAAGATTTCTTAAGTTACAACACTGTGAAGGAGTAGAAGGCATTTTCAAATCTATAAGTAGCATTGTTTGTCTTCAAACATTTATATTTACTGGGAGTCAAGTATTTGAATTTTCTATAAAAGATTTCTTAAGTGTAATCAATTTGAGATATCTTTATATTGATAATTTAAATGCGTTTCAAGAGAAGAAGAGAACGTGTGGATTTGGAAAATTAAGCCTATGGGAGCGGTATAAGTGTTTAACTTTTTCCAAGTGGCTTTCTTCACTCACAAACATTGTTTATGTGTTTCTTTATAACTGCAAAGGTGTGCACTTTCTTTCACCCATGGAACGTCTTCCGTTTCTAAAGTCCCTAATTATAGGCGGCCTTGATGAATTGGAGTACATATATTTTGAAGAACCTCATTTGTCCGAAGAATTCTTCCCTTCTTTGGAAAACCTCGAAATTGTTAGTTGTAAAAATCTGAAGGGATGGAGGAGGATAAGGGATGGTATCATTTATGATGATAACTCTTCTCAATCATGTGATCTCTCCTTTTTTCCTTGTCTTTCTTCCTTAACTATCGTTGATTGTCCATTGTTGACTCACATGCCTACTTTTCCAAACCTCGACAAGAAATTGGTTTGCAGGAATTCTAATATGGACCCATTGGAAGAAACAGTAAACATGGTAAAATCAAATTCTTCGATTGTATTCCCTCCACTCTCCATGCTCGAACACCTGGAACTTAGCGGACGTGAGCTGGATGTTAAAACACTCCCAGATACTTGGATGCAAAATCTAACTTCTCTCAAGCATCTTACATTTTACAATCTTCGAAATCAAGCATTTCAAGAAATTGAATTTTGGTTTAAGGACAGACTCAACTATCTTCCTTCCCTGCAAAAGATTGTAATTTTTGATTGTTCTCTAGAAGCATTTCCATTTTGGATTTGCAACCTTTCTTCACTTCAATATGTCTCCATTCTGTTCTGTCCATGTTTAGCTTCATTGCCCAATGGAATGCGTCGCCTTGCCAACTTACAAACCCTAGAGATCACTCATTGCCCCAGTTTAATTGAAGAATGCCAGACAGAAACAAGTGCAACATGGGCCAATATTGCTCACATCCCAACCATAATCTTAGAGTGATATTCTTACTAAAGGTACCCATATCCTCTTAAAACCACTTGTTAAATTTATTTGGTGTCGTTTGTTTGATTTTCTAGAACTTCACAAGTATATAGCTTCCATTATTTGTAAATGGCTTAGTTAGATAGGATTGTGTCTTGAGTCTTAATTTGTTATTGCACTTGTTTTCTCAGCCAATAACTTTTTTAGCTAGTTTCATTTCATATGCATGCCTCCGAATTTTAATATTGCTCACCCCAATTTTTAGGTAATAATGTGTCAGTACACTTTCTCTTGATAAACATTGTACTGATGCAATTGTTGAAGGATGAACGACGCTTGAAGGAACATGCTATTGTTGAAATCATGGATGTTATCATCATGCCAACTTAGCCACTGTGGAAATGTAGCAGACTAGCAGCTACAATTGATCTAGTTGTTCTAAAAAGGATTGGTGCTCTTATTGTGTTTATTGGTGTTGTGTCTGAAAGTATTTTATGTAATAGTATCGGTTAATGCAAACTCTGTTGCTTGCCGCTGTAATGGTAATAAGAAGTTGTTGTATATTTTTAATGCTTTCTGTGTGATTCGCTTTCTATCGTTAAGGATTGAATGGAGCAAAGCCTATGATCATTTCAATGTTTTAGGAATATATTGCTTATAGGCTTCTATAAAAATTTCTCATACAAGGGATAGAAATTTCATTATATTGTTCTGTCCAAATTAGAGGGAAAGAAATTTCTCAGACAAGGAATATTAATTGGATCACTGAGTAAAGAAAATGAGAGATATTGCTTCCCCTCGACCACTCTGGTGATAGTCTTCACATCCATTTCGGATCACTAATAAGCCCTTTAAATCCTTGAAGTTGTTTCTTAGATTTCAGGTAGAAAGAAAATTGGATTTCTGTCACATTAGAAACATACAAATTACAATCACTTTAACCAAAATCTAAAGCAAGTCATTAGGAAAAGAAACATAATGAAACATGATGTGATAGGATGTAAAAGAGAGCATTATCAAAATTAATAGAAATTTTTTAAAATTCTACACTAGAGAAGATATAAACTAAACTAATAAAAATAAATTTCATTTTAATTTCTTTCATGATTCTTCACTCTCTCGTTAAGGGTACATAAGAGAGTTTCTTACCCAATCCTTTGGGGTTCTTAGGCACCATATTCGCTTTTAAAAATATGCTTCTATTTCGGAGATGTATTTTCGGACGTACTTTTTTTTACTCAGGAAAGACATATGTCGTAGATGTAGCTCCGGAAAAAACCAAAATTTGGTCAAAAAAGGTGCTTCCGGATATGTATCTCCGAAAACAGGAAGTATAAATGGAAATACGCTAGGTGCCTAAGAGTATCAAGGGGTGGATTAAGAAACTCTCATATAGTAATAACAACAGTGGGTAGTAAAATTAATGTAAAAGAGTTGTTAATCGTGTTGGGTTTTCCCTCCTATTTGGAGAGGTCCAATTAGAAGTGATTTAGTGATCCATATGTGTGTAAGCCTTTGTTATCACACAGCAAAGAGAATTACGTTATTTATTCATTATGTGAGAGAAAAGTGAAATTCTGCAACCCCAATTCTACACAAATCAGTCCCAGAAAATTGAAGCTTGTGCAAAATCCAACGGTCGGATCGTTCTAAAATTTTAACGCAACATTTGTGACTTATAAGAGCACATTCTTAACGGTGATGATCGGATTCAGAGCTTTCTAAGTCAGTCTGTTGAGTCCATCTTTGAGGTCAGAATTTCTTGGTGTTTTTTGGGTTTTGTCTCTTTTGATTCTTGTTGTATTTCAAGATTGATTGCAAATCTTGATGATATTGATGTATACCTCTAACTAGTGTTAGAGAGAATCTTGTTTGTACTCATTGTTAATTATAGTGGATATTTTAAGTGGCCTGCTGGTCCTGTGGTTTTTTACTCCTAGTCAATGGAGGTTTTTCCACGATAAAATTGGGTTGTGTTGTTTGATGTGTTTTTTGTTGATTGTCTCTAAGTTACATGTAATAATTAAGAGAGCTTGTCTTATTGGATTTTTCTGTTGCGTTTGTGATTTTCTCCCAATAAGTGGTATCTCGAGTCGTGGTTTGATTTGAGTAACGATTGAGACAAACACATCTAGGATGGTAATTTTGAATGATTCCAATTAAAATTTATGGAAAGGAAAAATGAAGATTTTCTTTATGTGAAAGATTTTCACTTACCGATTTTCTCTAATGAATTGGGTTGTGTTGTTTGATGTGTTTTTTGCTGATTGTCTCTAAGTTACATGTGATAATTGGCAGAGTTTGTCTTATTGGATTTTTCTGTTGCGTTTGTGATTTTCTCCCAATAAGTGGTATCTCGAGTCATGGTTTGTGATTTTCTTTATGTGTTTTACTCCTAGTCAATGGAGGTTTTTCCACGATATAATTGGGTTGTGTTGTTTGATGTGTTTTTTGTTGATTGTCTCAAAGTTACATGTGATAATTGGGAGAGTTTGTCTTATTGGATTTTTCTGTTGCATTTGTGATTTTCTCCTAATAAGTGGTATCTCGAGTCGTGGTTTGATTTGAGTAACGATTGAGACAAACACATCTAGGATGGTAAGTTTGAATGATTCCAATTATAATGTATGTCAAGTAATCGCGATACTTCACGTGGTAAATCACAAGCAGGATCTAATAGATTCTCTCATATTGAGTGTTAACATTGTGTGGAAAAGGGACACATAAAGAGGTATTGTCGTAAATTGAAAAGGGAAAACAAGAAGAAGAACTACAACAATGACAAAAAGGAAGGTAGCAATAATGAATATGTTGCTATTTTTGATGATTTCTTTACTGTTTGTGATAGTTGTGTAGAGAATGTCAATCTATCATGTGATGAGATGGATTTGGTGGTTGATAGTGGTGCTTCTACTAATGTAACTTCAAGACGTGATCTTTTTTCAACTTACGAGATCGGTAACTTTGGGGTTGTTTTGTATGGGAAATAATGGGGAAGGTAATGTCATCAGAATGGGGATATTTGTGTCGAAACTAGAAATGGGACTATTCTAGTTCTCAAAGGTGTGAAACACATTCTGGAACTTCGATTCAATCTTTTATCCGTTGGAAAGTATGATAATGAAGGATATGATAATTATTTTTCAGGCAATGAATGGAGGTTAAAGAAAGGCTCAATGGTGGTTGCTAAAGGAAAAAGAAATTTGAAATTGTATGTCGTCCAACTTGGAGTTTCGAAGTGCTACATCAACACTTGTGACAATGATAGCTCATCCGAATTATGGCACAAGAGTTTGGATCATATGAGTGAAAAAGGTTTGAGTATTTTGACTAAGAAAAATATGTTGTATGGTGTTTCCGATGCAAAGTTGAGAAAGTGGTCACATTGTTTAGCGGGTAAGCAAAGGCGATTGTACTTCTTGTATATGTTGATGATATTATTATTACATGAGATGAGTAACTAAGTTACAACTACTTGAAAAGAATTTATCAATAGAGTTTGAAATGAAGGACCTTGGAGAACTCAAGTACTTGTTGAGAATTAAGGTAGCCCATTAAATAAAGACATTTTTACCTCTTAGAGAAAGTTTATGATTGATATTTTTCAAGAAACATGAAAACTTGAATTTAAACCTACTAGTGTTCCTACTGAACAAAATAATAAGATGAGTTATGAGGAGGAAAATTTTAAAGTTGACAAGGATCAATACTAGAGGTTAGTATGAAAGTTAATTAACTTGACATACACTAGGCTAGATTTGACTTATGCAATCAGCGTGGTGAGCTAATTCATGCATAATTCGAATGTGAGACATTGTTGGCTATGTTCTACAATATGTCAAAGTTACTCTAGGAAAATGACTCTTGTTTGAAAGAAGTGGAAGTCTAACCATGGAGGCGTACACAAATGTTGTTTATACATGTTTATTAATTTATAGAAGATGTAATTTAAATTATTATACCTTTTTGTCTAGAAACATTGTTACTTAGAGGAGTAAAAAGAAAAGTATTGTTGCTCAATCAAACACTGAGTCAAAATTCAGAGCTAGGACATTTGAAATGTGTGAACTATTATGAATAAAACAAGTGCTACAAGATTTAAAGATATAATGTGAAGACCATACGAAGTTATTGTGATAGTAAATCAACCATTAATATTTACATAATTCGGTTCAATATGACAGAACAAAATATATTGAGATTGATTGACATTTCATGATAGAAAAGTTGAACAATAAATTGATAACTACAACCTCGATATCTTTTATGTATCAATTGGTATATGTGTTAACAAAAAATTATCAGCAAAACAATTCAACCAACTTAAAAATTTGAAATAATTGATATACATTCATTGGTTCGAAGGAAATCATAACATTTGTAGTTATTTTATTTATTAATACAATGTCCATTATATAAATTTATTATGTTTAAATTTAGCTATATATTTAAGCTAATTTATCCTCCTATTATAATTTACAATTTTTTACAATAGTTTATAAAAATAACTTATAAATTATATGAAAATAATTTAATTTGATTTTATCTTATTAGATTTATTGATGGATTCCTTAATAGATTATCCAAAGTTGAGTTTCTTGGTATGACCTCATTTTGGTGCATTTTGAACAAGAAAGATAGGCAAATACTACAAATACAATAAAAGCAAGCTATTACCTAAAACCAAAGAATACCAAACCAAACCCAACACAATACAATACCTCTTATAATAATTTATTATATTTCCATTCCATTTAATCCAAAACTCCCAAACAATCCTTTTCCTTCTCCCCCAATCTTCATTTTCTCATTCCAAGCAAAAGCAAAGCATCATTCTCTCATTCCACTGTATATATCACACACTTTCAACCATGTTTCTCATCAATCCCCTTCCAACAACTCAAACACAAAAGTGCTTTTTCTTTCTCTCACTTTTGCTTATAATAACCGGTTCACTAACATGGCAAAACCAAACCAACAAACTGAAACCCAAACCCAAGAACCCGGTTCACTTGGGTCCAATTCTCAACCCTTGAGTAACTTCAAATACTCGAACCGGGTTCAATTAAAGTCGCTTTTTCTTAACCGAACCGACGGTGGCGCGGAGTTTATAGGACAGACTGTGGTCGTTGGCGGGTGGGTGAAGTCATCGAAGGAAGTTGAGAAATCTTCACCTCCTCCTCCTCCGCCGTCGTCGCCGGCGCCGGAAAATGAAATTCCGGCGAAAGATGTATCGTGTGTCGAGATTTTTCAGTCTCGAATTCCTTTGATTCGGAATATTATGGAAGTTTTGGGAGGAAGCAGTTACGTGTCTCGCAAGAAATTACGTGACTCTCCAATTCCTAAAACTCTTCCTCCCAAATCTTCAACCGCTTTTCTTCTTCTCACCGATGGTTCATGCGTTGCCACACTTCAGGTTCTTGCGTTTTTTCAATCTCTTTAAGCTCTGTTTATGTGAAATATATAAGTGGTTTATAAAGAACTTATAGAAATAAGCTGAAAATAACTTATTGACATGTTAGGATTCAGGAACTGAAATATATAATCGGATGTTTTAGCTTGAGAAATTTTGATTTGTATGCATGTTTATGTGCTTGAATTGTAGAAGATGAAGGTTTTCAAAATTTGATTTGATTTCATGATTCTCATTGTTATTTGAAACATGTAGGTTGTGGTTGAATCCTCGATAGCTACACCGAGCCGGCTTTTGGCTACTGGAACCTGTATATTAGTGGAAGGTCGATTAGAGCGGCCGTCCGCAGAAGGGAAGCATGCTATTCAGTTGAAGGCTGACAAAGTTCTTCACATTGGGACAGTAGACGTTGGGAAGTATCCGTTATCAAAGAAGCGAGTTCCACTGGAGATGTTAAGAGATTACGCTCATTTTCGGCCTCGAACAACTACGGTGAAATTATATATCAATTTGATATCTTCTCATTCTATATATGTCTTATTATATTTCGCTTTAGCCAGAACTTGATTGTTCTCCAGGTTTACAATATTAGATTTGCTGACTACTAACATTTATAACTAAGTGCTACATTTTACTATTCGGACGCACTACTTTTTCATTATTTGGTTCTTCTTGGTGGTGAACCTTACCCCATATTCTTATTTATAGAAACTTGTTACATTCTAGAGGATTTTAGTATGTATTCTAATGTAAACATGTAAGTTTAATGCCTAGGAATGATTTTGACAATCGGTAAGATTTGGACTAAATTTTGGGAACAATATTTGATGCTTTCTAATTGCAATGACATAGATCCTTGTTCTTCATGTATATAAATTGTATGAGATGGATGATTACATATTTGATGCATTCCAGTTCTTTAATTGAGTGACGCTTGGCTCATATATTAGGTGGCAACTGTCATGCGAGTTCGCAGTGCTCTGTCGTTTGCAACCCACTCATTTTTCAAGGATCATGCATTTTTTGATGTGCAAGTACCAACTATAACTACTACAGACTCCAAAGGATTTAGCAACTTGTTCCAGGTTACGACTACTGGGAATCAGAAAGCAGACAAGGAGAGGTTGAGTACTATTTACGAGAGTGAAGGTATTACCCTTGAAACTGTGAAGGAAGCTGCCAAAGAGAAAAGCAAACTAGTTGAAACTTTAAAAAGAAGTGAAAGCAATAAGGAAGCTCTGGCGGCAGCAATTCAGGATCTGCAGAAAACTATTGAACTGGAATCACAATTGGAAGCAAGAGAAAAGAAAAAATTGGGAACTTTATTGAAGCAAGACAGAGTAGACTCTTCTGAAGATTTTTTCAATACCCAAACTTATTTGACTGTCTCCGGTCGCTTACATCTGGAGAGTTTTGCATCTGCCCTTGGTAATGTGTATTCGTTTGGACCTAGATTTCAAGCAGATAAAACAGATTCTGCAAAACATGCTGCAGAAATGTGGATGGTTGAGGCTGAAATGGCTTTTGCTGAATTACAGGTATCACTTTTTCCCTCAGCAAAATTACTGTATATGAGAAATTTTGGAAATTTATAAATTATTTCATGTGTTCTAATTGGAAGATTTTCTATCAGTTAATAGCATGTTGTATGTGCATTGTGATACTTACAGGACTCTATCAACTGTGCTTATGACTTGTTTAAGTATCTATGTAAGTGGGTTTTGGAAAATCACTCTGATGATGTGAAGTTTGTTGGCAAAAGAATTGACAACACTTGCATTGATCGTCTTCGGAAAATTATATCAGATTCTCCTCAAATAATTTCCTATAATGAAGCTTTAGATGTTCTTAGAAAGGTATGTATTTCACCAAATGCTCCTGAACGTATCGTTTTGAATTTCGCCACCCATTTTCCTTTTCATTTCAAAGATAACAAATATGTTTGTTTATGTGTTACTGGTTGTCCTCCAAGGCCGAAGATAAGAAATCTGAAGCAAAGTTCAATTCGGGTGCTATACTCACTTCAGATCACCTAAGGTATATGATATTATAGTCATATTCTGAATATTTTTAATTTATAACAGGAGGTGTAATGCCTTAGCCAGTTCTAGTTACTTACCGAGTTACGATTATGTTTGTTTCATGGCAGCTATCTGGCTGATGTCGTCTACAAGGGGCCAGTTATAATTCACAGTTATCCAAAAGAAGCTAAGCCATTCTATGTTAGAGTTAATGATGATAAAACTGTTTCTGCATTTGATCTCGTTGTCCCAAAGGTATGATCTAAAGTGGCTGCTATTGAGGTGTTGCGTGTGGACAGTGACAGTGTGGTGCAGTTTTGTTCAGTGTTAAAGTTTTGAAAAATCTTTGCAGGTTGGAACTATAATCTCTGGCAGCCAAAATGAGGATCGTCTTACCGTGATAAGCTCCAGGTACTACTTGTTTAATATGCCTTTAGTTATATAAGGATGCTTATTTTCTTGGTAAAATATGAAATAACCCTTATGCTGTTTCTTTACTGTATGGCAGAATTACAGAATTGCGTTTGCCAAGAGAGAAGTATGAATGGTACTTGGATCTTTGCCGAAATGGAACGGTCAAGCACGCCGGGTTCACTCTAAACTTTGACCTTATGATCCTTTATATAACAGGCCTTAGCAATGTTAGGGATGTTATCCCTTTTCCAAGAAGCCATGGCAAGGCCAACAACTAATTAAGTTTTGGCTAAGATTCAAGTTGTGCTCTGAGGCTATTTCTATTCCAATCTTTATGGCAGGAGGAAAACATGAAACTGATTGTGAAGCATATCAATTTACTACATGTATACGCAATGTATAATTGTATATAACGAAAATTATGATTGAAATTAAATTAATACAAATCTTGTGAAGTTCTTTCTAGTTCAAATTGATTTCTGCCTTAAATTTCAAATGAGAGTTCATATTTCCATGTCGAACAACACAACATTATAATATTAAGAAGAGATGACCTAAAGAATGATTCTTTCTCATGATAGTAGTTTGACAATAATATTGATGATGAATCACACTTCACAAAGATTTTGTCTATATATCATAAGTGTAGCCTAAGAAAGAATAGGAGATTTAATTTTAAATTTAAGTGAGTTTATAGATTGAAGGTAGTTGCACTAAGAAGGAAACAAATAAGATTAATGTCTCTAGTCCAAGGTAGTTGCACTAAATTGTTAAAGTCGCATTAATATAAACTCTTCTAATAGAAAACGTGTCTGGTATCTAACACATGTCAGTGTCTGACATGTTCTCGACACATTAGATTACAATCAAATACATCATATTTTTATAAACTTTTACCCATGCCGACATGTTTGAGTCAGAGTCGTGTTTGGTGTCCGTGTTAATGTTTGTGCTCCGTGGATTAAATCACGTGCTATTAAGTTACCTAATGTTTCAAATGGGACCTCCCTCCTTGTATGCTTGATATGTTTAGTTTAGTTCTTGTTTTTGCCACTTAGTGAAAATGTGAAATTCAAAAAGTTACTCATGTGATCTTTTGTTGTTCATGTCTAGAAATGGGACCACTTTAATGGGCCCACTAGTAACTAACCTCACATTTTCTATCTTGTGAAATTGAAATTGAAATGGACTTTGTAGTTAAAGCTCCTTCCCCTCCTTCAAAATCAATGTTTTTAATCACTCACAATGTTTGTGCTTGTTACATTGTCATTTACTCAATAGTTTCAAATGAGTAAAATCATAACAATGGAAAAATTTACTAAATCATTTGTTTTCTCATCTTTAATTGAATGACAATATAACAATGCAAAGCTATAGCTGTTTTAAGTATATGCATTTAAAACTGATTCTAGAATTGGAAAGCAGAATTATAGTAAGCAAAGACAATATTTTGATAACTAAAAACCAACACCTGCTTTAACCAAAGATTACACTGTCCTATAGCCTATCTATTGCTATCTTCTATGAATTAATCTTCTATGAATTAATAACACAGAGATACAGACATCGGATACGACACAGGCAAACTCATAAGATACTGGTAATTATTTGAGAAAAAAGTGATTGTATGTAACCACCAAGTATAATGTTCATAACAATGTCGACCGAAGACAAAGGTCGGATACACAAACAAGGTTACAATCTGAAGTGTCAGCACTACAGAAACTATCCTCTATGACAAACACATCTGTAGTGATATGGACTATTGACTGGATCATTTCCCACTACAGGCACCTGCTCAGCCATACACTTGTACTTACATCCTCTACATTCATTGTAAGTGCAGGTTGGTGTTATGGATCCAATCATCAATCTCCTAGAATTCCTCATTCTCATTGCCACATTGCTGCTACTACCCTATATATGATTCCACGTAATCAAAAGATAAATTTAAGCATCCAGAGAGAGAAAAAATACTCCAAGCAATTATAATTTGATAACACTTGCGTTTGGTTTACCTTTAATCTTTGTTCTGTAAAGATTTGAATGGATTTCTTAGACACCAAATCTTCTGTTCTAATACCTGCAAGTTGTAACAATATAATGATGAGTAAAAAACTTGCTATGAAATACAATTGAAACTAGAATTGTTGTATTAGAAGAAAACTTGACAATGACCTTGTATTACTTGAATAGAAAAGGTTAAGGCCAAAAGTAGCAAAACTTGTTTGGCTAGTTTAGTGATTCTCATTCTCCTCTTTTGTGCTGCAAAACTTTGAAGGGTTTATGAATATATAGACAGAATATATAAGAGAATATGCAGAAAAAGAAGTAGAGACAAAGAAGGTGTATGTTGTGGTCAAGTAATGAGAACAAAAAGATAAACTGGTGAAACCTGAAATAAGAAAAAGGACACTATGGACCTTACTACACAGACAGATTCATTCAGTGGCTCAGTCACTCTATGACTTAACTCAGAATTACTGTAGTAAGTAATGTCAGTGTGAACATATCTTTGCATTTTCGTTAAGTCAACTCAGTTGATAATTTTGCTAAGACATCTGATCTGATGCAGAGAGGCACATGTTCGAACTCATAAAATTATTATTTTTTAATTACATTTATGTAAAATTAGAGTGAACAGTAAATATGAACTTAAAATATGGTATGGTGAGAGTAGGTGAAAATGAGAAATCACATTGTCAGAGAATCAATTGGAAAAGCAGTAATTAGATGAACTATATCTCAACCACTGAAAAGAATATTCAGAGTTTGGATATGCATTTAGATTCTAATGAGTCATCTTGGATCTTTGGATGGATGTACAATTCATATGGGATTCATCATTCAAGTATTATTCAATTTGGTCAATGGTGCATGGTTGAATCATATAATTATAAGTTCAATTTTCAATGAGTAACTAGTTAAAATACATGCTTAGGAAATGGTGGTTCTGAATTCTGTTTCTCTATTTTGTTTTCCCACTAGTAGTATAGTAGTAGTAGTACTTACATGGTGAAAGAGAAACACTTCAAAATTTTAGAGAAAATAATTTTTATTGGAAGAGATTACACTTTATTCTCTCAAGTGTAAATCACATTTTAGAGTCACACTTGAAAGAATTCATTCCCACCAATGGGAGCCTAACTTTTGCAATGGTGGTTGTCAAACACACACTCATGCATGTGTTTATTCTCTTAGATTTGGTTAGAGAGTTTAGAGAGAAAGAGATGAGAAAATTTATTTTAAAAAAAGAAATAATTGAATGAAAAATAGAAAAATTTAAGTGAGGAGGATTTTAAATTATTTATTTTTATTCATTATAACATAAAATTTCTGTAATTTAAATAAATTTAAAATTTATATTAAATGAGGGTTTTAGATAGTTTATATATTAAAAATTAAAAACATAATAATAAATAATGATATTATTTATTAGTACTTCCGGTTCTATTTATAAGAAAAAATCTACATTTTAGATACATTGAATAACTAATGTATTGGACAATATATATAGTTGACAATGTATCTAAAAAAATGAACTCTTTCTTATACATAGGACTAGAGAGAGCATTATATACAAAATTATTCTTTAATAAATGTTAATTATTTTTTAATATTTAAAAAAAATTGAAAGTCTTATCTTCCCTACTATCTAAACTCCCATACAAAGACTTATAAAATAAAAAATGAAAAGCGTATCACAATTCAAGCTAGCTAGTACTAATCAAATGTCTTATTTTAAGGAAAATTCTTATCTTTTATTTGTTACAAAAGGGAAAAATTTAAGCTTTATTTGGCATACTAAGGAATAATAGGTGAACACTATTCCAGTATCAAACTACATTACTGACTCAACAATTTGGCTGGACGGATCGATATTCTGATACCACTAATGTAACATCCTAATTTTTCTACGATAATTTTTTAAAATAAATAGAAGGAATTAAAACAATTAGACAATTAGGATGTGACCTTCATTCATCACATATGCTCATATAACAATATATGCAACACATAATTATATATTCATCATATCTAAACTTCATTTCATTTACTCGCAGCGGAAAGACATCAACAATATTTACTCTTAACTCTTCAACATAAATTATAATCATCATAATTCAATATTCAACAAACATCATCAAATAAATACAATAAAGTGGAGTTCTACAAGGGTTTTACTCCCAACATAACAAAATAGACGCAATTAACTTCAATGTTACATATCAGAGCTGACACTGACTCATTCTACTCACTATGAGACAATCTCCTCGGCTAACCTCAATTTCAAGCTACTTCAGGTTACCTGTGCGTTACCAACATAGGGATAACATTCAAACAGAATGGGTGAGATATCATAACGATATAAGAAAACGTATGATAACAAGTATATGAGAATAGAGTCATACACGATTGACCACTTCACAACACATCTGCGTCATTTATTAATAAGTAGTATACAATTATTTTACAACATCTAACCCATCATCACATCATTGATTATACAAGTATTCATTACCAAACAGCTCATCATCATTCATCATCAAACAACTCATCATCATTCATCATCATGTAAAATGCAACTAGACCAATGACTATGCGAATGCATGTGGTACCAATATAGCATACACCTTCATCACAAAATTGTCAATAAATAGAGGCATCAACAAGGCATACACCTTCATCACAATTTGCCCTCTATCCACACAATGAGATTAAAGCCATCATAGTTTTGTCATTCCAGGCCAACGTGTTTTTGCCAATCCCGGCCAACGTGTTTGCCAGTCCAGGGCATCGTAAAAATGCAATGTATGCGACTCAATAATGCGGCATCATAAAATGCAACAACATCAACGATAACAATTATGCAACCACAAGGCATAAGCCTTCATCAAACGCAAATATAGGCCTTCACTTTTTCGTCATCGCAAAACATCATCATACAAACATACACAACAACATCAAAATTTATGCAATATAAGTTGTACAACACATATCAACAAGAATCATCACTAACATACATTAATTTCATCAATCATATAATTCTCCTTCAAAACCTAAGTTATCAAAAACCCCAAAACTCATTCCTACATACAAATCATCATACCCAATCTTATAGAGTTAGAACTCCACCCTTACCCTGGATTGAAGTTCTCTACTCTTTTAATGGAATATTTGCCCTAACCTCTTTGTGCCTCTTCTCCTCTTTCACGAAAACGTTCTCTCCAAATTCTCAATTTTCCATTCTATTTTCTTTCTTATTTTTATTTAATTCCTTACTAACTTCTAACTTCCCTAACGAACCTAATAAACACACCTCCACTATTCCTCATTCTAACAGAGCATAGTGTCAATAACTATTTACTCATTTACTCTATTATTATTATTATTATTATTATTATTATTATTATTATTATTATTATTATTATTATTAAACCTCAATAATAATTCTTATTTCAATCATATTAAATCATCTAATTTTTAATAAATTAAATCAAATGAATAATTAAAACTAATTATATTTATTTAATTCCGCAACTTTTAATTCAAAGACATTACCCTCTATTCTAAGGATACATACCCTCCGATACCACAATCCTCATATAACATTAATGAAAATCCATCCAATAAATCAACAAAATATCAAAATAACACTAAAGGACGATATTCGAAGAATACCGAGTTCGATTCCTGACAGAAACAACGTTTGGCCAGTGCACGTGCCTCCGTAAAACGAGCCGGATTAGTCGATCTACTATGTAAGTCGGGATGCGAACGAAAAAAAGAAGGGGTGTTAATATCTAATAATTCAACTTAAACACCACTTATCTCAAAAGTTAATAATCTTGCTCTCAACATTCATAATATTACTACATGAATCTATATTTGTTGTTTTAGATGTAGATGAAATAAAACTTAAATTATTTAAAATTTCTTCCTAAACCCTAAACCTCGAAGCACAGACTCAATCCCACTCCAATCGAATCCATGCTATCTCTCGCCAAACGCCTTCACTCTCTCACATTCCCACCCTTCCTTTCTCGCAGCTCCCACCAACTCCGCTCTCCACGACCCGACGCCGCCTCCCACTCCAGGCGGCGCCACAAGTCTCCGCCTCTTCCGCTGAAAAAACCGGAGGAGAGGTCAGAATGGTGGATCGTCGACGGTGAAATGCACGAAATAGGAGATAACGTGCCACCACGTGAACGGTTTGTGATTCCTCGAGAGAATATTCCTAACAAGCGCCGCAAGCAGCTGAGAGAACAGTTCATGCGCAGGACTCGCCTCGTTCTTAAGGAATCTGTTAGTCCCTCGGATTTTTATTTTTCGTTTTCTATTTTTGTTTGATTCATTAGAAATTTAAATAACTATAACTAGTTACTAAAATATAAAGCTTGTAATTCAATGTGTATGTATAAGTGTTGCTTGCTCAAATTAGTAGAATCTGAAACTCAAATTTAGGATTAATTTGATAATCAACGTATCTTTTAGGACTTTGTTTGGATTGACTTGTTTTGAGATTATCTATTTGCTTAGCGCTTATGAGACTTTGATGGAGAACATGTAAAAGTAAGGCTCTGTTTGAAAAAAGAATAGCTCGTGATTGATAAGTTAGCTTATAGCGGATGAAATTGTAGTTGATAACTTATAAGCTAGCTGTTGGTTGCTAGCTAAGGTTACCAAACACAATTTTTGTAAACATACGAGCTTTTATGATATAAGCTCAAAATATGGTCTTGCCGTATAGAGTTTAACTTATTTTATGGTCATAAGTTGTTTTCAAATTATTTCCATAAGTTCTCTAGGATAATTTATGAAATCAGCGTGTAAATAAAAGCTTATTTAAGTTATTAATCTATATACGGCCTTATTTAATTTAGCATAATTCCCAATGTTTAAGAGTAGTGTGAAGATAGGGTAACTTTCAAAGGATCAATTTAGCATAATTTCCATAACTTTCAATATTCGAGAGTAAATAATAAAATTGATTATCTTATTTTGTGCTATTTGAGTATTGTTTAATCTTTTCTGGATTTTAACCCTTTTTGGTTGAGTGTGCTTTGGTTTAAATTTATCTGTTTGTTTATTTTTGGTTTGATGTTGTCTTAAAAACAAAATAAAGGAATTATATTATTATAGGGTTAAGCCTAAAATTGATATTATATTGTGTCATTATCTTTGTATGCTTTGTTTTTTTCATGATTACCTGGTAATTTCTTTCGTAATGTGATTGGGAAATATGATGTGTGATGTGTCTGTTCATACTTAGGCCATGTTGATTTACTTGTTGAAACAACGGTGGTGTCAATTTGTGATTTATATTTTTATTTACGTGTTAAATTAAAGTCTTAATTGTTTTCATAAAACGTGCGTATTATATTGAAAGGAACACGATCCTTGGTGCAAAAGATATATGGAATTGTATAATGAACTTCGAGAAAATTGGGAGAGACTTTATTGGGACGAGGGTTACTCTAATAAGCTTGCTCGGGATCATGCGAACTATGAGTCCGCTGAAGATGATGATGAAGATTTCTCTCCTTACAGGTTTGCCTCCATTGTTTTTCTTTATTTCTGCATAGTTCATTTCTGCTTTCTTCTTGGAAGAATATAATGGTTGTTAATGGCATGTGCATGAGCTTGTCTGCTGATAAAATTGAGATTTTCTTGCTGAAGTAAGGAACTGAGTGGCAATTATTCTTTGAATATTTTGATGAGCCTTTTTTTTTTATCTATATATTCTCTTGGTGCTGGATTTTCTGTTTGAAATTTTGTGCATGTATATTACATTGTTTTTATTGGTCAATCAGATTAATGGTTTAAATTTCACCTGTCATTAAGTGATGGGGGTCATGGAGATGGTGTCTAATTTTGTATTTTCTGTTATGGCTTTACAGGAATAGAAGACCCCAGATGGAGTATAGCAAGGTACAATTGAAATACTTTGAATAAATACTTGATAATGAGTAGTACATCAGTTTGCTAAGGATATTGTTTAATGAGTGAGCTGCGCAGAATAAATTTCTTTAGGAAATTATGCTTACCGTTGGATTTTTAATTTAAGTTGCCAAATCATCTTTGAGAGGTGATGGATGGGATAGGGATGATATTGTGTATATTATATTCTGTTGTTATTACTAGTTAACATCTGGGCCCACTTTTTATCTGATTGTATAAGATGGTTTTAATCTTTAAGATCAAAATTCTCCTTACTATATTTTTCTGTGTAGTGCTATTTCTCTGATGATTGCTTGTATTGTTCTTGTAATTCAGGACCAGAATTTTGATAGAAACAGGCAATCTGATAGCTGGGATAAAGTTAGCCTTATACGCGATAAATTCGAGTATGACAGGGAGAGAAGAATGAAGGAGAAAGGTTAGTTAAGATTCTACTTTTTTACTATCATTCTCTTACAGTTTCACAAATTTTAGTATTCCCTGCATACTGCCTTTTCGAATGGACATTTTTATTGGACATGCGAGTGTATAAACTAGCTAGTGAGTTGAGCATACTCCAGTGAATTGAGTTCAATGCAAAATAACTTTTGCTTATTTAATTATAAATCAAGTTAGTCTAAAAGTTGAATCTATTAGAAATGTCTCCAACTGCTTGGCTTTTTCTAGTAAGACAGTAGATACCTTAAGACCTTTGGACATTAATGGTTTGTTTGTGTTTAGTCTAGCTGTAGTCTATTAAGAAGCTTGCTAATAGTTGCTGTGAATATTTTGAAGTCTGTTTTTCATACTATTCTAATTTCAAATTTTCAACAGCAAATTTGAAGGCCAAAAAGAGTTTCCCGTTAATTCCTTTTTCTGAAAGCAATCCAATCATTTTTATCACATTATGTATATTGTAATTTTTTTTATGTTATTGCATAGTATCACTGTTAGAAGTTAGAACATATTTAGCCTTCTAATTGAGGCATTTATCTAGGAAGAGTTTCTTTCATATCATTTGTAGCTTTTTTCGTGCTCCATGAACCATCTCTTGTTTTTATTTATAATTTTGTTTTGTTGGGTTCTATTCCAATGAAAAAGGGTTCAGTTTTCATCCATCCTTATCTATTTCTTTGCAGCATTTGCTCCCATGAATGGAGGATTTGTGGCTGACTCCCATGATTCGGAAGGCTGGAACCAACCTCTAAATACCGATCGATATTTTAGCCAAACAGAAAGGTATCAAGAGGAGGAGAATAAGTGAACTGTGCCTACCATGATGCAAAGAGGTGGGATAGTTTTCCTTGTCTCTTCACATTTCTGTCCATTTATCTTCAATACTATGTTGCATGTGACAGCAGTTTCTAAGAAAATGATTGACAGAGATTACATGGGTGTTTTTTTGGTTTAAAGCTCCTTCAATTAGGAAGATGAAATTGTTTTGAATAGAAACATGATGATGTATTAAACCACTGACCTTATCTCTGCCAGAAAGGATGATTATTGTGACTTGTGAGAATGTAAAGAAAATTGAAGTAACACGACACTGATGAGATGTTGTAACTTGTAACTACTAAACTCATTTAACGTGTAGATATATACTACTTTTCAAAGTCTGTTGAGGTTGTTATTTACTTTTTCTGGTTTAGACAAACATCCTTCATATCTAAACAGACGAGTGCGATTAATAATCTGATTAGTTTCTTTAGAAGCGCCTCATGTTTCCCTGCGACTCAACAGGTAATATACTAATATCAAACAGTGATCAATCGCCTGAGATGGGGATTGAGTATCGGACTCCAGGTTGTGTTTGCACTGTACCAAATCGAGTCATGATTGGGCTCATCCTTATTAATGGCCCTGTTCTAGAATGGAAATATAAATACATTTTCCCGATGCATATTCTTCCCTTATCTAGTGTTCCACTGTATTTTTTTTGTATTTTTTACATTAGTATTTCACTGGGTTGCTGATTTTGGTTTTGATCCAAATTTGAATTTTTATAAATAAAGAATATATATAACTTAAAAGTTGTACTATCCTATCTCGATTCAATGCATAAATGCGGGAAATAGTGACAGCAGGGAATCATGGCCCCACTGGAGGTTAAATCTGTTTAAGTTGCATCGCATTTTTTACTGAGCTAATCATATTCATGATTAAACAATTTCAGAATTTGTCTTTTCATCTAATCTTAATTTTTTTATTTAGTTATAAAAGTATTTCACATATATATGCAGTTAATATTTTTATTGATGACTAATTGTCATTTCAAAAATAAAATCTTTAATTTTCACAATAAAACTTATTTCTCTTCTAATTTTCTTTTCTTTATTTATACTACCAAAATAATGCTAATTATTTACTTTGGGCTTGTTTGTCAAATATAAAAAATAAGTTTATATTTAATGGTTTGAAAATCCATACATTTATAAAAAAATTGATAAATGATATATATATATATATATATATATATATATATATATATATATATATATATATATATATATTAGAAAGTAGTTTATCACATATTAACCAACAAACAATATATTTCTCATATTTTTATCTCTTTTCACTTTGTATCCACTTCTATCTCTCCAATACATGACAGACCATTTGAGACGAAAGAATTATTTACTTTTTTTACTCAAGAGATTATTTTAGGCTAAGTACTAAACTTACTGAGAGGTCAACTGTGCTGCATATTTTGGCTGGATTTGTCAGTTACTCCCAAAGTTCTTACTTATTCTCTTGTGTTTTGTATTTATCTGTTTGTCTAACTATGACTGTAAACCAATACCCCCATTCCTCTTTTGTTACTATTGGCCTTATTCTAAACCTATGATATCATTCTACACAAGTTTAGAGTTTGAAAACATGCCTAGCTTTTTTATCAAAAGAAAAGAAAAACATGCCTACCTTACAACCATAAAAGGCTGAAATTTTACATCCTTAAACTGTGCATGCTTGCTTTTGACCTCATAACGCGCCCACAATAATTATAGAAAATTTAGCCTTTTCACTTTAACGAAAAAATTAAACATTTACTCTCTTTTTTCAGTTGATAAAACATTTACTTTTGTTAATAGAAATTAATGGAGTAGTAGCATAGATATTTATTGTGTTGTAGAGTGATGGTCGTTGGGGAATATTGTACTACTAGGTGAAAGGCAGAGAGAGGGTCGAGAGGGTCACATGAGTATTTGGCACAAAGCACAAAGATCTGAAACCTATAGGTACGCGTGTGACTTGTGATGTAGATAAAGTTAAAACACATCTCACGAGCAATTCTATTGGTAAATATGAGTATTGAGATTGGAGTTCCCCAACAAAGAAGCAACAAACTTTGGAACTTTTCTCAGTATGCATTGGAATACACGTTTTTTGTTTCATCACTTCAGCGACATATTAGGCCAAATGGTACTGCCATTGCACATATTGCAGACCCCTCCCTTGAATAAAAACAAAACTAATCAGTGAGTCAAGGATAGTAGTAGTACTAGTGTTGTTTAATGAAAAATAAAAGTCATCAAACACTACTCTTACTAGTATTGTTAAGTAAAGTTTGAAAATAAAGTTTTAGGATTTCATGCATGCTTTGACAGGATCATAATCCTTATATATTTATAATTGTCATATAGGTAAAATCATGCTTGCATTGATTTCAATTTGTCCATTTCTTTAAATTCTATCTACCACCATTAAAAACGCATGTACGAAAACAAAACTTGAGTATTAAACTTCAATAACATTAACCTCCTTTACCTAAAAAGTAAATTAACCCAATTACTTATCTACTTATGATAATATTTGGATTAAATCTGAATATTTCATGTATGTAAGATGAGAGAAAAGAGAAGGGGAATTGAATCATTTACTTTGCAAATTTTGTAATTGATTTTTTCAAATTTGCTATAGAGTAGATTAAGTCATTGTTTGAAAAAAATTTAAAATCATGGTTGCACACAAGTTTTAAATATCAGGATCTCAGAATTCCAGTGAAAAAATCCTTGAACGTGCGACAACGGTGGCTCACAGTGTTACTAAATTTAAACTAAAACTTATATAGATATCCTAATTGTGTAACAAAATGTTATCTTAATATACATCTAGTCATAAATAACTCTAAGTTAGTTATGCTCAGATAACAATGGAAGTTAGAGAAAGCTAATTTCTCTGAAGTCATATCTGATATCACATAATGTGGAAGAAGTTCCTTTCACATGAGATGGAGATTTAATCAAGTAGATTCTTTAAATAAAGTAGAAAATCAAAAAAAGAAAATAATAAAATACGGACGAGGTTAAAAAGATGAAAAAGAATAGTGACACAACCTAGAAAATTAGTAAGGTCAATATCCTATAAGAGTTGCTTGTAATGATAATATCATCCACATGAATCAAGAGATAGGCAGTAGAAGCCTTGGAATTAAAAATAAAGAGTAAGGGATCACGTTTTTTGGATTCAAAATCCTCGAGAATATGGGTGTTTGTGAACCTCACAAACCACTTCCTGAGAGTTTGTTTTGAGTCATACAAGGCTTTATGGAGCTTATATACCACAGTAGTATCAATGAATACAAAGCTAACATGTTGATCCATTTGAGGATGTCTAATCGACTATAAGAACCAAGAAGTTAACTAATATTAAAGAGTTGAAAGTTGAAAATAGTGGTGAACACTAGGGTGTTTCAAGAGGAAGAAGCGAGAGTAGAGGAAATCAAAAGGGGGAGGAATTAAGCTCAGAGTCTAAATCCAATGATTTTGATATGTCAAAGCTAAAATACATCAATTTTCCATAAAATTAGGCACTTCAAGAAGAATTGTCTCTAAAGAAGGAGCGAGAGTAATTTTGTTCAGATTGTAGTTGTCTTTAATGATGATAGTTATGAGTGTTGGTAAACTAATGGCGATGAGTCTGAAGACCTTAGGCAGTTGTGTAAATAACAACATACTTAAACATGGAATTGAAAGAAACAAAAACTATGTTGGACAACAACCCTTAATCATATTAGAGAACATATGTGGATATCCAACGGTCTCTTATGTTTCGAAGGCTCTGAGCAATTGTACGAATAATGAGATACTTTGAATCCACGTTGTTGATGTTAGATTTTGGTCGAAATTGAAACATACCTAGTATGTGATTGGTTTCGTGTTAAAAACAAATCACATTAAAATATTAAATCTCAATGAAAAAACATGAACATTATGACACTACTATTTGAAGCTTTTGAATTGATGTGATTTTTTAATGTGATTTTGATCAAGTAGATGGAAATTCAAACAACAACAACTAAGCTTTATCCCACCAAATGGGGTCGACTACATGGATCAACTTTCGCTTAATCTTTTGTAAGGACCATGTTTTATCCAAATTAAAAATCTCCGGATCTTTCTTAATTACTTCTCTTATATTCTTTATTGGTCTTCATCTTCCTCGAAGTGTTTGTATTCTCTCCATCTGGTATACTCTCCTTACTACAAAATCTACGTGTCTTCTCTCTACATGTTCAAACTATCTAAGTCTATTTTCCACCATCTTCTCTACTATAGGCACTACCCCGACACTCTCTATAATATTCTCATTTATAATTTTATACTTATTCTGTCGAGTCTTACCATACATCCACTGCAAAATTGTAGATCTTGTCGCAGTCCGATAAAACTTTCTATCCAACTTGAGATGTACCTTTGCATTAGATAAAACAATTGACGTCTTTCTCCATTTCAACTACCTAGCTCGAATTTGATGGTTTACATCCCTTTCTATTTTTCTATCATTTTGTCTTATATACACAAGATATTTAAGTCGTGTGACTTGAGGGATAATATGATCTTCAACTTTCACCTTAAGGTTCGAAACACTTATTCTTTTGATCTTACATTCCATACATTTCGTCTTATTTCTGTTTAGGCGAGAACCATATATTTATAAAGTTCTTCTTCATAACCTCTCATTTAAATCTTCATCCGACTCTTCAAGAAGAACTGTATATATCATCTACAAAAAACATGTATCTTGGTGCTAACTCTTAAACGTGTTCTGTGAGTATTTGATCTATGTCATAGAGATTCAACAAAATTTTACGTTGATTGTCGAATGTCTAACACAACTCTCCCCTTTTATTCGAATTGAAATCGATTATATATAACAAAACTAACTTAAACAAGATTAAATAAAAATTCAAATACATACCTAATTTCTTAAGATTTTAGATAAAATGTGATCTTTCGTTGTTTTATGAATAAGTCGTTGTTTGATGAATAAGACGTAGATATGATAATTTAAATAAAGAAGATGAATAGTAAGTTAATTGGAAATAATGTGAAATTTGAAAAAGAGAGAACATACATTCTCCGCACCCCTATCTATGTACTTTCCTTTTCACCCTACTCTCTATCCCTAGTCTTACCTCTTTGTTCCTCTGTCTCTTACTCTGTTATTTCATTTTCTCCTTTCATCTCTTTTTACTATTTACACCTTACTTCCCTTTTCATCATTTTCAACCCTTTACACTCTCTCTCATCCTTTTCTTTCTCCACCTCACACGCTCACATTCTCTCTTTCTCTCTTGTCTATAATTATATTGCTCCCAACCACCTCAAAAACACATAGACACAAACCTTCTCCCTCAATCATCTTCTACATTCTTTCACTCAACACTTGTTTCATTCCAACCACACAAATGGATCAAGTGAGTCTTTCATTCTTTATGTTACATGTATTATTTAACCTTAACTTCATGTTCTAATCATGTTTTTGGTTTGTTTGTGGGGGGTGTAAATATAATAGGAATATGACTTTAAGAGGAACCATGTGCCAGCATTTGGAAGCTGGGATTGGAATGATAATCTTCCATTCACAGAGTGCTTTGAATCTGCAAGACAAGGTGGTTTTCTTCACTATAGTTACAACTCTGAAACTGAAGATCAAGATCTCTATGTTGCTGGTGATTTGTATGATAACCATGTTGTTACTCCTGCTATGATTGTTGTTCCTCGTAGAAGGGTATGTTACCTTAACTCTCTTGTTCTTCTTGTTTTATATATTCATCATTATACATATTTTTAATTAATTAATATATATTAACTAATTTTATTTACTAAGTATAAATTTATAAAATTAGATACTACAATTTTTCAATAAATTTATTATCAGTTAGTAACTTTATATATTATAGGACAAATTTATATTTAAGATGTATTTATTGTATTTTTCACATTTTTTTATTTAAAAAATGTAGTTGATAAATATATTTAAAAATAATGGAGTATTTATTGTATTTTAACTAATTTTGAATTTTAATATTTTAAAATATTTTTACAAATTAATTAAGAGTTTATATTAAATAAATAACATAAATTTTATTGAATAATAATTAAGAGTTTATATTAAATAAATAACATAAATATTATTAAATTAATTAAGAGTTTAGGAGAAGAAGTACTAGTAGAAAGTTCAAAGTTTTATTCATTTCATATTTGCATCATAGTTAGTGATTATAGATTTTTTTTCTCTAGATAGTGAGTGAGTGTGGGTGGGAGATAAAGAGAACAACTTAGCTTTTTTTATGAAAAATAATTAATTTGTCTATGGTAGGTCACATGACTTTATAATTGAGCCTCCTATTTAATTGACATTAATGATTCACGCCTAGCGTGACAATTTATTAAAGCAAGAGCTTTCTGACATAAACACCATATTAATTTATGATGTTATCTTTAGTTGTTTAATAATGAATCTAACTTTAGCCTTTATCACCTATATTAATGAGTCACCAAAAACATAGACACTAGCATGAAAAATTAAATCATAATGAAACATAGCACACTATGTAGTGTAGACATTAATTAGACTTTTTTATAAAGTACCAACAAAATTATTAATTTGTTTTTAACATTATAGGAAAAGCTACGTTCCCAAAATGAAAAAGATGAAAAAAAGCAAAATTGGGTGAACAATGTGATGAATGAGCCACCAATGTCAAGACCAACACCAAAACCAGTTGATGAAGATTTGTACAAAATTTCACCAGATCTTCTTTATGTCAAAACTACCAAGGTATTATACACTACTTTTTCTTTTTTCTCCACTAAAAATTAAATTTTCATTAACTTTATTACTTTGCTTTTATAAATGTCTTTTTATTAGTGTATATTCAATTATTCATACTTTTGCTCTTTTCTTCTTTACCAAAAGTTTTATTTTATAAACTTCCTTTTCTAATATGACTTTAATTTTTATTGCAGAAAAGAGGGTTGTGTTTCTTTCCAAGTTGCTTGTTTCCAACTTGCATTGCATGAGACAAGAAAAATTTGAGAGATTAATGTATATAGAAGTGATTCAATGGAGACATTGTTGATTAGTAGATAGATATTCTCTTGGATGATATTTATTTGATAGTATATTATTTAAGGACCAAGAAGATTATCTATCATATTATAGTATTTTTCTTTCCACCTAAAAGTTTTTTTTTGTTTTAAAGTTTTTAGTGTTTGATGTGTTTTTGGGTATCATTGCTTGGATTTTGAACTTTGTTTGTAAAGGCAATGTGACCTGAAATTAAAGAGAGAAAAAAGTTAAAAGTTAATCTATAACATTCTATAATTATTATTATTATTATTATTATTATTATTATTATTATTATTATTATTATTATTATTATTTATTATTATTATTATTTTTTAGTAAGATATATGTTATTAATCCAAATAAACAATGAGATACAAAGCGATCTTCAATGAGTCATCTATCTAATCAAGCCAACTAATAAAAAAATGGGAGATATAAGAAACCATAAGAGTAGCAATATCAAGGAATTATATTCTTTTATCAAGGAATTATATTGATTGATTATGGAATAGAAATATCAAGAAATTATATTCTTTTATTACGAGTCCTCACCCTTTCCTATTTCTTGCTTCTGCAATCCTTTTTTCTACTTAATCATCTCTGCAACATCATCACCTAATGTGAAAACTATGTTTGAAACTCAAAAATTACATCCTGCCTTGTCAATCATCAATGTGAAATCCCTTATTCCGATCACATTGAATTTAGAATCTGGCCAGTATCGCTCTTGGTCGGCGTTATTCAAACTTCAAGCGCGAGTCCATGACATGCTTGAACATATCATCTTTCCGATGGATGCATAGGAGAAAGCTGCATATGAGAAGACCAAAGTCGTTGATCTCGCTCTTTAGAGGCGGCTTGATGCAGTGGTCTTGCAGTGGATTTATACCACGATCTCTTTCGACATTCACCTTCATTCTCATTGACGATGAGTCGGCTGAACATGCTTTAAAAATTGTTGCTGATCATGGATAAGACAATAAAAATTCAAGGGCTATGTACCTTAATAATGAATTTACCAATACAAACCTTGCTGATTTTTTGACGACACATGCTTATTGCAATCGTCTTAAAAGTCTTGCGATAAACTAGTCAATGTTAGGGCTCCAGTCAGTGATTAGAATGTGGTTTTGAAGATGCTTCAAGGCTTGTGGAACAATATTCAAATTTTGACACCGTGATGAACAAGAAGACCTTATCTACCTTTGTTATGGCACGGTCCAAACTCGCGTTGGAGGAGACCACCCTTTTGGAGCGAGCAAAGTAAGATTCTGGTTCAACTTCCCTTGTTGATAATAATTATTCTCCTAATATCTTCCACGCCCATGATCCATATACATCAGCCCACATCACATACCCAAATACAACTTACACCAATTTCGTCCACAGTGATTTCACATTAGCCCCCTATTGAACCACATCCAGTAACTTGAAGCCAACATTGTATTTATAAGCCCAATCCAAGATACACCTCAAACCAAGCTCATTATACAATCGATATAAGATCACCAATTCCCATATCCCTCTTTCTGCCCTTCGTGACCCGAAATAGAAATTGGCTATGAATGATGAATTCAATGCTCTTATTAAAAATAAGACGTGGAATTTAGTACCCCGTCCATTTGGTGTGAATGCTATTCAATCAATGTGGATTTTTACTCATAGAGAAAAGTCTGGTGATTCTTTTGAGAGGCACAAAGCTCGTCTTATAGGTGATGGAAAAACTCAACATGTCGACATTGATTGTGGTGAAACCTTTAGTCCGGTGGTGAATGTTCAGGGCACTCTTCATCTTGGTTTTCATCTTTATCCGTCCTTGGTTGCAGATCTTGTCTCCTATGCTGATGTAGATTGGGGAGGATGTCCCGATACTAGACGATCCACATTAGGATATTATGTGTTTTATGTATTTTTGGGTGTCAATTTGGTTTCATGGTCATCCAAACGTCAACCTACTCTATCTCGTTCTAGTGCCGAGGCCAAATATAGAGGGGGTGACTAATGTTGCTTTTGATTCCTATTGGATTCACAATATTCTCTTAGAACTGCATTGTCCAGTTTGAAAGGCTACATTGGTATATTGTGATAATGTGAGTGTTATTTATCTATTGGGAAACCCAATTCAACACTAATGCACAAAGCATATTGAAATGGATATTCATTTTGTTAGAGAAAAAGTTGCACGTGGAGAGGTTCGTGTTCGTCATGTCCTTTCTTGTTATCAAATAGCTGACATCTTCACTAAGAAATTGGCTCTCATATTCTATCACTAATAGTGGTAAATGAATAAAGAAATCATCTTTATAACATGTCATATAATTAATTCTAAAATATGTCAATGATTTTATGAAATACAATTCTTTTGTGGTATATTTAGTCCTTAAGTCTCTTAACTTAATTTAAGTTTCGTTTTAGTCCTTTCACTAAAAATGTTACAAGTTTGCTCCTTAACTTCACTTATACTATTCTATTTGGTCTCTTCCATCAAATTCGGAAAAAAATGTAAAGTTTGGATGACATGGATGTACAACAAAACTCCAAATGTTAGGGGTGGCAAACAGACATGTCCACCCAACAAAAATATAGGACGGGGCAGACATAGTTAAGGGTGTATGTCTAAAATCTTGGCCCAATCTGCAAAAAAGTGAGGGCGGAGCAGGTTAAGCCCGCAGACACTACACCTTTTAAACCTAAAAATGCAAAAATATATGTTAATTTTCATACCCGCAAAAGCCCGCATAAAAAGCGTGACGGTCACATTAAAGGATGAGGCCTCAAACCTTGATCCGCTCTGCACTAAAGTGCAAGTAAAATGGGAATATGCCCAACGAGTCGGGCCTGTTTTGCCACCCTTACCAAATGTGACTCCACATTTACACCATAAGGGTCCGTTTGATGTGTAGGATAAGAGACATGATAAGATATTTGTATTATATCCTATCGCAATTCAGTGTTTGATGACCAACTTGATATGACAAGTTAATCTTGAACTTATCCTATCCTGTCTCACTAGTTCAAATTGTTATTCTGAATATGAGCTGGGTTAAAATCCGACAAAATAAGATAAGAAAATAATTTATTAATTTACCCCTATAAAATATAATTTAAAATAAAAAGTTAAATATGACAAAAATATAAATATAAATTAATTTGATATTAAATTAAAAATATTAACAAATAATTTTTAAAAAAAATATGTATGTTTGTTATAAGGGCAACTTTTTAACTTTATATAATAAAAAAATTAAAGCCTAATAAATTAAAATATTTAAAATTAAAATAATTATTAAAATTTAAAAATATAATTTTTTTTAAAATTAAATATATTTTCTTGAAAAATTAATTTTATCATTTATATATTATATATGCTTACTTTATTTTGCTTATCTATTATATATAATAGAATTCACGATTTATTTCAAGAAAAATTTAAATTTTTTACTCACTAGTGTGAGTTTTTTTTCTATTATAATTTTTTTACCTATTCATAAATATTAAAATATTTTACAAAATTATATATATATATATATATATATATATATATATATATATATATATATATATATATATATATATATATATATATATATATATATATATATAACCTTATTATAGTTGATATCCTGTGTGAATCAAACACATGATAGGATAAGTGATATCCCGTTTATATCATATCTTATTCTTATTCTAATTTATATTCTATTATATCTTTTTTATTATATCGTGCGCACTATACGGATTCTAAAAATATAGTTTCTACTAAGTTGTTTAAATTAACATTGTTCATCTTCTTTAACTAGGGCTTGTTTTTTTATCTTATTGATTGGAAACCCTGCATTATTATACCATTGTTGAGTCGCATTTAGAGCTTGAGTCTTATTACACATCCACATCACCAAAATTTAAACTTTTTTTTGCCTTAATTTGATGAAAGAGACACTATTAAATAATGAAAATGAAGTTAAGAGACTAACCTTCAATATTTTCTTAGTTAAATAACTAAAACAAGAAATTAAAATAAGTTAAAGTACTAAAAGCCTTGTCTTATTTTTTATGTTGGTGCAACTTTATTTTTTTCATTAAAATTAAAAATAAAAAATACTTATAAAAGTTAAAAAACTTATTTAACTCAATTAAAAATATAAAACATAAAATTAGAGAATAATTATTATCACTGTAATATTTGACATATTTTACATGGTTAGTCTATCACAAACTTTAACCAGAAACATATTAAAAAAAATCAATCATTAACGGAAAAAAAGTTTCAAGAATGGAGAGATTCCGAAAGGAAAGAAACCCTCGCAAACAAAATTCAAAATACACGAGAGGAGAAACAATTAAGACCATCCAGTAACAACTTCAGACACTCACTCACTCTATGCATTTCCCATAATCACTTATCAGTTGACAACAGATTCTCACTCGTCACTCTTCCATCTTCCAACAATCGATTATTCTCAAAAGCGCTTTTTCTCCCGATCCGCGTTTGCTTTATTTCAACATGACTCAAACCGCCGCGGGCTTTGAAAATCTCATCGGCTATTACGAACCTCCAGTTCAAGTACGTTCTTCTCTTTCTCTCTCGTTGAAGCATTCCCAGATCTGTTACTTTTTTTTCACTCTCTAAACTCTGGTTCTTGTTCCGCATTTCCATTTTCTCTCTATTAATGTGATTGCTGCAGTGTTCTTCACTAGTTTAATTGCTTTTGATGCTATTCTATTCTATTCTATTCTATTCAATTTTGACCTAAGATTTATAGTAGGTAGAAAACCTAATTTCAATTCAGAATGCATTCTATACGTGTATATATAAGCTTTTATTTAGGCTATGTTTGGGAGTTTGGAAGGGAGGGGAGGGGAAGGCTTCCAAAAACAAAATTTTAAAAAAATATAGGAAAATATTTGACATTTTTTGAAAAAATGAATTTGTTTAGAATGATAAAAGAGTTATTATCATTACTAAATTTTTAATTTTCAAAATAGTATAACAACCTAAAAAATATTTGGAAAATTTATGTAAGCCCTTCAAAACCCTCCTTCAATACAATTTTTGAGTTCCCCCATTTTATGGGGTTTTTGGTGTTATGAATAAACTCAAACCCTCCAAAACCCTCCCACTCAAAATCTTTTTATCCTTTTCACTTAATTCCTTCTATTTTCTAAAGCCCTCCCCTCCCTTCCCCTCCAAACTCCCAAACATAGCCTTAAGGAATATTGCTCGGAATTACGTGTATGTTTGGTTCTGCGGGGAGGAGAATTGATTTTGAGGGAAGTGATTTTTTATAATTGATTTTAGTTAAAGTGAGTTGGACTTAAATGATTTATGTTTGGATACATTTATGTAAAAGTCAATTGAACAATAATTTTAGTGTAAAATTGCGTTTAAACTCAAAAGCTAAACCAAACTTACACTAAGAAAATGTACTATTTGTTGTCTGACTTTAGGAGCCGATAAGATTAACCGTAAGTTTTTTTTAATGATAAGATAGTTATGAATGATTGGCATTGTAAAGAAAAGCTTTACAACGATGGTGTCATAAAAGCTTGTAATTAAAATGATGCTGATTGAACATTTGGCTGAATAGATATTTTATTTGTACAAATTAGGCAAAGTGAACTATGTGATTATTATTTATAAGAAATTAAGGTACTGACTATGCCTTGTTCATAAAACTGCATTGGGATTAGGTTTTTTTAGTTATTTGATTTCACTTTGTAATATATCCTCTATATGCTTCCATACTATTTGGCTCCCTATTGTTATTGATGAGTGGTGTTGTATTGGATTTTAAGGACTGGCTTTTGTGTATGTATGTATTCATGTGTACAATTCTATGCATAATCCAGTTTGTGTTAGGGTGTCAACAAGCTTTAAAGGTTTCAGCTAGTATCTTGTTCTTCTGAAATGTAGGAGCTTATTGTTATTGATGAAGTGCTCTCTGCTATGGTTGGAGTTGAAGGACGCTACATTTCAATCAAAACACTTCGAGGAAAGAAGGATGAGATTATTAATTTCCTGGTGGACCCATCTATGGATTTGGCACTGCAGGTGAGATTTGCATAATTTTTCACTGCGATGTTTTGAGCCGCAATCATAAGATTATAGCTGTTAAACCTTCACCTTTTGCTTTATGGTGATAGTTATGATAGGAAGTTAAGATAGAAAACCAAGCTATATCAGCAATAGAAATGCTTTACATACAATTTTTTGAGAAAAAAAATTATGAGTTCAAAATGTTCAGTATCGTAACCTAATGCTTAATGGGTTCATTAAACCCATTTAGGTTTTTCTTTCAATGTTTCTGTATTCTTAATTCGTTTTTATAAACTTCTGTAAAGGAATGTGAAACATCTAGCTTACTATTCAAATAATACAATGCATTTTACTTAAACTTTCTCTCTTCTTTTGGCAGCAACCCAAATTAAGAAAATTATTTTCTGCAATCATGTTTAGATATTCAGCCATTGTTTTAAATTGTGATTTTCAACCATAACTCTGCCGCCAAATTGTGTTTTTTCGAGGTCTCTGCCAAATAAGCTGACAGGGAATGTAAAGTGGCCTATGCTATAACTGTATAACTTTAGATAATGGACAATATAATGAAATGCAACATTGCAATAATGAAATATAACATTACAATGATAGAGTTCTGTCTGAGTCAGTTTTTGTTGTTGCAGGAGTTGGCAAAACGGATTTTCCCTCTTTGTAGGAGTTTTCTGTTGATCAACCAATTTGTGGAATCGAGGTCTCAGTTCCAGAATGGGCTAGTTAATCATGCCTTTTCTGCTGCCCTTAGGGAATTCCTTCTCGTATGTTTTTCTGAATAGTGAGTCAGTTTTTGATTTACGTTTCACATGAAGTGATTGTTTGCTTCTTGAAAAGATGTTTGTCTGTGTACATATACACTCACTTTTATAGTTGGCCCCTTAACTTCTATTAGTAGCATGTTACTGTCTGCTAGATTATAGATATATAGGATCACACGGTGTGCTATATTTTTGACATTGTGTCACATGGTGTGCTATATTTTGGACATTATTGGTGTTTACGTGGCTATGTTGTGTTTGTTTCTGCGCTTCATAAGGCCAAGTCTAAAATTTTATTTAGTATTGTACCCATTTGCACTTTCAAACTCATTTTAGGGTGAAGTATTTTGTTATGGATGTGCAGACCTAGTTTAGTTTTTACAATAGTGTTTTTATTTTCAAAATATTTTGGTAAAGGGTATTATAGGATAAGGTATCTTCCAGATAAAAAAAGTGGAACTTCGATGGGTCACAGTTGCCAGTGTCCGTAAGTGCAATCCCTCTACAAAGACCATAGCCCTTTCTTGTTGAAGCAAAACAGTTTGTTTCACACTCTTATAAATCCTAATCTTATTTATCTTAGAACCCAGGTTCTGTTGAGCAGTTTCCTTCTCCAATATCTGCATATTATTGGGCCTTGCTGGAATTTCATGCAGGAGCCATGCAAATATTTGACTTGCCGATTACTTTATTGAGCAAAAACTAGTAGCATGGCATTATTTAGCAAAGTAAATGTTCACCTCTGTTGCAGTTCTGCATTTACAGTATCTTTTGATTAGAATATGCAATTTGAATAAGAATGTACTTTTTACCATTAAGGCATGTCATTATGTTTACCAGGATTACCAGGCCTTGGTGGCACAACTTGAGCACCAATTCCGGCTTGGGAGACTTTCCCTTCAAGGATTGTGGTTCTACTGTCAGGTATGCTTTCGTCTTGGATTAAATGTAAATCAGTAAATGTTTGTCTAACCATTGCTGATAATACCTTCAATGATGTGTTTCAGCCCATGTTGAGGTCTATGCAGGCATTGTCTACTGTCATACAGAAGGCTTCAGCCAATAGTTTTTCTGGTTCTGCCGTTCTTAACTTACTACAGAGCCAGGTAATGAATCTCACTTGTGATTGTCACCATTCTCTGAAGTCTGCACAATGTTTAAAAACTTCTGTTTAGTTTAGTTTCTCAAGCACTTGACTCTCTCCACTATGGATTCCATTGTATGTAGGCAAAAGCTATGGCTGGAGATAATGCAGTTAGGTTGTTGCTGGAGAAAATGACACAATGTGCAAGTAGAGCCTACATGAGCATACTAGAAAGGTTTCTATTTTCTGCTTTAATATGTATTAAGTCCATAGGCATACACCAAATCAAATGGATATTCAAATATACTGTTTGTATTGGTTTTTACATATATCACTAAATAATTATAAGCCCTGTCACCCTTCTTTTGGGGTTTAGAATCTCTATCCAAGTCCCTTTTTTTCAATTATCTTATAATCTTTTGTTTGTATTATTAATCATAGAACTAGCTTGATTTCTTTTGATATCGGATGCATAAAAAAATGTGAACAATGTGCTCGATGTTGTTTACCTTCAAACAAATCTCTACTTTTGAGTGTGTATTTTTTTGCTATTACATTTGTCAGTTATAATTGTTATTATACTAGTTTAATAACCTTGAATATTGTGGTGGTTTAGATTGTTGTGCACTCTTATTATTGAGTTATCTCTAATTAATGTTCCATTTTATTATCCATCTGGGAATCAAACAATCCTAAAGATGGGTCTATGAAGGAGTAATAGATGATCCTTATGGTGAATTTTTCATCGCAGAAGACAAATCTCTTCAAAAGGTACATAATAAAATTTAGTCACTTAATACAGCCCAAAATTAATATCAAAACTTGTTTTTTTTTTCCGTATGACCTAAGTTTCATATTCTCTATAGGAGAGTCTTACTAAAGATTATGATGCTAAGTATTGGCGACAGCGTTACAGCCTCAAAGATGGAATTCCTAGTTTCCTTGCCAATGCTGCGGGAACAATTTTGACCACAGGAAAATATCTAAATGTCCTGAGAGAATGTGGACACAATGTTCAGGTGTTGTTACTGTTATACTTGTATTTAGAGTAAAGTTATATGATCCTCAGCCATTCAAGTTGGAGTGTGCTTGTGAAATACTTATTGTTCACTAAATGCAGTTACTTGTTACTTTAGGTCCCTCCATCAGAAAATTCAAAACTAATGAGCTTTGGCTCAAATCATCATTATCTTGAATGTATTAAGGCTGCTTATAACTTCGCAAGTGGCGAACTTGTGAATCTCATTAAGGAAAAGGTGATTTTTAATACGATTAGGTTTTTAAATTTTCAGCTTACAGTTTAATGCTTCTGCAATAGTTGTTATTGTTAAAAACCCAAGTTCTGATGGTGAATTGTGTTTGTATGTTTAGTATGATTTAACAGGAAAATTGCGGTCTATAAAACACTATCTTCTTCTTGATCAGGTACGGTCATGTTCATCTTACACTGTTCAATTTGGAGACAATAACTTGCAACACTAGAAAAGCTAAAACACTACCTTACATTGTTTCCTGTTTGCAACAATTTGCCAATAAAATGGTATAACAAACAGGAAACGTGAAAATAAGTTGGTATTTTTGCAATTATTGATGAATACATAAACAAATCAAATGCACCCCATCCTTAACTTAAGTATTCCCTCTCTTCTGCTTTCCTAGTAGCAACTTTAAAGATGTGACATGAGATCTTACTGTTTGTAGTCTGAAGGCATATGATGGTTTTGAATGAAACAATAATAAACACAGTCCTAAATGCCCATGGAATATTTGTATTACGTGATCACATTGAAGGGGGGACCCTGTAAGAGGATGTTGAGCTGGTTTGACATGCCTACCTAGAGCATACAGCTATATAGAATCTATAGATGCAAATCAAAGTGATTTTCTCCTTCCTCTTGGACACAAATACTCATTGATAAAGTACACTTAAGAAACACTTTTTGTTGACTGATATTTTTTTATATATGTTCATGATTACACAGGGGGATTTCTTAGTGCATTTTATGGATATTGCTCGAGATGAGCTGGCCAAAAAACCTGATGAAGTATCAGTTGAGAAGCTGCAGGTATAGTTATGGGATGTTATTCACTTTACTAATTACTATACATTTGTTTCTTCTAGTAAATTTCATTCGTCACCTTCCTATTTTGATTTTGAAAGGGGGCTTTACTCTAACTTTCCTTTATCTTTTGTTTGCTTTGGCTGTCTTCCTGTATGACGCAGTCTCTTCTAGACCTTGCTCTGCGTACAACAGCAGCTTCTGTCGATCCTTATCACGAAGGCTTAACCTGTATCGTGGCAAGTAACTTATACATCTTGTAAGAAATTTTGGAGCTGTAAAATTCAGTATTCTCACATGATGCGAACTTTATACTTTCAGGAAAGATCATCTTTGCTTAAAAGGTTGGGCACATTTAATGTCACTGAAGTTAGCCAGAGAGATTCTAGTAATAATGATATTCTGGAAGAGCCTGTTAGCATCACCGGACTTGAAACATTTTCACTAAGTTATAAGGTATTTTTTTCTCTACAAGTTTCTGAGAAAGTATGCTTTTAGTTAGTCGCATCATATTGTTGTTTTTGGTTCTCTTTTCAGGTGCACTGGCCATTGTCTATAGTATTATCACGTAAAGCCCTTACAAATTACCAGTTAATTTTTCGATTTCTTTTCCACTGCAAACATGTTGACCGTCAGCTATGTGGAGCCTGGCAAACACATCAAGTATGGCTATGATTGCCTTTGCTTCACTTTGTCTTTTGTGTTTAATTCGTCTTACCTTCATCTTTGGTCTCATATTGTAGGGAGTTCGTGCTCTCAATACACGTGGAACTGCTATCTCTAGATCTTCTCTTCTGTGTCGAAGTATGCTTAAATTTATCAATAGCCTTTTGCACTATCTTACATTTGAGGCAAGTTTTTCTTTTCTGACTACACATGTATTGTCTTTTTACTTCCTCAAAACCAGATCAAATCAGTTCTCAAATCATATTTTTATGACCAATTTGCATAGCAAAAGGATAATTGTAGTCGGGACTTTTCAAAGTGGATAGGATTGGATCTGGGTTTCTCGCTTTCTTTTTCATAAATTTGGTTCCTTAACTGAGCAGTTATGCTAGTTCTTGGTTTTCTGACTCTGGTTTGTATTTTAGGTTATTGAACCCAATTGGCACGTGATGTATACTAGACTTCAGTCAGCAAATAGCATAGATGAGGTAAGTTATTTCTGTCGTCATAGATTGCAAAACTGGTGATGTATAAATCATGTTACATACATGATACTAGAGTATTTCTCTCCTTTATAAGGGGGTGGGGGGCTTGGATGTTTGAGAAAGTGTAACATTTTCTGTCTGAAACAGGTTATTCAACATCATGATTTTTTCCTTGATAAGTGTCTGAGAGAGTGTTTACTACTTTTACCTGAGTTGCTGAAGGTTAGTTCTCTGTTTTGTTTTTATAAAATATAATATATATGGTTATGCTGTTGTGTATTGGACCTTTTTAAGAGAAACATTAATGGTATTTGATAGATTTATTAATTAAAACTATTATCTGCCTCACTTCTTTGTCAAACCTTCTTAACATTTGCCATCAGTTAATTGTGAAAAGTTTGACCACTTCTCATGATTGGTTTTTATTGGGTTCTTAATTGCAGAAGGTGGAGAAGCTTAAATCCATGTGCCTTCAATATGCAGCTGCAACTCAGTGGCTTATATCATCTTCTATCGTATTACATAGTCCAGATGAATCTAAAATTGATTCACTCGGAACTAAACAATCAAAATCAGGTCAGGTCCTGAAGTCCACCACCAGAAATTCAGCGGTCACTGATTCTATTCTGTAAGTCCAAAAACAAAACTATTTATAATTATATTAGTGTCCGTAGATACTGATGACTTCATGTCATGTGAGCATTCTGACCTAAATAAATAATTGCAGCAAATTTGAGAAGGATTTTGATACCGAGCTTCAGAGTCTTGGATCAATCTTGAGTAGTAGCTCCCAGGCAGAGCCATATTTGGCCCATCTTGCAAAATGGATTCTTGGTGTCAAACTCGAACATAATGGTTTGTGATGGGTTTTTCAGGAGTGCAGTGTTAAACTTGAGCATTTAGTGTGCATAGGTTATTGTAATGTCTGGAGTGTGAGTATTTTACATTCTTGTGAAGTTGTGGTTAGGTTTCTTTATGACAATATTGAGAATATTTTTTCTTATTTGTTTTTCTAATATGTTCTTGCCAAATTTTGCCTTGGCAATTTGTGATTTGGTCTTCCAAATGAAGCAAACAATTTTTCATTTGATACATCCATACATTGTGTTTTATAGTGGTTCTACTCACCTATTGCAAACACTACGTGTGGCTGTAATGGATAGCATTCAAGAGTAACAGCATTGTAAATTGTAAGTTACAGACAGTAACTTCTAACAGAATACGTTTCTTAAAAAACTGATGAAAAATTAAAAATTAGACAAATGTTTTAAAAAAAAAATATTAATTCACACTATTTAGTGAAATCATTTGAGATGAATGTATATCATTTGAGTTATTGTTATTTGCATCTTCATTTTTCTCAATATTGAAAACATTTTATTTATGAATATAAACTCAACAGAACAACATTGTAAAAAGATCCTTGAACTATTTTGTAATTTTTAAGATAAATCCCTAAACAAATTCAAACATAAAATTATGTGATTAATCTTTATAATGATAAATATACTCTCTCCGTCTTATAGTGATCACTTTGTCCTACAATGAGCGATTTAGTTAACCATTTCATACAAATTAAGAAAAATGTATAATTGAAAGAGAGAATGATGTTATTAAAGTATTCTTTATCAAATATTTGAAATGATAAAAATAGTATTAGATGATAGAATTAGAAAAAACAATTAATATTATATTTAAAATTGAAAATGTTCATTTATTTTAGGATAATTTTATTTGGGTATAACTTTATCCATCCTATGAAGTTACATATCCTAAAGAGAGACCGAAGTAACATGTCCCTGATACATTCAAAGGGAACATATCCAATACGGTTATTTTGTTGTTTGTCTTTTCATTTTGGTTTATTGAATCTTCTTTATGATTGCACATCTTTGAATCAAGTTTGAATTGATTCATTTTTAGTATGCATAAATCAATATTTATATTTGAGCTTTATCACGATGCTTTTAGTCAATTGCATGAGTAAGTAGAATAAGAATCATGATGATATTGATTCAAGTTAGGCAGAAAGAAAAATCTCAAAGTATTTTAAAAATATGAAAATTTGAGATTTTGTGTGGTTGATTCAAATTAAGCACATATCTTGACTTTAATTAAATTGAACAAAGGCAAACCAAGTTTTTCAAACACCTTGTTTTTAATCAGAATTTACACTTGATTCGAATCAGGCCGATCTAAGTCACCTCTGCTTGATTTGATTCGAATTAGACTTTACAACTGATACGAATTAGACAATTTTTTCACATTTTCTTTTGGCTCTGTTTGAATTGATTTGAATAAGAATTTACACTTTTTCAAATCACGAGCTATCTGATTCGAATCACGAGCTATCTGATTCGAATAAGACTTTACACTTGATTCAAATCATATAACAAATTGGTTAAAATCATTTTTCTTTCTTATTCCATTTCTCTTGTTCATTTGACTCAAATCATGAAATGTTCTTGATTAGAATCTAACTAACTTTTTCTATTCATTTTTATGCTTAATCTCAAGCACATATAAAATCTTTTTGTCATCATTTTTCAAATACAACCCTACACAACTTTACATCATTTTGTATTGTGATTTTGTGAAATCAACTTCCTCTCATTTTTGAAAGTTAAAAAAACCCTTGCAATGAAAATTCTTTCATCTTCAACCTCTAATTTGATTTTAGACCTTAATAATGAGAGATTTATATTTGGTTGAGATTTTCAGGAAACTTATAAGTTTGAGTTTGTTGTCATTGGTGCTGAAAAGAAGAAGCTTCTTCTCTCCAAATTACCTTGGTAATGACTGCATCGAAGGTTACATATAAGGTAGAGTTCTCAAATATTAAAACAATTCATCGTTCAGAGAATCGGTAGGATCAAAGGGTGATTGCTGCACAAGAAGGTTTGGAGCAGATTGGCGGTACTAGAAGATTCAAGAAGCATAAATCAAGTAAAGATTACGCATAAGAGTTTGACATTACGTTATATGCAATTCAAGATCCAAATAAGAAAAAAAAACAATAGAGTTTGAGATTAAGAGTTTTGGTTAACTCAAATATTTTTTTTTGGGAATTGAGGTATTATACTAAAAAAGATATTTTTATCTCAAATAAAATATGTACTTGATCTTTTGAATAAAACAAATAAGCTTTGATGCAAACCTACATGTATTCTATTTGAGCAAAATCACATGATGAGTTTTGTAGACAAAAATGAAAAATTAATAAGGTACGATATCACTTGTCACACACACTAGGTCATGTTTGGTTTATGTGGTTAGTGTAATGCTATGAAGCACGGACACCCCTAAAACGACTCCGACACTAACACGGCGACACCATTAATAATTTGAAAAAATAAATAAATTAAATGTAATTGTAAGTGTTGGTGCAGGTGTCCGTCATCGACACGGACACCTACACACCTGATTTTAGAAGTGTTGGTGCTTCATAGGTGTAATGAGTCAATTCATATATGATTCATAAACAATACATTTGCCGACTATATATTGAATTCTACTATATCTCAAATGCACTATGGGGGATGACTTGTTTAAAAGAGGTGGAAGGATAAGTATGAAGACATGCATTGATGATTACACATGTTTAGTAAGTGATCGAAGATATACTTCTAACTGTTGTATCTTCTTGTGTGGAAACCTTATAGTTTCAATGAATAAGATGAAAGTGTAGTGGTTGTAATAAGTACTAATGTACTATCAGATTTAAAGATACAATCTGAAGATCCTATTAAGTTGTTTTGTGATAATAAATCTTCTATTAGTATTGTACATTATCTTATTTAGCGCGACATAACTAAACATATTGACCGACATTTCATTTAAAAGAAATTGAATGGTGGATTGAAAACTACAACCTACAGTTCTTGTGGATATCAACTAACAGATATATTAACAAATACTCATCAATTGAATGGATCAACCAACATACTTGCATATATGAAATGATTGATATTCATTCATCAACTTGAATCTGTGACAGAAGTGATTACTGTAACATCTAATCCAAGGCACACCACATAACTTCACATAACTTAGGTACCAAACTTAGGGAACAAACCAAAAAACAATATTTACACAGCAGTTGCTTAAACAAAATTTTCTTTGAAACCAATAAATTACACGTTGACCTTTTGATCAACTATAATGATGAGTTCAAATAAAGATCATATTGATAAATAAAAAATGGGTCCCTTCTGGCATATTTACACATTTCCATTTTCATCAACAGATGAATCAGAAGCAGAATCATCTAGTGTTGAATTTGATGTAGTCTCCAATTGACTACCACTCTCACTATCTGAAATTCCAATTGTTCTTTCTTCATGAGGGTGTTTTAGGAACCAGTACATTATACTAGCTGTTAGAGTAAGAATCATCTTTTGATTCACCTGAAATTATATAACAAACATTGTCAAGAACCAAAAAATAAAAACATAAACGATTAGTAACCGCTAAACAAAATGTTGAGTCTTTTTACTATAACATGTTTTTTAAAAACAATCCTTGTTGGAAACGACGCAAGTTAATGAATATTGGTTCTTCCAAATTACCTCAGTGATGTCTTCGGGAAGCAGGAATATAGAACAACCTAGCTTTCTTGCAATACTGATGATGTAGCTGGCATTCATCTTTTTCTCTTCATCTGAATGGAGCAAGAGATTTTTGTTTATACAATTGTTATAGGAGTGTTACAGACACAGACACAGACACAAACACGTCTTTCTTTAGAGGTGTCGTTGTTACAGAGGGTGCGACGTTGAAATCATAGTTACAGGAAAACATACCAGTTACTCCTTTTGTCACAAGTCCCCAATTTACAGCTCTTGGCTGCACTGAGCTAAGAAGCTCAAGGAAAAATATTCCGTCGGACAAACGTTTGTCCTGAAATTTGAAACCGTGGTAGACGGTACTAGTCAAATAATGAAAAATGTAACATAGATACAATTTCAATTCTTAAAGCTTCTTTGAATATATTGAAAGGATTTGCAATACCTTAAAACTGTTCATACTGCTTTGACTTCCTGTGCTGCTAACTTTGCTGTTAGCCCATTCCAAAATATCAGCATCGGTTATTTCCTTCCCGCGAGAGTGAAATCGCAAGTTCTTTAGAAGTTGTAGGATGTTGTATCGCATCAATTGCCACAGATAAGCTAAAATTTGATGTATATGACCAAATGATTCAGTTTGATTATGCTCAATAGATTAATTAGTACCAACAACAAGTAACAAAAGCATATACCTACCTAGTATTAACTTTTTATTTCCCTGCACAATGTCATTTCCAGCAACATTTACCAATGAGAATTTAAGCTGTTTCCCTATTTTCACAACTTGGTTGCAATTCTCAACTTTCTTAAATGGCATCTTAATTGGAGGCTTGTTAGCAATCTTCCAATTCACAATCCCTGACGACACCTTCTCAAGCGTCTCTAAGAGAATCCACCTGTAATTATGATGTACTGTTAGTGTAAAACTTTTTACAATGTCAACCAATCACAAACCATCATCTGTATGAATTTTACGATAGATATGATTAATGATCCATACAAAAGGTTTTAACAAACAATTGAAGGATAGTATGTGCTAGGGAAATAGGACACATGCGAGTGAGAGATATTCAACCCGTTTCTAAGATCCTCAAAGACATTGTTGATATATGTTGAATTTCCGAGACTGTTAATCCAAAGGCGAAAAGCTCTCTCTTCTCTAGAATCTTCGGTGTCATCAGGCAAGGCTTGAAGGAGTGAAATCTGTTTTGTCTGGTCTGTAAGTCCATTCCTACAAAAGAAAAATCGAGTTTTTTTTATAGCTAGCATACGTTTCTCAGAAACCAAAACGAAAAAAATTGATATATAGTACTATAATATTTCTCAAGAGGGAGATCATTTTCACCTGTGCTGGAAAATATGTGCAACAAAGGCAAGATTAAGATTTGGGGAACCTTCCACAATGTCTTTTGCGGTTAGGTATCGCTTGCAGCCCATTTTATCAGAATGTTCGAGAACCAACTTTGCTCTTTCAAATGAATTTTTTACCGCCAATGTGGAGGGATTAGTGTATTCTGGTGCAAGAATATTTAGAAGATGCGCATAAGCCTCAGCGTCCTGTTAGTGTCAGAACCATACAAAGTTCAATCAGAAACAATTTACAAGAAACGCATTGCGAAGCTTCACTTATTGATTAATGCCTCGCAATTGGCAATACTCGCTCGACTCATAGAATATCATGCATTTACTATGATTTGAACTTGGTTTTTCCCGAACTATACAACACTTTCATCTCGTTAGTCATTAACAAAATTAGTTAGTTACCTTGACATCAGAGGAGAAGTTAGAGACAATCTTCTTGTACTCGGATTTCTTCAAATGGAAATTCATCCACCTTAACAAGATCTTTTCGGGTGGTAGATTCATCAACTCTTCCATATCCTGTTAAATCAAAATATATATATGAAGCGACGCGTGCTAAAATTGAAAATTGGATAAGAATAATGATAGAAAGTATTTACCTTACTATCATCAAGCAACTCGAGAAGCTGAGGAGTTTTCTTTAGATTGAGGTCGGCCAGCAATTGTATCTAAAATACAAAACTCAAGAGTATAAACAAAAGATTATATCGATAAATTTCTGTATAATCAATGACACTTTACCTTAATAATCTGTGATATCACTCCGAGTACTAGATGACGCTGAAACGATAACAAAACAATCTAGTTACTAAAGCGCTGAAATGAAAAACCGAAAAAGAAAAAGAATCTAATGTAGCATAGCATACCCTTCCTTCAATGAAGTCTTGTGTGCCAATGTTGACTACGGTACATCCAATGGCTTTAGCAGAATTGAGGCAAAGTGTGTGATTTTCATTCCTTTCCCATGGATTGAGTAATCTTTTCGTATTGATTGCTCGTTCGTCAATAGTCCCCGGAACTGCCACATTGATAAGCTTGCTACAACAACATGTAATAATTCTTCTCAAATAAAATTTCCATGAATACTAAAAATGTTAAACTAGGTGGATGAAAATGTGTAGTACCAAAGAAGAACACCGTCTTTTGCAACTTCGAAGAGCTCATTGGACGAAGGATCAATAGGAAGGTACTTCTTGAGAAACTCATCTTGTGAAAGATAGTGATTTATATGTGTAACATAAGATGATTTCTCCGATTCACTTATTGTGTGAAGCAATGTAGTAGTAGCTGCCTTTAAGAATGCTGAGGAATTCTTCGGACTACTTCCTGTTCTAGAATTCGCAAATGTTTGAAGTTTCAAGTAAACCTGTTATCATCGTAGCACCAGTGCATCAAAATTTGACATCTAAGCAATTCTTTCACATGAAGCATACTAACTTTTGGTATTCTTTTTCTTCATATTATGCATCTATTAGAATTGACTTATTTGAACTTATTTAGTGGCATAAGCACTTGTGACTTAGACTGTTTGAGAGTGCTTATGAAAACAGATTCTAGTTTTAAATTGCAGTTCGAAACCACAATTTCTACCACTTGTGACTTAACATTCATTAATTTTCAAATGTGTCTTTCAAACACCGTCCAATCAAATTTCACGCTGCAACAGTGGCAATGCGCGTCGCAGCAAATGACTGCAATCGCAACACTTACAATCGCATCCGCGACCGCAATTTAAAATGATAATTCTGATTTTATTTGATCATTTGTTATCGCAATAACTAATCTGTAAACACTAATATGATAAGTGTTTATGCTATAAACACTAAACTAAGCTTATTTCCATAAGTTTTTCGGGATACCTTATGAAAACAAAAAGAAAAATGTGATCCTAATTTACACAAAGCAAAAAAGATCCACCACACACAAAAAGTTGATAATTGAAGAGATGAAAAAACTCACCTTGAGAAACAATTCAAAATCAACCTCTTCATCAGTGTTCTGATACAAATCCTTAACATAAGAAGCTCTTTCTTCCTCACTCAGATTTTCTCCCACAACTTTCAATCTTGACATCTTAGAAGCTAAATCAGCAATCACAAGCTTCCCACTTTCCCTCCTCATACTCATAAACTACACCAACAAACAAACAATCATCATGACCCAGATTCCAAATTTCAATAACAAGATCAAAAATCCAATCTTTTCATATAAATCATAAAAGAAGCAGTGAAGAGAAAGATGAACTTACATGGGTTTTTAAGCTTCTAAGTTCAACTTGAGTGAACTGATTCTGAAGAGATGGATCTGAAACAAGAATTCCCCAATGACCAGACATGTTTTATGTTTATGTTTATGTTTCAAAATGTAGAATGAGAAAGAAGAAGAAGAAGAAAAAGATTATTTATGTAAGTAATTTAATGCATCTAAGAGTTTCTCTTTTGAAAAAGCTGTAGAAGTGTGGTGGGAAGTGAAGGAGAGAGAGAGAGAGATGGAAAAACATTATGGGACAGTTCGGAGCTGTCAGAGTTCAAAGTTTGTTGAATGAGAGTGAGAGAAATTCAAATTATTATTACTATTATTATAATAATATCCAAAGTTTGAATTTCCTAGATTAGTAACATTTGACATGGGACCCACTTTTATACGTTAAAGAAAATTTTCAAATTTTTAACTTCCAAGTTTGTTGTTATGCTTATGCATGATTTTGATTTTGACAATGTTGTCCTCATCTTGATGAGTTAAAGAGTTATTTTTAAGTGAAGTTACCAAACCTTGCAAGTATTGTTTTTCTTTTTAATAATATTTAATTTACATTTGGTTGGCAGGCCTTTGATGAATTTTTGTTACACTTATACTATTCTGGCCTAATTTATAAGAAAAATGACAAGTTTTTAGCTTATTAAAAAAGATAGTTAAATATATTTACTTTACTTGATTTCATGTAAGAGATAAAACACAATTATGTATTTATCCTTAATTAAATTGTAAACCATAACAATATTAAGTAATTAATGTAAGGATAATTTTGGACCTGTCTTGATTTGTGGACATTTACTTATATACAAGGCCAAAAAAATTTAGGAGACATTTGCTTATAAATAAGCCGGTAAACTTGGAGGGAGTATTTTTTATTAAGGAAACAAATTTTTTATTATTTGGGCTTTATTTGGGCCTAGATTTGTTTTGGTACATTCTCAATCCAAATGTTGTTATACTGATATATTGGAGGATTTAACTTACTACTCCAAAAATTGTAACTGGCACCCCATAGTTTCTTAATACCAAAAATGTTCTTTGTCAAAATAAAGAATAAGACGTTCGAACTAAATTTTTTCATAGAATGTTGGATTTTTTTTTTTTTAACAAAGAGGGCCTAAGCCCAAACAACCAAAGAAACTAGGAACAAAAAACTCTAGCTATCGGGATTCCTCTAGCATCTTCATTGAAAAGTTGCTGTAAGCAAACAGGAGCTGACTCGAACATGGTAAAAACCTGCATTGAATTACAACAAATATTGGCTAAAATATCTGCACAACGATTAGCCTCTTTGAAGGTATGACCAACAATCACACTCGCAAAATGACTCATCAGTCTTCGAATATGAGAAATAATTGTCAAGCTTTTCCGAACAATAGAGTACCCTTTATTAATGGCTTGAACCACCAATAAAGAGTCCACTTGGATGTCAACCTCCTGAACTCCTATGGAGATAGCAAGCTTAATACCTTCAAAAACTCCCCACAACTCCGTCATAAAGATGTTACAGCTTCTGAGATTTGTAGCAAACCCCCTCACTCAACCACCCTTGTCGTCTCTAATCAAATCCCCACAGTCAGCTGCCTTATTCACCTTACACGCTCCGTCGACATTATGCTTCAACCAATTTCTATTAGGAGGAGACCACACAATCCTCTTAGTAATCATCTCTGTGCCCATGACAATATTATTCACCTTTGCAGCTTGTTCATAATCTTTGGTTTTCTGGTAAATAAAATCTGCCGGCGCATACGGTTGTTCAAATTCTTTAACATGCTTCTCTCTATTGCGCCAATTCCAAAGGAAATAACACCCCATCGCCCAATAACAGTTCCAATCAACACCATTTCGAAAAAGAATGTTGGAAATTTTCTATAAACATAAAATTCTGTTTTTTGTCTTCAAATTTAATGCTTAAATTGTTACCCAAAAAAAATAATTAATGCTTAAATTCATATATTTTAAATACAGAGAAATTAAATAATATAATTTCAAAGCTAAATTTTAAGATAACAAAATTTAAATTTATTTCGAAAATTGAAGATTGGAAATATATAACTAAAAATATAAAATGTGAGTCTCTAGTTTCATATAGTTCGATTTATTAACAATATAAATATTATATTCGAGTTGAAATCCATCACATTTTACTTATTTACGTAAACTTTTTATTATTAATTTATTAATCAAAAATAAATTGAAAATGATAAATATTTTGATATTTCTAGAATTTTATTGGACACACACCTATAATTTATTCATTAAATTTTTTCATAATAATTTATTTTCAAAAATAAAAATAAAAATAAAATTTATCATAAAATATAAAAGGTAAAAATAATGAAATGATGAAATTAATAATAAGGGAATTGAAATTCCAGATTTATCAAACATAATCTTGAGACTTGATATGATGCACAAAGAGTATTCTTAATTGGATAAAAAGACTGGTAACTAAGAGCATCTTCAATGGTGGTCTTTTCTTTTGAGTTCTCCACCTAGACATGCCACATCATAGTACCATTGCATTGCAATGCAACTATGAAAAAATTGTGGTACCCAATCAAATTAGTTTATGAGGTAAAGTTGTGGGCCCAATAATAACTTTTTAAAATTATACAATTAAAATAAAAATTATAAAAATTATTTTAAGATGATGTGGCTAGTGGGACCCATAAAGAACCCAAAAATGGGTTACACCATTGGAGATGCTCTAAGTGCTTTAATGTTGATGGACACAAAATTCAAGCACTTTGACTATAAGTGCTTCAATATGTATGGACACAAAATGTCTATTGACTATAACTGCTTTAATTTTAATAAACACAAAATATCTATTGAATAAGTGCTTTAACATAACATGTCTCCAAATTGATTCTATAATCCAAACATGGCTTTCTCTCTGCTTCCCTTTCTCCTCTACTCACTGTTTCTGCAATCCACCAGTGTTGCAGCTCAAACCAAAAGTACTATAGCCATTGGTGATTCTTTTACTGCAGGAACCAACACCTCTCCATGGTTGCTTTCACCTTCCGGTGACTTTGCCTTTGGTTTTCTTCCACTCAAAGACACTAATCTTTTTTTGCTTTCCATTTGGTATGCAAAACTTTCTGAGAAAACTGTTGTGTGGTATGCCAATGGAGATAGTCCTGCACCAAAAGGGTCAAAAGTTGAACTCACTGCCAAAGATGGGTTGGTGCTATCTTCTCCAAATGGTGTCAGGTTATGGAACACCGAGGGACTCAACAGTGCAGTTTCTCGCGGCGTGTTCAATGACACCGGCAACTTTGTACTTGAGGATGGTCATTTCAACAGTCTTTGGGAAACTTTCAAGTTTCCTAGTGACACCTTGTTGCCTTCTCAGGTTGTTGAAAAAGGAAGAAAGCTTTCTTCAAGGCTTAAGGAGACAGATTTCAGTAAAGGAAGGTTTGAGCTTCTTTTACAAAGTGATGGTAATCTTGTTATGCATTCTATTAATTTACCATCTGGTTATGTTAATACAGAAAACTACTATGAAAGTAAAACTGATGGATCCGGTACATCAAGTGCTGGAACTCAATTGGTCTTTGACAGATCAGGGTACTTGTATGTCTTGGGAGAGAATAATGAGAAATACAATGTATCAGGAGAAGAGAGTAAAGTCTCTACCACAGATTTTTATGTTAGAGCAAGTCTTAATTTTGATGGAGTGTTCACACTTTTCAAGCATCCAAAGAGTTCAACTAAGAGTGAAGGTTGGACCACAGTATGGTCCAAACCTGATAATATATGTCTTTATACTGTCAGTTCTGGTAGTGGAGTTTGTGGATATAATAGTTTCTGCACTTTGGGACAGGATAAGAGACCAATATGCCAGTGTCCAAAAAGTTACTCACTGGTTGATCCTGGTGATCCGTATGGTAGCTGTAAGCCAGATTTCATACAAGGATGTGTAGGAAGAAACGATCTCTACGACTTCGATATTTTGATAGACACTGATTGGCCTCTATCAGATTATGTGCTTCAAAGGCCTTTTACTGAAGAACAATGTAGGAAGTCTTGTTTGGAAGATTGCTTTTGTTCTGTGGCTATTTTCAGGTTAGGTGATAGTTGTTGGAAGAAGAAGTTGCCACTGTCAAATGGGAGAGTTGATGCAACTCTTAATGGTGCTAAGGCCTTCTTGAAAGTGAAAAAAGCTAATGTTTCTCTTGGTTGAGGGTGACATTGGAGATGAGGATTAGTTGGAGAAATTGGTAATGGTTGTTATTTGGTGTGTTGATTTGATATCTAAATAAGCAAAATAAATGCTAATGCTAATCCTTGGTAAGCAAGATTGGCAGCTAGTGCTAAATGCTAGTCTTTTTGGTGTTGTTAAAACTTAAAAGTGAATTTTACCTTTTTTTTTGTATTTGTCTTTGGATCAAGCTGTGGTTTTATGTTACTATTTGAGGTCAAGATTTGTAATTAATTTGCATGAGTAAATTTGATTACATTGTTGTTTTGTTTTGGATAAAGTTAATTTAATATCTAACTTAGCAAAATAACTGACATAACATGGTATTATATAAAACTTATTTTGTTTAATAGACATTAAACGAAATTTCTTACTTTATACATCAATCATAATAAATATTTATCATGTATTTCGATTAGTGATATACATTCCTATTTTAACTAATTAATTTTGATGTCAAAGATAGCATTGCTGTTGTACAAACTATAACAGATTGAAATTTCCAATATAGGCCAAAATAGAAAACGGTGTTGACAAAGACATCATACTTTGTAGAAAACTACATTGATGACTTTTTTTTGTTAAACCACGGCAAATAACTAAAATCTATTTTAAAAATTAGTACCTTTTTTTGGAAAAGTCTCCCACTTGTACTTGTTTACATACACACCATCTAAAAACCAAACACCAAAGAAAAAGGTGACATGTTTAACATGAAAAAACCATAAATTTTTTTATGGATCAATTGTGAATACAACTAGAATTTTTGAAATTCTGTTTCTCAAAAGACAGATGTTTTGATAACATGTTTAAGAGGTTATACTAGAATCAACACAACTATACAATATGAGTTATACAAGTTGATGAAGCTAAAAAACTATAAATAACAAAAAAAATGATAACTCAGTTCGGTGAAACCACACTTACGTCTGGAGGATTGAGTCCACAATCTATAAAAAATAAATTCACTATTAGTAACTTAGTACATTTAGATTTACAATTAACAACAAGTCCATATTGTTCAATGCCTCTTTCTAGCACTACCCAATGACGTTCAATTTAGAGTCTCCCCCTAAATATGAGAACTTACTCACTTTCTTCTTAATCACACAATCCTTGATAGGATGTTACAACCACTAAACTCTAGTGATCAACTTCAATCAACAATATGAATGATATTAAATTTTACAACTCAACTAGACAAACCTTCTATGCCAAGTTACTGAAACATAGATGTTCTGGACTAGCCCTATTGTCGCAATTGGCCCAATCCAGCGAGCACGACAAGTCTCCCCTTTCTATCCTCTAGCCGAGCACGACTAAGTAGTGGACCACCACAACGTAGGGTTATCAGAGCATGCTAAGGCTCCGTCCCCGCCAACAGCTAGTTCCTTTTGCTCAGATAAATCAAGACTTGATCAACGGTTCCTATATTTTGGGCCCTGAAGTCATGCTCAGGCCCGCAAATATAGTTTGACCTAGCCCTAAATTTTTTTTGGAATACAACTCCTTGACACAATGTTGCGCACCATATTCATAACAGTGCGATTTTTCCTCTCACATATGCCATTTTGTTATGGCGCATAAGGTGTTGTAAGCTGCCTTTTGATTCCATGAGTCTCACAAAAATTTGCAAATTCATGTGAACTATATTCTCCACCACGATCTGTGCGCAAAATTTTGATAGGACTACCTACCTCCTTTTCAACCAATGCTTTATAGCTTTTAAATGCTAGAAATGCTTCAGATTTTTCTTGCAAGAAATAAACTAAAACTTTCTGACTAAAATCATCGATGAAAGTAATTATATACCTCTTACCTCCATTAGAGCATGGAGTAATTGGTCCGCATATGTCAGAATGAACAAGCTCTAGCGTAGCCTTTGCCCTCCACGATTTTCCTTGTGGGAATTGATTCTGGTGCTGTTTGCTAACGACACATTCTTCACAAACTTCATAAGGGAATGTGATTTGAGTTAGACCGGTCACCATATTCTTATGTTGTAAAGTATCTAACCCACCAAAACTAAGATTCTCATAGAGAAAATGCTAGAGCCATTCCTTCTCTTTTTACCTTGTAGAGAGACGTGATTGAGTATTGTCTTGTAGATACAATGGAAACATGCTATTAGGTGCCATGATCACTTGAGTTATCAAGCCCAATTTTGCATCTACAATTCTGCAAACTCCATTTTTGACATAAATTCCATATCCCTTTTCTTGAAGCTGTCCAACACTTATTAAATTTGTCTTCAAGTATGGAACAAAGAGAACATTAGAAATAGTTTGAACATAATTTTTCTTGGTATGAATGCCAATTTTTCCTTTTCCCATAAAAGAAACAGTGGAGTTGTCACCAAATTTAACAGTCAAAGAACGCCTTCTTGTCGCCACACATATGTTTGCTGCAGCCAGTATCCAAATACCACATGTTTGGTTGAGTGTCTTCCTTCACATGACACACCATTAAAAGAGACACCCCTTCCTCTCTTTCTGCAAAGTTGTAATGGTCATACTTGCCGCATCTGTAGCATTCAGTATTGGACTTGTTTAGTGACTTTGTTAAATGATGGCCTCCACGTCCTCTTCCTCTTCCTTGAAAGTAAATTTCCTGATGCTGCTAATTTTGTTGGTTCACACGATCATAGTTGTAACACCCCTTTTTACCCCATAAATAATAAGCATATAATCAGAGAATAAGCATGCATATAATTAAAAAGGGCGTCACATCGACGTTTTCAAAAACTAAAAGCTTTTAAAAACCGACAACATTTATCCACAAAATACAATACACCTGGTCATTTCAAATAACACCTGACATATAATCATAATTCATCCAGAATATGCATTAACAGCGGAAAGTAATACTCGTGTGTTTCATATAAATGATACATGTCCCATACCATGATCATATCTCCATAAACAACTCATAAAATAACCATAATCATAATATTTGGCCCAAAGCCTCTCAACAACAAGTAACCAATTAAACAGGTTCACAAGTTATAACAAAATACATAAACAATTAGAACATGAGTTCAACGTCTAAGCTACCCAGTGTTACATGACCAGAGCATTGACTCGCTACTTAATTACCAAGCAAACTCAGAAGAAGCTCCGACTAGGTCACACGCAAGCTACTTAATCATCAAACCTGCATGTCGCCAAACGAGGGCAACATTAAAACAGAAGGGTGAGAATACAAACCATTATGAAGAAAGTATAACGGAATACAATGGTTAAATCAATACTTCAAGTAATTAATCATACTATGTATAACCATGTAGATAATAGTAATCAACCCATATTTCACATGTTATCGAGTATACAACAAGCTTGAATAGTATAATATTTCAATTCTACTATTATATTCTCAATTAAGTACACAATCATAGTTATCACATATGCACACATTTTATCAAAATATATATTCAAACTTCACTCGTTTCAATTATCAAACTCATACACATATCACAACTACATCAACTTCACATACTCAATTATCGCATAATTTTAATGTGACTCAATGCAAGATATGTGACGCTATGCATGTGGTACCGAATTGTGAACCCAAAGTTTCACCGCTTTCCGATTCAATATCTAGAATCCAAGCCACGCTTCCGATCCGGACAAGACCAAAGCCCACCCAAAATGTAAACATATAGTCTACCGCTTCCGATTCACTCTAGAATCTAAGCCCGCTTGTGTTTCAAAGCAAATCCACCTATGTTTCAAGGCACACTATGATATGAATGTATGTACAATGTCACAAATATATGCAATTAAGATCATCTCTACCATCTTAACTTTCCGCATATCACAATAATTCAACCCTATGAATTATCCACCAATTGTACACAACATTCACAACACACGCATCATTCACATACAAGAGGTCAATTAATCAATTACGATTCACACAATCCAATTAACACTAGTAACCACACTATCTCATGTTAATTCTCATTTTGCCAATTATACATGAACACACACTTTCAACATCAAGCAATTAATCATTAGAATTAATATTAACCAACTCCTCACAGAGAATCAATATTAGCACAACATCATTGGCATGGAAATATATATTTCTCAACATACATATTCAAGACAAAACACAATTACGGACAAATCCTCAAAATACCGTAATTTACCGACCAATCGAATAATTGATCTAATTCCAAATTTATTCCAATCAATTGAACTCATTGAAATTAATTCAACTATTAATTAAGTCAACTAATTAATAATTATATTACATTAGTTCCAAGTTTCTAATTCATTTTCTATTCTAAACCAATATTTAATATAAAAGATATTCAAATTCAAACTATTTCAGTCGGTCCGTAAATATCACATTTTCAACAAATTAACACCACCATGTTAATCTACTAATTAAACTTAACTATCACGTAAATTTTCATCAAATTCCGGACAACTAATTATACCGCTTAATTCGACTATTTCGATCAAACGGACTATTAGAATCTTATAATATTTATTTCCATTACAATATAGCATCCTTATATAATCTCCTTTAATCAAAATGGAAACAGGCATAGAAAGAAAGAATATGCTAGTTTATTCTCCATTTAAAATGCACTACAGTAAGTACCATGGAACAATATGGAACATGAGATACATGTTATAGTATATGAACACACTACATTTTCAATTTCTATCTCTATTTATGAAGCGCTACAGTGTAAGTGAACCTACAATGTCACTATATATGAACATGTTAATACCATATAACTTAATGCCCACTACAGTAAATGAATGTATTACATAAAGCAAGTGATGTTAGTTTTTCTTTTATTTGACTAAGGTTTGTGTGGTTTCACGTTTTCTTTCAATTGGCCAAAAGTAATTCTACAACAGTATTTATAATGTGGCTCACATTACTAATTGGCCAAGAGAAAGCATCAGTAGCCAAGTAATGAATGAAAGAAGCAACGAAATGGAACGCGACACGTTTCTAGCCCTGCATAGAGAAACTGCCGTCGGTCATCAACACTTGGTGGTGACGTCATTCGGTCTCTAACCTATACTTCATTTTCATTTCATTTTCATAAGTATATGAACACATGAGTATTCGTTTCCAGTATTAATTTTGGTTTAAACTCCCAATTTTTCTACAGATTTCAATATACTAAACAGAAATTAAAACACATTTTTTTTATAAGATTCAACTATGAACAAATATAAATATGTTAATCTACCAATTGCCCCATTATACTAACCCACAATGATTAGGGATTCTCCCCCTTACCTCTTGATTTCTCCTCCAAAACCCTAGCTCCTCTTCTTGTTCCTCTCCTCCACTTCTATTCTTTAAACCAGAAAATGAAAAATGATGCTTCTCCCCCTTATTTCCTCTCTTACTATCTTTATTTATTATATTGGGCTTCAAATGAATAACACCTCATAATTGCTTATAACCCCAACAAATAGGCCCAATTGATAAAATAGAGTAGTCAAATAAATAATTATGCTCCAACAAATAAATATTATTACCCTAAATATTATTTCCCGATTAATCCAATTAACTCCAACTTTATCTCAATTAAATAAAATTCCAATAATAATATTATTTCTAATATTATTTCTAATATTATTTCTCTACATATTCCACGTTATTAATTCTTCGATTAACCAATTAAATTCCAACTTCACTTAATAATCCGAACACGTTTCTCAACAACACCGACGATCCAATTAATTATCAAACTTCGTCCAAATTAAGTAAATAAATCTTTATTTAATTTAATTAGCCAAATAATAAAATTCGGGCTGTTACAACTCTCCCCCACTTAAAATATTTTCGTCCTCGAAAATTCAGTCGACACAACCATTTCAACACCAAAACCACATCTCCTCTCTTTCTCGATTCACACTGATACAAAACGTTCTACTCTTACGACTACACAAAGCTGCAAAAGATGTCATTCCAATATCCGAAGAAAATACCATGCAAACACACAATCCTTTCGATGTACAACTTAGCGAGTCTCTTCATCGAATAATCCATCCTTATCGGAATAAAACGAGTACATTTCGTCGACTATCCACACTGACCCAACTCACTTCACAATTACTCGGTGCCTCGTCAATCTCGGAACAAAATCCATAGAGGTACTATATCACTTCCACTCAAAAAAATAGATAACTGTTGCACCAAACGAAACGGTTCCTGGCAAATCCAACTCAAATACACGATTCCGGTATATCCCTCTTCATACTTTACCACTACACATTTCCTCAAATTTCGATACATTATTAACACCATGATTAATACTCAAATCATTACGATGTTCCTCATCCAAAATTCTCTTTGTCTGAATTCGAACCATCAGGAATATAAACTCGATCACAACATCTCATGACACCATTCCCGACGATCCAAAAGTTATCACTTTTTCCTTGATTAATCAATATCATCTTGTCAATCAATTACAAAATCCGATTGCTAACCTTCTCTAATCTTGTCAATAATATCACAAGTAGGCTTCAACATACCAACTTAACACATGAAGACGTCGCTTCACAACCAAACTCAACTCTCTAAATCGTTCCAACGATTTCCAATTCTTGAATCCTCAACATAACTTATAAAATTATTTCCTACTCAATGCATCGGCCACAACCTTCACTTTTTCAGGATGGTAATTCAACCAAAGATTAAAATCCTTCGAAATTCTACTCGTCTTGTTTACCTCATATTCATCTCTTGTGATCACTCAACACATCAAACCTTGATCCACACAAACAATGCCTCTTACATTCCAAAACAAACACAAAGGCAAACAACTCCAATACATACATCGAATAATTCCTCTTATGTACTTTAAGTTACCTTGAAGCATAAGCTACCACTTATCGATATCTGCATCAACACACCTCAACTCGAAATCTCATATCCAAGAAAATTCACTTCTTCCAACCAAAACTCACATTCAGAAAGCTTTACATAACCTTCTTCTCTTTCAGCACCGATAACACAATCCTTAAATGTTAAACATGATCATCTTCGCTCTTTGAATCAAATATCCTCAAGAAACATTACCTCATAGAATCTTCTTTCTTCTTACTCGATGAACAGGGTAACTCTACGACTATACACTCAGACAATGAACCTCTTCTCAAACAATTCCTCAAATCTACTCTTCAACTTCTCCTTGGTCGCTTTACACGCTACCAAGTTAGTAAGACAAGTCTATCTCGTTCAATATGATATCGTCTCCTATCAACAATAGATTAAGGGTGATCAAGTCCTCAATTTGTCAATAGAAAGTCGACAATCATAATGAAACATAAACCACCGTCACTAAACTATAATAGTGTTCCTTCAGAACTTGCACTCGAAATCACTTACAACACCGAGATCCACAATCTCTCTTACAGTTACAATTACTTAGTTCAACTCCAAACAGTTCACTCCAAAATTCATCAACTTGGTCTAACGCAAAACAATTTACATCAATTCTCAAAATCTCTACCAAAGATGACTAATTAATAATTCAAACACGTAAAAGAAATAGAAACAAAGCCACCGCAGTTGTATCAATAACTACACTTCCATGCATAACAGATAAAACATGATCCAATCTTATAGCACAATCCAAAGAATAAAATAATGCGTTGCACCATTATCAATAATAAAGCACGTACCTCAGATTAACTTATCCTTAGTATTAGTCTCAGCACCAGACAACGCAAATGCTTTTCCTTTCGCTTGATCCTTCTCTGGCTTATCGCACATGGCACAATTGTGTCCTTGCTCACCACAACTGTAGCAAATCCTACTCGAACCAACTCCACAATCAACAGTTTTGTGACCCGTCTCGCCACACCTGTAGCACTTAATCGGAGTAGAAGCTCCTCCCCCACATGGCTTCTTGTCAAGGCCAGATTGTTCCCTCATGTCATCATACGATTTCTCACGGAATTGTTCTCCTCCTTGTTTCAACTGTAGAAACCTCACTTCTTTCTTTCCACGCACATCTTCTGGAAAATATTTTCCCAAAAATGCATCACGGAAAAGAGTCCAAGTAACTTTAATACCTTCTATTTCAAATCTCCGTACAGTATTACTCCACCAAACGTCAGCTTCTTTTATCAGCATGTGAGTACCAAACTGTACCTTCTGTACATCACTACAACTCACGACTTGAAAGATCTTCTCAATTTCTCTCATCCATGCGTGCGCTTTGTCTGGTCCATACCCTCCTTCAAAGATCGGCGGGTTGCACCTTTGAAAGTCTACAAAAGCACGGAACTCATCCTTTCCTCCATAACCGACATTCTCTTGCGGCGCTTGTCCAATCGCACCAGTCCACCTCATCATTGCCTCAACATTAATGTTAACATTCCTTCCCGCAGCCATCGTCCTAAACAACCAAACAACCAGACAAAACAGTATCGATCGTGTCAGATACACGAATCAAATACAACAGGATAAAAACATTAATAACCTTGACCAACTGGTCGACCATGCTCTGATACCACTAATGTAACACCCCTTTTTACCCCATAAATAATAAGCATATAATCAGAGAATAAGCATGCATATAATTAAAAAGGGCGTCACATCGACGTTTTCAAAAACTAAAAGCTTTTAAAAACCGACAACATTTATCCACAAAATACAATACACCTGGTCATTTCAAATAACACCTGACATATAATCATAATTCATCCAGAATATGCATTAACAGCGGAAAGTAATACTCGTGTGTTTCATATAAATGATACATGTCCCATACCATGATCATATCTCCATAAACAACTCATAAAATAACCATAATCATAATATTTGGCCCAAAGCCTCTCAACAACAAGTAACCAATTAAACAGGTTCACAAGTTATAACAAAATACATAAACAATTAGAACATGAGTTCAACGTCTAAGCTACCCAGTGTTACATGACCAGAGCATTGACTCGCTACTTAATTACCAAGCAAACTCAGAAGAAGCTCCGACTAGGTCACACGCAAGCTACTTAATCATCAAACCTGCATGTCGCCAAACGAGGGCAACATTAAAACAGAAGGGTGAGAATACAAACCATTATGAAGAAAGTATAACGGAATACAATGGTTAAATCAATACTTCAAGTAATTAATCATACTATGTATAACCATGTAGATAATAGTAATCAACCCATATTTCACATGTTATCGAGTATACAACAAGCTTGAATAGTATAATATTTCAATTCTACTATTATATTCTCAATTAAGTACACAATCATAGTTATCACATATGCACACATTTTATCAAAATATATATTCAAACTTCACTCGTTTCAATTATCAAACTCATACACATATCACAACTACATCAACTTCACATACTCAATTATCGCATAATTTTAATGTGACTCAATGCAAGATATGTGACGCTATGCATGTGGTACCGAATTGTGAACCCAAAGTTTCACCGCTTTCCGATTCAATATCTAGAATCCAAGCCACGCTTCCGATCCGGACAAGACCAAAGCCCACCCAAAATGTAAACATATAGTCTACCGCTTCCGATTCACTCTAGAATCTAAGCCCGCTTGTGTTTCAAAGCAAATCCACCTATGTTTCAAGGCACACTATGATATGAATGTATGTACAATGTCACAAATATATGCAATTAAGATCATCTCTACCATCTTAACTTTCCGCATATCACAATAATTCAACCCTATGAATTATCCACCAATTGTACACAACATTCACAACACACGCATCATTCACATACAAGAGGTCAATTAATCAATTACGATTCACACAATCCAATTAACACTAGTAACCACACTATCTCATGTTAATTCTCATTTTGCCAATTATACATGAACACACACTTTCAACATCAAGCAATTAATCATTAGAATTAATATTAACCAACTCCTCACAGAGAATCAATATTAGCACAACATCATTGGCATGGAAATATATATTTCTCAACATACATATTCAAGACAAAACACAATTACGGACAAATCCTCAAAATACCGTAATTTACCGACCAATCGAATAATTGATCTAATTCCAAATTTATTCCAATCAATTGAACTCATTGAAATTAATTCAACTATTAATTAAGTCAACTAATTAATAATTATATTACATTAGTTCCAAGTTTCTAATTCATTTTCTATTCTAAACCAATATTTAATATAAAAGATATTCAAATTCAAACTATTTCAGTCGGTCCGTAAATATCACATTTTCAACAAATTAACACCACCATGTTAATCTACTAATTAAACTTAACTATCACGTAAATTTTCATCAAATTCCGGACAACTAATTATACCGCTTAATTCGACTATTTCGATCAAACGGACTATTAGAATCTTATAATATTTATTTCCATTACAATATAGCATCCTTATATAATCTCCTTTAATCAAAATGGAAACAGGCATAGAAAGAAAGAATATGCTAGTTTATTCTCCATTTAAAATGCACTACAGTAAGTACCATGGAACAATATGGAACATGAGATACATGTTATAGTATATGAACACACTACATTTTCAATTTCTATCTCTATTTATGAAGCGCTACAGTGTAAGTGAACCTACAATGTCACTATATATGAACATGTTAATACCATATAACTTAATGCCCACTACAGTAAATGAATGTATTACATAAAGCAAGTGATGTTAGTTTTTCTTTTATTTGACTAAGGTTTGTGTGGTTTCACGTTTTCTTTCAATTGGCCAAAAGTAATTCTACAACAGTATTTATAATGTGGCTCACATTACTAATTGGCCAAGAGAAAGCATCAGTAGCCAAGTAATGAATGAAAGAAGCAACGAAATGGAACGCGACACGTTTCTAGCCCTGCATAGAGAAACTGCCGTCGGTCATCAACACTTGGTGGTGACGTCATTCGGTCTCTAACCTATACTTCATTTTCATTTCATTTTCATAAGTATATGAACACATGAGTATTCGTTTCCAGTATTAATTTTGGTTTAAACTCCCAATTTTTCTACAGATTTCAATATACTAAACAGAAATTAAAACACATTTTTTTTATAAGATTCAACTATGAACAAATATAAATATGTTAATCTACCAATTGCCCCATTATACTAACCCACAATGATTAGGGATTCTCCCCCTTACCTCTTGATTTCTCCTCCAAAACCCTAGCTCCTCTTCTTGTTCCTCTCCTCCACTTCTATTCTTTAAACCAGAAAATGAAAAATGATGCTTCTCCCCCTTATTTCCTCTCTTACTATCTTTATTTATTATATTGGGCTTCAAATGAATAACACCTCCTAATTGCTTATAACCCCAACAAATAGGCCCAATTGATAAAATAGAGTAGTCAAATAAATAATTATGCTCCAACAAATAAATATTATTACCCTAAATATTATTTCCCGATTAATCCAATTAACTCCAACTTTATCTCAATTAAATAAAATTCCAATAATAATATTATTTCTAATATTATTTCTAATATTATTTCTCTACATATTCCACGTTATTAATTCTTCGATTAACCAATTAAATTCCAACTTCACTTAATAATCCGAACACGTTTCTCAACAACACCGACGATCCAATTAATTATCAAACTTCGTCCAAATTAAGTAAATAAATCTTTATTTAATTTAATTAGCCAAATAATAAAATTCGGGCTGTTACAATAGTTGTTTTGCCTCCTCTGCCTCGATGTCCTCCTCAACCTCGTCCTCTGTCACCTCCACTCAATGTGGTGCGGTTTTTGGATACACCTCCAATGCTTGTTCTTCTTTCTCCCGCTGATTAATTTTTTCTGATGAACCAACAAGGAACTTTGTAATTCATCAATTGAAAGTACATCCACGTCATTAGTTTCTTCTATCGAACAAAAAACAAAATTAAATTTTGGTGTCAAGGATCGAAGAATCTTCTCAACAAGGGTGACATATGTTGTCTTGTCTCCATGAATCCGCATCTTGTTAACAATGGCCATCATTCTTGAAAAGTAGTTTGTTACCGACTCTCCTGATTTCATTCGAAGTAATTCAAACTCCGAACGAAGTGGTTGAAGCTGTTGCCTCTTTGTTCTTGTTGTACCTTAGTATTTCTTCTTCATGGAATCCCAAATATGCCTTGCGGTGTCCTTGCAAAGAATGGTTTCCAAAATTGATTGGTCAATTGATTGGAAAATATAATTCTTTGCTTTGAGATCCTTCAACTTTAGTCCTTCCTGCTCCGACTTTTGCCTGTCTGACAATGCTGCAGTAGGTTCTGCTACGCCAGAAACAACCGTTCAATATTCTTTGGATCTCAAGAAATTCTCCATGAACATGGCCCAATAGTCATAATGACCATTAAAGTGTAAAATAACTGCTTGCACAAAGCTATTTTCTGAAACCATGTCTGAAAAAAAATTACAGCTTTTTTATATTCTCTCCCTCACAATTTTTTTTCTTACTGTGCAGTCCCTCTCATGTATCCTAGCTCTGGATACCACCGATGTAAGGAGAAACATATATTGGATACTTTTATTGATGAGAATAGGTCCAATTTATAGGAATTACAAAGACCAGATTTTTAGCAACTGCCATTAATTTAAATAATTCTAAAACAAGCAAATAAATAAATAAATAAATCATAACAAGAATATCCAAATAATATCACGGTACAAACAAATTTTTATAGGCATACTTTGTAATTCTAATTTTTTTATCCTTTTAATAAAAAGATAGACTTAAATATACAAATATCAATTATTTTGATTTTCAATTCTTGAAAACATATTTTTTTGGTTTCTAATAGTTGCAACTATTAGGGTGTGTTTGTTTCAAGTTTACCAAAATTATTCCTGGGAATATGAGCATGGGAATGCAATATTCCCATGTTTGATTCAAGTTTTAAAAAGTTGTTCCAAGGAATTTTTTATTCCAAGGAATCTTATTTACACATAGTTTTTGAATTCTTATTCCAAGGCATAAAGGGTGGGAATAAAATATTCCCATGGGAATAAGTTAAACTAACTCTAACTTCCAACTATTACTCATAACTATTTTTATTTTTATTTTTTTATAATTTAAAATTAAACAAATTTTATTATTATGCCTAGGAATCTAAATTTCTACCAAACACATAGGTTGGAATAATATTCCCGGGAATAATAATCCTTGGAATAGTATTCCAAGGAATATAATATTAATCCATGAAACAAACACACCCTTAGCGTATAAAGCTACTAATTTGGATATATAAGTGACAACTCACTATTACCTATTCAATGTATTTTAGCAATAATATGCTCTCTCTTTTTTGTTCCTGAATAATAAAAAAATTTCAGCAACATCTCAATATTTTTCCATATGTGTAATAAAAAATGTGCATTTCATAATTACGAAAACAATTAGAAAATTATTCAAGAGCACTTGAATGAGATGTGAAGAGATCTCTTCCAACTTAATCAAAAATTTTGGATTCGAAACTAACCGTGAATACCAGCCGTCTGCAATTGTGCCCAAAAGATACTCAATTTCTAAAAAAAATAAAAATTATTATATTATATGACTCAAATTTAAAACCATAAAAAAACCTATTATTTAGGATTAAGTTATGACACAGTCCTAGGTTGTTTTTCAATATCCAATTTGAAATCATAAAAAATCCTATTATTAAGGATTCAGTTACTCATAGGTTGTATAGAAACATACAGAAGCATGTTGCAACATAACTCCTCAATATCTTATCTATCAATCTGAACCCAAAACCTTAATAACTCCGCAATGTCGCAGAAACCTCCACCTATCCAATTCGACGAGGACCGCAAGGCCTCTTTGTTTGATCGTTTCTGGATTGTAACTATGTTGTTATTTTTGGGCATTGGGCTATATTTTGTTTTCTCAGAAATCTCGAAGCCCTCTAGACCACTAGAGTTCAATATAGTTGATGCCTCAATCACACAGTTTTCTCTCTCAAGCGACAACACCTTGTACTATAATTTTAAGCTCAATATAACTGTGAGAAATCCAAACTATGATGGCGGGTATAGGAGCGAGATCAGTATTACTGCGATTTCTTATTATAAAGGCAACAAATTTGCTATGGTGGATATGGATTCGTTTGCCCCAGATTGTAAGAAGACTGTTTTGAAGCCGGTCGTATTTTACGGGAACAGTTTGATCAAACTCAATGCTCAACAACTTATGGAATATGATAATGAGACACGATCCAGAATTTTTAATTTAGATTTGAAATTAAATTTGGAAGACAACAAATATATTTATTGTATAGGCTTAAAAATTCCTTTGATTTCTAATAAAAATTTAGAATCTAGTTTCAATGTTACCCAATGCTCTCGAGAATACGGAGGATGGGGTTAGGATTTGGGTTAGTTTATCTGTTTTTAATTCTTTTATTTTAGGTCATTTAATTAAAAATTAGTATTTAGGTTATTATGATATAAGTTTTGTTTTTTGTTTTTTTTTTTTCTGGGAACATGTTTGTTGTTTTTGCTAATAATCTAATTTATGTTTTATTATCTTCAAATGTATTGAAAATCATCTTAGGCCCATATTATTTTCAGTTAATCATATAGATGGAATGTTTAATATAATATTTTGGCTTCCAAATTTTGGACACTTTTTTTAATTTTATAAATATTTGGCATTAAAGTATTCAAAAATCGTAAAATATTTTAAATGATGCATTATTAATATTTGAACATAAAATATTTATAGTAAAACGAAATTCTATAGAAGAACACGGAAGACGGTTGTAAATTATTTTTCTATTAAGTGATAGTTGTAAAACTAATTTAGATTCAATTTGTAGAATCTCATATTTTATTGTAGCTTCAAATTTGTTTTTTTAGAAAGCAAGAGATATATATTATAAACGGGAGAACTAAGGATTCTTCAACCCAATTACAAAGCGAATCGAAAATACTCCAATAAAAAGGGAATATTACCTACCAATTACTATTACGAAAGAAAGTACACGGGATCCATACAAAAATCGTAAAAAGAGTAATTGGAGTGTGTAAATTTTCCGCAAAAAGACCACCTCCACGTTAGCAACTTGATATTTCAAATGGTATCGTTCACGTTCCAAGTCTCCTTACGAAAACACCAACCATTCCTAACTAACCAAAGACACCAAGTTGTGGCCATCCAAACAATATCCAATTTTCTACCCCTCACCTTTTTACTATAAAAGAAGGAATGCCACTCCATAGAGTTTGATAAACACTCCTCATTAAAATAATTCTCTTTACCCACCCAAATAGTTATTTCTCTCCAAATATTTGTCACCACCAAACAACCAAAAAAGAAGTGATTTCTACTTTCCAAACAATATCCACATAATATACACTTTAAGTCATTCAAAGGGAATGACATACCTCTAGTCACCAAAAGATCTTTCGAAGGAAGCCTATTATGAAATAGTCTCCATCCAAACGCCTTTATCTTGAAAGGGACCTCCATCTTCCACAAAATTCCAAAAGCTTCCATGTGCCTATTAGGGGGGCCAAACGGAATACGAAGATTCTCATAAAATTCATAACAAGAAGCTACCGAATACACTTTCTGTGCATTTCCCGTCCACTCAAATTATTCTCTCACTTCCTTCCACCCATCAAACACCGCCAAAAGACCCCTCAAAGACATAATGTTATCGGCAATAGCGGTATTTTCCGCCATGTGACAGGAAATCCCAAAATCCCTCCATTGCCATACACCGTTAACCCATCCACCCATCGCGCCAACTGACACCCACTTTAAACGGGAAGCAAGAAATAAATTCGAGAAAACCTCCTTTAAACTTTTAGACGCACAAGAATCATTCAAGAATCGTTTCAGACGCATGTGACTGGTGAGGACCACCAATTGTGGCACACCTACATATGCGCCAAATGAAATGGCGCATTCAATAAAGACAACACATATGCGCCATTTGAAATGGCGACTTCCTGGGAATATTTGAACCTATGCGCCATTTGGTTTGGCGCATTCCTATTAAAATTTCTTCCTATGCGCCATATGGTATGGCGCCTTCTAGAAAACCCTAATTTTTTGAAAATTAGGGTTTCTGTTTTGTCCTGTAGTGCAGGTGTCATGATGTCCCATACCGTCTGTGTTATGGACAGTAAGATAGGCGTGCGTCCATCTATAAATTAAGGTTTCTTATGTGTAAAAGACTACATACGCAAATTAAGGATGAGATCTCGCAATAGGCCAGATAACGTGCACCGGAGATCAGAGCCTCCACCACCCGTGAAGCGGTTCGACTATCAACCGGAATATCGTAGAAGGAACAAGCATGTCACATTCTCTCCCGTCAAACCTCCCATGCCGGTTATGTTTTGGAATATCCATTCTATGGACCAACTCAAGAGGACCATCCTGAGGTTTTTGGATGGGGAGTACAATCCCGACGAAAAGATCAGAAGTATCAAGAGGCTTAGAACAAGGGGTGGTGTTGTTCTTGAAAGGCAGCATTAGTGGGAGACTATGGAGGACGACATCCAATGCACTCAGATGATGGAGAACAGAGAAGACATTGTTTTAACAATTGTAATTTCTTAGATGTCGTAGTTTCTTTTATTTATGTAATTTCTTTACCATTCAATCAAATGCTCAACGTATATTTCAATGAATTAATATTTTATTATTACAACATCGTCAATAAATAAATAAGTTATTAATAATTAACAATAATATTTCCCGCTAAAAAATAATTGGTAGAAGTGGTAGGCTCTTCTATAAATAGAGGTGTGTTTGTGGAGGTTGAAGTATCAAATCTTTTGTTGTTCTTACTTCTAATAGTTATAAATGGATTCAGTTTGGGCTGTAGTGTTTTTTGTGGAAGGTAGTCACATGAGGGTTTGTCTGAACCCACATTAGGATTTCAAGAGAATTGTTAGAGCCATCAACACCGGGTTTTGTCAATTGGATGGTTCAACGAGGAAAGTTAAACAAATAGATTATTGTTGTCCATATATTATATTGACGGATAATAACCCAGAAGGCACCTACATGTATTATTGGGGTCGTGTGAAAGATGATGTGGATGTGGATCTAATGTTTTGGACACACAATGGAGAAGTTAATCGAGGCGTTGAAAATCCACTTGTTCTGGCAGTAATACTTGAGTAGTTTAAATTATGTATTGTGTATGATGTGGTCGTACATATCATACTTGAAAATCCACTTGTTTTATGTTATTATATTGTTGCAATGTAATTTTGTGTTCTACCAGTTATTGTAAGGGTTTCCAAGTATATGTTGCAAACGTTATTATGGTGTAATCGGACCTTGGATCATTTAATTAAAGTTGATTTGGTTGTTGTGTTTGTTATGGTTGTTACAAACATTAAGTAAGCTAACAGAAATTGATCATTTTGCGTTTGTCTTTTACAATCAATTTGGAATCTTGAGACAGACATAGATCAGTGTATAGTCACATCATCTTAGAATCATTAGAACAGACATATATCAGCGAGCGTCTGTCTAGTCTCGTCATGTTGGAATCAATTGACAGACTTTGAACCGTGTGCAAGGATGTAAGCATGTTGATAAACAGTGCGCAATAGAGCATTATCTTATCCTATTTAAGACAACCAATATTTCTAAACATTACAACACAAACAAACAATATTGCTTATAGAAAGCCTTCTGATATTTCAACACCCAAAACCAAACACTAACCCGAAACAATGGCTTCATCTCCCCAATACTTGGTAAATGCCCATCTAAAAGGTGAGACTTACATATCTGAAACAACCGGTTTTCTGATGAGAAACACAGAAATTGTGCCATTTTTGTTAAGCAAAAGAGCCACTTTTACATCCTTCCATCAGCGACTTCAGGATAAGATTGCAATGGGTCCTATTGCAAACATTGTTTACCAATATCCTTATTTCAATAACAACAACACCGTCAAGTTTTATGAGATGGAGATTGCAAATGACGAAGACCTCCAGAATATGTTTGCTAACCACGAATATTCTGGCTTCGAAACCATCAAGCTGTACGTTACTATACAGGTTAAGACACAAGAACCTCATATTGTTCAGTCGCAAGTTATTGACCCACCCGTCGATGAGCAAGAAGAGGTTGATGTCATAGACGAGGAAGAAGAAGAACTGGAAACTGAAGTTAACTACATGGTCAAAGAGGAATCCAAAGGCGAACAAGACATGTCGGTGCCTCCAGCTCATGTGTACGAACCTCCAGCACATATGAGTAACTTGAACTTACAAAGCGACGAACCTTCGTCTGATATCTTCTTCACCCTGTACATCCTAAGTGACGATGAGTTAAAGAAAGGAGACAAATTTCCTTCTAAGGAGGCATGTCTTAAAACAATTAAAAAATGGCACATGGCGCACAAAGTTTATTTTGAAGTAGATCGTTCAAACCTGGAACGATATGTAATCATTTGTAAAAATCGAGAGTGTGGCTTCAGACTATTGGCTTCTTATAGGAAGAGAAGTAATGCTTGGGTCATAGGGTCGATTACGCAACAACACATATGTGTCAACCCTAATACTTCCTAGGATCATACGAAGCTCAGTGGCGATCTTATCTGTTAGGAGATCTTGCCTCTCATAAGTTGTGATCCATCTTTGAAGGTCAAAACTATTATCTCGCATATCATTACGGCCTACAACTACACACCATCTTACAGAAAGGCGTGGGTTGCAAAGACAAAGGCAATTGAAATAGTCGACGGCAATTGGGAGGAGTCATACAAAAATCTTCTCTGCTACCTTCCTGCGCTACAAACTTACGCACCTGACACTATTTCTATTCTAGAGACACTGCCCGCACATGCTCTGGATGGAACCCCTGTCCAAGGAAACGGAATATTCCATCGCATTTTCTGGGCGTTCAAACCTTGCATACGAGGGTTTTCATATTGTAAACCCATACTTCAAATCGATGGAACATGGTTATACGACAAATACAAGGGAGCCATGCTTATGGCGGTTGCACAGGATAGAAACCGCAATATATTTCTAGTGGCATTCGCAATAGTTGAAGGTGAAACTGCCACGACTTAGAGTTTCTTTCTAAGAAATCTTCGAGAACATGTTGCTCCTCAGCCTGACCTCTATTTAATATCTGATAGACAGGCTTCCATTGAGAGTGCTTATAAAAATCCAGCAAACGGATGGCATGACCCACCATTAACTCACGTGTATTATATTCACCACATTGCCCAGAACTTCATGCGGGAGATCAAGGATAGGCAGCTCAGGAAGGCCCTAGTCAATGCTGGTTATGCATTAACCCAACCTACATTCCAGCATTATCAGAGTGAGATTGTACTCACAAATCCAGATGCGGGAACTTGGATAGATAACCTTTCTAGGGAGAAATGGACACGGGCTTATGACAAATGCGTGAGATGAGGCCACATGACGACAAATCTGGTAGAATCCATGAATGGAGTTTTCAAAGGCATTCGTAACCTTCCTATCACTGCACTAGTGGAGGCAACCTACTTTAGGATGGCTTCGCTATTCTCAACGAGAGGCAAGAAGTGGAGTGATGTTAGAGAACCGGGTCAATTGTTTAGTGATAGTTGTATGAAATTTATGCAAGAGCAATCAACAAAAGCAAACACTCATCAAGTAACTGCTTTCGATCGATTCAACCGCACCTTCAGTGTTCGCGAAACAATTAACCACAATGAGGGTTTGCCAAGACAACAATATCGGATTCTGCTAGAAGACCATTGGTGCGACTGTGAAAAGTTTCAAGCTTTCCGTATGCCTTGCTCACATGTAATAGCGGCATGTGCATTTGCGCACCGCGACGCAATATCACTACTGTCTCCAATTTACAAGGCTCAGACATTGCTCTGAGTTTACAGTGTTGCGTTTCCATTGGTAGCCAAGGAGGATTACTGGCCTGAGTATGATGGGGAGGTAGTTTGGCATAATGATGCAATGCGGCGAAAGAAAAAGGGTCGCCCCAATAGTACGCGGATTAGAACCGAAATGGACGTCGACGACAAAATGGAAACAAAATGCAGCATTTGTCGTCACGTGGGGCACAATAAAAATAAATGTCCTAGTCGTGGTTTGACCTCGTCGCAAGTTTAATCTACTTTGTAATTTATTTTTAGGACAATGTATGATTTTCGTTTACCACCTTTCGTAACCTTTCTTTAGTCTTTCATCAATAAAGTGTACTTTATTAAAAAACCGAAATCGACAATGCAAATATTATTTAGGGTTAATAAGAACCATGCGAAATCGGTTTATCATACGTATTTACGAAATTAAAAGACCGGAATCAGAAACTATGCGCGAAAAAACACAAAACGGTTTTTGTTTTTAAAAAAATACCCCAACACATAGGAGCCAAAAGAAATGACACCTATGTATTGCTTCATGGCCTTATGCGCCAAATCAACTTATGCATTATTAGGAAAATGCTAAATGTCACTAATAAAAATTCATGATTCACGAATGAACTGCAATGTTTATGTTTATGTGATTGTTCATTGTATTTTGTATTTTTTTTATGGGATGATACCAACATAAATCTTATGCATATGCCAATGTGTCATATTTTAGCTAATAAATAATGATACTATATTTCAAAATATGAAATAATTTTATTTTCTATGCTTCAGCCTAAAGTAATGTATAAAGTAGTATTGATGTTGCAATGATGATGTCATTGACGTGATCTTATGAAACATTGAATTAATTTAAAAGTGGCTATTGTATATTCTATGTAGATAGTAAAATTTGTGTAGTGTGGATAAGTTATAAACATAGACTGCATTATCATGTGGAGAAAAAAAGGAAGTAGTGTGGATAGATTAGAATATTGTTTGTTTGAGTAAGGAAAATGGTGGGTTAGGAGTGAGAAAATTAAGAGAGTTTAACGAAGTTTTTTTGGAGAAATGGTGTTGGCGGATGTTGGTGGAGAGAGGAACTTTGTGAATATTTTTTTTTAAATATCCATGTTTGAAAAAAACATACAAAAAAAACCAATTTTTCAAAAAATTTACTAAAATGTCTAGGTTTGGCAGACCTCCCTGAGGCATGCGTTAAATCATTTGGCGCATTGGAATAAAGTTTAAGAGAACAAGCCATATAAAATGGCGCAAAGATGTATGGGAAATAGGCAAGCGAAACCATTTGGCGCATACATGTTGTTGTTTACACATATGAGTCATTTCAAATGGCTCATATGTGGTAGGGTTTTTTTTTTTAAAAAAAAAAAACCCATTTCGATCTATTTCACGCAAAGTTTTTGATTCCGATCTTCGATTTTTGAATAATTGTTCGATATTATGATTTTGTAAAAGTATAATTAGCCCTAAAAATGTTATTAAATATTTGTGTTGTCGATATCCTGAGTTCATTGATTAAAAATAAGTTTAGAAATATGTTACAAAGTCGATACATGAATATTCAATAACATTATTAGGGTTAATTACACTTTTAAAAAATCAGGATATCGAACAATTATTCAAAAATTGAAGACTGGAATAAAAACTATGCGTGAAATGATTTTTTTTTTTTATAAAAATAACACATATGAGCCATTTGAAATGGCTCATATGTGTAAACAACAACATGTATGCGCCAAATGGTTTGGCTCACCTATTTCCCATACATGTTTGCGCCATTTCATATGGCTTGTTCTCCAAAAGCTTGTTCCAATGCGCCAAACCATTTGGCACATGCCCCATGGGGGTCTGCCAAACCTAGACACTTTGGTAAATTTTTTTAAAAATTGATTTTTTTTTGTATATATTTTTTTTAAACATGGATATTTAAAATTTTTTCCGAATTTTGTGCTATAGCGTTTTAGCGTTCCAGTATGGGGAGAGGTACAGGGGCAGCAGGGGGGGTCTGCGTGGTGGCAGAGTGTGAATAGAATCCGTCAAGAGGTGAGATTGGGTGATATAGGGTGGTGGCTTAATAATGTTAAGCGAGTTGATGGTAATGGTTTGAAAAATGTTTTTGGAAAATCTATTTTAAAAAATACAAAGAAAAAATCCATTTTTTTAAAGCTAAAACAAACAGGCATGTATTCATCTGCTGGAGTCTGTAGTGTTGCGAGAGACAGTGGGCGACTCTTGGGGTTGGCGTCTTTACTCTTTAAGTTGATATAATATTAGTAATGTTTATTACTTATTCATAAACTCGGCGAATACTCAGATGAATGGTGGTTCCCAGGTGTGGTGGTCTAAAGTGGTGCCTCTTAAGGTAATTTTTGTGTGGCTGTTGTATCGTAATAGATTACCTACGAAGGATAATTTGGTAAGGCGTAATATAATATCCGTTGAGAATTAGACATGTAGTAATGATTGTCTCCATATCGAGAATAAATATCACATTTTTGTTCGATGCAAGCATTATGGTAATGTTTAGTAGGTTATATCTGGTTGGTTGAGATTTTGCTCGATTTCTCAGGGTCACTACTTAGATCATCATGATCAATTTGTTGCTTTAGGAGGAACATGTAAAGAGTGTAGTCTTGCTTTGCATGTCATTTGGAGCGCAATGGTGTGGATTATTTGGAAAGCGTGGAACCAATCTAATTTTCAGATTAAAGCTTTAACGGTGTTGTCAATTTGTGAAAAGGTGAAGCTACAATCATTTTGGTGGTTGAAAGCTTACTACGGGAGTTCTAGGGTAGATTACCATAGCTGGAGGAGTAATCCTATACATTGTATTTTGTTTAGTTTTAGTTAGTTAATTTGTTGAGTTTTTGGTGTTTTTGACGTTCTTTGTGTAGATGGATCCAGATTGATTTTGTATTAATTTGTGAGTCTTTCAAATACATCTTGTGCTTGAAAAAATTTGTCACTTGATAATAAAGTTTTTAGTTTCTTAAAAAAAATGGAGATAATATTAAAATATAATATTGAATATTACTCCCTCCGTTTTTTATTATAAGTCGTTTTAGACTTTTCACACAGATTAAGAAAAATAATAATTATTGTATGAAAATGAGAAATTATGAAGGTTTTTACAAAAGTATCCTTCATTAATGATATGTGAAAGATAAATTTATATAATTGAAAGGAAAGAGAATAATAAATATTTAAAGATATAGTAGGAAAATAGCATTAATTATTCATTGGAATTGTAAAGCGACATATATTTAAATGTAATTTTTTTTTCAAAACGACTTATAAAAAACGGAGGGAATATCATTTTATTAGATAAATATATTAGTAATCAATTAAATTTAAATAAAGTCAAAATTATAGTTTAATACTGACTCTAAGTAGTTTAATATTGACTCTGAGTATTTTAAGGTCTTATAGTTTAAATTAAATAAACAATTAAATTTAATAGTTTGAAACGATTCAAATTTGTTTCTTTAAAACCATAAAAAATTCTATTATTTAGGATTCAGTTACTCATAGGTTGTTTTTCCTATATTATATATAGATACATACAGGAGCATGTTGCAGCATACCTCCTCAATATTTTATCAATCTGAATCCCAAACCTTAATAGCTCCGCAATGTCGCATAAACCTCCGCCTACCAAGTTATCACAAATCCCAGTCAACGAGAACCTCACAATAGACGACTGCATGCACTGTTTGTATACTCTAACTGTGTTGTTATTTATCGGCATTTGGCTATATTTTGCTATCTCGGTATTCTCGCAGACCTATAAACCACTGGAGTTCAGTATAGCTGATGCCTCAATCACGCAGTTTAATCTCACAAGCGACAACACTTTATATTATAATTTTAAATTCAATATAACTGTGAGAAACCCACACTACGGCGAGTATAAGGACGAGATCTATGACATCACTGCGATTTCTTCGTATAAAGGAAAAAAATTTGCTATAGTTGATATGGAATTTTTTGTCGTAGATTTTAAAAAGACTATTTTGAAGCCAGTCGTGTTTTATGGAAACAGTTTAATCAAACTCAATCCTCAACAATTTATGGAGTATGATAATGAGACACGATTAAAAATTTTTAATTTAGATTTGAAATTAAATTTGAAATACAACGAAAATGTTTATTGTACAGGTTTGAAAGTCCCTTTGATTTCTAATGAAAAATTAGAATCTACTTTCAATGTTACCGAATGCTCCCGTGAATATCAGGGATGAGGTTAGGATTTGGGTTAGTTTATCTATTTTTAAATTTTTTTTATTTTAGGTCATTTAATTAAAAATTAGTATTTAGGTTATTTTTATATGAGTTTTGTTTTTTGTTTTTTTGTCTGGGAACATTTTTTTGTTTTTGCTTATTAATTTAATTTATGTTTTATTATCTTGAAATGTATTGAAAATCATCTTATGCCCATATTATTTTCAGTTAATCATATAGATGGAACGTTTAGTATAATATTTTGGCTTCTAAATTTTGGACACATTTTTTAATTCTATATCTGGCATTAAAATATTCAAAAATCGTAATAGAAGAACACGGTTGTAAATTATTTTTCTATTAAGTGTGACAAGTTGTAAAATTAATTTAGGTTCAATTTGTAGAATCTCATACTTTATTATAGCTCCAAATTTGTGATCATTATAGAATAATGTGTTACTCTTATTTATACGATCATTTGTAAAATATTATAAAATTATTATTTTAAATATTTTTAAAGCAATTAAAAAGTATGTCATTCGTATAATTTATTATTTGTAGAATTTGATTTGTTTTGATGTTGATTTGAGATAACATTGTAAGGATGAGCATTCTAACATATATTATAGGAGCAAAAAAGATATACACTGACGGTATAAAATAATTTTACATTGTCAAACACTTACGATCATGTTAAGTGTCAACTCATATTGTTATTTAAAAAAAAAGTTATGTGAAATGGTTGATTGTTGAATTTCAATTGAATGACAGTGTAAAATTATTTTATACTGTTTGTGCATTACCTTTAACTTCTTATATTAGGTCGGTATTGTATATATAAGAAAGTTTTTTTCTTAAATAAAAAGATTTTAATATTTAAACTAAAGAGTTTTGATAACGAGTGTCTCAAGAACACTCTTTAAACATTTCAAACAATAAAGAGCAAGAAAGGCCTTGGAAGTGCATCATGCAAAATATGCGGATTTGTGTGAAACAAGTAATCATGCGCTGAGAGATTGTCACAAATGCATGCAAGTCTGGCCGAGTCTAATTCCTAATGATATAGTCGTGGATTTCTTCAATGTTGACATTATGGAGTGGATACTAATGAATCTCAGTTATAGTGGTAGCGTGAATTAAAATTGGTGTAGTACTTGGATTATAACTTGTCATGCGTTATGGACGTGGCAAAATATGAAAGAACATAATGCAAGCTATATAAGACCTATTGACCCATTAAACCATATTTTAAGAAGAGTTGAAGATTATAAGTATGTTATGCAGTCGTACAAGCCAGTTAAAGATGAAGGGTGTGGAAATATGTATTTGGATTGGAAACCACCCATGATCAAGCTTCATACAAATGGAGTTAAGAAAGCGAATAATGTTGCTGGTTGTGGAGGAATTCTAAGAGATCATAATGGTGATTGGAAGGGGGTTTCTTCAAGTTTGTTGGAAAGAGTAGTGCTATGCTGGCGAAATTTTGGGGAGTTTTAGAAGGGTTGAAACTTGCAAAATTATTAGGGTATAATAAGGTGGAGATTAATATTGATTCAATGTTGGTAAGAGAAGCTATTGAGAATGACAAAGTTGATCATGTGGATTGTGTTTCAATTCTTTGGAGAATTGTGGAAGCTATCTCTTCGATGGATGTAGTAGTCTTCTCTCATGTGTATAGGAATGCAAATGCTTGTGCGGATGCGTTAGCTAACCATGGGTACATTGAGAAAAGCTTCGTCATATATGAGGAAGCACTGACTTTCTTGAAAACTTTTTTGGACTATAATATTATGGAGATTATATCTCCGAATGCTGATCTTTTGTAATTGTGTTTTTCTTCAGGCTTAGACCATCCCCAACATAAATATAATAATAATAATAATAATAATAATAATAATAATAATAATAATAATAATATAAATCAAATCTTTTAAGTTACATTGGACTAATAATATGTGGTAGTGTGGATAGTTAACTAAATCAATGTAAATCAAATTATTTGTCAAAAAAACCTTTAAAATGAGAAGTGGACCCACACCCATTTGAATCTTGTTCAAAACCAATTTATGAAACTAATTTTGAAAACAAATTGATTTATAATATTTTTAAAATTGGTTTAAAAATTGATCATCATTATAATTTCGATTAATAAATTGATTTTCTTATTTTTAACTTTAATAAATTAAAACTTTCAAAATTATTAGGAGTTATTATTTACATTCTTGTAATGAGATAGCTTTTTTATAAAATCACTTTTAACTTTTTTAAAAAAGAAATTTCAACTGATTTTATGCCACAACAATGTTTAGCTCCAAAACCTATATTTTTTTGCCACGTGGCCTTTTTGAATTACAACACAGATGTCTGATGTAGAAGAAAGGGAAGTAGAGAGACAACTGTATCTTACTCTTGAATTAATTTTTGAGCCGAACTACGATAGCTCTGATTTCTGGTAAGGGATACGTAGGCATTGGGTCGTGGGGCCCAAGCGAGCACAATTGTAAATAATTTCTTCTTTCCTCATATTTCTTTTGCATTCATTCGCATTAGGCTTTAGACATAAATTGCACCCTTTAGATAGAAACAAACATAGGTGGATACCGTCGAGTACGACGGACGTGGGGGTGCTAGCACCTTCCCCTTGCGTAACCGACTCCCGTACCCTATTCTTTGGTCGCAAGACCTTGTTCTTATTCGAGTTAGGTTTTCTGATATTCCTTTCCCTCGATGGAATAAATATATTAGTGGCGACTCTGATCCATTTTTTGCGGTAGCGACACTTGTACCATACTTAGACCATCAATACTTAAATTTGAATAAATTATATCAGTGTATTCAGCCCAAAGATTCATGAATTGAAAATAAAAATCAGATATAGAGAGATTATCCTGTTTAAAATTAGTTATGTCATGCTCTAGCTGGAATCTCCGGGCTGCATTTTTCTGGCTGTAGATTTTCTTCAAGTAAGCCCACATTGTTGCTGCAGTCTTATAAGGGCGAAGGTTCAGAACAATGTTGGGATCAACCGAACCGATGATCCAAGACATGATTTGAGCATCTTTGACTACCCACTTGGCATGTCCATCCTTATCTTTGTCTTTGTTAGGGGCAGGGGTTGTATCATCAACATGACCCCACAAATCATTTCCTTTGACATATAAAGAAAATTGGAATTCCCAAGCTGAATAGTTTTTTCCATTTAGGCGAACCATGAAAACATCATGTTTTTCTTTCGACATTGAATCAAATGACATCGAGAATACGAGATGGAAATATAGATTGGAAAATGAATAACCAGAAGAAGAAAAAGAAGAAGAAAAATCTACAACTGCCATATATACATTTATGCAGTTTAATATACTAATTAATAGTATTAATCCCATCCCAATAAATCTGCTACAACAATATATACATTTATGCATTTTGTTATTCTAATGAATAACAATTAAGATTATTCTTATTTGCAAATATCAATAAGAAATCTAAACAATAAACCTACTGACAGTAAGCACATGTCAAGACTAAATCTAAATAGTTAGATTAATTTTATTTTCTTAAATAAATGTTTATCATATTCAACGGCCATGTAAATCATAAACACATGTTGACTGCTTTGATAGATATAAAACAAGGAATCAGACATATTATTGAGAATATGGTCCATGCAAATGTAATCACCATTGTCCCATTTTTGCCTCTCTCTTGTTTCAGCGATTGATTCTTCTTCCCTTTCGATCGGTCTTGTTGTATTTAAAACATATACCACTTTCAAAGTTGTAAGCGAAAATTTCATCTTTTCAATTTAAACCACAAGCATTGCATTGGTTCAGATTGTAAAGGCGCGCATCTTTAAGCAACAGGTCGTGAGCTCAAGTCTTGCAACAGTTAATCGTTCATTTTGAATATATTTTGTTTCCGTTAGTAAAATAAACATTCAAAAATTTGCAAAGCCAAGAATTGAACCGTTGATGTTTAGGTAAAGTGACACAACTTCTAACCACTAGGCCATATAACACAATATTGTATGCTTATACTTCCATATATTACAAATATAGAAGTACAGACTTCCATATTTTGGAAATCTCTTACAGTCCCAAAGTGCAGAAGATATTGTATCCACAAATACCACTACCAGAACTGATTGTATAAGCACATATATTATCTAGCTTAGACCATACTATGGTCCAACCTCCAGTCTCAATTGAATTCTTTGGATGCTTGAAAAGCGTGAACACTCCATCAAGGAAGTTTTGTTTATACCTTGGTTAAAAATTTTATCCACTTAGGGAATTTTTGTTTGGGTTTGAAGCTAAACTCGTAAAAAACTTAGATTTGGGATTTGTGTGATCAAGTCTCTTATTTAAGTTCGAGCCTGTAATAAAATCTCATAGGTTCTTGGTTAGCATGCAGTAAAATTAAGTTTAGGTTAAAGCTCAAGGTTCAATGAAACACGAGAAAGAGAGGATTGAATTGGGTTTCAAGATTAAAAGTTTTTTCGAACACCCAAACACAAACTGAAAAAATAGCAAAAGGCTAAAAAAACACAAGATTTTATCCCGGTTCACCGTTAACTAGACTACCTTCATTCCACCTTACCTAGGTGATTTTGCCTTATCAACAAGAATTTAATCCACTAATCAAATATCCTTTTAATACAACCTCAATGACTACCCGTCAAAGACTTCTCGAGGATCCTGACTAAATCTTTAGTCCCACAAAGAATATTAACCAGTCTGGTTAAGTTTACAAAGTGTTGTGTTTACAAAATGCTTCTTAAAAAGCTGATATACATAGTTACATTACAATGAGATTTACAAAGAATGAAATTAATGAAGCTTTCAATTAAATAACAAAGTTCTTCTTAGTGTTTATGCTCGACTTTTTCTACGTGTTAATCTTAACTTCTTTGAATATAATTTATGCGTTTCACATTCTTGTTCTATTTCAAATCTTTTTCGTCATTTTTCCATGGCTTCAAACACTAACTTAAATAGATGAAAATAGATTCGCAAGAGGGTGAATGTGGAATTTCTTAAACCACAAATTGCATGGAGACATTTAGTAGTGCAGTAGTAGAATGAAGGTAACGACATAATGGAAGGTGAAGATGAGACGTTTTGAAAATGTGGATACTGACAATAGTCCTTTTGTCATCTTTTTTAAGGTAGTGGAAATGATGATGATTTGTACACAATTTTTAATATTTTCACACTATCTTCCTTCATAGTAATCTCTTTCAAACAAAGGCTTCTAATAGAATATGGTGAAGCTTGTTCAGAGTTACTAACTTTCTGCACTTTTAACCACTTGAGTCAGAGGCTTATGATAGATTGAGATGAGGCTTGATCATAGTAAGTATTCTGTATTTTGTGAAACATCGACTCTTCAGCTATCGGATTCGATACGGATAATCTTCATTCAATAGATGACTTGATGCTTTGTAGAAGCAAATTTGTCGATGTAAACATTTCTTTCTTCAACGGTTCAGAGTGCATTTTGATTGGCTAGAGTCCAAAGTTACTTTATTTAGAATCCAAAACTCTTCTTGTCTAGAGTCCCAACTTGCATACTAGAATAAATTGATCAAATATTTAAAAATTAATCAAAATTAAATCAAAATAAATTGAATTGTATTGAATCAAATGTTTTTAATTAATCATTTATAACTGAATTGAATCGCAAATAATTTTTTTCTCAAAAATCTATATAGATCGCACCACAAACCCTATATATAATATAATAGAAAAAGAAACAAAAATAGTGAGACCATAATCAAAATAGCGTGGTCATAATAGAGTAAGTTTAATTAAAATTGTTTAATTATAATTTTAATTCATGTTTCTACTTGCTGGCATGTTTGAATTCTATGGTGGTTATCAATGTATTTTAAAAGATAAATTTTCTTGGTATTCACGAGTTTTGGTTGGATATTGAATCCGAACTCCACAAGAAAATTTCTTTACCCACCTCCCTATGGGTGGTCACCTCCTGCGAAAAACCAAAACTACCCCTGCTTCGGAAGTTCATTTCTGAAAGCGTGTTTTTTTAAAAAAATTGACTTACTTCAGAAGTTCATTTCCGAAACAATTATTTCGGAAGTGAACTTCCGAAATACTGCGATTTCTGCAGATTTATCAAAACACTCCCCCTCCCCCCAATCATTTACCCTAAATCAAAACAAAAAGTGGCAGAGGCGAAAATTTGTGCAAACAGAATTCCAAAGCTGCATCAAGGCTCCAATCACACTGCTAAACAACATTCAAAAGCCCTCAATCCTAACACTTTGTAAGTTTTGAAATTTTTAGATCTATTATTCAAATGCATGTTATTTAGGGTTTTAATTGCATAAATGATATATGGCTAGGTTGTTAGTAGTATTTAGGTTGTTTAGAAGCATTTTGATTTGGTTTGAAGGTTGATTTAGGGGTCTGCCATGGAAGTTGCAGAAAATTGCATCGCAGGGGTGTTTCGGAAGTTCATTTCCGAAAACACCTCCATCCCAGTTTTCGGAAATGAACTTCCGAAATATATCAGAAGTTCAAATTTTTTTGTTTTTTATTTTGTCTCGCATATTAATCGATTTCAATTGTTTACAGGAACATGTCTTCTAGAGAGGGCGCTAAGGGAAGAAAGGATTCTTCAAAGAAAGAGGTGAAAGAGGTGAAGGAGGTGAAGGAGGTGAAGGAGAAGAAGAAGGTTTCGACCGGCTCTACTTCTCGTTCCCAGGGGGCCCGGGGCCCGGATGCTCAAGCTCAGTCTTCAGGCGTGAGAGTCGTGATCAACGCTGATGGTTCTGAGACTGAGTGGGATGAGGATTGGTATAATTATCTTCATTCGGAGGAGTTCGCTCGTCCAGAAGAATAACGTGTTTTTATTTTGTTTGATGTGTATTTTGTAACGCTCGTCGGGCAGAATAACATGTTTTTGTTTTGTTTGACGTGTTTTGTTTTGTTTTGTTCGGATTTCGGATTGTATCGCACAGTGTTTTTGTATTGGATTTATCATGTTAATAAAAATAATACGTACTACTGTAAGTAACAAATGACGGAGGAGGTGTAACCGGAGCCGGAACATATGACGGAGGAGGTGGATGTTCGGAGGAAGAAGAACCGGAGGTACGTCCACCGCGAGACAAAGGAGCCAATCATTGTAAGCTATAGTTTATCATTATCATCTGGGGACGTCATTTCTAAAAAATCAAGATTAAAAATAATAAGATTTTTTTTCCAATTTTTTGTAATGACGTCCCCTGATGATAATGATAAATTATAGCTTACATTGATTGGCTCCTTTGTCTCGCGGTGGACGTACCTCCGGGTCTTCTTCCTCCGGACATCCACCTCCTCCGTCATATGTTTCGGCTCCGGTTACACCTCCTCCGTCATTTGTTACTTTCAGTTGTACGTATTTTTATTAAAATAATAAATAAACCTTTTGAAATTTGGAAGCCTTTTTTTCTCCCCACCACTCTCTCATCCCCACCTACCCGTGTTTAACAATATGTAACTTTAATTTTATGTAATATTATCGTTGTAATTTTCACCCGATTAAATAAAGCGAATTGTTCATTTTCTTCTGTCCAGACCTATTTTTGGAAGTGCATTTCCGAATTCCTCCAAGGGGGGTGCGCTCGGAGATGAACTTCCGAAACACCACATTTTCTGAAAAGTGACTTTATTTCGGAGATGCATCTCCGAAATCAATATTTTATATTAAAAAAAACACGTTTTTGGAAGTTCATTTCCGAAAACACCTTTTTTCCAAAAAAAAGTACCGTTTCGGAAATGAACTTCCGAAACAAGGGGTATTGTGGTAAATTCACCAGGGGTGGGCAAGAAGGTTAGGAGGTGGGTGAAGAAAAAACCACTCCACAATGTCGCCGGAACGTCCACCTATCAAGTTATCACAAATCCAACTCAACGAGGACCGCAGGAAATGTTTGGGTGGCTCTATCGGTTTGGTAACTTTCTTGTCTCGTTTGTCTCGGAAGCCTCCAAGCCCTTTAAACCACTGCAGTTCAGTATAGCCGATGCCTCAATCACGCAGTTTTATCTCACAAGCGACAACACCTTATACTATAATTTTAAGCTCAATATAACTGTGAGAAACTCAAACTACGACAGTTACGGGTTCAAAATCACTGCAATTTCTTCATATAAAGGTAACAAATTTGCTACAGTGGATATGGATTATTTTGTCTCAGATTCTAAGAAGACTATTTTGCTTAAGTCTGCGGTGTTTTACGGGAACAGTTTGATCAAACTCAATGCTCAACAACATATGGAGTATGATAATGAGACACGATTGAGAATTTTTAATTTAGATTTAAAATTAAATTTAGAAGACAACGAATATATTTATTATGTTTATTGTATAGGTTTAAGAGTTCCTTTAATTTTTAATGAAAAATTAGAATCTAGTTTCAATATTAGCGAATGCTCTCGCGAATACCGGGGATGGGGTTAATTTATCTAGCTTTAAATTTTTGATTTTAGGTCATTTAATTAAAAATTAGTATTTAGGTTATTTTGATATAAGTTTTGTTTTTTGTTTTTTTTTTCTGGGAACATGTTTTTTGTTTTTGCTATTAATCTAATTTATGTTTTATTATCTTGAAATGTATTGAAAATCATCTTAGGCCCATATTATTTTCAGTTAATCATATAGATGGAATGTTTAGTATAATATTTTGGTTCCAAATTTTGGACGCTTTTTTTAATTCTATAAATATTTGGCATTAAAGTATTCAAAAATCGTAAAATATTTTAAATGATGCATTATTAATATTTGAACATAAAATATTTATAGTAAAACGAAATTCTATAGAAGAACACGGTTGTAAATTATTTTTCTATTAAGTGATAGTTGTAAAATTAATTTAGATTCAATTTGTAGAATCTCATATTTTATTATAGCTCCAAATTTATTTTTTTTTAGAAAGCAAGAGATATATATTATAAACGGGAGAATTAAGGGTTCTCCAACCCGATTACAAAGCGGATAGAAAATACCCCAATAAAAAGGGAATATTACTATTACGAAAGAAAGTACACATGATCCATACAAAAATCGTAAAAAGAGTAATTGAAGTGTGTAATTTTTCCACAAAAGACCACCTCCACGTTATCAACTTGATATTTCAAATGGTATCGTTCACGTTCCAAGTCTCCTTACAAAAATACCAACCATTCCTAACTAACCAAAGACACCAAGTTGTGGCCATCCAAACAATATCCAATTTTCTATCACTCACCTTTTTACTGTAAAAGAAGGAATGTCACTCCATAAAGTTTGATAAATACTCCTCATTAAAATAATCCTCTTTACCCACCCAAATAGCTATTTTTCTCCAAATATTTGTCACCACCAAACAACCAAAAAAGAAGTGATTTCTAAACAATATCCACATAATATACACTTTAAGTCATTCAAAGGGAAAGACATACCTCTAGTCTAGTCACCAAAAGATCTTTCAAAGGAAGCCTATTATGAAATAGTCTCCATCCAAACGCCTTTATCTTGAAAGGGACCTCCATCTTCCACAAAAAAAAAATTAAAATTAATTAGAAAATTTATTTTTTTGTAAAAAAAAATTAAGTCTGTGACATGATATACATGTCAATAAATAGTGACATGTTTATCACGTCGCTATAATTTAAAATTAATTAGAAATTTTGTGAAATGTTTTCCATGTCGCTACTTTGTGTCATGTTTTACACACCACAACTTTTCTCAGTGTTCTGTGCCAACCAGCTTTTTCCTGGCGCTGTCTGTTCCATTAGAAAAAAGCTGTTGGATTTTGTGCATCACGTTGCGACGTGATTTCGATGTCACTACTTAGTGACGTGATAATCATGACACAACTAAGTTGTCACGCTCTCCCAAACGACATATACGTCCACGTCGCTAATTTTATGTTGTGACGTGATATTCTACTTTGTGGCATGGTAATCACGTCACTACAGACCTTATTTTTTGTAGTGGCAAAATTATTTTATACCAACAATGCATATTTCTTTTTCTCTTTAAGAAATTAATTAAATAAAATAAACCAAAATGTGGATGTTAAGGTCCCAAAAATTTATGATAAATAATAAATTAAATAAATAAGAAAAATAATTAATTAAAAATGACTAATTAAAGTCATTAGTTAAAATAAAATAAAACAAAGCATAACTCCCCACACCCCACTAACTTCGACACTTCTAAAATCAGGCATGTCGGTGTCTGTGTCAATGACGGAAATCTGCACCGACAATTATAATTACATTTAATTCATTTACTTTTTTAAATTATTAGCAGTGTTGCCGTGTTAGTGACAGGGTCATTTTAGGAGTGTCTGTGCTTCATAACCACTGAGTCAATTTAAATAGTTAATTAAATTTAAATTTAATTTAAATAATTAATTAAAATAAAACAACACGTGGTCTTTACAACCTCCATTAAATAAAAAACGTGGGTCTTCACAACTCCATTAAATCAAATTTTACTTAAATTAAATTAAAACAAAACCCTCTCTCTCTAAACCGCCCACCGCTCTCTATTTATATGTGAGTATCTCACTACTAGAAAAATTTAAAATAGTGACAGACATTAGAGACGGATTTAATTCAGTTTTTAATAGAGATCGAAATTGAGACGGATTTTTATATATTCACCAAATTTTTAAGTTTTGAATATCAGAGACGGAATTTAGTTCCGTCTCTAACTTATTCCGTCAATAATTCCATCTCCAAATAAAAAATATTATTTTTTAAAAATTAAAAATATTTCAGAGAGGGATTTAAAGATGGAAATAATTTATATGATATTATATCCCTCTCTATTTCCGTCTCTTGTTAATCAAACTTTTAGAAACCTCTCTAAATGAAGATAAGTGTTATTTAATATGGTTTTAAAAAATGATTAAATAAATAAATAAAAGTTTAAATATATTTTTCAATAAATCAAAAAAACTTAAAGCTAATTATCAAAATACAAATAGATGCGAGTTCTAATTGGAAGTTTTTTTTTTTTAATTTTATTTCTTATGGTAATGTTTTATTTAAGGATTTGTAATGTCACGTACTTTTTATGGTAATATTGATATTAACTTTAACTATAGTTACATTGATTTTAGTTAGATATATATAATCTTTTTATTTTTTTGACATGTTAAAGTATAATATCTTACAAATGTTTTGTAAGAAAAATATATTGGTTATGTTGAATGAAACTTGATTTTTTTATTTTAAATAAATATAAAAAATTTATTATATAAATTCTAGAGACGGATTTTGAGACGGGTTTATAATACTTAATTGGAATAGAGCCGGATTTTTTTTGTAATTGAGACGGAATTTCAGAGACGGAATTATATGATTCAGAGACGACAATGTTATAGTACAAAATATTAATTGTCTTCAGAGACTGAATATACCGGTCTCAAGTAAGAGACGAGATAAATATTTCGTCTCTAATCAACCTGCGATAAATTTGATAACAACGGATGTTGACCCGTCTCTGATTCCGTCTCTAACAAATTCAGTGACGAAATATTTATGTTTTAGAGACGGATTTTGCCTGTCTCTATATTCAATTTTTCTAATAATGTCTATTTTATTTTGGATTACCATAACATGGCTTAACCTTGCACATTTTGAGTTGTTTTTTTTTTTTTGTTGAAAAAGCCAAAAGATATATTAACATATAGCACAAGAAGTGCATACAAGTTCTGATACAAACAAACCGCTATAAAGATGCACATTTTGAGTTAGTGTGATGTACTGATGTTTCATGGAACTTACACCTTTGAGTTTGAAAGCTTTTCAAATATTCATATTTGTTGGAAATTATTAGGAAGATCCTAAAGTCCTACGTTGACTAAAGATAGAGCTTTCAAAGAATATATATAAAGGGACACTCCTCACCTTACCAACTGGTTTTGTAAGGATGAGTTAGGTCAAACTCTAATATGGTATCAGAGCCTATCGATCGGACTATGGCCGCCCACCATTAATATTCACGCACCAAGCCTAAAAGAGTGCTGGCGTGAGGGGGTGTATTAGGAAGATTCTAAAATCTCACATTGGCTAAAGATAGAGCTTTCAAAGAATATATATAGAGGGACACTCCTCACCTTACTAACCGGTTTTGTAAGGATGAGTTAGGTCAAACTCTAATAGAAATTAATTGATAAGTTTCTAATTTCATACCTCCAAAATGAAATATGACTTTGTTGTTACTGCTTTCTAAAAATAAATCTTCTGTGATTTATTTCAAAATAAATCTTCTGTGATTTATTTCTTTTACTCTTGTATATAGTTTTATTTTAATTTGTTTCATATATGTATTCTAATGTGTTGTTTGGTGTGTTTGAACAGGTAGTGCCCTTAGCTCTTCAAAATTTGTTTCTCATGAACAATTTAACTCTTCTAAAATGACACTCAGTAGTACTAATTCATGATCATACTATTTTTTAATGCTATGTTTTATTTGCTATAGCATACTTATTATAGCATTGTCTTACATTTCTTGATTGCAACAGTTTTATTGTTCTAGAAATTAGAATGTAAAATGTATATTATTATTAGCAAACTTCAAATAAAGCTATTACCTCATTTGTCATTGTACTTCAAAGAAATTTTCAAATTACCATTATAGCCAATATATTAAGAAAATTATTGTTTTATATAACATTGTACATTATTTGGATCCATATTTTTTTTTAAATTTTTATATTAAGTTGATATGTCTTAATTTTTAATCTTTAATGATTTGTAAAATGTTTTTGCTATTTTTTACACTCTTTGTAAATTATATTAATTTTTATTCTTTTACTTTTTGCTCATTTTTTTTAATTAAAATAAAATTATACATAGTTGTTTTATTAAAATTTAAGGTATGAAGTTGTTACTAATTCTTATTATCAAAATTATTAAATATAGAAAATTATATAATTTAAATACCTAATTTAAATTATAATATTTATACATAATAAATCAATAAAATTTAAGTCAATTGTAGAATATTCAGAAAAATATCAAGGTATTTATTCCTCTTTCTTTATTGCTTGATATTAAATTTGTATTTAGTTATTAATTTAAATTATATAATTTAAATAATTTATTATATTACGATAGATATGATTCAAATTTAAAACCATAAAAAAACCTATTATTTAGGATTAAGTTATGACACAGTCATGGGTTGTTTTTCAATATCCAATTTGAAATCTTAAAAAAATCCTATTATTAAGGATTCAGTTACTCATAGGTTGTATAGAAACATACAGAAGCATGATGCAGCATAACTCCACAATATCTTATCAATCTGAACCCAAAACCTTAATAACTCCGCAATGTCGCAGAAACCTCCACCTACCAAGTTATCACAAATCCAATTAGACGAGGACCGCAAGGACTGTTTGTGGGGCTCTTTTTGTGTAACTATCTTGTTACTTTTCGGTATTTGGCTATATTTTTCGCTTTTCTCGGAAGACTCGCAGCCCTATAAACCAGTGGAGTTCAGTATAGCAGATGCCTCAATCACGCAGTTTAATCTCACGAGCGACAACACCTTATACTATAATTTTAAGTTCAATATATCTGTGAGAAACCCACACTTCGGCCAGTATATGAGCGAGATTTATGACATATCTGCGATTTCTTCATATAAAGGAAACAAATTTGCTATGGTGGATATGGAATCCTTTGACGCAGATTTTAAGAACACTATTTTGAAGCCAGTCGTGTTTTATGGGAATAGTTTGATCAAACTCAATGCTCAACAACTTATGGAGTACAATAATGAGACACTATTGAAAAAATTTAATTTAGATTTGAAATTAAATTTGAAACACAACGAATATGTTTATTGTATAGGTTTAAGAGTTCCTTTGATTTCTAATGAAAAATTAGAATCTAGTTTCAATGTTACCGAATGCTCTCGCGAATACCAGGGATGGGGTTAGGATTTGGGTTAGTTTATCTGGCTCTAAATTTTTGCTTTTAGGTGGTTTAGTTAACAATTAGTATTTAGGTTATTTTGATATAAGTTTTGTTTTTTGGTTTTTTTAACATGTATTTTGTTTTTGCTTATTAATCTAATTTATGTTATTATCTTTAAATGTATTGAAAATCATCTTAGGCCCATATTATTATCGGTTAATCATATAGATGGAACGTTTAATATAATATTCTGGTTTCTAAAATTTGGATACTTTTTTGAATTCTATAAATATTTGGCATCAAGAGATTCAAAAATCGTAAAATATTTTAAATGATGCATTATTATTATTTGAACCTAAAATATTTATAGTAAAACGAAATTTTATTAAGTATGCGTTAAGGGAAAAATCTAATGAGATACGTTGATAGTACAATTAAAAAAAACTCACAAATCAAGTGGTTGGATCCCATAAATTAGGTTTGTAAGGGGGCTTAGAAGAATGACAGAAATCATGAGATAAGTTGTTAACGAGAGGGATTCGACATAACTTGGACAGAGCGTCGACTCGTGTTTTGATTTCCAAAAATCAAAGTATTCACCATAAAACAATGGAGGCTTGTTATTGCTACCACCGTCTCTAAAAATCAGGTTTTGATTTGCGAAAGCCATTTGGATTTCTTAGGAACAAGTTACATATAACCTGCTCTGATGTCAATTGTAAGTTCAAAAGTGTGGCTAATAGGGTGTGAATTAAGCCTTTGAAAATTCATGTATTTATATGAGCATAGCACCTTTATGAATCATGGTAAAGTTATGGAAAAATATCATGAAAAAATGTCAAGTTAAAATGAGAAGGTTTCATGAAGAGGTGCATGAAAATGTGTTAAAAAAATGATGTTTTTTCAGATTCGTACACGACTTGTTAAGTCGTTTTTAACAGATACTTGACTTAACAATCACAGAACATTTTTGTGAATTTCAAATAATTATTCAAATTTCAAACAACATCAGTAGAGCTGTCAAATGGGTTGACTCGACCCAGCCTGCTTCGGTCCGGGGGGCCAAAACATATAAATGGGATTAAGTGGGTCGGCCTGATTACTTCATGGGCTGTCAAAAATGAGTTCGGCCTAGTAATTGATTGGTCATGTGGCTCGATGAGCCAATCAATCCTTCATTTCAATATTATAGTTTTCAATTTATAAAAAGTATGTAATAATAAAAGCTACGTAACATAAGTAGAGAGTAATGATAAACTTAGTTCGGTGATATTTAAATTATTCATCAAATCAACATCTATATATATATATATATATATATATATATATATATATATATATATATATATATATATATATATATATATATATGAATCCCACGAAGATATCTATGTAAAATTAGAGAGAAACTGAATATTATCTCTAATACTTATTAAAAAAATTCTTTATCTCAGAACTATTTCTTTAACCATATCATCTTGAAATATATCTTCATCATTTTTAATTCTTTTTCAATTGAAATACACTTATGAAATTACATTAGCTCAATATTTTTTTCTCCAAAATTAACAAAAATTAATTTAAAATTTTATTTTAATGGGCCAACTCGAAGCCCGGTTGGCCGGCCCAGCCCAACCCGTGAAAAACATAGGCCCCGTGGGCTGACCCAAAAATATATGGTTATATTTTTTAAAGGTTTTTTATGGCCCGACTCATGATAAAATATAGGGCTCGTGGGCCGAGCCCATTTTGAAAACTCTAAGCATCAAGTTTTGTTAACTCAGTTAATTAGACCAGACTTAAAAGGTGCTGTCAGCTTTTAAAAAAAGTTTTTTTTTATGCATTTGAATCAAAGATTTTTATGCATGATAATTTGAGAGTTTCAGAGATGAAAATGTATAAAATATTTTAGCACTAAGTTATCAATATAATTGTATGCTTATACCTCTATTAATCAAGATCCATGTTAGTCTTCAAATAAAAAGTCTTAAGTTATTTGATGTTAGTTTTTACACATGATGCGTCTTGAACACTTGAGTTGATAAAGTGTACTTGAAAATTTTTCCATACTTTTTGACATGATCATTTAATTTGTACATTGTCTTCATCAAAACACATTGGATGAAGGGTCTTGACTTTACATTCTCCCCCTTTTTGATGATCACGATCAATTAAAAGTTGAGATGCTTAAATCTCTTGAAATGCTTGAATCTCTTAGAACAATCAAGAATCTCTTATGTGAATGCCCCCTATCCTTGATAACCCCCTTGATCAAATATCTCCCTTGACTCATATAGACTTTGCATCTTTCTTTTGGGCTACAATAGTTAGAGACAAGGAGTTAAAAAAATTGATGTTTTTTCAAATTCGTACAGGACTTGGTAAGTCGATTTTAACAGATACCTGACTTATCAAGTGCAGAATATTTTTTTGAATTTCAAATAATTATTCAAATTTTAAACAACATCAAGTTATTTTAAGTCAGTTAACTAGGTCTGACTTAAAAATTGCTGACTGTTAGAACAAGATTTGTTCTTATCAATTATCTTAGTTTTGATGATAACAATAATATGAATTTTGCTTAAGATAATATGGTACTCTAATCCAATGCAATTTCCCTTTCAGGAAATATATATAAAGAGTACGCATAATTCAGCGCTCAGAAGATGTGTCTCAAATGGTTCAGCATGCAACATCAGAACATGGTCTGGCAAGACATCAGAAGATGGTCGAAGCAGAATCAGAACATGGGTCTATGGAAGCATCAGAAGAACATGAGATCAGAAGCACTGAAGATCAGAAGATGGTATCACGCCCAGAAGCACTTCAAGGTCAGAAGATCAGAAGATGCTGTGCACCAAGCTGTTTGACTCTGATGATATTCAAACGTCGTATTCACAAACATCAGATCAGAAGGAAGTACACGTGGCAGACTACGCTGACTGACAAAAGGAACGTTAAAGCTACTAAAGGCTACGTCAGTAGACACAGCGTGAACAAGGCTCGAGGTAGTTGACAAAAGCGTATAACATTAAATGCAAAGCTGTACGGAACACGCAAAGCATTAAATGCATTCAACGGTCATCTTCTCAACGCCTATAAATATGAAGTTCTGATGAGAAGCAAGGTTAACGATCCTGAATAAAGAAAATTCAAATTAACTTGCTGAAACGCTGTTCAATCTAAACTCAGAATCTTCATCTTCATCAAAGCTCACTACATTGCTGTTGTAATATCTTAGTGAGATTAAGCTTAAATTGTAAGAGAAATATCACAGTTGTGATTATCGCTTTTAAGAAGCATTTGTAAACTCTTGAATAGATTACATTAAGTTGTAAGGAACTAGAGTGATCAGTTGATCAGTATACTCTAGGAAGTCTTAGCAGTTGGCTGAGCAGGAAGTCTTGGCAGTTGGCTGAGCAGGAAGTCTTGGCAGTTGGCTGAGCAGAAAAGTCTTAGGAGTGAACTAAGCCTAGAGTGATCGTGTTGATCAGTAGACTCTAGAAAAGTCTTAGGAGTGAACTAAGCAGTTGTTCCTGGAGTGATCAGGTTGTGATCAGAAGACTCTGGAAGACTTAGTTACGGCTAAGTGGAAAACCATTGTAATCCGTGCGATTAGTGGATTAAATCCTCAGTTGAGGTAAATCATCTCTGCGGGGGTGGACTGGAGTAGCTTCGTTAACAGCGAACCAGGATAAAAATAATTGTGCTTTTTATTTTTATTGTCCAAGATTTAAAGTCACACTTATTCAATCCCCCCCTTTCTAAGTGTTTTTCTATCCTTCAATTGGCATCAGAGCGCCGGTTCTAAGGTGCAAGCACTTAACCGTGTTTAGAAAAGATTCAGGAAGAGAAAAACGCTTCATTTAAAAGATGGTTGATGAAAGTGAAAGGACTATACCTACACCTGCATCTACATCTGGCTCTGCTGAGCAATACAACGGTAACAATGGTTATACTAGACCGCCGGTATTTGATGGTGAAAACTTTGAATACTGGAAAGATAAACTGGAAAGTTACTTTCTGGGTCTAGATGGTGATCTATGGGATCTTCTGATGGATGGTTACAAACATCCAGTAAATGCCAGAGGCGTGATGCTGTCAAGGCAAGAAATGAATGATGATCAAAAGAAGCTTTTCAGGAATCATCATAAATGTAGAACTGTTTTGCTGAATGCTATCTCTCATGCTGAGTATGAGAAGATATCTAACAGGGAAACGGCCTATGACATATATGAGTCCTTGAAAATGACTCATGAAGGAAATGCTCAAGTCAAGGAGACAAAAGCTCTTGCCTTAATCCAGAAGTATGAAGCCTTCAAGATGGAGGATGATGAAGACATTGAAAAGATGTTTTCGAGATTTCAAACTCTGACTGCTGGATTGAGAGTTCTTGACAAAGGATACACCAAGGCTGATCATGTAAAGAAGATCATCAGAAGCTTACCTAGAAGATGGGGTCCGATGGTGACTGCATTCAAGATTGCGAAGAATCTGAATGAAGTTTCTCTGGAAGAGCTTATCAGCGCCTTGAGAAGTCATGAAATAGAGCTGGACGCAAATGAGCCTCAAAAGAAAGGTAAGTCTATTGCATTAAAATCAAATATCAAGAAATGCACTAACGCTTTTCAGGCCAGAGAAGAAGATCCTGAAGAATCAGAATCTGAAGAAGAAGATGAACTGTCCATGATTTCCAGAAGGCTAAATCAACTCTGGAAGACCAAGCAAAGGAAGTTCAGAGGCTTCAGAAGTTCAAGGAAATTTGAACGTGGAGAATCTTCTGATGAAAGAAGATTTGACAAGAAGAAGGTCATGTGCTATGAATGCAATGAGCCTGGACACTACAAGAATGAATGTCCAAATCTTCAGAAGGAAAGTCCCAAGAAAAAGTTTCATAAGAAGAAAGGTCTTATGGCAACCTGGGATGAGTCAGAAGATGATTCAGAAGATGAGCAGGCTAACTGTGCGCTGATGGCGACAGAAGATGACGGATCAGAATCTACATCAGAATCAGATTCTGAAGAGGTATTTTCTGAACTTACTAGAGATGAGTTAGTTTCCGGTCTAACTGAACTTCTGGAACTCAAGTCTCAGATTAGTCTCAAATACAAAAAGCTGAAAAAGCAATTTGAATTTGAAACAAAGAAGCTTGAGTTGGAGAATTCTGAATTAAAAGAAAAACTTTTAAATTTATCCAATAATGTTGGATCTCCTTCTGATTCAGAAAAATCCACTCCTAGTCTGAACCATATTCTGAAAGAATATGATTTAAGTTTCAGAAAGTTCTTATCTAGAAGTATTGGCAGAAGTCAGCTAGCTTCTATGATATATGCTGTGTCTGGAAACAAAAGAGTTGGCATTGGTTATGAGGGTGAAACCCCATACAAACTTGAACCTGTTGATGAAATGAAAATTACATACAAGCCATTGTATGATCAGTTCAAGTATGGCCACTCTCATGATATTAGGCACACCTCACATGCACAAAGTTTTCACATAACACACACTAAGAAGCATGTGACACAACCTAGGAAATATCATGAAACTCACATTAAGAATTATCATGCTGTTCCTCTTATTGATTATAATGTTAAACCCAAGTTCAATCAGAACTTAAGAAAATCTAACAAGAAAGGACCCAAAAAGATGTGGGTACCTAAGGATAAGATTATTCCTATTGCAGATATCTTTGGCTGCAAGAAGGACAAAGCACAACATGTCATGGTACCTGGACTCTGGATGCTCGCGACACATGACAGGAAGAAGGTCTATGTTCCAAGACCTGGTACTTAAGTCTGGAGGAGAAGTCAAGTTCGGAGGAGATCAGAAGGGCAAGATAATTGGCTCTGGAACTATAAAATCTGGTAACTCTCCTTCCATTTCTAATGTACTTCTTGTAGAAGGATTAACTCATAACCTCTTATCTATCAGTCAATTAAGTGACAATGGTTATGATATAATCTTCAATCAAAAGTCTTGCAAGGCTGTAAATCAGAAGGATGGCTCAATCCTATTTACAGGCAAGAGGAAGAACAACATTTATAAGACAGATCTGCAAGATCTTATGAGTCAGAAGGTGACTTGTCTTATGTCTGTTTCTGAAGAGCAGTGGGTCTGGCACAGGAGATTAGGTCATGCTAGTTTGAGAAAGATCTCTCAGATTAACAAACTGAATCTTGTCAGAGGACTCCCTAATCTGAAATTCCAATCAGATGCTCTTTGTGAAGCATGTCAGAAGGGCAAGTTCTCCAAACCTGCATTCAAGTCTAAGAATGTTGTTTCTACCTCAAGGCCATTAGAACTCTTGCACATTGATCTGTTTGGACCAGTCAAAACAGCATCTGTCAGAGGAAAGAAATATGGATTAGTCATCGTAGATGATTATAGTCGCTGGACATGGGTAAAATTCTTGAAACACAAGGATGAGACTCATTCAGTGTTCTTTGATTTCTGCATTCAGATTCAATCTGAAAAAGAGTGTAAAATCATAAAGGTCAGAAGTGATCATGGTGGTGAATTTGAGAACAGATCCTTTGAAGAATTCTTCAAAGAAAATGGTATTGCCCATGATTTCTCTTGTCCTAGAACTCCACAGCAAAATGGGGTTGTAGAACGAAAGAATAGGACTCTTCAAGAAATGGCCAGAACCATGATCAATGAAACCAATATGGCTAAGCATTTCTGGGCAGAAGCAATAAACACTGCATGTTATATTCAGAATAGAATCTCTATCAGACCTATTCTTAATAAGACTCCCTATGAATTGTGGAAGAATAAAAAGCCCAACATTTCATATTTCCATCCTTTTGGATGTGTGTGCTTTATTCTAAACACTAAAGATCATCTTGGTAAGTTTGATTCCAAAGCTCAAAAGTGTTTCCTTCTTGGATATTCTGAACGCTCAAAAGGCTACAGAGTATACAATACTGAAACATTGGTTGTAGAAGAATCAATCAATATCAGGTTTGATGATAAGCTTGGTTCTGAAAAACCAAAGCAAGTTGATAATTTTGCAGGTTGTGATATTGACATATCAGAAGTTGTTGAGCCAAGAAGCAATGCATCAGAAGCAGAGCTTCTCAGAAGCAAAGAATCTGAAGATCAAGTATCAGCTTCTCTGGAGGATCTAAGTATTTCTGAAGAACCATCTGTCAGAAGATCATCCAGACTCATTTCTGGTCATTCAGAAGATGTCATTCTTGGAAAGAAGGATGATCCAATCAGAACAAGAGCATTCCTTAGAAACAATGCAGACTGTCAATTAGGTCTTGTATCTTTGATCGAGCCAACTTCTGTTGATCATGCTCTAGAAGATCCAGACTGGATAATTGCTATGCAAGAAGAACTAAATCAGTTTACAAGGAATGATGTTTGGGATCTTGTTCCTAGACCAGATGGATTCAATATAATCGGTACAAAATGGGTCTTCAGAAACAAGCTCAGTGAGAAAGGCGAAGTGGTAAGGAACAAAGCCAGACTGGTGGCTCAGGGTTATAGTCAGCAAGAAGGGATTGACTACACAGAAACCTTTGCACCAGTGGCCAGGTTAGAATCTATTCGTCTATTAATTTCTTTTGCCACTCAACATAACATCACTCTCTATCAGATGGATGTTAAGAGTGCCTTCTTAAATGGTTATATAGATGAAGAAGTTTATGTCCATCAACCTCCTGGTTTTGAAGACTCTATGTCTCCTAATCATGTTTTTAAACTTAAGAAATCATTGTATGGATTGAAACAGGCTCCCAGAGCTTGGTACGAACGCTTAAGTTCTTTCCTTCTGGATAATGGTTTCACTAGAGGAAAAGTGGACACTACTCTCTTTTGTAAAACCTTTGAAAAGGATATTTTAATTTGTCAAATATATGTAGATGATATTATTTTTGGAACATCTAATGCTACACTTGGAAAGGAGTTTGCTAAGTCTATGCAGGCTGAGTTTGAAATGAGCATGATGGGAGAACTCAAGTATTTCCTTGGAATACAAATAAATCAAACATCAGAAGGAACATATGTTCACCAAACCAAGTATGTGAAGGAACTTCTGAAGAAGTTTAATCTTCTGGACTGCAAAGAAGCCAAAACTCCTATGCATCCAACATGCATCCTAGAAAATCTAAAGAATACAACTTAGTAGGATTCTGCGATGCTGACTATGCTGGAGACAGAATTGAAAGAAAAAGTACTTCAGGAAGTTGCCAATTTCTTGGAAGTCATTTGATCTCCTGGTACAGCAAGAAACAAGCAACTATTGCTCTATCAACAACAGAAGCAGAATATGTCGCTGCTGCTGGTTGTAGCACACAGATGCTCTGGATGAAGAGTCAGTTAGAAGATTATCAGATATTTGAGAGTAACATTCCTATATTCTGTGATAATACTTCTGCTATATGTTTATCTAAGAATCCTATTCTTCATTCAAAAGCTAAACATATTGAGATAAAACATCATTTCATAAGGGACTATGTTCAGAAGGGTGTTATTTCTTTAAACTTTGTTGATACAGACCATCAATGGGCTGATATCTTTACAAAACCCCTGGCTGAAGATAGGTTTAAGTTCATTCTGAAGAACATCAGTATGGATTTATGCCCAGAATGAGAAGATGAGAAGTTCTCATGTATGAGTATCTTCTGAAATGAATGTGGAACATTTTTTTTAGAAGTTCTGATTGAAATCTTTTAGAAATTATGATTCGGTTATTACTAACGTTTCATTGTCTAAGTTGATTCAGAACCTCTTTTAAAGCAAAACAGCTGTTACGTTTTATCTCGGGATGGTAAACCTGTCGTTACTATTCATGGATAAGCGCGCGTGCAGTTGAAGGGACGCCGACCATAGGTAACTGTGCCAGTCACTTCATTTGTCTTTATTATCTCTCCTCACGTCACGTAACATTAAATGCTAGTCATCATTCGTTTCACTTTATTTTCTTTTAAATACTCTTCAAAATGGTTTTTTGGTTTCCTATCTTCTTGTTTTCCTCTTAAAAGTTTTCTCTCTCTCTCTCTCTCTCTCTCTCTCTCTCTCTCGGTTTTCATTTCTTCTCTCAAAACCTAGCGTTCACCCTAAGCCTGTTGAAGCTCCATGACTCAAAGGCGACAGATCTCTGTGCATCTCGGGATGGCTCTTCTAATACCGCTCAAGTCAGACTCTTCTTTGATGTTGTTATCAACTTTCACCCAAAGACAGAAGACTTTCTTGAGTTATGGGAGGAGGTTAAGAATGATATTCTTAACTTCTATGTTAAGGGAAAGCCCCGTTTGCAACATTAGCTCTCTGTCTGTGAACTGTCCCTCACTTCCTCCTTGGTTCTGGGATCTCTCCTACAGTGGAGGTTTCAGTCTGGAAGACAAGAAGTCCTCCGGGATTCTTGATGGGTTGACACAGAGCGTGTCTAGCTAGGGTTCTGTTTTTAATTTTTGTAGTGATTTCCTTTTTGGAAATCCTTTTTTGTATTTGCTAGGAATGTTTTTCTGCTTGTTAAACATAGGAACCTTTTGTAATATCTTTTGCTGATCAATAAAAAAGTTTCTTTGTGTTTTACATTCCAGTAAATGTTTTCTTTTGTCGTTTTATACATCTGAATTTTTTTTTATATTCTTTTTGATGTTATGACAAAAAGGGGGAGAAAGATAAATGATAAATGATTTGATTAAATCTATCAGTTGCTGGGTAAAGGCTCCCACACATTCACTAACAAGAACTGCAAGTTCTATATGGTTTAAGTGTTTTGCAGGTACAGAGAAGTGAAGTGAATCTTCAAAGCAAACACTAGAAGCAAAACCATGGAAACTGAAGCAAGCTGAATGCTGTCAAGCTTCAGAGATCAGAAGCAAGAAAGAAGAATGAATCAGAAGCACTGATAATAGAATTTGAATATCATTGTCTATCCTGTTATGACAAAATTCTATTTGCCTTGATACATATAATGTTATGGCTCTGATACATTATTTGCTCTGATACACGTTTTTAGCCTAAAATGCTCTGATACATTTGGCTCTGATACATATCATGTATTTGAATATACATTTTATGTTCTAACTCGTTCATGCTGACTTTTGTCGTTTAGTTTTTGTTCTGTAACATTTCAGGATGTAGAGATGCTCAGATGATGCTCTGGTACATTCAACAATGTTCTGATACAAATCTAGCATGAAGTGATGTTGGTAGACATTCAAAGTTCTGAAGCTATCCGAGGGAAGCAGAAATCAGAAGATGTGAATGCTCCAAAAGATCCAGAAATTCAAGTTCTGAAGCTGTCCTGAATGGAAGCAGAAATCAGAAGCTGTGAATGTTCTAAGGATCTAAAGAAATTCAAGTTCTGAAGCTGTCCTAAATGGAAGCAGAAGTCAGAAGCTGTGAGTGTTCTAAGGATCTAAAGAAATTCAAGTTCTGAAGCTGTCCAATGGAAGCAGAAGTCAGAAGCTATGAATTCTCTGAAGGCAGAAGCTTATATGATCGTCTCTACCGAAATAATCAGGGAAGTCTTTTATCAAAGTTCTTCGAGTATTTATTTCAGGGGGAGATTATTTATCTCAGGGGGAGATTGTTAATCTCAGGGGGAGACATATTCATATGCTTATGCTATAGCTGTGTAATTTGTCTTTTGCCGTCTACTCTTTCTGATCGCAAATTCATATCATTTATATATGTTTTTGTCATCATCAAAAAGGGGGAGATTGTTAGAACAAGATTTGTTCTTATCAATTATCTTAGTTTTGATGATAACAATAATATGAATTTTGCTTAAGATAATATGGTACTCTAATCCAATGCAATTTCCCTTTCAGGAAATATATATAAAGAGTACGCATAATTCAGCGCTCAGAAGATGTGTCTCAAATGGTTCAGCATGCAACATCAGAACATGGTCTGGCAAGACATCAGAAGATGGTCGAAGCAGAATCAGAACATGGGTCTATGGAAGCATCAGAAGAACATGAGATCAGAAGCACTGAAGATCAGAAGATGGTATCACGCCCAGAAGCACTTCAAGGTCAGAAGATCAGAAGATGCTGTGCACCAAGCTGTTTGACTCTGATGATATTCAAACGTCGTATTCACAAACATCAGATCAGAAGGAAGTACACGTGGCAGACTACGCTGACTGACAAAAGGAACGTTAAAGCTACTAAAGGCTACGTCAGTAGACACAGCGTGAACAAGGCTCGAGGTAGTTGACAAAAGCGTATAACATTAAATGCAAAGCTGTACGGAACACGCAAAGCATTAAATGCATTCAACGGTCATCTTCTCAACGCCTATAAATATGAAGTTCTGATGAGAAGCAAGGTTAACGATCCTGAATAAAGAAAATTCAAATTAACTTGCTGAAACGCTGTTCAATCTAAACTCAGAATCTTCATCTTCATCAAAGCTCACTACATTGCTGTTGTAATATCTTAGTGAGATTAAGCTTAAATTGTAAGAGAAATATCACAGTTGTGATTATCGCTTTTAAGAAGCATTTGTAAACTCTTGAATAGATTACATTAAGTTGTAAGGAACTAGAGTGATCAGTTGATCAGTATACTCTAGGAAGTCTTAGCAGTTGGCTGAGCAGGAAGTCTTGGCAGTTGGCTGAGCAGGAAGTCTTGGCAGTTGGCTGAGCAGAAAAGTCTTAGGAGTGAACTAAGCCTAGAGTGATCGTGTTGATCAGTAGACTCTAGAAAAGTCTTAGGAGTGAACTAAGCAGTTGTTCCTGGAGTGATCAGGTTGTGATCAGAAGACTCTGGAAGACTTAGTTGCGGCTAAGTGGAAAACCATTGTAATCCGTGCGATTAGTGGATTAAATCCTCAGTTGAGGTAAATCATCTCTGCGGGGGTGGACTGGAGTAGCTTCGTTAACAGCGAACCAGGATAAAAATAATTGTGCTTTTTATTTTTATTGTCCAAGATTTAAAGTCACACTTATTCAATCCCCCCCTTTCTAAGTGTTTTTCTATCCTTCACTGACAGCTTAAAAAAAAGGTTTTTTTTATGCATTTGAATCAAAGATTTTTATGCATGATAATTTAAGAATTTCATAGATGAAAATGTATAAAAAAAATTGAGCACTAAGTTATCGATATAATTGCATGCATATACCTCTATTAATTAAGATTCATGCTAGTCTTCAAATAAAAAGTCTTGAGTTATTTGATGTTAGTTTTTATACGTATTACGTCTTGAACACTTGGATTGATAAAGTGTACTTCAAGATTTTTCCATACTTTTTGAGATGAACATTTAATTTGTACATTGTCTTCATCAAAACACATTGGATGGAAGATCTTTACTTTATAAGTCTTCTGGATAAATACCCATACTTTTTTTGGAATAATCATCTATTATGGATAGAAAATACCTCGCTCCTAAATATGATGAACACCTTGCAGCCCCCTAAGATCAACATGGATGTAATTAAGGGATCCATGCGTTCTTTTTTTTCCTTTGTTGAATTTAATTCTGCAAGATTTTCCAAGTACACATGGTTCACAAAACTTCTACTTTGTCTCCACCAAGCAGATTATGTTTTTCCAATTCGACCAGACCCCTTTCACTGACATGGCCCAATCTTATGTGCCAAATTTATGTCTTGGATAAAGGTTTCGTGGATGCTACATTTGTCGAACCACTTACAACTTCAACCTCAAGGGTATACAAGTCTTGTTTCTCCACGCCTCTCGAGACTTCCTTCGACCCTTTCATGAATCTTAGGATGCTTTTCTCTCCTTTGAAAACATATACTTTCTTGTCGAATTCACCATCTCTTCAAATCAGGATGTTGCCAAACTTCAGTCAACAACCTTATTGACTCACCATGAAGCTTGAATCTCACAAATCCAACACCTGCAATCTTGCAAGCTATTTTTTCCAGCAATACAGATCCACCATCTTGATCACATAATCCCTCGAACAAGTCATTTTTTGGAGTTATATGCCAAGTGCAACCTGAATCCATAATCCACTCCTTACTCGAGTCACTGCTTGAAATCACAAGAACATCAGATGATTCAAAATCATCTTGAATAATGGTTGTGTTGCCATTATTCTTACCTCCATGATCTTTCATACATTCAGGGCACACCTTTCTTTTGTGACCCTTCTTTTTGCAATGATAGTGTTCTCCATGGGTAGAACAAGTAGCCAGCAACAGTAGACTTGATCTTTGGTGACGGTTGAGAAAAAAGGGGGTTGTACCTGCAAGGTAGTCAGATGTCAAAGTAAGTAAGAGAACAACAAGGTACAACAGAAAGTATGAGATTTTGGGCCAAGTTTGGATTACCTTGCACTCTCGTTACACTATAGTGGATATGATTTCCGACCCAGAATGTAAGGAACTGTTGACTAGGTCTTGACTAGTTGTGCCTGGGACACTAGTCGTTGCCAGGGACGATATCCTAGCACGCTCGACTAATCTCCAGTTATGCTCGGAATGAGGGGGAAGTCCATCTTATTGGCTTTCATGGGTTGGACCAATGCTTATTGAGCCGGTTTACACCAAAGAGTGGGTTGGGCCATTTGGAATATTTGGGCTAGTCCAGAACAGATATCATCGAATACTAGATGCTTTGCCACTATAAGACTTCAACTTACTTTTTCCACTATTCTTGTCGAACTTAACATCCTTTCGCACGAATTTTCCCTTAACCGTAAAACTTTCACCAATTGTCGAAGGTTTATGCTCCTTACGTTTGTTCAAGTCCTTAGAATACAGGGCTGGTTGAACTTCTTTAAAAGTCAGAGACTCCCTTTCAAGAATCAGCTTGTTGACCATATCCAACTGCTCAGCCACACTTTATCTTCAATCATCTCGAATAAATACAAAGCTTGCTTTAGGTAGAGTAGATTTACCAGCGATTTGGTCATGTACAAACTTTCAAGTGTTACCCATAACCATAATGTCGTCGTTTCCTTTGATACATGTTGAAGAACCTTATCACCAAGGCTCAACAAAATTGCGTTGTGGGCTTTTTCTATCATGACCGCTTTTCTTTTTTTGTTAACGCAACGTCCATAGCCGCCGCTCCCTTCAATGCTTCCCAACAACCTTGTTAAACCAATAGGGCTTTCATCTTCAAGCATCATAGACCGAAATTGTTCATTCTAGTGAACTTTTCAACCTCATACTTTATTGAAGGCATCTTCTCCACACTCACTGCACCAATTTGTTGTGAAAACGATTCCAAGAACAAAGTATAATAGGGAACACAATAGGAAAGCAAGAAGAACAACTAGGATTGGTTATAGCTTCTATTCTTTACTTTCTTTTAAATCAAGATTACAAATGTTACAAGAATAAAAAATAACCTTATCACCCTAAATTAGGATTTGTCGTATGCACTAATGATATGCTAGTATGCTATTTATAATAAAAGTTACATACTAAACTAATGGGCTTTTTCACAAATACTCATTACAAGCCAATTAAGGGTACAAACTAACTGGAACAATTGGGCATAACAAACATGCCCAATTCGAAATACTAATAGCCCTAGCATTTTGACACCTACATACTAGAACACACTTCGAATACAATATGTAGGCCTTCGACACATTCTCTACCGAAAAACAAGATTCTCTTTGACCCACAAGTGTTCGATCCAATTCTCACAATAGAGAGATGATAGCGATGAGTCGAGATATTTTGATTGATCAAAATTCTTCCTGGGATTGGAATTATGGTGATGCAATTAATAAGCCTTTGATGAGTTATGATGTCGACAAAGAAATTTCAATCGATGACACTCTTGTCGAAGTGGAAGTCGAAGCAGTTGCTAACAATTCAGACACAATAGAAGTCGAAGAGGGAATGACTAATCAAGCCAAAAATCTCAAAGAAGTAAAGTTCTTCTAGCAATACTTCAATACTATGAAGAGGTTGGTGTCGACACATAATACTGAGGTTTCAGTATGTGTCGACTTGAAGGACCTAATGTGCCGACCTGACTGTGACTGTGACTGCGGTTATCATTTTGAAAGATAAATTTTCTTGATATTCTGAATTTTGATTGGATATTGATAAATTATTATCAATAAACTTTAAAATTTTAACTTATTTTAAAATATAATATAATATTGAATATTATTATTTTATTAGATAAATATATTAGTAATCAAATAAATTTTAAAATAAGCGAGTATTTATCTTTCTAAATTCTATAATGTATATGATAAAATTAAAAATAATTAATGTTATAGATTTTAAATTAAGTCACAAATAAAAACTAATTGATGCTATAGATTTTAAATAAAGTCACAATTAAAAACTAATTAATGGTATAATTAATGTTTTTCAATATTCAATCAATGTGAATCTGAAACCCTATATTTAAATTTGATTTGATTAGAATTTAAAATCATAAAAAATCCTATTATTTAGGATTCAGTTACTCATAGGTTGTTTTTCCTATATTATATATAGAAATATACAGGAGCATGTTGCAGCATAACTCCTCAATATTTTATCAATCTAAATCCCAAACCTTAATATCTCCACAATGTGGCCTACCAAGTTTTCACGAATTCCAGTCAACGAGGACCTCACAGTCGGCGAAGACTGCGAACCTTAATATCATATTTTAACTTCCAAATTTTGTATAAAACATATGATAACTATATTTAAACTAACATTATCCAAGACAACTGTGTATTCAAGTTTATTCATACCCTGTAAACTAATCAATCTTGAACCTCAAATTCAAATGTTCAAGGAACATAAAACCACAGCTTGATACACAGACATTAATGCAAATATTACACCTCACTTAAAACAACAAAACAAGGATTAGCACAATCTGCAAATCTTGCAAATCAACTTACTAATTTAGAGAATATTGAATACTAATTTGTGAGGGGTATGGTGGAACTTGCACTTCAACAGTACCTTCAAGCATGTGTATCACATTTCTCATGCTTGGTCTAAGACCTGGATCCTCTTGAACACACCATAGAGCAATTATTACCAATTTCTTCAACATTTCCTTGTCATCCATGTGAATAGGAATTAGTTTAAATGTAATTATTTAGTGTAATTACCGATATAGCCCTGTAACCTTTATACATACGAGAAATAATAATGAGAAAAGTATGAAGCCAAGAATTATTGACATGGTATCAGAGGTTTTCAATCAAACCTGTGAGTTTTAGGTTAATCTTGGCTTTATTCAGCGACACCCCACTGGGTCGCTCTTGAAATCGTCTCGGTAGATCTCGTTTCTCGGTAATTAAAATCATCTCGGTTCTCGGTAATCTCTTCCAAGATTGCGATTCTAATCTCGGGTGCTTACAAATCGTGTTTGGTTTGATCGTGTTATCGTATCGGTGTCGGCAAGTATTCTAAATTAGGGTTTTGATTCGGTGTCGGCAAGTATTCTGAATTAGGGTTTTGACTCGGTGTCGGCAAGTATTCTGAATTAGGGTTTTGACTTGGTGTCGGCGAGTATCCTCAATTGGGGTGTTGATTTGGTGTTGGCAAGTATTTTCTTCTGTGTTCCGTTGGTGTTTCTTGTTTCACGTTAACAAAATTGTTCTTAAGTCATCTCTGATATTATGGCTTCCGAAGAAGAGATAGATCATATTTGTGTTCGTTTTACCGGAAAGAATTATCTTGTTTGGGAATTTCAGTTTCGGATGTATGTCAAAGGGAAAGGATTATGGAGTCACTTGGACGATGTCTCTTTGGCACCGTTGGAGACAACTGACTTAGATGCATGGGAAATAGAAGATGCTCAGATTATCACTTGGATTCTCGGTACTATTGATCCTCACATGATTAATAGTTTGCGATCTTTTTCCACTGCCCAAGAAATGTGGAACTACTTGAAGCGTATCTATAACCTAGACAACGCGGCCAAACGTTTTCAGTTGGAGCTAGACATTGCCAATTACAAACAAGGCAATCTGTCTGTTCAAGAATATTATTCTGGTTTTTTGAATTTGTGGGCAGAACACTCTGCGATTATACATGTTGATGTTCCCAAGAGTTCTCTCGCGGATGTCCAAGAGGTCTACAATACTAGTAGGCGAGATCAATTTCTCATGAAGCTTCGTGTAGAATTTGAGGTTGTTAGAGGTGCTCTGCTGAATAGGAATCTTGTTCCTTCTTTAGATACATGTGTTGGTGAACTTCTCAGAGAGGAACAACGTCTTGCTACTCAAGGATCCATGTCTCACGATGTTGTCATTTCTGAGTCTGCTATGTTTGCATATGCTCCTCAGAGTAGAGGTAAAGGTCGTGATATTCGACATGTCCAATGTTTCCCTTGCAAACAATTTGGACATTTTGCTCAGAGTTGCAGTAAGAAGTTTTGTAATTATTGCAAGCAGCGGGGCCATATTATCTCTGATTGTCCCACCCGTCCTCCACGATCAGCACAACGTTCGGTGCAAGCATTTCCTGCGAGTACAAGCTCTGCAGTTGGTCCTTCCATCACCAATCCATCTAATGGTGATGCTCTCCAACCTCAAATAATCTAACAGATGGTACTTTCCGCTCTTTCAACCTTGGGAATTCAGGGTAAGTCTTCAAATGTTTCCTGCCCATGGTTTCTTGATTCTGGTGCATCCAATCACATGACAGCCTCTTCTGAATACTTGCACAATTTACATTCTTACCATGGTAATCAGAAAATTCAAATTGCGGATGGTAATGCTCTCTCTATCACGAATGTTGGTGACCTCAACTCTGATTTTCGGGATGTGTTTGTAGCACCTGGACTTGCTTCCAATTTATTATCTGTTGGTCAATTGGTTGATAATAATTGTAATGTAAATTTTTCTCGTGATGGTTGCCTTGTGCAGGAACAGGTGTCGGGGAAGGTGGTTGCGAAGGGGCCTAAAGTGGGAAGATTGTTTCCACTTCAGTTTATTTCTAGTCATTTATCTCTTGTTTGTAATAATGTCTTGAATTCTTACGAGGATTGGCATAGAAAATTGGGTCATCCTAACTCTGCTGTTTTATCTCATTTATTTAAAAATGGTTTATTGGGCAATAAAAATGTTGTTTCTAATGCCTCTCTTTCATGTTCTGTTTGCAAATTAGCTAAAAGTAAAACACTTCCTTTTCCGTCTGGTGCTTATCGGGCTTCCTCTTATTTTAAAATGATTCATAGTGATGTATGGGGTATGTCTCCTGTAGTTTCTCATGCTTGCTATAAATATTTTGTCACATTTATTGATGATTATAGTCGTTTTACTTGGATATATTTTCTTCGGTCTAAATCTGAAGTGTTTTCTATGTTTAAGAAATTTCTAACATATGTTGAAACTCAATTTCATGAAAATGTTAAAATTTTTCGCTCTGATTCTGGTGGTGAGTACATGTCTCGTGAGTTTCAAGAATTTCTTCAACAAAAAGGCATTTTGTCTCAACGATCTTGTCCCAATACCCCCCAACAAAATGGGATGGCAAAACGCAAGAATCGTCATTTGCTTGATGTGACCTGCACTTTACTTCTTCAAGCGTCTGTACCACCCCGATTTTGGGTGGAGGCTCTTTCCACAGCTGTCTTCTTGATCAATCGTCTTCCTTCTACGGTTATTGATCTTGATTCTCCTTTTTTTCGTCTTTTTAAAATTCAGCCTAACTATAATGATTTACATACTTTTGGATGTGTTTGTTTTGTTTACTTACCTCCATTTGAAAGGCATAAGCTTGGAGCGCAGTCTGTTCAATGTGCGTTTATGGGGTATAGTCACTCTCATAAGGGATTTGTGTGTTATGATGTCACTAACCATCGTTTTCGCATTTCTAGGAATGTGACATTTTTTGATAATCAGTTTATGTTTCCATGTGTTTCTCCTGTCATGAATGATATTATTACTCTTCCTAAGTTTTCTATTATGCCTATCTCTATAGAACGCTATAAACCAGGTCATGTATATGTCAGAAAACACAAACAGCAGGTTCCCACACCCCTTCCCGACGCTGAACCGCCACCTGATCCTGTAACGGTTGAACCACGACGTTCTGGTCGAATATCTCGAGCACCAGATAGATATTCACCAGACATGTATGATTCCTCACATACTTCACTGACTGCCACACTCTCTAGCATATCTATTCCTACTTGCTATTCACAGGCTGTTAAAGATGTACGTTGGATAAAAGCAATGAATGAGGAACTTCAAGCTCTTCAAGAGAATCTTCCAAAATACCAAATTTGGCAAGTTTAATAAATTTCATACCAAATTTTGCAAGTTTAATAAATTTTGTGACTTTTATGTAGTATAGCACACGAAAATCTTCCAAAATACCAATGTATGAAAGTTTGATGAACTTCAGAACTTTTATGTTGTATAGCACACAAAAAACTTCCAAAATATTAAAATTTGCAAGTTTAACGAACTTCGTGAGTTTTATGTAGTATAGCATACAAAAATCTTCCAAAAGAACAAATTTTCCAAGTTTAACAAACTTCATGACTTTTATGTATTATAGCACACGAAAATCTTCTAAAATACCAATGTATGCAAGCTTAACGAACTTCATGTAGTATAGCACACGCAAATCTACCAAAAATATTAAAAATTGAAAGTTTAATGAACTTCGTGACTTTTATGTAGTATATCACACAAAAATCTTCCAAAATATTAAAATTTGCAAGTTTAACGAACTTTGTGACTTTTATGTAGTATATAGCACACGAAAATCATCCAAAAGGACTTAATTTTGAAAGTTTAACAAATTTTGTGTATTTTATGTATTATAGCAAACGAAAATATTCCAAAATACCAATGTATGCGAGTTTAAAGAACTTCGTGACTTTTATGCAGTATAGCACACAAAAATCTTTCAAAATACCAATGTATACAAGTTTAACGAACTTCGTGACTTTTATGTAGTGTAGCACACAAAAATCTTCCAAAATATTAAAATTTGCAAGTTCAACAAACTTCGTGAATTATATGTAGTATAGCACACGAAAATCTTCCAATATCCCAAATATTTTAAGTTTAACAAACGTCGTGACTTTTTTGCCGTATAGCACATGAAAATCTTCAAAAATACCAATGTATGCAAGTTTAATAAACTTTGTTACTTTTATGTAGCATAGCACACGAAAATCATCCAAAACACTAAATTTTGCACTTTTTATAAACTTCGTGACTTTTATGTAGTATAGCACACGAAAATCGTCCAAAAGACCAAATTTTGCAACTTTAAATTTTTTTGTGACTTTTATGTAGTATAGTACACGGAAATCTTCCAAAATACCAAATTTTGCAAGTTTAATAAAATTCGTGACTTTTATGTAGTATAGCACACGAAAATCTTTCAAAATACTAAATTTTGCAAGTTTAATAAATTTCGTGACTTTTGTGTAGTATAGCACACGAAAATCGTCCAAAAGACCAAAACTTGCAACTTTAACAAATTTCGTGACTTTTATGTAGTATAGTACACGAAAATCTTTCAAAATACCAAAGTATACAAGTTTAACGAACTTCGTGACTTTTATGACGTATAGCACACGAAAATCTTTCAAAATACTAATGTATGCAAGTTTAACAAACTTTGTGACTTTTATGTAGTATAGCACACGAAAATCTTCCAAAATAATAAAATTTGCAAGTTCAACGAACTTCGTGACTTTCATGTAGTATAGCACACGAAAATCTTCCAAAATACCCAAAATTTCAAGTTTCAACAAACTTCGTGACTTTTATGACTTATAGCACACGAAAATCTTCCAAAATACCAATGTATGCATGATTAACGAACTTCGTGACTTTTATGTAATATAGCACACGAAAATCTTCCAAACTAATAAAATTTGCAAGTTTAATGAATTTCTTCACTTTTATGTAGTATATCACCCGAAATCTTCCAAAAGAATGAATTTTGAAGGTTTAACAAACTTTGTGACTTCTATGTAGTATAACTAACGAAAATCTTACAAAATATCAATGTATCCAAGTTTAACGAACTTCGTGATTTGTATGTATTATAGCACACGAAAATCCTCCAAAATATTAAAATTCACAAGTTTAACGAACTTTGTGACTTTTATGTAGTATAGCACACGAAAATCTTAAAAAATACCAATGTATGCAAGTTTAACGAACTTCGTGACTTTGATGTAGTATAGCACACGAAAATCATCCAAAACACTAAATTTTGCAAGTTATACAAACTTCGTGAATTTTATGTATTATAGAAAACGAAAATCTTCCAAAATAACAATAAATGCAAGTTTAAAGAACTTCGTGACTTTTATGCAGTATATAGCACACAAAAATCTTTCAAAATACCAATGTAAACAAGTTTAACGAACTTCGTGACTTTTATGTAGTGTAGCACACAAAAATCTTCCAAAATATTAAAATTTGAAAGTTCTACAAACTTCGTGAATTATATGTAGTATAGCACACGAAAATCTTCAAATATCCCAAATATTTCAAGTTTAACAAACATCGCGACTTTTATGCCGTATAGCACACGGAAATCTCCCAAAATACCAATGTATGCAAGTTTAATAAACTTTGTGACTTTTATGTAGCATAGCACACGAAAATCATCCAAAACACTAAATTTTTCAATTTTTACAAACTTCGTGACTTTTATGTAATAGCACACGAAAATCTTCCAAAAGACCAAATTTTGCAACTTTAACAAATTTCGTGACTTTTATGTAGTATAGCACACGAAAATCTTTCAAAATACCAAATTTTGCAAGTATAATAAATTTCGTGACTTTTGTGTAGTATAGCACACGAAAATCGTCCAAAAGACCAAAATTTGCAACTTTAACAAATTTCGTGACTTTTTTGTAATATAGAACACGAAAATCTTCCAAAATATTAAAATTTGCAATTTTAACGAACTTCAGGACTTTCATGTAGTATAGCACACTTAAATCTTCCAAAATACCAGTGTATGCAAAGTTAACGAACTTCATGACTTTTATGTAGTATAGCACATGAAAATATTCCAAAATATTAAAATTTGCAAGTTTAACGAAGTTCATGACTTTTATGTAGTATGTATAGCACACGAAAATCTTCCAAAATACCAATGTATGCAAGTTTAACAAACTTCGTGACTTTTATGTAGAATAGCACACGAAAATCTTCCAAAATATTAAAATTTGTAAGTTCAACGAACTTCGTGACTTTCATGTAGTATAGCACACGAAAATCTTCATAAATACCCAAAATTTCAAGTTTCAACAAACTTCGTGACTTTTATGACGTATAGCACACGAAAATCTTCCAAAATACCAATGTATGCAAGATTAATGAACTTCATGAATTTTATGTAATATAGCACACGAAAATCTTCCAAACTAATAAAATTTGCAAGTTTAATGAATTTCTTGACTTTTATGTAGTATATCACACGAAAATCTTCCAAAAGACTGAAATTTGAAAGTTTAACAAATTTTGTGACTTTTATGTAGTATGACTAACGGAAATCTTCCAAAATACCAATGTATCCAAGTTTAACGAACTTCGTGATTTGTATGTATTATAACACACGAAAATCTTCCAAAATATTAAAATTCACAAGTTTAATGAACTTTGTGACTTTTATGTAGTATAGCACACGGAAATCTTCAAAAATACCAATGTATATAAGTTTAACGATCTTCGTGACTTTGATGTAGTATAGCACACGAAAATCATCCAAATCACTATATTTTGCAAGTTATACAAACTTCGTGACTTTTATGTAGTATAGCACACGAAAATCGTCCAAAAGACCAAATTTTGCAACTTTAACAAATTTCGTGACTTTTATGTAGTATAGTATACGAAAATCTTTCAAAATACCAAATTTTGCAAGTTTAATAAAGTTTGTGACTTTTATGTAGTATAGCACACGAAAATCTTCCAAAATACCAAATTTGGCAAGTTTAATAAATTTCATACCAAATTTTGCAAGTTTAATAAATTTTGTGACTTTTATGTAGTATAGCACACGAAAATCTTCCAAAATACCAATGTATGAAAGTTTGATGAACTTCAGAACTTTTATGTTGTATAGCACACAAAAATCTTCCAAAATATTAAAATTTGCAAGTTTAACGAACTTCGTGAGTTTTATGTAGTATAGCATACAAAAATCTTCCAAAAGAACAAATTTTCCAAGTTTAACAAACTTCATGACTTTTATGTATTATAGCACACGAAAATCTTCTAAAATACCAATGTATGCAAGCTTAACGAACTTCATGTAGTATAGCACACGCAAATCTACCAAAAATATTAAAAATTGAAAGTTTAATGAACTTCGTGACTTTTATGTAGTATATCACACAAAAATCTTCCAAAATATTAAAATTTGCAAGTTTAACGAACTTTGTGACTTTTATGTAGTATATAGCACACGAAAATCATCCAAAGGACTTAATTTTGAAAGTTTAACAAATTTTGTGTATTTTATGTATTATAGCAAACGAAAATATTCCAAAATACCAATGTATGCGAGTTTAAAGAACTTCGTGACTTTTATGCAGTATAGCACACAAAAATCTTTCAAAATACCAATGTATACAAGTTTAACGAACTTCGTGACTTTTATGTAGTGTAGCACACAAAAATCTTCCAAAATATTAAAATTTGAAAGTTCAACAAACTTCGTGAATTATATGTAGTATAGCACACGAAAATCTTCCAATATCCCAAATATTTCAAGTTTAACAAACATCGTGACTTTTATGCCGTATAGCACACGGAAATCTCCCAAAATACCAATGTATGCAAGTTTAATAAACTTTGTGACTTTTATGTAGCATAGCACACGAAAATCATCCAAAACACTAAATTTTTCAATTTTTACAAACTTCGTGACTTTTATGTAATAGCACACGAAAATCTTCCAAAAGACCAAATTTTGCAACTTTAACAAATTTCGTGACTTTTATGTAGTATAGCACACGAAAATCTTTCAAAATACCAAACTTTGCAAGTATAATAAATTTCGTGACTTTTGTGTAGTATAGCACACGAAAATCGTCCAAAAGACCAAAATTTGCAACTTTAACAAATTTCGTGACTTTTTTGTAATATAGAACACGAAAATCTTCCAAAATATTAAAATTTGCAATTTTAACGAACTTCAGGACTTTCATGTAGTATAGCACACGTAAATCTTCCAAAATACCAGTGTATGCAAAGTTAACGAACTTCATGACTTTTATGTAGTATAGCACATGAAAATATTCCAAAATATTAAAATTTGCAAGTTTAACGAAGTTCATGACTTTTATGTAGTATGTATAGCACACGAAAATCTTCCAAAATACCAATGTATGCAAGTTTAACAAACTTCGTGACTTTTATGTAGAATAGCACACGAAAATCTTCCAAAATATTAAAATTTGTAAGTTCAACGAACTTCGTGACTTTCATGTAGTATAGCACACGAAAATCTTCATAAATACCCAAAATTTCAAGTTTCAACAAACTTCGTAACTTTTATGACGTATAGCACACGAAAATCTTCCAAAATACCAATGTATGCAAGATTAATGAACTTCATGATTTTTATGTAATATAGCACACGAAAATCTTCCAAACTAATAAAATTTTCAAGTTTAATGAATTTCTTGACTTTTATGTAGTATATCACACGAAAATCTTCCAAAAGACTGAAATTTGAAAGTTTAACAAATCTTGTGACTTTTATGTAGTATGACTAACGGAAATCTTCCAAAATACCAATGTATCCAAGTTTAACGAACTTCGTGATTTGTATGTATTATAACACACGAAAATCTTCCAAAATATTAAAATTCACAAGTTTAATGAACTTTGTGACTTTTATGTAGTATAGCACACGGAAATCTTCAAAAATACCAATGTATATAAGTTTAACGATCTTCGTGACTTTGATGTAGTATAGCACACGAAAATCATCCAAAACACTATATTTTGCAAGTTATACAAACTTCGTGACTTTTATGTAGTATAGCACACGAAAATCGTCCAAAAGACCAAATTTTGCAACTTTAACAAATTTCGTGACTTTTATGTAGTATAGTATACGAAAATCTTTCAAAATACCAAATTTTGCAAGTTTAATAAAGTTTGTGACTTTTATGTAGTATATCACACAAAAATCTTCCAAAATATTAAAATTTGCAAGTTTAACGAACTTTGTGACTTTTATGTAGTATATAGCACACGAAAATCATCCAAAACACTAAATTTTGCAAGTTATACAAACTTCGTGAATTTTATGTATTATAGAAAACGAAAATCTTCCAAAATAACAATAAATGCAAGTTTAAAGAACTTCGTGACTTTTATGCAGTATATAGCACACAAAAATCTTTCAAAATACCAATGTAAACAAGTTTAACGAACTTCGTGACTTTTATGTAGTGTAGCACACAAAAATCTTCCAAAATATTAAAATTTGAAAGTTCTACAAACTTCGTGAATTATATGTAGTATAGCACACGAAAATCTTCAAATATCCCAAATATTTCAAGTTTAACAAACATCGCGACTTTTATGCCGTATAGCACACGGAAATCTCCCAAAATACCAATGTATGCAAGTTTAATAAACTTTGTGACTTTTATGTAGCATAGCACACGAAAATCATCCAAAACACTAAATTTTTCAATTTTTACAAACTTCGTGACTTTTATGTAATAGCACACGAAAATCTTCCAAAAGACCAAATTTTGCAACTTTAACAAATTTCGTGACTTTTATGTAGTATAGCACACGAAAATCTTTCAAAATACCAAATTTTGCAAGTATAATAAATTTCGTGACTTTTGTGTAGTATAGCACACGAAAATCGTCCAAAAGACCAAAATTTGCAACTTTAACAAATTTCGTGACTTTTTTGTAATATAGAACACGAAAATCTTCCAAAATATTAAAATTTGCAATTTTAACGAACTTCAGGACTTTCATGTAGTATAGCACACTTAAATCTTCCAAAATACCAGTGTATGCAAAGTTAACGAACTTCATGACTTTTATGTAGTATAGCACATGAAAATATTCCAAAATATTAAAATTTGCAAGTTTAACGAAGTTCATGACTTTTATGTAGTATGTATAGCACACGAAAATCTTCCAAAATACCAATGTATGCAAGTTTAACAAACTTCGTGACTTTTATGTAGAATAGCACACGAAAATCTTCCAAAATATTAAAATTTGTAAGTTCAACGAACTTCGTGACTTTCATGTAGTATAGCACACGAAAATCTTCATAAATACCCAAAATTTCAAGTTTCAACAAACTTCGTGACTTTTATGACGTATAGCACACGAAAATCTTCCAAAATACCAATGTATGCAAGATTAATGAACTTCATGAATTTTATGTAATATAGCACACGAAAATCTTCCAAACTAATAAAATTTGCAAGTTTAATGAATTTCTTGACTTTTATGTAGTATATCACACGAAAATCTTCCAAAAGACTGAAATTTGAAAGTTTAACAAATTTTGTGACTTTTATGTAGTATGACTAACGGAAATCTTCCAAAATACCAATGTATCCAAGTTTAACGAACTTCGTGATTTGTATGTATTATAACACACGAAAATCTTCCAAAATATTAAAATTCACAAGTTTAATGAACTTTGTGACTTTTATGTAGTATAGCACACGGAAATCTTCAAAAATACCAATGTATATAAGTTTAACGATCTTCGTGACTTTGATGTAGTATAGCACACGAAAATCATCCAAATCACTATATTTTGCAAGTTATACAAACTTCGTGACTTTTATGTAGTATAGCACACGAAAATCGTCCAAAAGACCAAATTTTGCAACTTTAACAAATTTCGTGACTTTTATGTAGTATAGTATACGAAAATCTTTCAAAATACCAAATTTTGCAAGTTTAATAAAGTTTGTGACTTTTATGTAGTATAGCACACGAAAATCTTCCAAAATACCAAATTTGGCAAGTTTAATAAATTTCATACCAAATTTTGCAAGTTTAATAAATTTTGTGACTTTTATGTAGTATAGCACACGAAAATCTTCCAAAATACCAATGTATGAAAGTTTGATGAACTTCAGAACTTTTATGTTGTATAGCACACAAAAATCTTCCAAAATATTAAAATTTGCAAGTTTAACGAACTTCGTGAGTTTTATGTAGTATAGCATACAAAAATCTTCCAAAAGAACAAATTTTCCAAGTTTAACAAACTTCATGACTTTTATGTATTATAGCACACGAAAATCTTCTAAAATACCAATGTATGCAAGCTTAACGAACTTCATGTAGTATAGCACACGCAAATCTACCAAAAATATTAAAAATTGAAAGTTTAATGAACTTCGTGACTTTTATGTAGTATATCACACAAAAATCTTCCAAAATATTAAAATTTGCAAGTTTAACGAACTTTGTGACTTTTATGTAGTATATAGCACACGAAAATCATCCAAAGGACTTAATTTTGAAAGTTTAACAAATTTTGTGTATTTTATGTATTATAGCAAACGAAAATATTCCAAAATACCAATGTATGCGAGTTTAAAGAACTTCGTGACTTTTATGCAGTATAGCACACAAAAATCTTTCAAAATACCAATGTATACAAGTTTAACGAACTTCGTGACTTTTATGTAGTGTAGCACACAAAAATCTTCCAAAATATTAAAATTTGAAAGTTCAACAAACTTCGTGAATTATATGTAGTATAGCACACGAAAATCTTCCAATATCCCAAATATTTCAAGTTTAACAAACATCGTGACTTTTATGCCGTATAGCACACGGAAATCTCCCAAAATACCAATGTATGCAAGTTTAATAAACTTTGTGACTTTTATGTAGCATAGCACACGAAAATCATCCAAAACACTAAATTTTTCAATTTTTACAAACTTCGTGACTTTTATGTAATAGCACACGAAAATCTTCCAAAAGACCAAATTTTGCAACTTTAACAAATTTCGTGACTTTTATGTAGTATAGCACACGAAAATCTTTCAAAATACCAAACTTTGCAAGTATAATAAATTTCGTGACTTTTGTGTAGTATAGCACACGAAAATCGTCCAAAAGACCAAAATTTGCAACTTTAACAAATTTCGTGACTTTTTTGTAATATAGAACACGAAAATCTTCCAAAATATTAAAATTTGCAATTTTAACGAACTTCAGGACTTTCATGTAGTATAGCACACGTAAATCTTCCAAAATACCAGTGTATGCAAAGTTAACGAACTTCATGACTTTTATGTAGTATAGCACATGAAAATATTCCAAAATATTAAAATTTGCAAGTTTAACGAAGTTCATGACTTTTATGTAGTATGTATAGCACACGAAAATCTTCCAAAATACCAATGTATGCAAGTTTAACAAACTTCGTGACTTTTATGTAGAATAGCACACGAAAATCTTCCAAAATATTAAAATTTGTAAGTTCAACGAACTTCGTGACTTTCATGTAGTATAGCACACGAAAATCTTCATAAATACCCAAAATTTCAAGTTTCAACAAACTTCGTGACTTTTATGACGTATAGCACACGAAAATCTTCCAAAATACCAATGTATGCAAGATTAATGAACTTCATGATTTTTATGTAATATAGCACACGAAAATCTTCCAAACTAATAAAATTTTCAAGTTTAATGAATTTCTTGACTTTTATGTAGTATATCACACGAAAATCTTCCAAAAGACTGAAATTTGAAAGTTTAACAAATTTTGTGACTTTTATGTAGTATGACTAACGGAAATCTTCCAAAATACCAATGTATCCAAGTTTAACGAACTTCGTGATTTGTATGTATTATAACACACGAAAATCTTCCAAAATATTAAAATTCACAAGTTTAATGAACTTTGTGACTTTTATGTAGTATAGCACACGGAAATCTTCAAAAATACCAATGTATATAAGTTTAACGATCTTCGTGACTTTGATGTAGTATAGCACACGAAAATCATCCAAAACACTATATTTTGCAAGTTATACAAACTTCGTGACTTTTATGTAGTATAGCACACGAAAATCGTCCAAAAGACCAAATTTTGCAACTTTAACAAATTTCGTGACTTTTATGTAGTATAGTATACGAAAATCTTTCAAAATACCAAATTTTGCAAGTTTAATAAAGTTTGTGACTTTTATGTAGTATATCACACAAAAATCTTCCAAAATATTAAAATTTGCAAGTTTAACGAACTTTGTGACTTTTATGTAGTATATAGCACACGAAAATCATCCAAAGGACTTAATTTTGAAAGTTTAACAAATTTTGTGTATTTTATGTATTATAGCAAACGAAAATATTCCAAAATACCAATGTATGCGAGTTTAAAGAACTTCGTGACTTTTATGCAGTATAGCACACAAAAATCTTTCAAAATACCAATGTATACAAGTTTAACGAACTTCGTGACTTTTATGTAGTGTAGCACACAAAAATCTTCCAAAATATTAAAATTTGAAAGTTCAACAAACTTCGTGAATTATATGTAGTATAGCACACGAAAATCTTCCAATATCCCAAATATTTCAAGTTTAACAAACATCGTGACTTTTATGCCGTATAGCACACGGAAATCTCCCAAAATACCAATGTATGCAAGTTTAATAAACTTTGTGACTTTTATGTAGCATAGCACACGAAAATCATCCAAAACACTAAATTTTTCAATTTTTACAAACTTCGTGACTTTTATGTAGTATAGCACACGAAAATCTTCCAAAAGACCAAATTTTGCAACTTTAACAAATTTCGTGACTTTTATGTAGTATAGCACACGAAAATCTTTCAAAATACCAAATTTTGCAAGTATAATAAATTTCGTGACTTTTGTGTAGTATAGCACACGAAAATCGTCCAAAAGACCAAAATTTGCAACTTTAACAAATTTCGTGACTTTTTTGTAATATAGAACACGAAAATCTTCCAAAATATTAAAATTTGCAATTTTAACGAACTTCAGGACTTTCATGTAGTATAGCACACGTAAATCTTCCAAAATACCAGTGTATGCAAAGTTAACGAACTTCATGACTTTTATGTAGTATAGCACATGAAAATATTCCAAAATATTAAAATTTGCAAGTTTAACGAAGTTCATGACTTTTATGTAGTATGTATAGCACACGAAAATCTTCCAAAATACCAATGTATGCAAGTTTAACAAACTTCGTGACTTTTATGTAGAATAGCACACGAAAATCTTCCAAAATATTAAAATTTGTAAGTTCAACGAACTTCGTGACTTTCATGTAGTATAGCACACGAAAATCTTCATAAATACCCAAAATTTCAAGTTTCAACAAACTTCGTGACTTTTATGACGTATAGCACACGAAAATCTTCCAAAATACCAATGTATGCAAGATTAATGAACTTCATGATTTTTATGTAATATAGCACACGAAAATCTTCCAAACTAATAAAATTTTCAAGTTTAATGAATTTCTTGACTTTTATGTAGTATATCACACGAAAATCTTCCAAAAGACTGAAATTTGAAAGTTTAACAAATTTTGTGACTTTTATGTAGTATGACTAACGGAAATCTTCCAAAATACCAATGTATCCAAGTTTAACGAACTTCGTGATTTGTATGTATTATAACACACGAAAATCTTCCAAAATATTAAAATTCACAAGTTTAATGAACTTTGTGACTTTTATGTAGTATAGCACACGGAAATCTTCAAAAATACCAATGTATATAAGTTTAACGATCTTCGTGACTTTGATGTAGTATAGCACACGAAAATCATCCAAAACACTATATTTTGCAAGTTATACAAACTTCGTGACTTTTATGTAGTATAGCACACGAAAATCGTCCAAAAGACCAAATTTTGCAACTTTAACAAATTTCGTGACTTTTATGCAGTATAGTATACGAAAATCTTTCAAAATACCAAACAAGTTTAATAAAGTTTGTGACTTTTATGTAGTATTTACCAAATTTGGCAAGTTTAATAAATTTCATATGCAACTTCGTGAGTTTTATGTAGTATAGCATACAAAAATCTTCCAAAAGAACAAATTTTCCAAGTTTAACAAACTTCATGAAATTTAGCACACGAAAATCTTCTAAAATACCAATGTATGACTTTTATGTAGTATACGAAAATCTTTCAAAATACCAAATTTTGCAAGTTTAATAAAGTTTGTGACTTTTATGTAGTATATCACACAAAAATCTTCCAAAATATTAAAATTTGCAAGTTTAACGAACTTTGTGACTTTTATGTAGTATATAGCACACGAAAATCATCCAAAGGACTTAATTTTGAAAGTTTAACAAATTTTGTGTATTTTATGTATTATAGAAAACGAAAATCTTCCAAAATACCAATGTATGCAAGTTTAAAGAACTTCGTGACTTTTATGCAGTATATAGCACACAAAAATCTTTCAAAATACCAATGTAAACAAGTTTAACGAACTTCGTGACTTTTATGTAGTGTAGCACACAAAAATCTTCCAAAATATTAAAATTTGAAAGTTCAACAAACTTCGTGAATTATATGTAGTATAGCACACGAAAATCTTCCAATATCCCAAATATTTCAAGTTTAACAAACATCGTGACTTTTATGCCGTATAGCACACGGAAATCTCCCAAAATACCAATGTATGCAAGTTTAATAAACTTTGTGACTTTTATGTAGCATAGCACACGAAAATCATCCAAAACACTAAATTTTTCAATTTTTACAAACTTCGTGACTTTTATGTAATAGCACACGAAAATCTTCCAAAAGACCAAATTTTGCAACTTTAACAAATTTCGTGACTTTTATGTAGTATAGCACACGAAAATCTTTCAAAATACCAAATTTTGCAAGTATAATAAATTTCGTGACTTTTGTGTAGTATAGCACACGAAAATCGTCCAAAAGACCAAAATTTGCAACTTTAACAAATTTCGTGACTTTTTTGTAATATAGAACACGAAAATCTTCCAAAATATTAAAATTTGCAATTTTAACGAACTTCAAGACTTTCATGTAGTATAGCACACGTAAATCTTCCAAAATACCAGTGTATGCAAAGTTAACGAACTTCATGACTTTTATGTAGTATAGCACATGAAAATATTCCAAAATATTAAAATTTGCAAGTTTAACGAAGTTCATGACTTTTATGTAGTATGTATAGCACACGAAAATCTTCCAAAATACCAATGTATGCAAGTTTAACAAACTTCGTGACTTTTATGTAGAATAGCACACGAAAATCTTCCAAAATATTAAAATTTGTAAGTTCAACGAACTTCGTGACTTTCATGTAGTATAGCACACGAAAATCTTCATAAATACCCAAAATTTCAAGTTTCAACAAACTTCGTGACTTTTATGACGTATAGCACACGAAAATCTTCCAAAATACCAATGTATGCAAGATTAATGAACTTCATGAATTTTATGTAATATAGCACACGAAAATCTTCCAAACTAATAAAATTTGCAAGTTTAATGAATTTCTTGACTTTTATGTAGTATATCACACGAAAATCTTCCAAAAGACTGAAATTTGAAAGTTTAACAAATTTTGTGACTTTTATGTAGTATGACTAACGGAAATCTTCCAAAATACCAATGTATCCAAGTTTAACGAACTTCGTGATTTGTATGTATTATAACACACGAAAATCTTCCAAAATATTAAAATTCACAAGTTTAATGAACTTTGTGACTTTTATGTAGTATAGCACACGGAAATCTTCAAAAATACCAATGTATATAAGTTTAACGATCTTCGTGACTTTGATGTAGTATAGCACACGAAAATCATCCAAAACACTATATTTTGCAAGTTATACAAACTTCGTGACTTTTATGTAGTATAGCACACGAAAATCGTCCAAAAGACCAAATTTTGCAACTTTAACAAATTTCGTGACTTTTATGTAGTATAGTATACGAAAATCTTTCAAAATACCAAATTTTGCAAGTTTAATAAAGTTTGTGACTTTTATGTAGTATAGCACACGAAAATCTTCCAAAATACCAAATTTGGCAAGTTTAATAAATTTCATACCAAATTTTGCAAGTTTAATAAATTTTGTGACTTTTATGTAGTATAGCACACGAAAATCTTCCAAAATACCAATGTATGAAAGTTTGATGAACTTCAGAACTTTTATGTTGTATAGCACACAAAAATCTTCCAAAATATTAAAATTTGCAAGTTTAACGAACTTCGTGAGTTTTATGTAGTATAGCATACAAAAATCTTCCAAAAGAACAAATTTTTCAAGTTTAACAAACTTCATGACTTTTATGTATTATAGCACACGAAAATCTTCTAAAATACCAATGTATGCAAGCTTAACGAACTTCATGTAGTATAGCACACGCAAATCTACCAAAAATATTAAAAATTGAAAGTTTAATAAACTTCGTGACTTTTATGTAGTATCTCACACAAAAATCTTCCAAAATATTAAAATTTGCAAGTTTAACGAACTTTGTGACTTTTATGTAGTATATAGCACACGAAAATCATCCAAAGGACTTAATTTTGAAAGTTTAACAAATTTTGTGTATTTTATGTATTATAGCAAACGAAAATATTCCAAAATACCAATGTATGCGAGTTTAAAGAACTTCGTGACTTTTATGCAGTATAGCACAAAAAAAATCTTTCAAAATACCAATGTATACAAGTTTAACGAACTTCGTGACTTTTATGTAGTGTAGCACACAAAAATCTTCCAAAATATTAAAATTTGCAAGTTCAACAAACTTCGTGAATTATATGTAGTATAGCACACGAAAATCTTCCAATATCCCAAATATTTTAAGTTTAACAAACGTCGTGACTTTTATGCCGTATAGCACATGAAAATCTTCAAAAATACCAATGTATGCAAGTTTAATAAACTTTGTGACTTTTATGTAGCATAGCACACGAAAATCATCCAAAACACTAAATTTTGCACTTTTTACAAACTTCGTGACTTTTATGTAGTATAGCACACGAAAATCGTCCAAAAGACCAAATTTTGCAACTTTAAAATTTTGTGACTTTTATGTAGTATAGTACACGGAAATCTTCCAAAATACCAAATTTTGCAAGTTTAATAAAATTCGTGACTTTTATGTAGTATAGCACACGAAAATCTTTCAAAATACTAAATTTTGCAAGTTTAATAAATTTCGTGACTTTTGTGTAGTATAGCACACGAAAATCGTCCAAAAGACCAAAATTTGCAACTTTAACAAATTTCGTGACTTTTATGTAGTATAGTACACGAAAATCTTTCAAAATACCAAAGTATACAAGTTTAACGAACTTCGTGACTTTTATGACGTATAGCACACGAAAATCTTTCAAAATACTAATGTATGCAAGTTTAACAAACTTTGTGACTTTTATGTAGTATAGCACACGAAAATCTTCCAAAATAATAAAATTTGCAAGTTCAACGAACTTCGTGACTTTCATGTAGTATAGCACACGAAAATCTTCCAAAATACCCAAAATTTCAAGTTTCAACAAACTTCGTGACTTTTATGACTTATAGCACACGAAAATCTTCCAAAATACCAATGTATGCATGATTAACGAACTTCGTGACTTTTATGTAATATAGCACACGAAAATCTTCCAAACTAATAAAATTTGCAAGTTTAATGAATTTCTTCACTTTTATGTAGTATATCACCCGAAATCTTCCAAAAGAATGAATTTTGAAGGTTTAACAAACTTTGTGACTTCTATGTAGTATAACTAACGAAAATCTTACAAAATATCAATGTATCCAAGTTTAACGAACTTCGTGATTTGTATGTATTATAGCACACGAAAATCCTCCAAAATATTAAAATTCACAAGTTTAACGAACTTTGTGACTTTTATGTAGTATAGCACACGAAAATCTTCAAAAATACCAATGTATGCAAGTTTAACGAACTTCGTGACTTTGATGTAGTATAGCACACGAAAATCATCCAAAACACTAAATTTTGCAAGTTATACAAACTTCGTGAATTTTATGTATTATAGAAAACGAAAATCTTCCAAAATAACAATGTATGCAAGTTTAAAGAACTTCGTGACTTTTATGCAGTATATAGCACACAAAAATCTTTCAAAACACCAATCTAAACAAGTTTAACGAACTTCGTGACTTTTATGTAGTGTAGCACACAAAAATCTTCCAAAATATTAAAATTTGAAAGTTCAACAAACTTCGTGAATTATATGTAGTATAGCACACGAAAATCTTCCAATATCCCAAATATTTCAAGTTTAACAAACATCGTGACTTTTATGCCGTATAGCACACGGAAATCTCCCAAAATACCAATGTATGCAAGTTTAATAAACTTTGTGACTTTTATGTAGCATAGCACACGAAAATCATCCAAAACACTAAATTTTTCAATTTTTACAAACTTCGTGACTTTTATGTAATAGCACACGAAAATCTTCCAAAAGACCAAATTTTGCAACTTTAACAAATTTCGTGACTTTTATGTAGTATAGCACACGAAAATCTTTCAAAATACCAAATTTTGCAAGTATAATAAATTTCGTGACTTTTGTGTAGTATAGCACACGAAAATCGTCCAAAAGACCAAAATTTGCAACTTTAACAAATTTCGTGACTTTTTTGTAATATAGAACACGAAAATCTTCCAAAATATTAAAATTTGCAATTTTAACGAACCTCAGGACATTCATGTAGTATAGCACACGTATGTCGCTACCGCGAAAATTAACAGAGTCGCCACTAACATATTTATCCCGAAAGGGAAGGGAATGCCAGCAAACCACAAAACAAAACAACGGTCTCACGACCAGAGAAAAAGGGTAAGGGAGTCGGTTACGCGAGGGGAAGGTGTTAGCACCCCACGCGCCCATCGTACTCGATGGTATCCACGCTTGTGTCTAAAACTATGGGTGTGTAACAAATCTACGCTAATCTGGACTAAAATGAATGCAGAATGTAGGGAAAAGAAAGTGTTATGCTCGCACGGGCCCTACCCCGCTGCCTACGTATCTGTTTTGCAGAATCAGAGCTACCGTAGCTCGGCTAACTAGTTTTGTTTGTTTTGTGTTTTTTAGGTGAACGAGTTACATTCACACTCCGCTGCTCGACCTTTGGAGACTTATGCTGGGAATGGAGCGGAAATAACAAGCTCTTAAGAAAAGAAAATCAAAGAGTGTGGTTTGTGTTTTAAAGAATGCATGAGGAAGACCTAAGCTAAGGGGGAAAGCTTGCTACCTAATGTTATCATACAAAGGGTATCAGTCTAAACTAAACTAAACAACCTACGGGGGAAAAAGGGAAGCACACAATAAGCACACAAACGAGCATCCGCTCGTAAAGCAAACAAACCAACGGTACTGACCGAATGGTAGAAAAGCGGTCCCGCCATAGCCAAGGGGAGCAGCTCAACCCAAGTCAACCAAGCATTAGACCTCGTGAAAATGATCGGGCCATAGACAAGAGGGCGGACCCCTCTCAGCAACCAAGCCGTCACGGATCATAAAGGAAAACGGTGCGTGCGTACACCGAGCATCAACGTCGAGCGACGCGAGCTATAGGAAAGGCGGGGGTCCGGCTGCATGAACCCTTTTCCTGACATACTCGATAACAAGATCTTGTGCAGGTTCGGAAGCAAGCAACGCGAGGCGTGCGCATACCAAACAGACTCGATGAGACTAGGCGGGGGTTGATTACGAACCCTTGACCGCATGCCTTCCATGAGGACTTAACGGAGTGCCATATAGGACTTATTACACCGTGACTCCCTGCCGCAAAGCACAAATATAAACACACCAACAAAAACAGAGCCTCTTTCGAGGACTTGGCCAGATGCATGTCTAAGTCCTACTTCTCATGTTATTGGATGATGCGAGAAAGCGATAAAGTGCAAGAGAACTAAAATGAAACGGGAGACAATACCGAACGGATAGCAAATCCGCAATGAGCTAGCAAGCGTAAGCAGAGAAGAAACTTCACGTAATCTAACATCCATCAAAGCCAGGAGTCCAGCATAAGCGTCAAAGCGATGCGGTATGAAAATAAATCACAACCGCTATGTAGTGCGTATCAAACACAACCACATAAGCAACCTGCAAGAGAACACAAGCCAGACAATACAGGAATATACATCTCAATTAATGAGAGATCGGATGAATCGCCTCGGGAATAAGTTCGTGTCCCACAAATAAAATGGAACACGATGCAAATCAAGTCGCACCGGAAGCGAGTTCGTGTCCCACAAGTAAAGTGGAACACGGAGCAAGTCGAATCGCAATCAAAGGCTCTCTCGAAGTACCTCGCACATCTCAACACCCAAATCAGTAATAACAAGGAGACACGCATCCGCCATAGAAAATAATAGAAATTAAATTCTAAGTAAATTCTAAACAAAAGGTCTAACAAGAGCAAATTGTTTTTTGTGACATTTTCATCTAAAAAATAATAGAACAAAACTATGTAACAAAAGCATTTAAAATCTAACAAAGGAATATTACATATTTTTATTCATTTTTTTATCAAGCAAAAATCTAACAAAACAATTGATTTTATATGTTTTTATTACATGAAAGAAATAGGAAACAAAACTAGTTAAAACAATTAAATCTAACATGAAAATGGAATGAACCAGGGGGTGTTAAGTGAAAATATTGGTGTTGCAACCTAGTAATTTCGCAGGCCCAAGCATATGGTGGCCTATCAGATTTATTTTTGTCACAGTTTGTCACCAAAGCAAAAAAACTGTATGGGCCTAGGGGAGTGGGTTCAGCATTTTCATGTGAGGCCTAAACTTGATCCATCATTCAATTTTTTGACAAATGTTTTCAGATTTCTTCTTTAATTAACAACAATTAACCAATCAGATTTCCACCTAAGTCTCCACTAATCACAATTACATTCAGTTAATTCCAATTAAAAGAAAGCACTAATACAAAGGGGAATAGGGTTTACGTGTGTTGATTCAGCTTCCACAGAAGCTCTCTTCCTTCTCCTCACGAGCGACGGCGGAGACGAGTCTCCCTCTCTGATTCTCCGAGCAGCGGCGGCGATTCGGTCCTCTCCGGCGAGCTTCTCTCCTTCGATGCAAACCGACAGCGCGACGTATCCCTCTATCTCCGTTTCGAGCCTCGTTCTCCGACTCGACTCATTCGACGCTGCTCTCTCATCTCCGCTCACATCTCTCGGTTCGATCTCGCAAACGGTGGCGGAAGAGTTCTTGATCGGAGATGCTTTGATAATGATTCGAAGATGTTAGCAACAAGGAATCAAGGTAAGCGTACACGTTGATCTTTTTCATCTTCCATCCAATTTGCGCTTCTTCTTCTTTTTCTCTTGAATCGTTTTCGTATTCCGATGATGACGAAGGTTGAGTGAAGTTTGTGATGAAGATGCTGACGCGGAAATTGAAGATTGGAGTGTCGAGAGGGACGGTTCTGCAATTACCGAAGAAGATGAAGGTTGTGATGAAGGTCAGAATCGACGGAGGGAGAGTTTCTGAGGGAAGGTTCAGGTGATGAGTGAAGAGTTTGAAGGAGGATTCTCAGATTCAAGGTTGATGAAGATTTTTGGTAAGAGTTTGTGAAAGCTTTTTCTGAGTTTTTGTGTGATGATTGATGATTATGGAGTGTTGAAGATGGTGAATGAATCGTGGTAGGGAAGAGTGAATTCTCAGAGAGAGATAAAGTTTGTTACAATTCTGTTATGAGTTTTTTTTCTCTGTTCTCTTCTGTTGAACTGTTGTTATCTGTTAAAGTTCTGTGAACCCGTTTAAAGCTGAGCCCGTTTTGGTTTATTTGTGTGCAGGTTCGGTTCGGTTTAAAGTTGCAGGTTGATTTCGTATTGCAAGTAGCAGCTCGGTTTTTTTAATGAGAAGTTCAACCGGTTCAATTCAACTCCTTTTTGTCTTGCGGTTTATTTTGGAAGTGTCATGAATCAGTTCTATTTGGTCTGAAGCAGGGTGCAGAGCAGCTTAAATCCTATGGCGATGGTTCAGCTTGGACTTGTTTTTTTGTTTTGTAATAATTTTTGTAATGGATATTTGGACATTCAATGGCCTTGAACCTTTGTAATTGAACCTTGTAACAATCCTTATGAACACTCAATAATTTTGCAAGCTTAAAACCTTACACAATCTTGAACAAAATTCAAAGTTATGGAAACACCCGAATCAACATTAATTGCCTTGCACTCTTAATGAAATCCTAACTCGATCTCCAAACCAGATTAATTGTATCGCACCAAACCTTGAAAATGATCTTTGAGCAAGAGGACTTAAAAACGCTTTAATGGATGTCTTGAAACAATGATACTTGTAAGCTAAGAAATTCAACCAAACCTCCGAACTTTTATAATCCTAAGTCATCAATCTTCACATCAATTTTTAATGAACATAATATTCAAACTTTGATCAAGTAACTTGCATTACAAATCATAAGCATTAGGTGAAAGACATGCTTTGAACCACATGAGAACTCTTTTGTTATTTTTCTCTAAATTTCTAATGGCGAAATAAACGCTATCCATAACTTATGGCATCGAGAAAGAGGGCAAATTTTGGGGTGCAACAGCTGCCCCTATTCAAACTTCTTGAACCTGACGAGTGAGAAACGAAAGTTTCGAACCGTTGAGGTGGAAGGAGATTGAATACCCAAAATGAACTCGAAAATTTGTGCTCTTGATCATCAGAAGATTCCATCTTTGTTAAAAGAAAGAATGTACCTCCCCGCAAGCAAGGAGAAAAAACTTCAATTGACCTGGATAATTAAGTAGCTCCAACTTGCGATAAGAAGGAACAAGCAACCCCATTACTGAGGGAAAAACTTCAATTGGTCTGGGCACCAAGAGAAGGTCGACATCTTCGGTTGATCTGTGTATCATAGCGAAATAGACGTCTTTGGCCGACCTGAATATCGGAAATAAGAATGTCTTCAACTGATCTGGGGACATCAGGACTGAGCAGACAGGTCTTCTTCTGGCGAAAATAAATCGTCAGGTGGGTGGATATCCTCAACTGATCGGAAACATCAGGATTGTGCCTTCTACTGATCTGGGGACATCAGGAAGAAAATGGATATCCTCAACCGATCTGGGGGCATCGGGAATTTTAAAGAATGCTTTCAACTGATCTGGGGACATCAGGACTGAGCAAGCAAGTCTTCTTCTGACGAAAATAAATCGTCAGGTGGGTGGAAGTCCTCAACTGATCGGAAACATCAGGATTGTGCCTTCTACTGATCTGGGGGCATCAGGAAGAAAATGGACCTCCTCAACCGATCTGGGGGCATCGGGAATCAAGATTGTCTTCAACTGATCTGGGGACATCAGGACTGAGCAGACATATCTTCTTCTGAACGAACTAAATCGTCAGGGAATGGATATTTCCGACTGATCTGGGGCATCAGAGGGCTTGCTCCTTCGGAAGATCTTAGAGATCCGGAGGCGGTTCTTTCAACTGAACTGAATTTCAGGATAAGAACAAATATCCTCAACCGATCCGGGGACATCGGGAATAGGAGTGTCTTCAACTGACCTGGCGATATCAGGAATAATAGACAATCCTCTTCTGATGAATTAAATCATCAGGAGATATCTCCGACTGATCTGAGGCATCAGTGGGCTAGCTCCTTAGGAAGATCTTGGGAGATCCGGAGGCGATTCCTTCAACTAATCTGGATACTAGGATAGGAACAAATATCTCTTCCGAACTGTGTACGTCGGGGAAAGAATGCCTTTAAACTGATCTGGACATGATGCCAGAAAATAAGTAGGACAATCTTCATCTGAAAGACAAAGTCAATCAGGTAGACATCTCCATCTGATCTGATGATATCAGTGGCTTGCTCCTTCGAAAGATCGACAGAGATCCGGAGGCGGTTCCTTCAACTAATCTGAATCTGAATATTAGGATAGGAACAGATATCTCTTCCGAACTATGTGCGCCGGGAATGGAATGTCTTCAATGGATGAATTGACAATCCTCTTCTGATCTCAATATCAGGATAACGCCCGTAATGATTAGGCGAATATTTCTCTCTGAGGGGAGCATTTGAACCTGGATAAACTTTCCTGCAAAAAGAAACAGATATGATATGATTTATGCATGATGCGTGTATGAATGTTTATGGAATAACGTTCCCAAGAAGGCAGACGTTATACGCTTTTGAGAATGCTATGCAAATGATGCATGATTCGAACGTTGCTTAGGGATACAACAGAGGAGCACTGATTTTCTGAAGAAGTCCTGGAGAGATTATGGAACTCTGCGGGGAGGACAAGATGAGTGACCAGATGTCATAAACTGCGAGCTGGCAAAGATGGATCGAAAATCTGCTGGAGATGATCAAATCTAGACGCGAGCTCTGGTTGGGGAATAAATCCTGCTTGGGGATATGGACATTCCACTTAACTGCCTGGGGAATACCCTGGCAACTTCACTAGAGAAGCAAATTCTCGACATTCTGGGGATGTGGAGATAAGAGCAAGTCATGAAGAAAACTCTGATAGGGAGTGACCGACTTGCTTGTGTAGAAGGCATTCCGCTGGGGAAATCCTTGAAGGACATAGATTCTGCTGAGGATGCAAGTGAAACTCTGCTGAGGAAAGAAGCTCAGTGGGGAAGATGAATACTTCTGCAAAGCGAGCGACTGAGGATATGAGAGATCCGCTGGGGATAAGGAACTTGACATAAGAACCTTTTGTTAAGCCAACTCCACTGGGGAATGAGATAACTCTCCTTGGGAAAACAGGTCAATCTGTTGGGGAGAGAAAGCCCTCTACTGGGGAAAATGAGGCATACAGGCAAGGAACGGAATCGGATACCATTCTATCATGACTCAACTGGGGAGAAAGAATTCCGCCGGGAATAAGGCTTCTGAAGCACGGAGAATGCACCGAGATGTGCTTTGCTGAGGAGATGAGAACCTTGGAACAAAGAAAACCTCATCTGAACGTACTCAGCTGGGGAATGAGAATCTCTCATTAGGAAGTAATCGGCCGGGGAGTGAGAACCTCTCATAGCTAGGTCCGCCAACATGCTGATATGAAACGCTTGCAAGGACGTACTTGCGAGACAAACAAATGAAAATGCCCCAGGATATAGCATGATATCTTTCACAAGATCTCCTCACATGGCAGAGAACGGTAATGTTCACCCACAATGGGCAAATGCAAGAGAAAACAGATTGTCACATATCTGGGCTTTGAAACTCTCCAAACAAGCAATGGATTCAACGAGTTGTTGGACAAGCAATGATTAGAACACCAAACAAGTATCGGCCGGAGCATCAAACAGGCATTAGTTCTTCAAGGGAACGCCACCAAGAAGTGGGATTAACGGGTCAAGCAAGTGTCGACTTCAAAGGGACCAAACAGGCATTGGCTTTCATAGTGTTCTGCATATTCATGTTGATTGTAAAGATGCCAACAAGTAATGGGCTTACAAACACATTGAGGTGTATATGACAATCATCCGTAATCGTTGGAGACTCACGACACGAGGGTCGAAAATGAAACAAACTCACGACTCGAGGGTCGGAAAGAGGGTAAACTCACGACACGAAGGTCGGAAAGGAATCAACTCACGACTCGAGGGTTGGAGAAGGATCGAGCTCACGACGCGAGGGTCGGAAAAGGATCAACTCACGACTCAAGGGTCGGAAAAGGATCAAGCTCACGACGCGAGGGTCGGAGAGGAATCAAACTCACGACACGAGGGTCGGAAAAGAATCAAACTCACGACGCGAGGGTCGGAAAGGGATCAAACTCACGACGCGAGGGTCGGAAAAGGATCAAGCTCACGACGCGAGGGTCGGAAAGGAATCAAACTCACGACTCGAGGGTCGGAAAAGGATCAAGCTCACGACGCGAGGGTCGGAAAGGAATCAAACTCACGACTCGAGGGTCGGAAAAGGAACCAAACTCACGACGCTAGGGTCGGAAAGGAGATAAACTCACGACTCGAGGGTCGGAAAGGAGATAAGCTCACGACGCGAGGGTCGGAAAGGAGATAAACTCACGACGCGAGGGTCGGAAAGGAGATAAACTCACGACTCGAGGGTCGGAAAGGAGATCAAACTCACGACACGAGGGTCGGAAAGAAATCAAACACACGACACGAGGGTCGGAAAAGAAATCAAACACACGACACGAGGGTCGGAAAAGGATCAAGCTCACGACGCGAGGGTCGGAAAGGGATCAAGCTCACGACGCGAGGGTCGGAAAGTAGAGAAACAAAGGACTCACAACACGAGGGTTGGAAACTCACGACTCGAGGGTCGGAAAACAGCGGAATCCGATGTCCACATAATAGGACTCAGGTTGAGGGATACCAATAACCAATGGTTGCAACCTCTGGAAGGGTTTTGAAAACCACACTGAAATGCGACGATACCACTGAAGATTAGACTTTCAGCTTCAGACCATTGAGGATGACGACCCTGATGGTTCCCAAGTTCATAAGTTGTTTAGCTCACACTTGAACTTTAAACTGAACACCTCCTGGTGAGGATAAAATGCCAACGCATAATGCTTTACCCCAGCCTGTAAGGACTTTGAAGAAATTTGTCTTGTAAGGACCTTGTGATATCTGTTCATAAACTGACTTGCCCCAGTATCAAGAATTTCGGCACCATGCCCCTGCCTGACTTGTATTGTAGGTAGCTTCGATTGCACTTGGGTGAATGCCCCTGATTACTCACCACTTTGAGAGATTCTTCGAATCTTGACCTGATTGCCTCATATTGATTGAAAACTTACTCGATAGAGTAATCAAACGCTTCTGTGCCCCTGAGGGTGTTCAAACTTTGAGATATTCTTGCTTCAACTCAACGGAGTTCTGAAGCCAACTTGCCCTTCGGGAGGGATAAACTTTTCACCTGAAGTTCATGATGAAAACTTTCTTGATGTTAAGCACTTGTTCACATGCAAAGAATGTTTATTATGAGAAATACAATTCTAATGCAAAGAGTATGTTTGTCTTGAAGTTTAAAGAAACTTTTTGAAAGGATGTCGTAACATCGATTTTTTGAAAGAAAGATGGTGTGATACCAACTCAAGCGCTTAGCAGATTTCCTAGGAGTCAGCTTACCGTATTCTCATGTATAGTATGCTTTCGAATTAACCCATGCTTCAGTTAGGACTTTTAAGGGTTGTAACGTGGCCAGGTTCACAGTTTGAGAAAAAAAGATTTTTAGGCTCAAATTATTTAGTGCCCACCCCCTTCGTGATGTTCTCCAGTCCTAAGTTCAGTTAACTTGACACGAGCATTCATCTTTCAAGAGGAACTTGAGACGGTTGAGGAATTGATGAGGTATTCCGGATGCGGCGGCCACTTCACCTTTCTTGATCCCCTGATTTAACATCACACGACTTTGTCCTTGATTAACAATTTCATTATCATTTCCTCTTTTTTCCTTTTTTTCTTTCTCTTTTTTTCCTTTCTCTTTTTTCCTTTTTTTCTTTCTTTCTTTCTTTCCCTTTTTTTTCTTTCCTTTTTTTTTCTTTCTCTTTTTTCTTGAACAAGTCGTGTGATCCTGAATCTCTGATTTGTTGGAAGTGCATAGTGACTGCCTGAGTCATTGATTGATGAAGAATTACCATTGTGGTATCGTCATATTTTGACCTCTTGATGTGAGGGATAAACCACAACGGCTTCGATGTTGGTCTCGACCTCCTGATGTGAGGGATAAATTTGATGTCTCGACCTCCTGAGGCGAGGGATAATCGTTGTGGATTTAGCTTTCCTCAACCTTTTGAAAGATAGCCATTACTGTATCCTTAGATGTATGCTCCTGATGAATTTTGAATGCTCAATCAGGTTAACTGAATACTACCCTGCCCTGGGTTAAATGTGAGGGTTTTTTCGTATAGAAAAGAAACTCCTACTTCGAAGGCTCAGAGGGGTTATCGAGGGTATATCTCCCTTATATCTCCAGTGTTTGGGAATTTGAAACAATGCCTGTACATCATCAACAGGGTTCTACTCAAAAGCATACCATTTGAGGTTCTTGGTATTATGTTCATCATTCTCCCTTCGGAGTTATCATGCTCTGTAAACAAGAGTTGAGTATCACAAAAAGCATATAAAAACATATAAGAGCAAAAGCGAATGGATTTTTTCAAGACAAACATATCCAATGCATTATGATTATAGTTCAAAAATAAACAAGTTTTGCATGCAACAGTATTGAACAAAGCAAGAAAGCTTAAACATGAACACGCATGATGATTTAAGAATTGCCAATGTTGAGGAGATCCTCTCCGTATGGACTTATTGCTTCAAAAGATCCGTTGAGTTGGAGGAGAACTCCAATTCTGGCCTTCAGGTGCGAATGTGATAGCCTTTGTATCAATCAGGTCTCGAACCTTGTCTCTGAATGGCTGACAATCTTCCATCAAATAACCAAGTGCCCCAGAGTGGAAAACACACCAAGCGTTGCATATGTTCCTGTAGAACACTTTGAATTACTTCCTGGAAGAAGATTCCAGCAAAATCATACAGAAGTTGCAAGTGTCCAGCTTTTAGGGATTTGAGCCATGCAAGTGGTACACAAACTCAAGATACAAGGCGTCTTGCTTATCCCTCGGTCGGGAGCCCAAAACAACAGCGAATGGAGTTTGTGAATTCTTTAGGGATTTGAGCTGCCAGCGATGCGAACTCAAGAACACGGAGTCTTGCTTATCCCTCGGTCGGGAGCCCTAAATACAGCTGTTGAAACAGAAAACACCATCATGAATGGAGGAAACTTGTATTGCTATCAGCGAACAATAACCTCTGACGCTTGGTCATCAAATTCAATGCTTGGAACACACAACGGTTGTTGGGAAGGAAGCCTATGGCAGTACCAATTGCAAGTGATTCTCATGAGTTACTTCCTCGAGGAATAACAAACATTCTACTTGCAGCAGATGAAATGGGATTGACCAGTAGAAACCATTATGAATGAACTCAAACATCTCTGTATCGAGCAAGTCCTGGACTTTTCGTACTTCAACACCTTGTAAGGCTTGACATTATGATCAAGTGCCCCAGCATGGAACACACCTAGTATAGTCATCGGAATCAGGAGAGCTATTTGTGGTGAGAAAGACCCAAAGCACGAATCTTAACCAATCGAAGTTCCATCAAACTGGAAAGCAACTGAACACCGAGCATTGGGATCAAATCAACTTGCTTCTTACATTCTTTACATCTCTGTTGAAAAGCAAAGGCCACTGAAAAGGAAACTCCCAGAGGAGGTGACTCAGAATATGAAGCAGAACCTTGAGAATGGGAGATGTCTCTGCAGAACTCTTTTGATTATTATCTTGTAGAAGATTCTGGCGAAGTCACACGGAATTTGTAATGCTTTAGGGATTCGAGCAATGCAAATGGTGCAATACTCAAGATAGACAATGTCTTGCTTATCCCTCGTGTGGGAGCCCTAAGCAATTTCAAAGACTTGTAGATCCTAACATCACGACCAGGTGCTCCAGGATAGAATTCAAACCTAGCGTCATCATCATCAAGCAGAGAACTTGCAAACATCAATACGGTACAGAGCTTAACCAGTTGCAAATAAAGCAAGCATGGAAGCAAATGAGCATAAGACAAGTCTTCAAAAAGAACCTTAACTGAGCTTTCCTCTTGATCACCCCACAAAGTTGTTTCATGACTGATCTTTGAGTACACAATAAGAACAAGTCAAGTCTCTGAGTCTGGAGAGAATATCAAGTCTGAATAAGAAATCTCCCACTCTGAACACCTGTTATGCATGAAATGTATGAGATGCATGATATGAATGCAATGCCATGTTCATTTGATTTCCAAGGAATCCTCGTGTTTTGATTCTTTTAGAAAGCAAGAGATGGAAAAGCTCGGCACGAGGCTTAAAGATATGATTCCTTGGAAATGAAAGGAACATGTATGCTAGTTATTTTTTGTACATCATTTTTTTGGAAAGTAAATATGCAATGATGCAAAATGGTGGGAACCACAATACTAGATATATCTGATGATGCCGAGAAATCACACGACACAAGTTCAAAGGTTCGGTATAGTTTCAGACCACCACACGAACCACAAGTCACCAACGGAACAAGTTACCATCGGAACCAGAACATATAGTCACCAACACACTGGATTAGAACATAGATTACCACTCGAACTAGAACCATAGTACCCCACGGACAGGAACCAATAGTACACTCGAACGAGAACAGCGGTAACCCACGAACAAGAACAGCGGTAACCCTCGAACAAGAACCAAAGTCACCATCAATGTACCTGTTAAGCAATGATTGATTCCCGCCCCACTCACGGGTAAATCTAGGCCAAGGTAGGTCAAAAAGCCAACAGAGGATCGAATGTAGGCGTTATCATACGATATTGCCTCATTCCACCAAGCTCTGCCCGTGGATACGTGATCAGATCAATCAGGCATACGCCTTCTGTCCGTCACGGCCACTCTAGTCCTAGTTCCTATGGTATCACTCATGACCTGGGTATTGGGTCTTTTACCTCTTGAAACACCCACCCACAGATAGAAATCCAGACAGTCCAGAATATGATGCAGAAAAGTAAAAGCGCACATAGAATGCAATGCAAACAGATAAATATGCAAAGCAATAAAAACACCCAATGATAAACACACAAGCGCTAGGATCGACTCGCTAGGTCCGGACCAGCAACAGGTCAAGACGTCCCCAGCAGAGTCGCCAGCTGTCGCTACCGCGAAAATTAACAGAGTCGCCACTAACATATTTATCCCGAAAGGGAAGGGAATGCCAGCAAACCACAAAACAAAACAACGGTCTCACGACCAGAGAAAAAGGGTAAGGGAGTCGGTTACGCGAGGGGAAGGTGTTAGCACCCCACGCGCCCATCGTACTCGATGGTATCCACGCTTGTGTCTAAAACTATGGGTGTGTAACAAATCTACGCTAATCTGGACTAAAATGAATGCAGAATGTAGGGAAAAGAAAGTGTTATGCTCGCACGGGCCCTACCCCGCTGCCTACGTATCTGTTTTGCAGAATCAGAGCTACCGTAGCTCGGCTAACTAGTTTTGTTTGTTTTGTGTTTTTTAGGTGAACGAGTTACATTCACACTCCGCTGCTCGACCTTTGGAGACTTATGCTGGGAATGGAGCGGAAATAACAAGCTCTTAAGAAAAGAAAATCAAAGAGTGTGGTTTGTGTTTTAAAGAATGCATGAGGAAGACCTAAGCTAAGGGGGAAAGCTTGCTACCTAATGTTATCATACAAAGGGTATCAGTCTAAACTAAACTAAACAACCTACGGGGGAAAAAGGGAAGCACACAATAAGCACACAAACGAGCATCCGCTCGTAAAGCAAACAAACCAACGGTACTGACCGAATGGTAGAAAAGCGGTCCCGCCATAGCCAAGGGGAGCAGCTCAACCCAAGTCAACCAAGCATTAGACCTCGTGAAAATGATCGGGCCATAGACAAGAGGGCGGACCCCTCTCAGCAACCAAGCCGTCACGGATCATAAAGGAAAACGGTGCGTGCGTACACCGAGCATCAACGTCGAGCGACGCGAGCTATAGGAAAGGCGGGGGTCCGGCTGCATGAACCCTTTTCCTGACATACTCGATAACAAGATCTTGTGCAGGTTCGGAAGCAAGCAACGCGAGGCGTGCGCATACCAAACAGACTCGATGAGACTAGGCGGGGGTTGATTACGAACCCTTGACCGCATGCCTTCCATGAGGACTTAACGGAGTGCCATATAGGACTTATTACACCGTGACTCCCTGCCGCAAAGCACAAATATAAACACACCAACAAAAACAGAGCCTCTTTCGAGGACTTGGCCAGATGCATGTCTAAGTCCTACTTCTCATGTTATTGGATGATGCGAGAAAGCGATAAAGTGCAAGAGAACTAAAATGAAACGGGAGACAATACCGAACGGATAGCAAATCCGCAATGAGCTAGCAAGCGTAAGCAGAGAAGAAACTTCACGTAATCTAACATCCATCAAAGCCAGGAGTCCAGCATAAGCGTCAAAGCGATGCGGTATGAAAATAAATCACAACCGCTATGTAGTGCGTATCAAACACAACCACATAAGCAACCTGCAAGAGAACACAAGCCAGACAATACAGGAATATACATCTCAATTAATGAGAGATCGGATGAATCGCCTCGGGAATAAGTTCGTGTCCCACAAATAAAATGGAACACGATGCAAATCAAGTCGCACCGGAAGCGAGTTCGTGTCCCACAAGTAAAGTGGAACACGGAGCAAGTCGAATCGCAATCAAAGGCTCTCTCGAAGTACCTCGCACATCTCAACACCCAAATCAGTAATAACAAGGAGACACGCATCCGCCATAGAAAATAATAGAAATTAAATTCTAAGTAAATTCTAAACAAAAGGTCTAACAAGAGCAAATTGTTTTTTGTGACATTTTCATCTAAAAAATAATAGAACAAAACTATGTAACAAAAGCATTTAAAATCTAACAAAGGAATATTACATATTTTTATTCATTTTTTTATCAAGCAAAAATCTAACAAAACAATTGATTTTATATGTTTTTATTACATGAAAGAAATAGGAAACAAAACTAGTTAAAACAATTAAATCTAACATGAAAATGGAATGAACCAGGGGGTGTTAAGTGAAAATATTGGTGTTGCAACCTAGTAATTTCGCAGGCCCAAGCATATGGTGGCCTATCAGATTTATTTTTGTCACAGTTTGTCACCAAAGCAAAAAAACTGTATGGGCCTAGGGGAGTGGGTTCAGCATTTTCATGTGAGGCCTAAACTTGATCCATCATTCAATTTTTTGACAAATGTTTTCAGATTTCTTCTTTAATTAACAACAATTAACCAATCAGATTTCCACCTAAGTCTCCACTAATCACAATTACATTCAGTTAATTCCAATTAAAAGAAAGCACTAATACAAAGGGGAATAGGGTTTACGTGTGTTGATTCAGCTTCCACAGAAGCTCTCTTCCTTCTCCTCACGAGCGACGGCGGAGACGAGTCTCCCTCTCTGATTCTCCGAGCAGCGGCGGCGATTCGGTCCTCTCCGGCGAGCTTCTCTCCTTCGATGCAAACCGACAGCGCGACGTATCCCTCTATCTCCGTTTCGAGCCTCGTTCTCCGACTCGACTCATTCGACGCTGCTCTCTCATCTCCGCTCACATCTCTCGGTTCGATCTCGCAAACGGTGGCGGAAGAGTTCTTGATCGGAGATGCTTTGATAATGATTCGAAGATGTTAGCAACAAGGAATCAAGGTAAGCGTACACGTTGATCTTTTTCATCTTCCATCCAATTTGCGCTTCTTCTTCTTTTTCTCTTGAATCGTTTTCGTATTCCGATGATGACGAAGGTTGAGTGAAGTTTGTGATGAAGATGCTGACGCGGAAATTGAAGATTGGAGTGTCGAGAGGGACGGTTCTGCAATTACCGAAGAAGATGAAGGTTGTGATGAAGGTCAGAATCGACGGAGGGAGAGTTTCTGAGGGAAGGTTCAGGTGATGAGTGAAGAGTTTGAAGGAGGATTCTCAGATTCAAGGTTGATGAAGATTTTTGGTAAGAGTTTGTGAAAGCTTTTTCTGAGTTTTTGTGTGATGATTGATGATTATGGAGTGTTGAAGATGGTGAATGAATCGTGGTAGGGAAGAGTGAATTCTCAGAGAGAGATAAAGTTTGTTACAATTCTGTTATGAGTTTTTTTTCTCTGTTCTCTTCTGTTGAACTGTTGTTATCTGTTAAAGTTCTGTGAACCCGTTTAAAGCTGAGCCCGTTTTGGTTTATTTGTGTGCAGGTTCGGTTCGGTTTAAAGTTGCAGGTTGATTTCGTATTGCAAGTAGCAGCTCGGTTTTTTTAATGAGAAGTTCAACCGGTTCAATTCAACTCCTTTTTGTCTTGCGGTTTATTTTGGAAGTGTCATGAATCAGTTCTATTTGGTCTGAAGCAGGGTGCAGAGCAGCTTAAATCCTATGGCGATGGTTCAGCTTGGACTTGTTTTTTTGTTTTGTAATAATTTTTGTAATGGATATTTGGACATTCAATGGCCTTGAACCTTTGTAATTGAACCTTGTAACAATCCTTATGAACACTCAATAATTTTGCAAGCTTAAAACCTTACACAATCTTGAACAAAATTCAAAGTTATGGAAACACCCGAATCAACATTAATTGCCTTGCACTCTTAATGAAATCCTAACTCGATCTCCAAACCAGATTAATTGTATCGCACCAAACCTTGAAAATGATCTTTGAGCAAGAGGACTTAAAAACGCTTTAATGGATGTCTTGAAACAATGATACTTGTAAGCTAAGAAATTCAACCAAACCTCCGAACTTTTATAATCCTAAGTCATCAATCTTCACATCAATTTTTAATGAACATAATATTCAAACTTTGATCAAGTAACTTGCATTACAAATCATAAGCATTAGGTGAAAGACATGCTTTGAACCACATGAGAACTCTTTTGTTATTTTTCTCTAAATTTCTAATGGCGAAATAAACGCTATCCATAACTTATGGCATCGAGAAAGAGGGCAAATTTTGGGGTGCAACAACGTAAATCTTCCAAAATACCAGTGTATGCAAAGTTAACGAACTTCATGACTTTTATGTAGTATAGCACATGAAAATATTCCAAAATATTAAAATTTGCAAGTTTAACGAAGTTCATGACTTTTATGTAGTATGTATAGCACACGAAAATCTTCCAAAATACCAATGTATGCAAGTTTAACAAACTTCGTGACTTTTATGTAGAATAGCACACGAAAATCTTCCAAAATATTAAAATTTGTAAGTTCAACGAACTTCGTGACTTTCATGTAGTATAGCACACGAAAATCTTCATAAATACCCAAAATTTCAAGTTTCAACAAACTTCGTGACTTTTATGACGTATAGCACACGAAAATCTTCCAAAATACCAATGTATGCAAGATTAATGAACTTCATGAATTTTATGTAATATAGCACACGAAAATCTTCCAAACTAATAAAATTTGCAAGTTTAATGAATTTCTTGACTTTTATGTAGTATATCACACGAAAATCTTCCAAAAGACTGAAATTTGAAAGTTTAACAAATTTTGTGACTTTTATGTAGTATGACTAACGGAAATCTTCCAAAATACCAATGTATCCAAGTTTAACGAACTTCGTGATTTGTATGTATTATAACACACGAAAATCTTCCAAAATATTAAAATTCACAAGTTTAATGAACTTTGTGACTTTTATGTAGTATAGCACACGGAAATCTTCAAAAATACCAATGTATATAAGTTTAACGATCTTCGTGACTTTGATGTAGTATAGCACACGAAAATCATCCAAAACACTATATTTTGCAAGTTATACAAACTTCGTGACTTTTATGTAGTATAGCACACGAAAATCGTCCAAAAGACCAAATTTTGCAACTTTAACAAATTTCGTGACTTTTATGTAGTATAGTATACGAAAATCTTTCAAAATACCAAATTTTGCAAGTTTAATAAAGTTTGTGACTTTTATGTAGTATAGCACACGAAAATCTTCCAAAATACCAAATTTGGCAAGTTTAATAAATTTCATACCAAATTTTGCAAGTTTAATAAATTTTGTGACTTTTATGTAGTATAGCACACGAAAATCTTCCAAAATACCAATGTATGAAAGTTTGATGAACTTCAGAACTTTTATGTTGTATAGCACACAAAAATCTTCCAAAATATTAAAATTTGCAAGTTTAACGAACTTCGTGAGTTTTATGTAGTATAGCATACAAAAATCTTCCAAAAGAACAAATTTTCCAAGTTTAACAAACTTCATGACTTTTATGTATTATAGCACACGAAAATCTTCTAAAATACCAATGTATGCAAGCTTAACGAACTTCATGTAGTATAGCACACGCAAATCTACCAAAAATATTAAAAATTGAAAGTTTAATAAACTTCGTGACTTTTATGTAGTATCTCACACAAAAATCTTCCAAAATATTAAAATTTGCAAGTTTAACGAACTTTGTGACTTTTATGTAGTATATAGCACACGAAAATCATCCAAAGGACTTAATTTTGAAAGTTTAACAAATTTTGTGTATTTTATGTATTATAGCAAACGAAAATATTCCAAAATACCAATGTATGCGAGTTTAAAGAACTTCGTGACTTTTATGCAGTATAGCACAAAAAAATCTTTCAAAATACCAATGTATACAAGTTTAACGAACTTCGTGACTTTTATGTAGTGTAGCACACAAAAATCTTCCAAAATATTAAAATTTGCAAGTTCAACAAACTTCGTGAATTATATGTAGTATAGCACACGAAAATCTTCCAATATCCCAAATATTTTAAGTTTAACAAACGTCGTGACTTTTATGCCGTATAGCACATGAAAATCTTCAAAAATACCAATGTATGCAAGTTTAATAAACTTTGTGACTTTTATGTAGCATAGCACACGAAAATCATCCAAAACACTAAATTTTGCACTTTTTACAAACTTCGTGACTTTTATGTAGTATAGCACACGAAAATCGTCCAAAAGACCAAATTTTGCAACTTAAAATTTTTTTGTGACTTTTATGTAGTATAGTACACGGAAATCTTCCAAAATACCAAATTTTGCAAGTTTAATAAAATTCGTGACTTTTATGTAGTATAGCACACGAAAATCTTTCAAAATACTAAATTTTGCAAGTTTAATAAATTTCGTGACTTTTGTGTAGTATAGCACACGAAAATCGTCCAAAAGACCAAAATTTGCAACTTTAACAAATTTCGTGACTTTTTTGTAATATAGAACACGAAAATCTTCCAAAATATTAAAATTTGCAATTTTAACGAACTTCAAGACTTTCATGTAGTATAGCACACGTAAATCTTCCAAAATACCAGTGTATGAAAGTTAACGAACTTCATGACTTTTATGTAGTATAGCACATGAAAATATTCCAAAATATTAAAATTTGCAAGTTTAACGAAGTTCATGACTTTTATGTAGTATGTATAGCACACGAAAATCTTCCAAAATACCAATGTATGCAAGTTTAACAAACTTCGTGACTTTTATGTAGAATAGCACACGAAAATCTTCCAAAATATTAAAATTTGTAAGTTCAACGAACTTCGTGACTTTCATGTAGTATAGCACACGAAAATCTTCATAAATACCCAAAATTTCAAGTTTCAACAAACTTCGTGACTTTTATGACGTATAGCACACGAAAATCTTCCAAAATACCAATGTATGCAAGATTAATGAACTTCATGAATTTTATGTAATATAGCACACGAAAATCTTCCAAACTAATAAAATTTTCAAGTTTAATGAATTTCTTGACTTTTATGTAGTATATCACACGAAAATCTTCCAAAAGACTGAAATTTGAAAGTTTAACAAATTTTGTGACTTTTATGTAGTATGACTAACGGAAATCTTCCAAAATACCAATGTATCCAAGTTTAACGAACTTCGTGATTTGTATGTATTATAACACACGAAAATCTTCCAAAATATTAAAATTCACAAGTTTAATGAACTTTGTGACTTTTATGTAGTATAGCACACGGAAATCTTCAAAAATACCAATGTATATAAGTTTAACGATCTTCGTGACTTTGATGTAGTATAGCACACGAAAATCATCCAAAACACTATATTTTGCAAGTTATACAAACTTCGTGACTTTTATGTAGTATAGCACACGAAAATCGTCCAAAAGACCAAATTTTGCAACTTTAACAAATTTCGTGACTTTTATGTAGTATAGTATACGAAAATCTTTCAAAATACCAAATTTTGCAAGTTTAATAAAGTTTGTGACTTTTATGTAGTATAGCACACGAAAATCTTCCAAAATACCAAATTTGGCAAGTTTAATAAATTTCATACCAAATTTTGCAAGTTTAATAAATTTTGTGACTTTTATGTAGTATAGCACACGAAAATCTTCCAAAATACCAATGTATGAAAGTTTGATGAACTTCAGAACTTTTATGTTGTATAGCACACAAAAATCTTCCAAAATATTAAAATTTCCAAGTTTAACGAACTTCGTGAGTTTTATGTAGTATAGCTTACAAAAATCTTCCAAAAGAACAAATTTTCCAAGTTTAACAAACTTCATGACTTTTATGTATTATAGCACACGAAAATCTTCTAAAATACCAATGTATGCAAGCTTAACGAACTTCATGTAGTATAGCACACGCAAATCTACCAAAAATATTAAAAATTGAAAGTTTAATGAACTTCGTGACTTTTATGTAGTATATCACACAAAAATCTTCCAAAATATTAAAATTTGCAAGTTTAACGAACTTTGTGACTTTTATGTAGTATATAGCACACGAAAATCATCCAAAGGACTTAATTTTGAAAGTTTAACAAATTTTGTGTATTTTATGTATTATAGCAAACGAAAATATTCCAAAATACCAATGTATGCGAGTTTAAAGAACTTCGTGACTTTTATGCAGTATAGCACACAAAAATCTTTCAAAATACCAATGTATACAAGTTTAACGAACTTCGTGACTTTTATGTAGTGTAGCACACAAAAATCTTCCAAAATATTAAAATTTGCAAGTTCAACAAACTTCGTGAATTATATGTAGTATAGCACACGAAAATCTTCCAATATCCCAAATATTTCAAGTTTAACAAACATCGTGACTTTTATGCCGTATAGCACACGGAAATCTCCCAAAATACCAATGTATGCAAGTTTAATAAACTTTGTGACTTTTATGTAGCATAGCACACGAAAATCATCCAAAACACTAAATTTTTCAATTTTTACAAACTTCGTGACTTTTATGTAATAGCACACGAAAATCTTCCAAAAGACCAAATTTTGCAACTTTAACAAATTTCGTGACTTTTATGTAGTATAGCACACGAAAATCTTTCAAAATACCAAATTTTGCAAGTATAATAAATTTCGTGACTTTTGTGTAGTATAGCACACGAAAATCGTCCAAAAGACCAAAATTTGCAACTTTAACAAATTTCGTGACTTTTTTGTAATATAGAACACGAAAATCTTCCAAAATATTAAAATTTGCAATTTTAACGAACTTCAGGACATTCATGTAGTATAGCACACGTAAATCTTCCAAAATACCAGTGTATGCAAAGTTAACGAACTTCATGACTTTTATGTAGTATAGCACATGAAAATATTCCAAAATATTAAAATTTGCAAGTTTAACGAAGTTCATGACTTTTATGTAGTATGTATAGCACACGAAAATCTTCCAAAATACCAATGTATGCAAGTTTAACAAACTTCGTGACTTTTATGTAGAATAGCACACGAAAATCTTCCAAAATATTAAAATTTGTAAGTTCAACGAACTTCGTGACTTTCATGTAGTATAGCACACGAAAATCTTCATAAATACCCAAAATTTCAAGTTTCAACAAACTTCGTGACTTTTATGACGTATAGCACACGAAAATCTTCCAAAATACCAATGTATGCAAGATTAATGAACTTCATGAATTTTATGTAATATAGCACACGAAAATCTTCCAAACTAATAAAATTTGCAAGTTTAATGAATTTCTTGACTTTTATGTAGTATATCACACGAAAATCTTCCAAAAGACTGAAATTTGAAAGTTTAACAAATTTTGTGACTTTTATGTAGTATGACTAACGGAAATCTTCCAAAATACCAATGTATCCAAGTTTAACGAACTTCGTGATTTGTATGTATTATAACACACGAAAATCTTCCAAAATATTAAAATTCACAAGTTTAATGAACTTTGTGACTTTTATGTAGTATAGCACACGGAAATCTTCAAAAATACCAATGTATATAAGTTTAACGATCTTCGTGACTTTGATGTAGTATAGCACACGAAAATCATCCAAAACACTATATTTTGCAAGTTATACAAACTTCGTGACTTTTATGTAGTATAGCACACGAAAATCGTCCAAAAGACCAAATTTTGCAACTTTAACAAATTTCGTGACTTTTATGTAGTATAGTATACGAAAATCTTTCAAAATACCAAATTTTGCAAGTTTAATAAAGTTTGTGACTTTTATGTAGTATAGCACACGAAAATCTTCCAAAATACCAAATTTGGCAAGTTTAATAAATTTCATACCAAATTTTGCAAGTTTAATAAATTTTGTGACTTTTATGTAGTATAGCACACGAAAATCTTCCAAAATACCAATGTATGAAAGTTTGATGAACTTCAGAACTTTTATGTTGTATAGCACACAAAAATCTTCCAAAATATTAAAATTTGCAAGTTTAACGAACTTCGTGAGTTTTATGTAGTATAGCATACAAAAATCTTCCAAAAGAACAAATTTTCCAAGTTTAACAAACTTCATGACTTTTATGTATTATAGCACACGAAAATCTTCTAAAATACCAATGTATGCAAGCTTAACGAACTTCATGTAGTATAGCACACGCAAATCTACCAAAAATATTAAAAATTGAAAGTTTAATGAACTTCGTGACTTTTATGTAGTATATCACACAAAAATCTTCCAAAATATTAAAATTTGCAAGTTTAACGAACTTTGTGACTTTTATGTAGTATATAGCACACGAAAATCATCCAAAGGACTTAATTTTGAAAGTTTAACAAATTTTGTGTATTTTATGTATTATAGCAAACGAAAATATTCCAAAATACCAATGTATGCGAGTTTAAAGAACTTCGTGACTTTTATGCAGTATAGCACACAAAAATCTTTCAAAATACCAATGTATACAAGTTTAACGAACTTCGTGACTTTTATGTAGTGTAGCACACAAAAATCTTCCAAAATATTAAAATTTGCAAGTTCAACAAACTTCGTGAATTATATGTAGTATAGCACACGAAAATCTTCCAATATCCCAAATATTTTAAGTTTAACAAACGTCGTGACTTTTATGCCGTATAGCACATGAAAATCTTCAAAAATACCAATGTATGCAAGTTTAATAAACTTTGTGACTTTTATGTAGCATAGCACACGAAAATCATCCAAAACACTAAATTTTGCACTTTTTACAAACTTCGTGACTTTTATGTAGTATAGCACACGAAAATCGTCCAAAAGACCAAATTTTGCAACTTAAAATTTTTTTGTGACTTTTATGTAGTATAGTACACGGAAATCTTCCAAAATACCAAATTTTGCAAGTTTAATAAAATTCGTGACTTTTATGTAGTATAGCACACGAAAATCTTTCAAAATACTAAATTTTGCAAGTTTAATAAATTTCGTGACTTTTGTGTAGTATAGCACACGAAAATCGTCCAAAAGACCAAAATTTGCAACTTTAACAAATTTCGTGACTTTTATGTAGTATAGTACACGAAAATCTTTCAAAATACCAAAGTATACAAGTTTAACGAACTTCGTGACTTTTATGACGTATAGCACACGAAAATCTTTCAAAATACTAATGTATGCAAGTTTAACAAACTTTGTGACTTTTATGTAGTATAGCACACGAAAATCTTCCAAAATAATAAAATTTGCAAGTTCAACGAACTTCGTGACTTTCATGTAGTATAGCACACGAAAATCTTCCAAAATACCCAAAATTTCAAGTTTCAACAAACTTCGTGACTTTTATGACTTATAGCACACGAAAATCTTCCAAAATACCAATGTATGCATGATTAACGAACTTCGTGACTTTTATGTAATATAGCACACGAAAATCTTCCAAACTAATAAAATTTGCAAGTTTAATGAATTTCTTCACTTTTATGTAGTATATCACCCGAAATCTTCCAAAAGAATGAATTTTGAAGGTTTAACAAACTTTGTGACTTCTATGTAGTATAACTAACGAAAATCTTACAAAATATCAATGTATCCAAGTTTAACGAACTTCGTGATTTGTATGTATTATAGCACACGAAAATCCTCCAAAATATTAAAATTCACAAGTTTAACGAACTTTGTGACTTTTATGTAGTATAGCACACGAAAATCTTCAAAAATACCAATGTATGCAAGTTTAACGAACTTCGTGACTTTGATGTAGTATAGCACACGAAAATCATCCAAAACACTAAATTTTGCAAGTTATACAAACTTCGTGAATTTTATGTATTATAGAAAACGAAAATCTTCCAAAATAACAATGTATGCAAGTTTAAAGAACTTCGTGACTTTTATGCAGTATATAGCACACAAAAATCTTTCAAAATACCAATCTAAACAAGTTTAACGAACTTCGTGACTTTTATGTAGTGTAGCACACAAAAATCTTCCAAAATATTAAAATTTGAAAGTTCAACAAACTTCGTGAATTATATGTAGTATAGCACACGAAAATCTTCCAATATCCCAAATATTTCAAGTTTAACAAACATCGTGACTTTTATGCCGTATAGCACACGGAAATCTCCCAAAATACCAATGTATGCAAGTTTAATAAACTTTGTGACTTTTATGTAGCATAGCACACGAAAATCATCCAAAACACTAAATTTTTCAATTTTTACAAACTTCGTGACTTTTATGTAATAGCACACGAAAATCTTCCAAAAGACCAAATTTTGCAACTTTAACAAATTTCGTGACTTTTATGTAGTATAGCACACGAAAATCTTTCAAAATACCAAATTTTGCAAGTATAATAAATTTCGTGACTTTTGTGTAGTATAGCACACGAAAATCGTCCAAAAGACCAAAATTTGCAACTTTAACAAATTTCGTGACTTTTTTGTAATATAGAACACGAAAATCTTCCAAAATATTAAAATTTGCAATTTTAACGAACTTCAGGACTTTCATGTAGTATAGCACACGTAAATCTTCCAAAATACCAGTGTATGCAAAGTTAACGAACTTCATGACTTTTATGTAGTATAGCACATGAAAATATTCCAAAATATTAAAATTTGCAAGTTTAACGAAGTTCATGACTTTTATGTAGTATGTATAGCACACGAAAATCTTCCAAAATACCAATGTATGCAAGTTTAACAAACTTCGTGACTTTTATGTAGAATAGCACACGAAAATCTTCCAAAATATTAAAATTTGTAAGTTCAACGAACTTCGTGACTTTCATGTAGTATAGCACACGAAAATCTTCATAAATACCCAAAATTTCAAGTTTCAACAAACTTCGTGACTTTTATGACGTATAGCACACGAAAATCTTCCAAAATACCAATGTATGCAAGATTAATGAACTTCATGAATTTTATGTAATATAGCACACGAAAATCTTCCAAACTAATAAAATTTGCAAGTTTAATGAATTTCTTGACTTTTATGTAGTATATCACACGAAAATCTTCCAAAAGACTGAAATTTGAAAGTTTAACAAATTTTGTGACTTTTATGTAGTATGACTAACGGAAATCTTCCAAAATACCAATGTATCCAAGTTTAACGAACTTCGTGATTTGTATGTATTATAACACACGAAAATCTTCCAAAATATTAAAATTCACAAGTTTAATGAACTTTGTGACTTTTATGTAGTATAGCACACGGAAATCTTCAAAAATACCAATGTATATAAGTTTAACGATCTTCGTGACTTTGATGTAGTATAGCACACGAAAATCATCCAAAACACTATATTTTGCAAGTTATACAAACTTCGTGACTTTTATGTAGTATAGCACACGAAAATCGTCCAAAAGACCAAATTTTGCAACTTTAACAAATTTCGTGACTTTTATGTAGTATAGTATACGAAAATCTTTCAAAATACCAAATTTTGCAAGTTTAATAAAGTTTGTGACTTTTATGTAGTATAGCACACGAAAATCTTCCAAAATACCAAATTTGGCAAGTTTAATAAATTTCATACCAAATTTTGCAAGTTTAATAAATTTTGTGACTTTTATGTAGTATAGCACACGAAAATCTTCCAAAATACCAATGTATGAAAGTTTGATGAACTTCAGAACTTTTATGTTGTATAGCACACAAAAATCTTCCAAAATATTAAAATTTGCAAGTTTAACGAACTTCGTGAGTTTTATGTAGTATAGCATACAAAAATCTTCCAAAAGAACAAATTTTCCAAGTTTAACAAACTTCATGACTTTTATGTATTATAGCACACGAAAATCTTCTAAAATACCAATGTATGCAAGCTTAACGAACTTCATGTAGTATAGCACACGCAAATCTACCAAAAATATTAAAAATTGAAAGTTTAATGAACTTCGTGACTTTTATGTAGTATATCACACAAAAATCTTCCAAAATATTAAAATTTGCAAGTTTAACGAACTTTGTGACTTTTATGTAGTATATAGCACACGAAAATCATCCAAAGGACTTAATTTTGAAAGTTTAACAAATTTTGTGTATTTTATGTATTATAGCAAACGAAAATATTCCAAAATACCAATGTATGCGAGTTTAAAGAACTTCGTGACTTTTATGCAGTATAGCACACAAAAATCTTTCAAAATACCAATGTATACAAGTTTAACGAACTTCGTGACTTTTATGTAGTGTAGCACACAAAAATCTTCCAAAATATTAAAATTTGCAAGTTCAACAAACTTCGTGAATTATATGTAGTATAGCACACGAAAATCTTCCAATATCCCAAATATTTTAAGTTTAACAAACGTCGTGACTTTTATGCCGTATAGCACATGAAAATCTTCAAAAATACCAATGTATGCAAGTTTAATAAACTTTGTGACTTTTATGTAGCATAGCACACGAAAATCATCCAAAACACTAAATTTTGCACTTTTTACAAACTTCGTGACTTTTATGTAGTATAGCACACGAAAATCGTCCAAAAGACCAAATTTTGCAACTTTAAAATTTTTTTGTGACTTTTATGTAGTATAGTACACGGAAATCTTCCAAAATACCAAATTTTGCAAGTTTAATAAAATTCGTGACTTTTATGTAGTATAGCACACGAAAATCTTTCAAAATACTAAATTTTGCAAGTTTAATAAATTTCGTGACTTTTGTGTAGTATAGCACACGAAAATCGTCCAAAAGACCAAAATTTGCAACTTTAACAAATTTCGTGACTTTTATGTAGTATAGTACACGAAAATCTTTCAAAATACCAAAGTATACAAGTTTAACGAACTTCGTGACTTTTATGACGTATAGCACACGAAAATCTTTCAAAATACTAATGTATGCAAGTTTAACAAACTTTGTGACTTTTATGTAGTATAGCACACGAAAATCTTCCAAAATAATAAAATTTGCAAGTTCAACGAACTTCGTGACTTTCATGTAGTATAGCACACGAAAATCTTCCAAAATACCCAAAATTTCAAGTTTCAACAAACTTCGTGACTTTTATGACTTATAGCACACGAAAATCTTCCAAAATACCAATGTATGCATGATTAACGAACTTCGTGACTTTTATGTAATATAGCACACGAAAATCTTCCAAACTAATAAAATTTGCAAGTTTAATGAATTTCTTCACTTTTATGTAGTATATCACCCGAAATCTTCCAAAAGAATGAATTTTGAAGGTTTAACAAACTTTGTGACTTCTATGTAGTATAACTAACGAAAATCTTACAAAATATCAATGTATCCAAGTTTAACGAACTTCGTGATTTGTATGTATTATAGCACACGAAAATCCTCCAAAATATTAAAATTCACAAGTTTAACGAACTTTGTGACTTTTATGTAGTATAGCACACGAAAATCTTCAAAAATACCAATGTATGCAAGTTTAACGAACTTCGTGACTTTGATGTAGTATAGCACACGAAAATCATCCAAAACACTAAATTTTGCAAGTTATACAAACTTCGTGAATTTTATGTATTATAGAAAACGAAAATCTTCCAAAATAACAATGTATGCAAGTTTAAAGAACTTCGTGACTTTTATGCAGTATATAGCACACAAAAATCTTTCAAAATACCAATGTAAACAAGTTTAACGAACTTCGTGACTTTTATGTAGTGTAGCACACAAAAATCTTCCAAAATATTAAAATTTGAAAGTTCAACAAACTTCGTGAATTATATGTAGTATAGCACACGAAAATCTTCCAATATCCCAAATATTTCAAGTTTAACAAACATCGTGACTTTTATGCCGTATAGCACACGGAAATCTCCCAAAATACCAATGTATGCAAGTTTAATAAACTTTGTGACTTTTATGTAGCATAGCACACGAAAATCATCCAAAACACTAAATTTTTCAATTTTTACAAACTTCGTGACTTTTATGTAATAGCACACGAAAATCTTCCAAAAGACCAAATTTTGCAACTTTAACAAATTTCGTGACTTTTATGTAGTATAGCACACGAAAATCTTTCAAAATACCAAATTTTGCAAGTATAATAAATTTCGTGACTTTTGTGTAGTATAGCACACGAAAATCGTCCAAAAGACCAAAATTTGCAACTTTAACAAATTTCGTGACTTTTTTGTAATATAGAACACGAAAATCTTCCAAAATATTAAAATTTGCAATTTTAACGAACTTCAGGACTTTCATGTAGTATAGCACACGTAAATCTTCCAAAATACCAGTGTATGCAAAGTTAACGAACTTCATGACTTTTATGTAGTATAGCACATGAAAATATTCCAAAATATTAAAATTTGCAAGTTTAACGAAGTTCATGACTTTTATGTAGTATGTATAGCACACGAAAATCTTCCAAAATACCAATGTATGCAAGTTTAACAAACTTCGTGACTTTTATGTAGAATAGCACACGAAAATCTTCCAAAATATTAAAATTTGTAAGTTCAACGAACTTCGTGACTTTCATGTAGTATAGCACACGAAAATCTTCATAAATACCCAAAATTTCAAGTTTCAACAAACTTCGTGACTTTTATGACGTATAGCACACGAAAATCTTCCAAAATACCAATGTATGCAAGATTAATGAACTTCATGAATTTTATGTAATATAGCACACGAAAATCTTCCAAACTAATAAAATTTGCAAGTTTAATGAATTTCTTGACTTTTATGTAGTATATCACACGAAAATCTTCCAAAAGACTGAAATTTGAAAGTTTAACAAATTTTGTGACTTTTATGTAGTATGACTAACGGAAATCTTCCAAAATACCAATGTATCCAAGTTTAACGAACTTCGTGATTTGTATGTATTATAACACACGAAAATCTTCCAAAATATTAAAATTCACAAGTTTAATGAACTTTGTGACTTTTATGTAGTATAGCACACGGAAATCTTCAAAAATACCAATGTATATAAGTTTAACGATCTTCGTGACTTTGATGTAGTATAGCACACGAAAATCATCCAAAACACTATATTTTGCAAGTTATACAAACTTCGTGACTTTTATGTAGTATAGCACACGAAAATCGTCCAAAAGACCAAATTTTGCAACTTTAACAAATTTCGTGACTTTTATGTAGTATAGTATACGAAAATCTTTCAAAATACCAAATTTTGCAAGTTTAATAAAGTTTGTGACTTTTATGTAGTATAGCACACGAAAATCTTCCAAAATACCAAATTTGGCAAGTTTAATAAATTTCATACCAAATTTTGCAAGTTTAATAAATTTTGTGACTTTTATGTAGTATAGCACACGAAAATCTTCCAAAATACCAATGTATGAAAGTTTGATGAACTTCAGAACTTTTATGTTGTATAGCACACAAAAATCTTCCAAAATATTAAAATTTGCAAGTTTAACGAACTTCGTGAGTTTTATGTAGTATAGCATACAAAAATCTTCCAAAAGAACAAATTTTCCAAGTTTAACAAACTTCATGACTTTTATGTATTATAGCACACGAAAATCTTCTAAAATACCAATGTATGCAAGCTTAACGAACTTCATGTAGTATAGCACACGCAAATCTACCAAAAATATTAAAAATTGAAAGTTTAATGAACTTCGTGACTTTTATGTAGTATATCACACAAAAATCTTCCAAAATATTAAAATTTGCAAGTTTAACGAACTTTGTGACTTTTATGTAGTATATAGCACACGAAAATCATCCAAAGGACTTAATTTTGAAAGTTTAACAAATTTTGTGTATTTTATGTATTATAGCAAACGAAAATATTCCAAAATACCAATGTATGCGAGTTTAAAGAACTTCGTGACTTTTATGCAGTATAGCACACAAAAATCTTTCAAAATACCAATGTATACAAGTTTAACGAACTTCGTGACTTTTATGTAGTGTAGCACACAAAAATCTTCCAAAATATTAAAATTTGCAAGTTCAACAAACTTCGTGAATTATATGTAGTATAGCACACGAAAATCTTCCAATATCCCAAATATTTTAAGTTTAACAAACGTCGTGACTTTTATGCCGTATAGCACATGAAAATCTTCAAAAATACCAATGTATGCAAGTTTAATAAACTTTGTGACTTTTATGTAGCATAGCACACGAAAATCATCCAAAACACTAAATTTTGCACTTTTTACAAACTTCGTGACTTTTATGTAGTATAGCACACGAAAATCGTCCAAAAGACCAAATTTTGCAACTTTAAAATTTTTTTGTGACTTTTATGTAGTATAGTACACGGAAATCTTCCAAAATACCAAATTTTGCAAGTTTAATAAAATTCGTGACTTTTATGTAGTATAGCACACGAAAATCTTTCAAAATACTAAATTTTGCAAGTTTAATAAATTTCGTGACTTTTGTGTAGTATAGCACACGAAAATCGTCCAAAAGACCAAAATTTGCAACTTTAACAAATTTCGTGACTTTTATGTAGTATAGTACACGAAAATCTTTCAAAATACCAAAGTATACAAGTTTAACGAACTTCGTGACTTTTATGACGTATAGCACACGAAAATCTTTCAAAATACTAATGTATGCAAGTTTAACAAACTTTGTGACTTTTATGTAGTATAGCACACGAAAATCTTCCAAAATAATAAAATTTGCAAGTTCAACGAACTTCGTGACTTTCATGTAGTATAGCACACGAAAATCTTCCAAAATACCCAAAATTTCAAGTTTCAACAAACTTCGTGACTTTTATGACTTATAGCACACGAAAATCTTCCAAAATACCAATGTATGCATGATTAACGAACTTCGTGACTTTTATGTAATATAGCACACGAAAATCTTCCAAACTAATAAAATTTGCAAGTTTAATGAATTTCTTCACTTTTATGTAGTATATCACCCGAAATCTTCCAAAAGAATGAATTTTGAAGGTTTAACAAACTTTGTGACTTCTATGTAGTATAACTAACGAAAATCTTACAAAATATCAATGTATCCAAGTTTAACGAACTTCGTGATTTGTATGTATTATAGCACACGAAAATCCTCCAAAATATTAAAAAAGTTTAACGAACTTTGTGACTTTTATGTAGTATAGCACACGAAAATCTTCAAAAATACCAATGTATGCAAGTTTAACGAACTTCGTGACTTTTGATGTAGTTATAGCACACGAATGTAGTATAGCACACGAAAATCATCCAAAACACTAAATTTTGCAAGTTATACAAACTTCGTGAATTTTATGTATTATAGAAAACGAAAATCTTCCAAAATAACAATGTATGCAAGTTTAAAGAACTTCGTGACTTTTATGCAGTATATAGCACACAAAAATCTTTCAAAATACCAATGTAAACAAGTTTAACGAACTTCGTGACTTTTATGTAGTGTAGCACACAAAAATCTTCCAAAATATTAAAATTTGAAAGTTCAACAAACTTCGTGAATTATATGTAGTATAGCACACGAAAATCTTCCAATATCCCAAATATTTCAAGTTTAACAAACATCGTGACTTTTATGCCGTATAGCACACGGAAATCTCCCAAAATACCAATGTATGCAAGTTTAATAAACTTTGTGACTTTTATGTAGCATAGCACACGAAAATCATCCAAAACACTAAATTTTTCAATTTTTACAAACTTCGTGACTTTTATGTAATAGCACACGAAAATCTTCCAAAAGACCAAATTTTGCAACTTTAACAAATTTCGTGACTTTTATGTAGTATAGCACACGAAAATCTTTCAAAATACCAAATTTTGCAAGTATAATAAATTTCGTGACTTTTGTGTAGTATAGCACACGAAAATCGTCCAAAAGACCAAAATTTGCAACTTTAACAAATTTCGTGACTTTTTTGTAATATAGAACACGAAAATCTTCCAAAATATTAAAATTTGCAATTTTAACGAACTTCAGGACTTTCATGTAGTATAGCACACGTAAATCTTCCAAAATACCAGTGTATGCAAAGTTAACGAACTTCATGACTTTTATGTAGTATAGCACATGAAAATATTCCAAAATATTAAAATTTGCAAGTTTAACGAAGTTCATGACTTTTATGTAGTATGTATAGCACACGAAAATCTTCCAAAATACCAATGTATGCAAGTTTAACAAACTTCGTGACTTTTATGTAGAATAGCACACGAAAATCTTCCAAAATATTAAAATTTGTAAGTTCAACGAACTTCGTGACTTTCATGTAGTATAGCACACGAAAATCTTCATAAATACCCAAAATTTCAAGTTTCAACAAACTTCGTGACTTTTATGACGTATAGCACACGAAAATCTTCCAAAATACCAATGTATGCAAGATTAATGAACTTCATGAATTTTATGTAATATAGCACACGAAAATCTTCCAAACTAATAAAATTTGCAAGTTTAATGAATTTCTTGACTTTTATGTAGTATATCACACGAAAATCTTCCAAAAGACTGAAATTTGAAAGTTTAACAAATTTTGTGACTTTTATGTAGTATGACTAACGGAAATCTTCCAAAATACCAATGTATCCAAGTTTAACGAACTTCGTGATTTGTATGTATTATAACACACGAAAATCTTCCAAAATATTAAAATTCACAAGTTTAATGAACTTTGTGACTTTTATGTAGTATAGCACACGGAAATCTTCAAAAATACCAATGTATATAAGTTTAACGATCTTCGTGACTTTGATGTAGTATAGCACACGAAAATCATCCAAAACACTATATTTTGCAAGTTATACAAACTTCGTGACTTTTATGTAGTATAGCACACGAAAATCGTCCAAAAGACCAAATTTTGCAACTTTAACAAATTTCGTGACTTTTATGTAGTATAGTATACGAAAATCTTTCAAAATACCAAATTTTGCAAGTTTAATAAAGTTTGTGACTTTTATGTAGTATAGCACACGAAAATCTTCCAAAATACCAAATTTGGCAAGTTTAATAAATTTCATACCAAATTTTGCAAGTTTAATAAATTTTGTGACTTTTATGTAGTATAGCACACGAAAATCTTCCAAAATACCAATGTATGAAAGTTTGATGAACTTCAGAACTTTTATGTTGTATAGCACACAAAAATCTTCCAAAATATTAAAATTTGCAAGTTTAACGAACTTCGTGAGTTTTATGTAGTATAGCATACAAAAATCTTCCAAAAGAACAAATTTTCCAAGTTTAACAAACTTCATGACTTTTATGTATTATAGCACACGAAAATCTTCTAAAATACCAATGTATGCAAGCTTAACGAACTTCATGTAGTATAGCACACGCAAATCTACCAAAAATATTAAAAATTGAAAGTTTAATGAACTTCGTGACTTTTATGTAGTATATCACACAAAAATCTTCCAAAATATTAAAATTTGCAAGTTTAACGAACTTTGTGACTTTTATGTAGTATATAGCACACGAAAATCATCCAAAGGACTTAATTTTGAAAGTTTAACAAATTTTGTGTATTTTATGTATTATAGCAAACGAAAATATTCCAAAATACCAATGTATGCGAGTTTAAAGAACTTCGTGACTTTTATGCAGTATAGCACACAAAAATCTTTCAAAATACCAATGTATACAAGTTTAACGAACTTCGTGACTTTTATGTAGTGTAGCACACAAAAATCTTCCAAAATATTAAAATTTGCAAGTTCAACAAACTTCGTGAATTATATGTAGTATAGCACACGAAAATCTTCCAATATCCCAAATATTTTAAGTTTAACAAACGTCGTGACTTTTATGCCGTATAGCACATGAAAATCTTCAAAAATACCAATGTATGCAAGTTTAATAAACTTTGTGACTTTTATGTAGCATAGCACACGAAAATCATCCAAAACACTAAATTTTGCACTTCTTACAAACTTCGTGACTTTTATGTAGTATAGCACACGAAAATCGTCCAAAAGACCAAATTTTGCAACTTTAAAAATTTTTGTGACTTTTATGTAGTATAGTACACGAAAATCTTCCAAAATACCAAATTTTGCAAGTTTAATAAAATTCGTGACTTTTATGTAGTATAGCACACGAAAATCTTTCAAAATACTAAATTTTGCAAGTTTAATAAATTTCGTGACTTTTGTGTTGTATAGCACACGAAAATCGTCCAAAAGACCAAAATTTGCAACTTTAACAAATTTCGTGACTTTTATGTAGTATAGTACACGAAAATCTTCCAAAATACCAAAGTATACAAGTTTAACGAACTTCGTGACTTTTATGACGTATAGCACACGAAAATCTTTCAAAATACTAATGTATGCAAGTTTAACAAACTTTGTGACTTTTATGTAGTATAGCACACGAAAATCTTCCAAAATAATAAAATTTGCAAGTTCAACGAACTTCGTGACTTTCATGTAGTATAGCACACGAAAATCTTCCAAAATACCCAAAATTTCAAGTTTCAACAAACTTCGTGACTTTTATGACTTATAGCACACGAAAATCTTCCAAAATACCAATGTATGCAAGATTAATGAACTTCATGAATTTTATGTAATATAGCACACGAAAATCTTCCAAACTAATAAAATTTGCAAGTTTAATGAATTTCTTGACTTTTATGTAGTATATCACACGAAAATCTTCCAAAAGACTGAAATTTGAAAGTTTAACAAATTTTGTGACTTTTATGTAGTATGACTAACGGAAATCTTCCAAAATACCAATGTATCCAAGTTTAACGAACTTCGTGATTTGTATGTATTATAACACACGAAAATCTTCCAAAATATTAAAATTCACAAGTTTAATGAACTTTGTGACTTTTATGTAGTATAGCACACGGAAATCTTCAAAAATACCAATGTATATAAGTTTAACGATCTTCGTGACTTTGATGTAGTATAGCACACGAAAATCATCCAAAACACTATATTTTGCAAGTTATACAAACTTCGTGACTTTTATGTAGTATAGCACACGAAAATCGTCCAAAAGACCAAATTTTGCAACTTTAACAAATTTCGTGACGTTTATGTAGTATAGTATACGAAAATCTTTCAAAATACCAAATTTTGCAAGTTTAATAAAGTTTGTGACTTTTATGTAGTATAGCACACGAAAATCTTCCAAAATACCAAATTTGGCAAGTTTAATAAATTTCATACCAAATTTTGCAAGTTTAATAAATTTTGTGACTTTTATGTAGTATAGCACACGAAAATCTTCCAAAATACCAATGTATGAAAGTTTGATGAACTTCAGAACTTTTATGTTGTATAGCACACAAAAATCTTCCAAAATATTAAAATTTGCAAGTTTAACGAACTTCGTGAGTTTTATGTAGTATAGCATACAAAAATCTTCCAAAAGAACAAATTTTCCAAGTTTAACAAACTTCATGACTTTTATGTATTATAGCACACGAAAATCTTCTAAAATACCAATGTATGCAAGCTTAACGAACTTCATGTAGTATAGCACACGCAAATCTACCAAAAATATTAAAAATTGAAAGTTTAATGAACTTCGTGACTTTTATGTAGTATATCACACAAAAATCTTCCAAAATATTAAAATTTGCAAGTTTAACGAACTTTGTGACTTTTATGTAGTATATAGCACACGAAAATCATCCAAAGGACTTAATTTTGAAAGTTTAACAAATTTTGTGTATTTTATGTATTATAGCAAACGAAAATATTCCAAAATACCAATGTATACGAGTTTAAAGAACTTCGTGACTTTTATGCAGTATAGCACACAAAAATCTTTCAAAATACCAATGTATACAAGTTTAACGAACTTCGTGACTTTTATGTAGTGTAGCACACAAAAATCTTCCAAAATATTAAAATTTGCAAGTTCAACAAACTTCGTGAATTATATGTAGTATAGCACACGAAAATCTTCCAATATCCCAAATATTTTAAGTTTAACAAACGTCGTGACTTTTATGCCGTATAGCACATGAAAATCTTCAAAAATACCAATGTATGCAAGTTTAATAAACTTTGTGACTTTTATGTAGCATAGCACACGAAAATCATCCAAAACACTAAATTTTGCACTTCTTACAAACTTCGTGACTTTTATGTAGTATAGCACACGAAAATCGTCCAAAAGACCAAATTTTGCAACTTTAAAAATTTTTGTGACTTTTATGTAGTATAGTACACGAAAATCTTCCAAAATACCAAATTTTGCAAGTTTAATAAAATTCGTGACTTTTATGTAGTATAGCACACGAAAATCTTTCAAAATACTAAATTTTGCAAGTTTAATAAATTTCGTGACTTTTGTGTTGTATAGCACACGAAAATCGTCCAAAAGACCAAAATTTGCAACTTTAACAAATTTCGTGACTTTTATGTAGTATAGTACACGAAAATCTTCCAAAATACCAAAGTATACAAGTTTAACGAACTTCGTGACTTTTATGACGTATAGCACACGAAAATCTTTCAAAATACTAATGTATGCAAGTTTAACAAACTTTGTGACTTTCATTTAGTATAGCACACGAAAATCTTCCAAAATAATAAAATTTGCAAGTCCAACGAACTTCGTGACTTTCATGTAGTATAGCACACGAAAATCTTCCAAAATACCCAAAATTTCAAGTTTCAACAAACTTCGTGACTTTTATGACTTATAGCACACGAAAATCTTCCAAAATACCAATGTATGCATGATTAACGAACTTCGTGACTTTTATGTAATATAGCACACGAAAATCTTCCAAACTAATAAAATTTGCAAGTTTAATGAATTTCTTGACTTTTATGTAGTATATCACCCGAAATCTTCCAAAAGACTGAATTTTGAAGGTTTAACAAACTTTGTGACTTTTATGTAGTATAACTAACGAAAATCTTACAAAATACCAATGTATCCAAGTTTAACGAACTTCGTGATTTGTATGTATTATAGCACACGAAAATCTTCCAAAATATTAAAATTCATAAGTTTAACGAACTTTGTGACTTTTATGTAGTATAGCACACGAAAATCTTCCAAAATACCAATGTATGCAAGTTTAACGAACTTCGTGACTTTGATGTAGTATAGCACACGAAAATCATCCAAAACACTAAATTTTGCAAGTTATACAAACTTCGTGACTTTTATGTAGTATAGCACACGAAAGTCGTCCAAAAGACCAAATTTTGCAACTTTAACAAATTTCATGACTTTTATGTAGTATAGTATACGAAAATCTTTCAAAATACCAAATTTTGCAAGTTTAATAAAGTCCGTGACTTTTATGTAGTATAGCACACGAAAATCTTCCAAAATACCAAATTTTGCAAGTTTAATAAATTCCGAGACTTTTATGTAGTATAGTACACGAAAATCGTCCAAAATACCAATGTATGAAAGTTTGATGAACTTCATGACTTTTATGTTGTATAGCACACAAAAATCTTCGAAAATATTAAAATTTGCAAGTTTAACGAACTTCATGAGTTTTATGTAGTATAGCATACAAAAATCTTCCAAAAGAACAAATTTTCCAAGTTTAACAAACTTCATGACTTTTATGTATTATAGCACACGAAAATCTTCTAAAATACCAATGTATGCAGGTTTAACGAACTTTTTGACTTTGATGTAGTATAGCACACACAAATCTACCAAAAATATTAAAAATTGTGTAGCACACGAAAATCTTCCAAAATATTAAAATTTGCAAGTTCAACAAACTTTGTAACACCCTTCTAAACCCCCGCGGAAATATAATATAATCAGAGTAATAACACATCAAGGATGCTACAATTATTAAAATAAATAAAAACATCAAGTCGATTGTCATGCTTTATTAGAAATTAACCAATATCAAACATGTGTTTAGCACAGCGGAACTTAATTCAACAGTATTAGGAAACATCTCCACACAAATACTCAATACATAAATCCATAGCCAAAATGGCAACAATGTATAACAAGTAACGCTAAGACTAATCGATCCCAGTGTTACAATCAGAGCATGACTCGACACGAACTACGGGCTAGCCTACAAGCTATCTTCACCCAATCAAGACGCCACTACATCCTTAATCTGAAATCATCAAAGTAAGGGTGAGTTTCATTTGAATTAATAACCATTATACAATCATAAGCAATAAAATCTCATAGCAATTATCATCCATCCAACATACATACAATCGGAAATTATTACAATAAGCAAGCATCAATTCAACAATATTTGGCCATCAGCCCACAACTCTTCATTCCATCAAATAATCAAGTTATATTAACAACAACTCCTTAATACATCAATCATGTAAACACACCAAGGCATAACACTGGATCTCATCCAATCATGTTATAACCAATGCATATGATTCAACTGACACTATGCATGTGGTACCAAAATTCGTGAATCACATTCACAGGACTTCTCTCTTTGATACTGCCCTCTAGTCGCTCACACCCCACATGGGCAGACGACTACTGCCTCATCGCTCACACACCACATGGGCACACGATGACCTTCCACTAATCTCCGCACAATGGGAATTAGTCTTCCAATGCAAATGATTTATGAATAATGCACACATGACACATACTTACATCATCATACATCATCATCATTCTGATGCTTAACATCGCTTATCACCTCGTACCAATAATGTCACAACAAGTATGTACATGTATAGGCATCATTCAATCATTCACATACGTTCACCATAACCAACATATTAATATTAACAACATATTAATATTCACAATCATCAATCATCACCATCATCATACATCGTTACATCTATCATCATTACACACCATGTAATAAATTGCTAAAACAACTCAACAGTAAAGTCACAAAGCATGTATCATTTACGACATGTGATATACCAACATCACTCATTGGATATCATAATCCCATCACCAACATAAATACATGCATCAATAGTCATATGAATAAGCACATATACATATACCATGTTTCAATTCATCAACAATTAATTCGAGTTTTTAAAGTAATGTCGGCTACTGCCCATTTTATCACTTTATCAAATAAAGCACCTAACTAGCTTCTCAACGCCCAAAACGGCACATAAATCGGATACTCGGATCAAAAGTTATGGGTTTTTAAAAATAAAACATTTTTAGAAAATATGCTGCAGAACCCGGTTCGTCCCACATGGGAACCGGTTCCTGGCTGCTTCCAAAATCACGCCTCTGATTTTTACTATGGGGAATTGGGTTGTCCCTATCTGGGAACCGGTTCCCAGCAACCCAGAATCCACACGTCTCTGTTTTTATAAGGGGGAACCGGTTCGTCCCACATGGGAACCGATTCCTACGTACCTGCACAGCCAAATTCACCATTTTGACAGCATTTACCCTATCCCGTTTCCCCAATTTCAGGTACATACGAACATAGCACCTAAATACCATCAATTTTCACATCATCACATATTTCAGACAAATTTTATACAGGTATTAACAGCATATAACATGAGTATTAACAGAATCATGTAATTCATACAAATTCATCAAAACCTAACAAATTCCCAAACCCGACACGTACGATTGAAATAGACAACAATCCTAATCAATCCTACTACCTACAATCCCATAAGGATTACTAACCCGAAGAATCCCCCTTACCTCAGAGTCGAATCTTCGAAGGTCTTCTTCCCCTTTGGCTCTTCTCTTTTTCACGTGTTCTTCCTTTCTCAGAGTCTATCTCCTTTTCTTCTCCTCCTCTTTTCCCAATTCCTTTTATTTTATGAAAAATAAAATAAAATATTATAATGGGCTTGCTTAGCTAACATCCCCTTACTGCTAACCACCACTCTAGGCCCAATGCCAATATTTCATCATTTTCCAAATAATTCCCAAAAATTATTAATTCTAATAATTTAATTAAAAATAATAATTAAATTAATAAACAAGAATTAACGGGGTGTTACAACTCTCCCCCACTAAAAGAGTTTTCGTCCTCGAAAACATCCTTCAAGTGAAAAGTCCCAGATAAGAGTCCTTCATTTGACCCCCCCCATTCTCCGTTAACACCTTCTTAGTCGAGTCTCAAAATTCATCTGACATAACGAACATAAGCATATCTCATGCATTCAATCTCAATTCTTACGTTGCATTTGACCAATCCCAGGTGTACCACTCGCTATAACTCCAACGTTTAAGAACAATGAACTTCGAGGTGCGATCCATACAATACACTCAATAACTGAATAATACAATTACACAATCCATGGTATGATCACAACTGATCAACACTGTAGTAATGGATTCCATTTACCCACGTACCAACCTTAGGCACACTCTTCCAATTAAGCGATAAAGTAATACTTACACTTACTCAAAGCAAATTCCCGAGTTACTTCATCTATTAAAAACATTCCCACTATCGGAACAAGCACACATCAGTAGTTATAATTACATAGCTCATCATCCTCAATATACCATTGCTTATAAGATAGCTCAACTGAGTTTCGCTCTCCACTAAGAATCAAATTAACTTCGTCCTTCGCAGAGTATAATCCCTCATTATATTTAGAAATTTACATAACACCTTACAACATCACAAGATTATTATATCATCGTGTAGTATCAACTCTTCGTCTTAACTTCTCCGAATACATACTCGTTAACTACGTACAACCATAACAACATATTCATCGTCTCGGCAATTATTCAAAAGGGTCCGAATCCTTTGGCACGACACCTTTACGTCCACGAGATTCTAAACCCAACATATAGATAAACACATATTCTCTATGTAGGATTCCGACATATTAATTCCTCACTGCTCACGAGTAGCACTCATAACACCACTCTACATCATACTTTCGTTGTACGACTACGACTACTCGTCTTAAGTCACCGTCCAATACTTTGCACTCCTTCATATTCACTTCCTCATAAGTTCCCACAATATGGTGAGTGGTTATTCTCACCTCTCAACCTTCATCACATCTTATACCATTAAGGTAACAAGCAATCTCATACCATCTATATGATTCCGCCTACTATCAACAAGAGATTAAGGGTGATCAAGTCCTCAATTTGTCAATAGATAGCCGACAATCATATTTAAGCATAAATCGTCGTTACTACATAATAGTGTCTTTTCCGAGTTTGCACCCAAACTCATTAACATTGTCATAGTCTAATAATTCTCTATGGTGTCCTTCTTCTAGAATATTCTTTCTCAACTCGGTAACATCTGGAACACAACCGCGACTTCTAGACCTCATTACACTATCCTCGTCAATTCTGAATTCACCGTCTTTACCTTGGTAATTCAAGGTCGACTTATCGATCAACTCAACATCAGCTTTCTGACTTTCTCTAATCTCGTCAAGAGCACCATTTCTCTGAATTGTTCAATTAAATCCAACTCTTTCACCATCAGCATCAACATTTTTAGAGGTTCCCTACTCAGTGCATTGGCACAACATTTTTCCTCACCAAGATGGTAATCCAAAAACTCTAACCATTTATATTGCTTCACATTAAGCCCTTGCTGATCAAAGGGGTACTCCAGACTCTTATTATCACTAAACACTTCGAATCTCAAACCATACAAATAATGTCGCCACAAACAAAACCACAGTCGTCAACTCTAAGTCATGGGTCGGATAATTCCCTTCATGCTCCTTGAGTTGTCTCGACGCATGAGCTACTACTTAGTGGTTTAACATCAATACACCACCCAAACCCATCAGTGACGCATCACAATATACTACAAACAGTTTCAAGTCTTTTTCACCTCCTCTACTACTTCACTCATCACTCAAATCCATCGGTACTTAAATCATCTTTATCAGCTTATTCATCCACGTCACATTCTATTCAACCTCATTTCAAACAATCGCGGTAGTAGGCATTCCTATTTCAACACTAGTTCATGCTTCTTTAACCGACATCATCATATCTCCTCATAGGACCAGTCTATGGTATTTATAACTCTTCCACAATGTAGAACATAATCTCTCCTCTTCGTGGGTTCAAACGGTACATTAATCCGACACTCAGAGCTCAAGACATGAATTTTCTAATTGTTATCCAAAAATGCAACACCGACGCCATGCTGCGACACTCTATACGATATCTCCAGAACTCCTCAATTGGAACACCTATTCCTAAAATTGCTCACAACAAGCCTTCTCATTATTCTTTCAATCCGTTCAACTCTGACGCAGAAGTCTCGTGCGGTACGAATGAACAAGTCTAGTTATAAGGACAAGTGTAACCGTAACTTCACCTCTTTCTAACATCATCCTGACACAATTAAATATGTTACAGCTTCTGCCGTTAGCTTTCCGACGCTTCAAACGGAACTCAAATCGGATGTCCAGAACTCCAGTTATGAATTTTCGAAATTTCATAACGATTCAGCAATCTTCCTGCGATTTGCTTACGGAAATTCTGCTCCAAAACTCATCCTTTTCAAATTAATCTCATTATTAACATCATCTTATCACATCTCTTCGCTTCCAAACTTCTTATAACTTAAACAACACATTTCATCGCTGAAGTTCGATTTCTGCAACATCCTGAAACCAAATTCGCCATCATCAACCTTCTTATCCTTGAGATCATACTCGTCTCTTTGCATTACTCGCACTTCGAAACTTTCTCAACAACATCGATAACCTCTACTATCATCTCAATTACTTACTAGTAATCCTACAACAAGGTCTACGACAATACTTCCTTTAATCACTGCTTCAACAGCGACCTTTCACATAGGGCTACTCACACAACAACATCACAGTCCGTCAGTAGCACTTGAAGCATCACAACTTCGAAATTCCATTTCTCAGAAATAACCATCATCTACTCCGAGACACTCCGACTGGACAACAACCACAGTCTTCAGCCCATGTCACCTTCACTTCAGAAAACAATAACTCCACACTCTTGTACTGCTGCCCTACGCATCACTCTAACATCTTGCATCTGAGACATATCCGAGAAGCATGACTTCTCCCCCACTAGTTTCAATCCCACTTCTGTAGGCAAACAGTTAGAACACACTGAGTACCGACAATGTTTCACACACATGTCGCATACCGAAAGGAAAAATTAACAACAAGACTCTGGTCACAACGAACGACTATGCTCTTATACCACTATTGTAACACCCTTCTAAACCCCCGCGGAAATATAATATAATCAGAGTAATAACACATCAAGGATGCTACAATTATTAAAATAAATAAAAACATCAAGTCGATTGTCATGCTTTATTAGAAATTAACCAATATCAAACATGTGTTTAGCACAACGGAACTTAATTCAACAGTATTAGGAAACATCTCCACACAAATACTCAATACATAAATCCATAGCCAAAATGGCAACAATGTATAACAAGTAACGCTAAGACTAATCGATCCCAGTGTTACAATCAGAGCATGACTCGACACGAACTACGGGCTAGCCTACAAGCTATCTTCACCCAATCAAGACGCCGCTACATCCTTAATCTGAAATCATCAAAGTAAGGGTGAGTTTCATTCGAATTAATAACCATTATACAATCATAAGCAATAAAATCTCATAGCAATTATCATCCATCCAACATACATATAGTCGGAAATTATTACAATAAGCAAGCATCAATTCAACAATATTTGGCCATCGGCCCACAACTCTTCATTCCATCAAATAATCAAGTTATATTAACAACAACTCCTTAATACATCAATCATGTAAACACACCAAGGCATACATTGGATCTCATCCAATCATATTATAACCAATGCATATGATTCAACTGACACTATGCATGTGGTACCAAAATTCGTGAATCACATTCACAGGACTTCTCTCTTTGATACTGCCCTCTAGTCGCTCACACCCCACATGGGCACACGACTACTGCCTCATCGCTCACACCCCACATGGGCACCCGATGACTTCCCGCTAATCTCCGCACAATGGGAATTAGCCTTCCAATGCAAATGATTTATGAATAATGCACACATGACACATACTTACATCATCATACATCATCATCATTCTGATGCTTAACATCGCTTATCACCTCGTACCAATAACGTCACAACAAGTATGTACATGTATAGGCATCATTCAATCATTCACATACGTTCACCATAACCAACATATTAATATTAACAACATATTAATATTCACAATCATCAATCATCACCATCATCATACATCGTTACATCTATCATCATTACACACCATGTAATAAATTGCTAAAACAACTCAACAGTAAAGTCACAAAGCATGTATCATTTACGACATGTGATATACCAACATCACTCATTGGATATCATAATCCCATCACCAACATAAATACATGCATCAATAGTCATATGAATAAGCACATATACATATACCATGTTTCAATTCATCAACAATTAATTCGAGTTTTTAAAGTAAAGTCGGCTACTGCCCATTTTATCACTTTATCAAATAAAGCACCTAATTAGCTTCTCAACGCCCAAAACGGCACATAAATCGGATACTCGGATCAAAAGTTATGGGTTTTTAAAAATAAAACATTTTTAGAAAATGTGCTGCAGAACCCGGTTCGTCCCACATGGGAACCGGTTCCTGGCTGCTTCCAAAATCACGCCTCTGATTTTTACTATGGGGAACCGGGTTGTCCCTATCTGGGAACCGGTTCCCAGCAACCCAGAATCCACACGTCTCTGTTTTTATAAGGGGGAACCGGTTCGTCCCACATGGGAACCGGTTCCTACGTACCTGCACAGCCAAATTCACCATTTTGACAGCATTTACCCTATCCCATTTCCCCAATTTCAGGTACATACGAACATAGCACCCAAATACCATCAATTTTCACATCATCACATATTTCACACAACTTTTATACAAGTATTAACAGCATATAACATGAGTATTAACAGAATCATGTAATTCATACAAATTCATCAAAACCTAACAAATTCCCAAACCCGACACGTACGATTGAAATAGACAACAATCCTAATCAATCCTACTACCTACAATCGCATAAGGATTACTAACCCGAAGAATCCCCCTTACCTCAGAGTCGAATCTTCGAAGGTCTTCTTCCCCTTTGGCTCTTCTCTTTTTCACGTGTTCTTCCTTTCTCAGAGTCTGACTCCTTTTCTTCTCCTCCTCTTTTCCCAATTCCTTTTATTTTATGAAAAATAAAATAAAATATTATAATGGGCTTGCTTAGCTAACACCCCCTTACTGCTAACCACCACTCTAGGCCCAATGCCAATATTTCATCATTTTCCAAATAATTCCCAAAAATTATTAATTCTAATAATTTAATTAAAAATAATAATTAAATTAATAAACAAGAATTAACGGGGTGTTACAAACTTCGTGAATTATATGTAGTATAATACACAAAAATCTTCCAATATACCAAATTTTTCAAGTTTAACAAACGTCGTGACTTTTATGCGTATAGCACACGAAAATCTTCCAAAATACCAATGTATGCAAGTTTAATAAACTTTGTGACTTTTATGTATCATAGCACACGAAAATCATCCAAAACACTAAATTTTGCACTTTTTACTAACTTCGTGACTTTTATGTAGTATAGCACACGAAAATCGTCCAAAAGACCAAATTTTGCAACTTTAACAAATTTCGTGACTTTTATGTAGTATAGTACACGAAAATCTTCCAAAATACCAAATTTTGCAAGTTTAATAAAATTCGCGACTTTTATGTAGTATTTCACACGAAAATCTTTCAAAATACCAAATTTTGCAAGTTTAATAAATTTCGTGACTTTTATGTAGTATAGCACACGAAAATCGTCCAAAAAACAAAATTTGCAACTTTAACAAATTTCGTGACTTTTATGTAGTATAGTACACGAAAATCTTCCAAAATACCAAAGTATAAAAGTTTAACGAACTTTGTGACTTTTATGTAGTATAGCACACGAAAATCTTTCAAAATACCAAAATACGAAAATCTTCTGTGATTTATTTCTTTTACTCTTTTGTATGTAGTTTTATTTTAATTTGTTTCATATTTGTATTCTAATGTGTTGTTTGGTGTGTTTGAACAGGTAGTGCCCTTAGCTCTTCAAAAGTTGTTTCTCATGAACAATTTAACTCTTCTAAAATGACACTCAGTAGTACTAATTCATGATCATACTATTTTTTTAATGCTATGTTTTATTTGCTATAGCATTGTCTTACATTTCTTGATTGCAACAGTTTTATTGTTCTAGAAATTAAAATGTAAAATGTATATTGTATTTAGCAAACCTCAAATAAAGCTATTACCTCATTTGTCATTGTACTTCAAAGAAATTTTCAAATTACCATTATAGCCAATATATTAAGAAAATTATTGTTTTATATAACATTGTACATTATTTGGATACATATTTTTTTTTAATTTTTATATTAAGTTGATATGCCTTAATTTTTAATCTAATGATTTGTAAAATGTTTTTGCTATTTTTTACACTCTTTGTAAATTATATTAATTTTTATTCTTTTACTTTTTGCTCATTTTTTTTAATTAAAATAAAATTATACATAGTTGTTTTATTAAAATTTAAGGTATGAAGTTGTTACTAACTTTTTATTATCAAAATTATTAAATATAGAAAATTATATAATTTAAATATTTTAATACCTAATTTAAATTATAATATTTATACATAATAAATCAATAAAATTTAAGTCAATTTTAGAATATTCAGAAAAATATCAAGGTATTTATTCCTCTTTCTTTATTGCTTGATATTAAATTTATATTTAGCTATTAATTTAAATTATATAATTTAAATAATTTATTATATTACGATAGATATGATTCAAATTTAAAACCATAAAAAAACCTATTATTTAGGATTAAGTTATGACACAGTCATGGGTTGTTTTTCAATATCCAATTTGAAATCTTAAAAAAATCCTATTATTAAGGATTCAGTTACTCATAGGTTGTATAGAAACATACAGAAGCATGATGCAGCATAACTCCTCAATATCTTATCAATCTGAACCCAAAACCTTAATAACTCCGCAATGTCGCAGAAACCTCCACCTACCAAGTTATCACAAATCCAATTAGACGAGGACCGCAAGGACTGTTTGTGGGGCTCTTTTTGTGTAACTATCTTGTTACTTTTCGGTATTTGGCTATATTTTTCGCTTTTCTCGGAAAACTCGCAGCCCTATAAACCAGTGGAGTTCAGTATAGCAGATGCCTCAATCACGCAGTTTAATCTCACGAGCGACAACACCTTATACTATAATTTTAAGTTCAATATATCTGTGAGAAACTCAAACTACGACCGTTACGGGTTCGAAATCACTGCGATTTCTTCCTATAAAGGTAACAAATTTGCTACGGTGGATATGGATTATTTTGTCTTAGATTCTAAGAAGACTATTTTGCTTAAGCCTGTGGTGTTTTACGGGAACAATTTGATCAACCTCAATACTCAACAACATATGGAGTATGATAATGAGACACTATTGAAAAAATTTAATTTAGATTTGAAATTAAATTTGAAACACAACGAATATGTTTATTGTATAGGTTTGAGAGTTCCTTTGATTTCTAATAAAAAATTAAAATCTAGTTTCAATGTTACCGAATGCTCTCGCGAATACCAGGGATGGGGTTAGGATTTGGGTTAGTTTATCTGGCTCTAAATTTTTGCTTTTAGGTGGTTTAGTTAACAATTAGTATTTAGGTTATTTTGATATAAGTTTTGTTTTTTGGTTTTTTTAACATGTATTTTGTTTTTGCTTATTAATCTAATTTATGTTATTATCTTTAAATGTATTGAAAATCATCTTAGGCCCATATTATTATCGGTTAATCATATAGATGGAACGTTTAATATAATATTCTGGTTTCTAAAATTTGGATACTTTTTTGAATTCTATAAATATTTGGCATCAAGAGATTCAAAAATCGTAAAATATTTTAAATGATGCATTATTATTATTTGAACCTAAAATATTTATAGTAAAACGAAATTTTATTAAGTATGCGTTAAGGGAAAAATATAATGAGATACGTTGATAGTACAATTAAAAAAAACTCACAAATCAAGAGGTTGGATCCCATAAATTAGGTTTGTAAGGGGGCTTAGAAGAATGACAGAAATCATGAGATAAGTTGTTAACGAGAGGGATTCGACATAACTTGGACAGAGCGTCGACTCGTGTTTTGATTTCTAAAAATCAAAGTATTCACCATAAAACAATGGAGGCTTGTTATTGCTACCACCGTCTCTAAAAATCAGGTTTTGATTTGCGAAAGCCATCTGGATTTCTTAGGAACAAGTTACATATAACCTGCTTTGATGTCAATTGTAAGTTCAAAAGTGTGGCTAATAGGGTGTGAATTAAGCCTTTGAAAATTCATGTATTTATATGAGCATAGCACCTTTATGAATCATGGTAAAGTTATGGAAAAATATCATGAAAAAATGTCAAGTTAAAATGAGAAGGTTTCATGAAGAGGTGCATGAAAATGTGTTAAAAAAATGATGTTTTTTCAGATTCGTACACGACTTGTTAAGTCGTTTTTAACAGATACCTGACTTAACAATCACAGAACATTTTTGTGAATTTCAAATAATTATTCAAATTTCAAACAACATCAGTAGAGTTGTCAAATGGGTTGACTCGACCCAGCCTGCTTCGGTCCGGGGGGCCAAAACATATAAATGGGATTAAGTGGGTCGGCCTGATTACTTCATGGGCTGTCAAAAATGAGTTCGGCCTAGTAATTGATTGGCCATGTGGCTCGATGAGCCAATCAATCCTTCATTTCAATATTATAGTTTTCAATTTATAAAAAGGATGTAATAATAAAAGCTACGTAACATAAGTAGAGAGTAATGATAAACTTAGTTCGGTGATATTTAAATTATTCATCAAATCAACATCTATATATATATATGAATCCCACGAAGATATCTATGTAAAATTAGAGAGAAACTGAATATTATCTCTAATACTTATTAAAAAAATTCTTTATCTCAGAACTATTTCTTTAACCATATCATCTTGAAATATATCTTCATCATTTTTAATTCTTTTTCAATTGAAATACACTTATGAAATTACATTAGCTCAATATTTTTTCTCCAAAATTAATAAAAATTAATTTAAAATTTTATTTTAATGGGCCAACTCGAAGCCCGGTTGGCCGGCCCAGCCCAACCCGTGAAAAACATAGGCCCCGTGGGCTGACCCAAAAATATATGGTTATATTTTTTAAAGGCTTTTTTTTCCTTTGTTGAATTTAATTCTGCAAGATTTTCCAAGTACACATGGTTCACAAAACTTCTACTTTGTCTCCACCAAGCAGACTATGTTTTTCCAATTCGACCAGACCCCTTTCACTGACATGGCCCAATCTTATGTGCCAAATTTATGTCTTGGATAAAGGTTTCGTGGATGCTACATTTGTCGAACCACTTACAACTTCAACCTCAAGGGTATACAAGTCTTGTTTCTCCACGCCTCTCGAGACTTCCTTCGACCCTTTCATGAATCTTAGGATGCTTTTCTCTCCTTTGAAAACATATACTTTCTTGTCGAATTCACCATCTCTTCAAATCAGGAACATACCAAACTTCAGTCAACAACCTTATTGACTCACCATGAAGCTTGAATCTCACAAATCCAACACCTGCAATCTTGCAAGCTTTTTTTTCCAGCAATACAGATCCACCATCTTGATCACATAATCCCTCGAACAAGTCATTTTTTGGAGTTATATGCCAAGTGCAACCTGAATCCATAATCCACTCCTTACTCGAGTCACTGCTTGAAATCACAAGAACATCAGATGATTCAAAATCATCTTGAATAATGGTTGTGTTGCCATTATTCTTACCTCCATGATCTTTCATACATTCAGGGCACACCTTTCTTGTGTGACCCTTCTTTTTGCAATGATAGTGTTCTCCATGGGTAGAACAAGTAGCCAGCAACAATAGACTTGATCTTTGGTGACGGTTGAGAAAAAAGGGGGTTGTACCTGCAAGGTAGTCAGATGTCAAAGTAAGTAAGAGAACAACAAGGTACAACAGAAAGTATGAGATTTTGGGCCAAGTTTGGATTACCTTGCACTCTCGTTACACTATAGTGGATATGATTTCCGACCCAGAATGTAAGGAACTGTTGACTAGGTCTTGACTAGTTGTGCCCGGGACACTAGTCGTTGCCAGGGACGATATCCTAGCGCGCTCGACTAATCTCCAGTTATGCTCGGAATGAGGGGGAAGTCCATCTTATTGGCTTTCATGGGTTGGACCAATGCTTATTGAGCCGGTTTACACCAAAGAGTGGGTTGGGCCATTTGGAATATTTGGGCTAGTCCAGAACAGATATCATCGAATACTAGATGCTTTGCCACTATAAGACTTCAACTTACTTTTTCCACTATTCTTGTCGAACTTAACATCCTTTCGCACGAATTTTCCCTTAACCGTAAAACTTTCACCAATTGTCGAAGGTTTATGCTCCTTACGTTTGTTTAAGTCCTTAGAATACAGGGCTGGTTGAACTTCTTTAAAAGTCAGAGACTCCCTTTCAAGAATCAGCTTGTTGACCATATCCAACTGCTCAGCCACACTTTATCTTCAATCATCTCGAATAAATACAAAGCTTGCTTTAGGTAGAGTAGATTTACCAGCGATTTGGTCATGTACAAACTTTCAAGTGTTACCCATAACCATAATGTCGTCGTTTCCTTTGATACATGTTGAAAAACCTTATCACCAAGGCTCAACAAAATTGCGTTGTTGGCTTTTTCTATCATGACCGCTTTTCTTTTTTTGTTAACGCAACGTCCATAGCCGCCGCTCCCTTCAATGCTTCCCAACAACCTTGTTAAACCAATAGGGCTTTCATCTTCAAGCATCATAGACCGAAATCGTTCATTCTAGTGAACTTTTCAACCTCATACTTTATTGAAGGCATCTTCTCCACACTCACTGCACCAATTTGTTGTGAAAACGATTCCAAGAACAAAGTATAATAGGGAACACAATAGGAAAGCAAGAAGAACAACTAGGATTGGTTATAGCTTCTATTCTTTACTTTCTTTTAAATCAAGATTACAAATGTTACAAGAATAAAAAATAACCTTATCACCCTAAATTAGGATTTGTCGTATGCACTAATGATATACTAGTATGCTATTTATAATAAAAGTTACATACTAAACTAATGGGCTTTTTCACAAATACTCATTACAAGCCAATTAAGGGTACAAACTAACTGGAACAATTGGGCATAACAAACATGCCCAATTCGAAATACTAATAGCCCTAGCATTTTGACACCTACATACTAGAACACACTTCGAATACAATATGTAGGCCTTCGACACATTCTCTACCGAAAAACAAGATTCTCTTTGACCCACAAGAGTTCGATCCAATTCTCACAATAGAGAGATGATAGCGATGGGTCGAGATATTTTGATTGATCAAAATTCTTCCTGGGATTGGAATTATGGTGATGCAATTAATAAGCCTTTGATGAGTTATGATGTCGACGAAGAAATTTCAATCGATGACACTCTTGTCGAAGTGGAAGTCGAAGCAGTTGCTAACAATTCAGACACAATAGAAGTCGAAGAGGGAATGACTAATCAAGCCAAAAATCTCAAAGAAGTAAAGTTCTTCTAGCAATACTTCAATACTATGAAGAGGTTGGTGTCGACACATAATACTGAGGTTTCAGTATGTGTCGACTTGAAGGACCTAATGTGCCGACCTGACTGTGACTGTGACTGCGGTTATCATTTTGAAAGATAAATTTTCTTGATATTCTGAATTTTGATTGGATATTGATAAATTATTATCAATAAACTTTAAAATTTTAACTTATTTTAAAATATAATATAATATTGAATATTATTATTTTATTAGATAAATATATTAGTAATCAAATAAATTTTAAAATAAGCGAGTATTTATCTTTCTAAATTCTATAATGTATATGATAAAATTAAAAATAATTAATGTTATAGATTTTAAATTAAGTCACAAATAAAAACTAATTGATGCTATAGATTTTAAATAAAGTCACAATTAAAAACTAATTAATGGTATAATTAATGTTTTTCAATATTCAATCAATGTGAATCTGAAACCCTATATTTAAATTTGATTTGATTAGAATTTAAAATCATAAAAAATCCTATTATTTAGGATTCAGTTACTCATAGGTTGTTTTTCCTATATTATATATAGAAATATACAGGAGCATGTTGCAGCATAACTCCTCAATATTTTATCAATCTAAATCCCAAACCTTAATATCTCCACAATGTGGCCTACCAAGTTTTCACGAATTCCAGTCAACGAGGACCTCACAGTCGGCGAAGACTGCGAACCTTAATATCATATTTTAACTTCCAAATTTTGTATAAAACATATGATAACTATATTTAAACTAACATTATCCAAGACAACTGTGTATTCAAGTTTATTCATACCCTGTAAACTAATCAATCTTGAACCTCAAATTCAAATGTTCAAGGAACATAAAACCACAGCTTGATACACAGACATTAATGCAAATATTACACCTCACTTAAAACAACAAAACAAGGATTAGCACAATCTGCAAATCTTGCAAATCAACTTACTAATTTAGAGAATATTGAATACTAATTTGTGAGGGGTATGGTGGAACTTGCACTTCAACAGTACCTTCAAGCATGTGTATCACATTTCTCATGCTTGGTCTAAGACCTGGATCCTCTTGAACACACCATAGAGCAATTATTACCAATTTCTTCAACATTTCCTTGTCATCCATGTGAATAGGAATTAGTTTAAATGTAATTATTTAGTGTAATTACCGATATAGCCCTGAAACCTTTATATATACGAGAAATAATAATGAGAAAAGTATGAAGCCAAGAATTATTGACATGGTATCAGAGGTTTTCAATCAAACCTGTGAGTTTTAGGTTAATCTTGGCTTTATTCAGCGACACCCCACTGGGTCGCTCTTGAAATCGTCTCGGTAGATCTCGTTTCTCGGTAATTAAAATCATCTCGGTTCTCGGTAATCTCTTCCAAGATTGCGATTCTAATCTCGGGTGCTTACAAATCGTGTTTGCTTTGATCGTGTTATCGTATCGGTGTCGGCAAGTATTCTAAATTAGGGTTTTGATTCGGTGTCGGCAAGTATTCTGAATTAGGGTTTTGACTCGGTGTCGGCAAGTATTCTGAATTAGGGTTTTGACTTGGTGTCGGCGAGTATCCTCAATTGGGGTGTTGATTTGGTGTTGGCAAGTATTTTCTTCTGTGTTCCGTTGGTGTTTCTTGTTTCACGTTAACAAAATTGTTCTTAAGTCATCTCTGATATTATGGCTTCCGAAGAAGAGATAGATCATATTTGTGTTCGTTTTACCGGAAAGAATTATCTTGTTTGGGAATTTCAGTTTCGGATGTATGTCAAAGGGAAAGGATTATGGAGTCACTTGGACGATGTCTCTTTGGCACCGTTGGAGACAACTGACTTAGATGCATGGGAAATAGAAGATGCTCAGATTATCACTTGGATTCTCGGTACTATTGATCCTCACATGATTAATAGTTTGCGATCTTTTTCCATTGCCCAAGAAATGTGGAACTACTTGAAGCGTATCTATAACCTAGACAACGCGGCCAAACGTTTTCAGTTGGAGCTAGACATTGCCAATTACAAACAAGGCAATCTGTCTGTTCAAGAATATTATTCTGGTTTTTTGAATTTGTGGACAGAACACTCTGCGATTATACATGTTGATGTTCCCAAGAGTTCTCTCGCGGATGTCCAAGAGGTCTACAATACTAGTAGGCGAGATCAATTTCTCATGAAGCTTCGTGCAGAATTTGAGGTTGTTAGAGGTGCTCTGCTGAATAGGAATCATGTTCCTTCTTTAGATACATGTGTTGGTGAACTTCTCAGAGAGGAACAACGTCTTGCTACTCAAGGATCCATGTCTCGCGATGTTGTCATTTCTGAGTCTGCTATGTTTGCATATGCTCCTCAGAGTAGAGGTAAAGGTCGTGATATTCGACATGTCCAATGTTTCTCTTGCAAACAATTTGGACATTTTGCTCAGAGTTGCAGTAAGAAGTTTTGTAATTATTGCAAGCAGCGGGGCCATATTATCTCTGATTGTCCCACCCGTCCTCCACGATCAGCACAACGTTCGGTGCAAGCATTTCCTGCGAGTACAAGCTCTGCAGTTGGTCCTTCCATCACCAATCCATCTAATGGTGATGCTCTCCAACCTCAAATAATCTAACAGATGGTACTTTCCGCTCTTTCAACCTTGGGAATTCAGGGTAAGTCTTCGAATGTTTCCTGCCCGTGGTTTCTTGATTCTGGTGCATCCAATCACATGACAGCCTCTTCTGAATACTTGCACAATTTACATTCTTACCATGGTAATCAGAAAATTCAAATTGCGGATGGTAATGCTCTCTCTATCACGAATGTTGGTGACCTCAACTCTGATTTTCGGGATGTGTTTGTAGCACCTGGACTTGCTTCCAATTTATTATCTGTTGGTCAATTGGTTGATAATAATTGTAATGTAAATTTTTCTCGTGATGGTTGCCTTGTGCAGGAACAGGTGTCGGGGAAGGTGGTTGCGAAGGGGCCTAAAGTGGGAAGATTGTTTCCACTTCAGTTTATTTCTAGTCATTTATCTCTTGTTTGTAATAATGTCTTGAATTCTTACGAGGATTGGCATAGAAAATTGGGTCATCCTAACTCTGCTGTTTTATCTCATTTATTTAAAAATGGTTTATTGGGCAATAAAAATGTTGTTTCTAATGCCTCTCTTTCATGTTCTGTTTGCAAATTAGCTAAAAGTAAAACACTTCCTTTTCCGTCTGGTGCTTATCGGGCTTCCTCTTATTTTGAAATGATTCATAGTGATGTATGGGGTATGTCTCCTGTAGTTTCTCATGCTTGCTATAAATATTTTGTCACATTTATTGATGATTATAGTCGTTTTACTTGGATATATTTTCTTCGGTCTAAATCTGAAGTGTTTTCTATGTTTAAGAAATTTCTGACATATGTTGAAACTCAATTTCATGAAAATGTTAAAAATTTTCGCTCTGATTCTGGTGGTGAGTACATGTCTCGTGAGTTTCAAGAATTTCTTCAACAAAAAGGCATTTTGTCTCAACGATCTTGTCCCAATACCCCCCAACAAAATGGGATGGCAAAACGCAAGAATCGTCATTTGCTTGATGTGACCCGCACTTTACTTCTTCAAGCGTCTGTACCACCCCGATTTTGGGTGGAGGCTCTTTCCACAACTGTCTTCTTGATCAATCGTCTTCCTTCTACGGTTATTGATCTCGATTCTCCTTTTTTTCGTCTTTTTAAAATTCAGCCTAACTATAATGATTTACATACTTTTGGATGTGTTTGTTTTGTTTACTTACCTCCATTTGAAAGGCATAAGCTTGGAGCGCAGTCTGTTCAATGTGCGTTTATGGGGTATAGTCACTCTCATAAGGGATTTGTGTGTTATGATGTCACTAACCATCGTTTTCGCATTTCTAGGAATGTGACATTTTTTGATAATCAGTTTATGTTTCCATGTGTTTCTCCTGTCATGAATGATATTATTACTCTTCCTAAGTTTTCTATTATGCCTATCTCTATAGAACGCTATAAACCAGGTCATGTATATGTCAGAAAACACAAACAGCAGGTTCCCACACCCCTTCCCGACGCTGAACCGCCACCTGATCCTGTAACGGTTGAACCACGACGTTCTGGTCGAATATCTCGAGCACCAGATAGATATTCACCAGACAGGTATGATTCCTCACATACTTCTCTGACTGCCACACTCTCTAGCATATCTATTCCTACTTGCTATTCACAGGCTGTTAAAGATGTACGTTGGATAAAAGCAATGAATGAGGAACTTCAAGCTCTTCAAGAGAATTTCACATGGGATATTGTCTCTTGTCCTCTTGATGTTAAACCCATTGGCTGCAAATGGGTGTATTCTGTGAAATTGAATTCTGATGGGTCCCTCAACCGTTTCAAGGCTCGCTTGGTTGCCTTAGGAAACAAGCAGGAATATGGAATTGATTATGATGAGACATTTGCACCGGTTGCCAAAATGACATCTGTTCGTACGGTACTCTCTATAGCTGCTTCTAACGGGTGGGCTCTTCATCAATTAGATGTGAAAAATGCTTTTCTTCATGGTGACCTGGCGAAAGATATTTATATGACTCCTCCTCAAGGTTTATTTCCGTCATCTAAGGGTGTGTGCAAGCTCAAACGCTCCTTATATGGTTTGAAACAAGCGCCTAGAGCATGGTATGAAAAATTTTGCTCCACTCTACTTGGGTTTTCCTTTACTCAGAGTCAGTACGATTCTTCTCTATTTATTCATAGAACATCTACTGGAATTGTCCTACTTCTTCTGTATGTTGATGATATGATTATTACTGGTTCTGATCATGCTTTCATTCAAAGCCTTAAACAGCAGTTACAAGCAGCGTTTCATATGAAAGATCTTGGTAATTTGCATTATTTTCTTGGTCTTGAGGTTCATTCTACATCCAAGGGCATATTCCTCCATCAACACAAGTATGCCACAAATTTAATTTCTATGGCTGGTCTGCAATCGGCTAATCCAGTGGATACTCCTCTTGAGGTTAATGTTAAATATCATCGTGATGATGGTGATCTGTTGCATGATCCCTTATTGTATCGTCAACTCGTGGGTAGTCTTAATTACTTGACTATTACTCGTCCTGACATATCATTTGCTGTTCAACAAGTAAGTCAATTCATGCACTCTCCTCGCCACCTTCACTTGGCAGCAGTTCGTCGTATAATTCGTTACTTGAAGGGAAGTTCTCATCGTGGTTTATTCTTTCCTACTGGAGTTCCTCCTAAATTGAGTGCTTATAGTGATGCCGATTGGGCAGGGTGCCCTGATACTCGACGATCTGTCACTGGTTGGTGCATGTTTCTTGGCTCTTCATTGATCTCATGGAAAAGTAAGAAACAAGCGAGAGTCTCTAAATCTTCTACTGAATCTGAGTATCGTGCCATGTCTGCTGCTTGTTCTGAAATAATTTGGCTTCATCAGTTTCTTGTTAGCAAATTGATGCTCATTGACAAGCATCATCAATTTGAGGGGGGATGTGAATAGGAATTAGTTTAAATGTAATTATTTAGTGTAATTACCGATATAGCCCTGTAACCTTTATATATACGAGAAATAATAATGAGAAAAGTATGAAGCCAAGAATTATTGACAATCCAATGCCTCATTGTCACCCTCAACTAACGCGTCTAAATCACTTTCTTCGTAGCAATCAAAAGCCCAATCAGTTCGGATTGCTTTTTCTGCATCTCCTTGATCCATTTCTTGAACACATTTTCTACATGAAATTATCTCAAGTAGCACTACTTCATAACTATACACATCCACCTTAGCTGTGATAGGCATGTTTTTAAACCATTCTACCGCAACATACCATTTTGTCCCTCTTATGCCAGTATTGGTTTTGCTCTCATTCATGTTCAACAGCTTGGCCAATCCAAAGTCAGAAATTCTTGCATTAAAATTATCATCAAGGAGTATGTTTTGAGGCTTTATGTCACAATGGATGATCCTAGTGATGCACTCTTCATGTAAATACACTAGTCCTTTAGCTACCCCTATTGCAATTTCAAGTCTTAGTTTCCAACTTGGTTTTTGTTTCTCATCATCACCATTGAAAAGAAAATTTGCCAAAGTGCCGTTGCTCATGTACTCATAAACCAACAATCTTTCCGATCCACCCTCACAAAATCCTAGTAAACGAACCAAATTCTTGTGATGAGTGAGACTGATGCTATTCACTTCATTTCTAAATTCCTTATGAGCCTGATCCAACAAAAAGTTGTTCAACTTTTTCACTGCCACGCGAGTTTCAGAACTTGTGCTGTTGTTGATGACTCCTTCATAAACAATACCAAAAGCTCCCCTTCCTAGCTCTTTGTCAAATCCATTGGCAGCTTTTTCAAGCTCTTCGTAAGTGAAGCAACGCAAATTGGTTTCAACACTAGTGTCACTTCTGCTAACTCTTCTAAGCTTCTTCTTGTACTGAACAATCATCGAGCATATTGCTACAACGAATACAGCATTGAGAATAGCAGAGCTACCAAAAAGCACAGACACAACCAAAACCAAAGTTTCCTTATTATTCTTGTTCGCAATGATTTGAATTTGGGGAGAAGCTAGGGAGGTATTATCTTTTCTCACTTTCAAGAAGGCCTTAGCATTAGTAAGTGTTGGATCATATTGCCCATTTGAGAGGGGTAACTTCTTCTTCCAACAACTAGCATCTTTCCTGAAAAGAGCCACGGAACACAAACAATCTTCCAGACAAGATTTCCTACACTGTTCTTCAGTAAAAGGCTTTTGAAACACATAATCCGATAGAGGCCAATCAGTCTCAGTCAAAATCTCAAAGTCATAGAGATCACTTGTTTTTTCACTTAGTTCATTTTCTTCACATCCGTGTATGAAATCTGGCTTGCAGCTACCATTTGGATCATCAGGATCGACAAGTGAGTAACTTTTTGGACATTGACATGTCGGTCTCTTACCATCTCCCAATGTGCAGACGCTATTGTATCCACAAGCACCACTGCCAAAAGTGACAATATAACTACATATATTTTCAGGATGAGACCATACTATAGTCCAACCTCTACTATCCGTTGAACTCTTCGGATGTTTGAAAAGTGAAAACACTCCATCGAAATTAAGAGTTGCTCTAAGATAAAAATCAAAGCTCGAGACTTCATTAAAGCCATTTTCTTCTCCATTTTCTCCTGACATGTTGAATTTCTCATTATTCTCTCTCAAGACATACAACTTCCCTGAACTGTCAAACACCAATTGAGTTCCAGCACTTGATGTATTGGTTTTAACATTTTGACTTTCATAGTAATTTTCATTAGTATAACCAGATGGTAAATTAATAGAATACATAACAAGATCACCGTCGTTTTGTAAATGGAGCTCAAACCTTCCGTTACTGAAATCTGTCTCCGTATGCTTTGAACGAAGCTTTCCGCCTTTTTCAAGAACCTGAGATGGCAACAAGGTGTCTGTTGGAAAGTTGAAAGTCTCCCAGAGATTGTTGAATTCACCATCTTGAAGCACAAAGTTGCCAGTGTCATTGAACACACCGCGAGAAACTCTACCACTGAGTACCTGAGTAGTATTCCATAACCTGTCACCATTTGGAGAAGTTAGCACCAACCCATCATTGGCATTGACTTCCACTTTTGACCCTTTTGGAGCAGGACTGTCTCCATTAGCATACCACACAATAGTTTTATTAGAAATTTTGGCATACCAAATAGAAAGCAATAACATATCAGTGTTATTAAGTGGAAGAAAACCAAAGGCAAAGTCACCAGAAGGTGAAAGTAACCATTGAGAATTGTTGGTGTCTGCAGTAAAAGAATCACCAATGGCTAAAGTACTTTTTGTTTGCGCTACAACACAGATGGATTGAAGAATCAGTGAGTAGAGGAGAAAGAGAAGTAGAAGAGAAGCCATGTTTGGATTCTATTATCAATTAGGTGCATATGATATTAATGGCAAATAGCTATTGTATGTGTCCATAAAATTTGCAGCACTTGGTTGTTAGTCTTTATATCTGCTGAATATTCTGCGTAGAGTTGGTCAACTCATACTAAAACAACTTTTGGTTTAGTGTTAATAACAAACGTAAGAAACACACGTCCATTCTTTATAGAAAATAATTGTCACGGATTAGTTTTCTTCCTAGAAAATAATTGTCAATGATTAGTTTTCTTCTAAACAAGAATATGTTTGTTGTCTATTCACATTAAGTAATCATATCATTAAACAATGATAAAAATTTGTATCATGCACTAAAATCAAATTTGGATTTTCTTGAATATGATGTAAAATTTATCACATCCTAAACAATTGGCTCTTAATATTAGATTCAGGGGGATTAATAGGAAAAAGACACTAATATTTTAGAATAAAATCTATTTTTTACAATTATTTTATAATAAACATAAATATTATTATTCTATATAGCTGCCTACCTTAATATGGAAATCTAAGTTGCCACAACTAGTCTTGAAGGTGTACATAAAACCACAGCTTGATACACAATCATAAATGTAAATATTACAATACACTTAAAACAACACAACAAGAATTAGAACAAGCTGACAATCTTGCTTACAAACTTACTAATTTAGAGAATATTGAATACTAATTTGTGAGGGGTATGGTGGAACTTGCACTTCAACAGTACCCTCAAGCATATGTACCACAGTTCTCATGGTTGGTCTAAGATATGGATCCTCTTGAACACACCAAAGACCAATCATTACCAATTTCTCCAACTTTTCTTTGTCATCCAATGCCTCACTGTCACCCTCAACCAATGCATCTACAACACCATCCTTGTGGCAATCATAAGCCCAGTCAGTTAGTATTGCTTTCTCTTCATCTTCCTGTTCCATTTCTTGAACACATCTTCTACATGAAATTATCTCAAGTAGCACTACTCCATAACTATACACATCCACCTTAGCTGTGATAGTCATGTTTTTGAACCACTCAAGCGCAACATACCCTTTTGTTCCCCTTATGCCAGTATTGGTTTTGCTCTCATTCATGTTCAACAGCTTGGCTAACCCAAAGTCTGAAATTCTTGCATTGAAGTTGTCATCAAGGAGTATGTTTTGAGGCTTTATGTCACAATGGATGATCCTAGTAATGCACTCTTCATGTAAATACACAAGTCCTCTAGCTACCCCTATTGCAATTTCAAGTCTTAGTTTCCAACTTGGTTTTTGTTTCTCATCATCACCATTGAAAAGAAAATTTGCCAAAGTGCCGTTGCTCATGTACTCATAAACCAACAATCTTTCAGATCCACCCTCACAAAATCCTAGTAAACGAACCAAATTCTTGTGATGAGTGAGACCGATGCCATTCACTTCGTTTCTAAATTCCTTATGAGCCTGATCCAACAAAAAGTTGTTCAACTTTTTCACTGCCACGCGAGTTTCAGAACTTGTGTTATTGTTGATGACTCCTTCATAAACAATACCAAAAGCTCCCCTTCCTAGCTCTTTGTCAAATCCATTAGTAGCTTCCTCAAGCTCTTCGTAAGTGAAGCAACGTAAATTGGTTTCAACGCAAGTATCACTTTTACTGACTCTTCTAGGCTTCTTCTTGTACTGAAAAATGGAGGTGCCGGCACATATCATTACAACCAATAAACCATTGAGAATAGCAGAGCTACCAAAAAGAACAGAAACAATCAAAACCAAAGTTTCCTTATTATTCTTGTTCCCATCGATTGGATTTGGAGAAAAATCAAAGGTGGTTTTATCTTTTCTCACTTTCAAGAAGGCCTTGGCACCATCGAGTGTGGTATCAACTCTCCCATTTGAGAGAGGTAACTTCTTCTTCCAACAACTATCACCTGACCTGAAAATAGCCACAGAACACAAGCAATCTTCCATACAAGCTTTCATACATAGTTCCTCTGTAAAAGGCTTTAGAAGTGCAGCATCCGATAGGGGCCAATCAGTTTCAGTCAAATTCTCAAAGTAATAGAGATCATTTCTTTTTGTACTTAGTGCGTCTTCTGCACATCCTTGTATGAAGTCCGGCTTGCAGCTACCATATGGATCATCAGGATCAATCAGTGAGTAACTTTTGGGACACTGACATGTTGGTCTCTTATCATCTCCCAATGTGCAGAAGCTATTATATCCACAAACGCCACTACCAGCAGATATAGTATATCGACATATATTTTCAGGATGAGACCACACTGTAGTCCAACCTTCACTACCAGTTGAATTCTTTGGATGCTTGAAAAGTGAAAACACTCCATCCAAATTAAGAGTTGCTCTAAGATAAAAATTAGTGCTGGAGACTTTTATCGAGACATCTTCTTCTCCATTTCTTCCTGACATGTTGAATTTCTCATTGTTCTCTCTTAAGACATACAAGTCCCCTGATCTGTCAAGGACCAATTGAGTTCCAGCACTTGATGTATTGGACCCAACAGTTTGACTTTCATAGTAGTTATCATTAGCATAATCAGATGGTAAATTAATAGAATACATAACAAGATCACCATCATTTTGTAAATGGAGCTCAAACCTTCCCTTCCTGAAGTCCGTCTCCTTAAGCTTTGAACGAAGCTTTCCACCTTTATCAAGAACTTGAGACGGCAACAAGGTGTCCCTAGGAAAGTCGAAAGTTTCCCACACACTGTTGAAATCACTGTCCTGAAGCACAAAGTTGCCAGTGTCATTGAACACACCGCGAGAAACTCTACCACTGAGTACCTGAGTAGTATTCCATAACCTGTCACCATTTGGAGAAGTTAGAACCAACCCATCATTGGCATTGAGTTCCACTTTTGACCCTTTTGGAGCAGGACTGTCTCCATTAGCATGCCACACAACAGTTTTCTCAGAAATTTTGGCATACCAAATGGAAAGCAAAAACAGATCAGTTTTATTAAGTGGAAGAAAACCAAAGGCAAAGTCCCCAGAAGGTGAAAGCAACCATGGAGAGATATTTGTTTCTGCAGTATAAGAATCACCAATGGCTATGGTGCTTTTGGTTTGAGCTACTACAGAGTTGGATTGAAATATCAGTGGACAGAGGAGAAAGAGAAGCAAAGAGGAAGCCATGTTTAGATTATATAATCAATTTGGTGCATGAGATTTTTATAGCAAATAGCTATTGTTTGTGTCCATAAAAATTGCAGCATTTAGTCGCTTCACTAGTCTTTCTATCAGTTGAAAATTCTGCGTAGACTCAGTCAACTCATACTAATCCAACAAACGTATGATACACTTCTTGATTTCATAGAAAATAATCTTTAAGGATTTGTTTTTTTCTGAAAGGAACCTTCCGCTGTAATTAAGTCAGTCTATTATTGCATCCTATGCACTAAGCACTAAAAGTAACATTTGGAATCCAAGAGCACTAGCTGTTGATAGAGATGGTAAGGACCTCTTTCACCTTAGTCAGAGTTCCTCGAATTCTTCCCTGAGCATGCAGCCGTGTTAAATCTCTTGAGGGAAAAAATTTCCGCATATTATGGTCTTCCCTTACTTAATTACAAAACATATGTAAACCATAGCCAAAGTATGTGCTTTGTTAGGTTGTTTTCTTCATTCACTTTTCCTACAAGTCAAAAAACATAAACACCATGACGTTAACCGTATACATAGAACATTTATCAAAAATTGAAACTCAAAGTTTAGTTGTGATGATGGTTCAAACGGAGAAACATTTGATATTTCTATTTCTCTAAAAATTTATTGAGTTAACTTTGATATTGTCGATGTCAACAACATCCATTAAAGAGTTATTTTAGCATGTCAATTTGCGTTAATTAAAATTTTGCCCAGATTTCATAATGGTCACAACACTTCCTTCTTCAAGAGCAACAAGATAGAGGGACGAAAAAAGATTCAGGGACAAAAAAGATACAAGGACGAAAACAAGATAGATGAAGGATGGAGGATTAAGATAGATGGATGAGAAAAGATATAGGGACAAAAAATAAAAACTCAACAAATTACCATGACGAATGAACTATTAAACCTTAATTGGATACATAAGCCTAATTGCATTATATTTGAATTGCATTATATTTGAAGTGCTTAATCTTTAATACTGTGTATCATAGCAAAGTTGCAGAATGAAATCCAACACAGACCAAAGATTTATAAGGTTCAAATTGGAAAGAAAAAACTCAATTATTGTTAAAGCACTCCATGAAAGTATCATTCTAAGTATGAATGAACAAATACAAAACTAACAATCACAAACTTAGAAAGAGATGATCAAACTTATATGTCATTGTTGTGGATATATGTGCTTGCAGGTATAAAGTTGACTATCTCGCAAAAGATTCTCTCCAAAGTTTTGATGACGTCAACGATGATTAAAGCACGTTACAATAGCTTTCAACATTGATGATGGTGATCTAACAAGAGAAACATCTCATACCTCATCAACAAAATGAGACTCAAGATTAAAGTGCTTATATAATTAGAAGCAATCTAACAAAGAATCTTGAAGCCTCGAATAAAGTGTGAAAGCTCGTCAAGTCATGTTTGTCTGTCCGTTTGAGTGGACCGAGTTTAGTAAAAGTAAGGAAGTAACTTAGAAGTACAAAGGCGAATCACAAACACTTTAAAAATAATTTTAAAATATTTTTATTTTGAAAATTATTTTCCAAGCCAAGCCAAATTATTAAGAAGTTGTGCAATCTCTTTCTAAAGTCTTTTTGTACTAACCAATCGATTAGATACTTAAGCCAATTGATTGGAAAAACTTTTTCTGTTGGCCAATCGATTGGAATGTTATGCTAATCAGTTTTAGAAAGGCTAACTGATTAACCAAGCTATTGGGACAACAACTTAATGACCTGCAACGACTATATATCAAGTATTTCCTTATTGGGCTATTTAATCGGTCAAAAATGTGTTGGCCAATTGATTATAATGTTATTCCAATCGATTGACTAATTAATCTGGCCCATGGTTTATTTCAGTTTTTAGTTTTTCCAGCTCCTATATAAATGAGGCTCGTATGTACTTTATTACACACCACTTTCCAACATTCGACCAAATGTTCGGCCAAATATATATAAATCTGTGGTGTAATATCTCTAACTATATCCTTTCAATTTACTTTCAATACCTTATTCCCGCTGCAACTAACTCAATCAAAACTACTAATATGATCTTAATCGAAAAAGGTTTAAAATTAATGACGAATTTTAAATATCACAAAGCACGTGCAACCCCCCCCCCCCCCCCCCCCCTTGTGCTTGAAATCACTTGTTGAATAAGTAGCATTCGAGATTAACTCTTGTTAAGGACTAATCGTTTCAAGAGAAAAAATGACTTTAAGTTTTTCACTAAAAAAACCCAATCTTTAATGGAGAGAGATATGGTTCGTGGAAAGAGAAAATGCAGTTTTTCATGGAAGGGATGGATCATGGTATTCGGAAGGTTGTGAATGAAGGTCCAATTGTTCTTGCACACAAAGTTAATGGTGTTGTAGAAAATAAACTTAAAAAGGATTGGACCAAAGATGATAAAAAAATATGCAGCACAGTTTCAAGGCGAAAGCTGTCATCACTACCGCTATGGGTCTTGATGAGCTTTTGGGAGTTTCTCATGCGAAATTGAAAAATAAATGCGGGATATCCTCCAAATTACCCATGAATGAACTACTGAGGTAAAGAGGGCAAATATGGACACATTAACCCATGAGTATGAACTACTCAGAATGAAACCTGAAGAGAGCATAAATCAAATGCAAACACGATTCACCCATATCGTGAGTCATATGAGAATTTTGAAAAAAATATTTTCAAATGAGGAACTAGTTGTAAAAAATTCTTAGATGCCTAAACCGTACTTGGCAACTCAAAGTCACAACGATTTTGAATCTAAGAATTTAGCAACTATGGACACATACACACACTGTTTTTGGAATATTGCATGAACACGAGATAGAACTTAAAAGACTTGCTGATAACAAAGAAAATGACAAGAAAAAGAAGAAAAGTATCGCATTAAATCCATAGGCATTAAAGATATGGAGTCATAAGATAAAGAGTGTCAAAGTAAAAGTAATGAATTCATGGAATCCATGTTTCGTAAATTCAAGGAATTCCTAAAGCATGAAATACAAACTTCAAGGCTCCAAAAGCAAAGTGAAGAAAGTTTCTTGTTTATTCATGCATGTCATCAATGTGGAGAGAAAAGACACATCAAAGCTAGAGAAGACACAAAAATCAAAGAAAGTTCAAGAAATCAAAGCTAGAGAAGAAACAAAAATTAAAGAAAGTTCAAGAAATTCCAGAGAAAAGGAAAGAGAGCATACAAATCCAAGGACAACGATGATATGGAATCCTCAAACAAGGAAGAAGCAAACATTTGTCTCATGACAAATTATCAAGATGACGAGGTAATCTTTCACTTTTCCTATAAAGATTTATTTTGCATTTTTGTAAGAAGCTAACAAAAGAAATGGGTAAATTAGAACAAATTAGAATGGCCAAAGTGAGGTCATCGGTTGGATGAACTCTATCGGGGTGTGGTGAAGGTCAGTATGTCTCTATAATTGATCACATTTATTGACGAAGGCGATGATGTATTTAAACAATGTAGTACTGTAATAATCTGCTCTTAATAGCTTGTGGGCGAGAGCTTTTCCGTCGATATGGCTGCTGCAGGCTCCTTTATGGGCTTTTGCGAGAACTAAAGTGATGTCGCTCTCATCCAACAATCTTAACATGGGAGTAGCCCTTCACAATATATAAAGTTTCCTTGAGAGTAGGGTGTATTTGGAACCTTTTCTTTTGATATTCCACGCTTCAAAAAAATTGTTTTGGGATTGGTTTGTAGCTAGGAAAATAGGTCCTTTGAACATTGATAAGAATATGTGGTTGTTTTGCCTGTTATCCGCCTTCATGTAGGATTTTATTCAATTGGTTCGTGTAAATCTCAATCCGGTCTCTTTTAGTTGTATTTGGGTTAAGCACCCCTAGTGCTTCATTTTAATACAACTTTCTATAAAACAGTTCATAAAAGAAGTGATAAAGAAGTGATAAATGATGTTTCAATTTTTGAACTTTTTTGGTTTTGAATATTTTTAATATTCCTTTTTTCTATTTTAAAAGTTTTAAGGTAATAGAGAAATTTTCCAAAACTTTGAAAGAGTTATTCTTTTCAAAATATAGCAGATGAAAATGAAAAATAGATCAGGCATCTAAGCTATTAGACCAGATAAAAATTGAGTGAAAAAAAAAAACCATGCAAAGCTCAGTTACTATTAATCCAAAACAGTCACAGGCTTCATCATGTGTTGTCCTTGATAAGATTTTTCTTTTCTTTTCTGTATTACTGAGCATTGTGCTGACAATTTCAGCACCTGAAAGTACTTTTGTAACAAAAGTTCCAAGTTTCAATGGTTCAATACCTTTTGATGTTTCATAGAAAGAAGTTCAATGTGTCAAAAAATATCAAACGAAGTTCAAGGAACATAAGACTGCAGTTGAGTCAAAACAGTCCAATACAATTTCTGCATTTACTACATGCATATCAGATCAAAATATTACTGATTGATCTTAGTCGCGGTCACAACCATGTTTTCTTCAACATATAGATATTTATAAGTGGATAAATTTACTGAAAAGTATCAACTTCAAACCAAATTTGTTTGTAAAACCACCAATCTGGCACATTTTTAACTTTATGTTTTGAGGATAAGAAAAGCAACATAGAACACAAGATATGTCTCGAGGCCAAGTAACTTGTCATTTGGCGATAAAAATATGACTAATTAAGCAAACACACCCTTTTCAAAACAAAAAGAAAAACTAAGAAACCATGAATCAAGTGTTTCCAAAATCTGACAAATAAACTGAAACAACCCCCCATTAAACATCAGTAGCCATACTTGGTAATGAAGCTAGACTGTTAGTGTGAAGCCATACCTCAAAACTGCCCATGTCAATGCCCTCAATCTTTGTCAATTTTCTAGTTTTGATATTGTAACCAAAATATATGTTTTTCGGGCTCTGAGTATTAGCTCCTCTTCGGTTTTGCTGTTTATCTATATCAAAGATAATTAAATCATTGATCCACAAACGAAAGCACGCATAATTATATCGAACATCAAGCTCGTGACCACATGCAGCCACATAATCAAATGGTCCCATCTCATGATAACGGGACCATTCCCTTGAATCAGAATCCAAAATAAAGACTTGAAATGGTCTAGAAAGATCTTCGCAGCTGGTAATACAAGAAAGGTACTTTCCCATCCATAAAATGTTTGAACGCCAGAGAACTGGATATTCACGTGTAATAATAATTTCCTTGTCAACATCTATCTCTCTCAATATATCTGTTATTTCATCATTTGATTTCCAGTAAAGACCATCACCTCCATTATGAATTAGTTCCGAAAAAAGAAGCCCGTGAGGCGCCAAAAGTTCTCTTTTTGCTATCACTTTCCATGAGTTATCTATTCCAATTCTTAGCACGTAGAAAACATACCAAACCTCATTCAAAATAGTAACGATGTCCAAAAGAAACAGCTTGAATTCAGAAGTGCATGGAACACGTACTATAGTACATTGAGGTCTAAACACCCCATGTTTCCTCGAACTAGGAAAAGGAGGAATTCTAAGCCAGCGCTTAAGAATGGGGTTCACAAGGAAAACTTGTCCAGAAGTATTCAAAAGCAGCAATAAGCCCTCGCAACTACTGATTATCTTTCCCATTCCTTGAGGTATTCCCAAATAAGTCCTTTCAAATTCTCCATTGATCACATCATCATTGAATTCCAAGAAATAAGAACTAACTCCTGTCATGAAACTTTCGACGTAAAGACCATGTTTATAACGTGCACGGCGTTTATGGGCTTCAGAAAAACCAAAGCTGGTAATAGTAGCAGCCCAAGTTTTGCAAACATGCCTTGCAGAGTTAATCAAGCAAATAAGAGGCACAAAAGTAAGGATATCAAAAATCAAATCTTCAGGGAGAAGTGGTTTTGAAATCACATTACAACTCTCAGTATTATTTGAGTTTTGATTCATATTCTTATAGGCATGATCATGTGATTTAGAATCTGAATCAGAATTTCTATCCATTCTAAATTAATTAAGGTTAACCTGCATATAGAAATTAAAAAAGTTAAACATGTTTTTAATTTTGTAAAAAAAAAAAATTGTTTTTAATTGTAGCCACTTATTAGTCTTATATATTACTACAAAACTACATGCATTTAGTCTTATAAATATTGATAATCATGATGGTAGAGATGAACAAAAGATTGAAATAGTGATACCTTATGAAGATATATAGAAACATCAGTAAAGATGCTCCTCCGCTTGCCGCCGTACTCACGTCTCTCACGTTGGCTTTGGAAAATTTTAACCCTTATCTATGCAATTATACTTCACTTCTAAAATTATATTTTGAAGTTTATTTTTAATTTCGTTACTAAAAGATATATTTGAGAAATATATTGAAATATAATTTTGCCTCTTATTATTTTATTTTGAAATATGATAAAATCAAATAGATTTATAACTATCAATTATAAATTAAATATGGGAAGTTTTTAGAAATTCAATTACAACTCTTCATATTTTAAATTATTTTATTTTATAAATAATAAAAATAAATTATAAGTTATTTTATAATTGTAAGTAGAAAGTTTCATTTTTAAAATTAATTAAAAATAAAATATTAATCAATTAGAACTAAAGAAAATAAATATGAAAATTTAAAAAAAAAACAATTTGTCTTTTAAAGCATAGAAAAAGTTGAATCATCTCTTAGAACTTATGTTATCTTACCCACCTTTGCATTTCTCTTGCACCATGCGAGTTCTCTAAAATGTTTCCCTGCTTTCGTAAATGTACCTCCAAAAGCAATTTTTTGTTTCACGTTGTTTTGTTTCGTAAATACATTTATACTGATCTTATATTCACTTCATACGCTTCTCCTCCCTCATTCTTTACTTTTCATATTTTCAAGCTCTCAATCTCTCTCAACATCAAAAATCAAACTTCCATCAAACTCCATTGTTTTCTCTCGAGTTCGGCATTTGAACATCAACAATCAACACATTCAAACATCTTCAAAACTCAATTTAATCGGTAAGTTTTTGAGTTTTCGAGTTATTTTTTAGTATTTCCCGTAATAAAGTTAGGATACAAGTAAACGTTCAAAATTCATTTCGACTCGTTCAAAACCCAATTTAATCGGTACTCAATTTAATCAGTAAGTATTGTTTGTTGAGTTTTGCAATATTTTGAACAGTACAAATGCCATAATATTTTGAACAATACAAATGTCATTGTTGAGGTTCGGAAGTTGCAGAATGTTTCGTAAAAGCATCTATAGAACAAGTAAATGTAATGAGTTTTGGATGTATCTGAACAAGTTTCCCTTGTGAACCCCATTCTTAAGTGCTGGCTTAGAATTCCTACTTTTCCTAGATCGAGGAAACATGGGGTGTTTAGGCCTCAATGTATTATAGTATGTGTTCCGCAAATTATATTTCTTAGATTTTTCTATAAATTGTGGTAACATGCGTTGTCCTTGATAAGTTTTTGCTTTTCTGTATAAGCATCTTACTGTATTATAACAAGGATGAACAAAACATATAGCACTGTATATTTTGATCTTACTCCTTGATAAGTTTTTGCTTTTCTGTATAAGCATCTTACTGTATTATAACAAGGATGAACAAAACATATAGCACTGTATATTTTGATCTTACTTCACATTTAACTGAGCTTGGTGCACACAATTTCAGTATATAAAAGCGTGATTGTAACGCAAATTCCAAGTTTCAACAGTTCAATACATTTTGATGATTCATAGAAAGAAGTTCAATGTGTCAAAAAAAAACAACCAGAAGAAGTTCAAGAAAACATAAGACTGCAGTGGAATCAAAGCATACTGCTATCATACAAAGTCCATAAACCACTCTGGTCATATGCATTGACCTAGATCTAAGATGTTTCAAGTTACAAGAACTATTATTTATCCTAAAGTTATCTTAGGAGCGCCATTTTAAAGTTAGGCAAGCCTGCTTGACTATGCCAAGCACAAAACATCACTAAACACATGCACACACACAAAAAAAAAAACAAGATAAAAGGTAATAAGGAAACTAAATCACAAGTTGAATGTTTAGTATGGACAAGCATTATACATTGTCTTTTTGTATGACATTGTAGACAGATGCTTACAACACATTGCTATTGCTAATATGAAAAACATTTTCAACTGTGTTTGTCTTCTGAGGTTAAGAAAAGCAACAAAGAGCACAGGAGTTGTCTCAGTCCAAGTAGTCAATTGTCAATAAAAGTCACTAAGCAAACACCATTAGACATCAGTAGTTGTACTTGGCAATGAAGCTAGACTGTTGATGTGACGACATACCACAAAACCGCCCTTATCAATGCCGTCAATCTTTGTTAATTGTCTCGTTTTGACATTGTAACCAAAATGTATGTTTTTCAAGCTGGCAAAACCTTCATCGGCGTGAAAGATAATTTGATCATTGATCCACATACGAAAGGACACGGACGAAACATGAAGTTCATGACCACATGCAGCCCCGTAATCAAAAGGTCCCATCTCATGATAAAGAGACCATTTTCTTGAATCAAAATTCAAAACGAAGATTTTAAATGTTCCATAAATATCTTCATGGTCAATACAAGAAAGGCAATCTCCCATCCATAAAAATGTTTTACCCAAACCATCAACCAAACAACCACGAATCGGATATTCACTTACAACAATTTCCTTGTCAACATTCATCACAATCACTTCATCCATTGTTACCCAGTAAAGATCATTGCCTCCATTATAAATTGGTTTCCAACAAAGTAATTGGTTAAGGGGAGCTTCTCTTCTAGCTATCTCTTTCCATGAGTTATCTATTCCAATTGTCAGCACATAGAAAAAAAACCACGCAGAACCCAAAACATCAAGGACATCCAAAAGAAACACTTTGAATTCGGAAGTGCCAGGAACACGTGCTATAGTACACTGAAACCTAATGATCATATTTTCAAGTCGCACAGAACTAGGAAAAGAAGGAATTCTAAGCCAGCACTTGAGACAGGGGTTCGCGGCAAAATTTTGGCTAGAATCATTTGATAGAAGCCATATGCCATCACAACTAGCGATTACATCTCCCATTCCTTCGGGTGTTCCCAAATCAAACCTTTCGTATTGGCCATTCACATCATCATTTTTGAATTCCAAGAAATAGGAACTAATCCCTGACACCAAACATTGAACGTAAAGACCATGTTTAGAGCGTGCACGGCGTTGATGGGCTTCAGCAAATCGGAAGCTGGTAATAGTAGCAGCCCAAGTCTTACAAACATACATTGCAGAGTTAGTTAAACAATTTATAGAAAGAAAAGTAAGGATATCAAAAATCAAGTCTTGAGGGAGAAGCAGCTTTGAAATCACTTGATGTGAGTTAGAGTCTGAATCAGAGCAACTGAACTCCTTAACTCCCTTTTTACCCATTTTTAATCAAATCATGTTAACCTGCATACTTTTAGGGTTTGAGAAAATTTTAGGGTTTCAGATAAAGGAAATTGTTTGGGTTTAATTCAAGTTCAATGAATTGGATGAGCATTGAAAGAGTGATAGTCATACCTGAAGAAGAAATGGAGATGAAAGAATCTCATCCTTCTCCTCCGTTCGCCGCCGTCCCTCTGTCTCGCTCACGTTCGCTTTCTTTCTGTAATGTTATGTGGTTGGGCTCAACCGCTAAGCTTTTTTTTTTTCTTTGCACCCATAGAGAATTTAACTTCACCCCTATTTTGATTATTTCAAAACTATCCTTGTTCAAAATGGGAATGGGAATCAAATGTTGGAACAAAATTTCGGATAGGAAATTTGAAATTTCCGACGACAACTAGATTTTGGATAGTGTATTTGAAATATTTGATATGAATTAATATCGGAATTTTTCAAAAATTCTACTAGTAAGTGTCAATTATTTCTGAGTTTTTCAAAATTTGCAATTTTATACTGGAAATTTTACCCAATGTGAAATTTATGGTAGTTTTATTATATAAAATTTTTGACTGTCAGGATTTTGCCGACAATTTTGGACCAGTTTGTTTCAGCTTTAAAAAAATGGATTTTTTCTTTGTATTTTTGAAAATAGATTTTTCAAAACCGTTTTTCAAAATATTACAAGTTTTTTATATTCGTTTTTTCTAAAATGAAACACTAATTTTGACATCCTAAAACATAAACATAGATTATTGAAGACCAAAACTTAGTCAAAATCGCAAGTTTTTCAAAAAGTTGTATTTCAAAAATGATTTTTATTAAAATCTATTTGAAATAGCTTCAAAATTAAGTGATTTTTTGAAATTTTCATATCCAAATTTTGTTCCCATAAATAGATGAAATACCTAAAATCACATTTTAAGAATAACTATTCAAACAAAATTTTCATTTGAAGCTTTTATCAAAAGTTTATTTGTAAATTTTTTTTCCACAAAATTTTGTAACACTATAAAAATCATTTTTAAAAAAAGTCAAAACAAACAGGCCCTTTGTATGGTTGTAATTGTACCGACCGTTTTTTGTGGTTCAGAATGAATTCAAAATTATATAAATATCGGTCATCTGTTGTTAAGACATATAACCTTACCTGTGTATTTTAGATGAACCTCATAAAGACTCATAAACCTTACCTGTGTATTTTAGATGAACCTGGATGAAACATATAAGATTCCCTGCTTTTTGGGATAGGCTTGGTCTCAATCTATTTGCAATCAATAATAGAAACATCCTAGAACTAAATATTTGGTGCATATGTAAGAAAACTATAGTCCCTGATTATCAATTATAACCGTTAGATTAAAATAAAATATGATACTAAGATTTAGAGCAAATCTTCAAACCTACTCTTAAAGACAATATAATCTATCTCATATACAATCGAGTTGACTCATGAACCTAACGAGTCGAACTATGTATAGTTCAAGTTCAGCTCATTTAGTTAACGAACTTAATTTTTAGCTCATACTCAGCTCATTTGGTTCATGAACCTAGTTCAACGATTTAATTTCCGAATCGAGTTTCGAACTATTTTCGAGTTAGTTTGGTTCATTGCCAGCCCTAGGTCTTAGGAGAAATGTGTCATGATAGAGCTGGAAAAAAATCAGTGTATGCAAGAGGTATATTGGTCTGAAAAGGCTAATATGCAATGGCATGTTTCCGACGACAGGAACACTGCTTTATTCCAAAGGATGACAAAAATAAAGAGGTCCAGGAGTGCAATCACAACCCTCAAAGATGGAGAAACCCTCGTTATAGATCAAGGAGAATGACAATAATGGCAATCAATTATTTCATTAATATATTTTGTTTTGCAGAAGTCAAAATACATCAATAGTGGAAGATACCATTCCTTGCTTGGTGGATTCACAGAAGAATAGCATTATTACTGTGATACCTTCAACTGAGGAGATCTCTCGTGCAGTCAAAAGCCTCAACAAATTCAGTGCTCCTGATCCATATGGGTTTGGTGACGTGTTCTACCACATGTATTGGGAAATCAGTAACGCATATGTTTGCAAAGCAGTCACCCAATTCTTCAACACAGGATGGATCCAGTATAAGTTCAATGCTTGTACAGTGATTATGATCCCGAAATATAAAGATGCCTAATCTTTAGATATGTATTACCCTTTCTAATTTCAAATACGAGATCATTGCAAAAATTCTGGCAGATAGGTAGGCTTCTTTAATGCTCTTCCTAGTTTCTAAAGACCAAAGAGGTTTTATGCATGGTAGAAATATACAAGATTGTACATGTCTTGCGTCTAAAGTAAAGAATGTGCTGGATAACAAGAATAAACATGGTAATTTAGCTTTGAAAGTGCACATTGCCAAGGCATTTGATATCATAAGCTGAGAGTTTTTGAGAAAAATTCTCTTAAAGTCTGGTTTGAGTCAGCAGTTTTGCAACTGGATTAACACACTTCTCTCTTCTTCCGGTTGATATGTGGTGACTATGTTTAAAATTTTAATTTAAAAAATAAACTTGTGAAATTATAATATTTTGTGAAATTATAATATTTTGAAAAACTACTGTTGAAGTTTATTTTGGATTTATGTCAAGATAGTAAAGAAAAACTATAGCTTTTTCTATAGCTGAAGTTAAAGTATTGAATATGACAACATTAAATATGATAAAATTAGCCTAAGTTTATTGGTTTTTTGTAACAGCTCTTGGCTTTGAAGCTAATCAAGGAATCACAAGTTGGAAAAACAAAAGAGTGGATAATAGACCCGTTACTCTTTAATTATATTTCTAAGATTGTTTCTATAAATTGGGCAACAACTTGTATTGTTCTTGATAAGATTTTTCTTTTCTGTATTTGCATATTGTTGTATTGAAACAAGGATGGACAAAACATTTAAATGAACATTGTGCAGACAAACTCAACACCTAAAAGTTGTAATGTATACAGTTTAGATGAGTATCAACTTCAAACCAAATTTGTTGGTGCAACAACCAATCTGTCACATTTTCAATTATATGTTTGTTATTCGGAGATAAGAATTAAGAAAAGCCTAACTAACTAAGCAAACACGCCTTTGTCAAAACAAAACATAAGCAAACTCGTATCGAGTGAGTTTCCAAAATCTAACTTTGATTAATAACTAAATTAAAACAACCCCACCAAATATCACTAGGAGTATGGCAATGAAACTAGACTGCTACTGTGAAGCCATACCTTAAAATTTCCATCGTCAATGCCCTCAATCTTTGTCAATTTTCTTGTTTTGACATTGTAACCAAAATAAAAGTTTTCCTCGCGGTCAGGACTGTTTCCTTCTGGGTTTGCTTCAAAGATAATTTGATCATTGATCCAGAAACGAAATATCTCAAACAAAACATGAAGCTCATGACCATAAGCAGCCACATAATCAAAAGGTCCTATCTCATGATAAAGAAACCATTCTCCTGAGTCAAAATCCAAAATAAAAACTTTATATAATGTAGAAAAACATTTCCCTTGAGGGGAAATACAAGAAAGACGATTTCCCGTCCATAAATATTTTGGAAGCCAATGACCAAGCAACGTGTCAGGGGGAAGTGGATATTCTCGTACAATAATTTCCCTGTCAACATCCATCACAATTACCTCATCAACTGTTCTCCAATAAAGATTGTTACCTCCACTATAAATTGGTTCTAAATAACTAACCCAACCAGGGGGAGGTTCTCTTCTAGCAATCTCTTTCCATGAGTTATCTATTCCAATTCTTAATACATAGAAAACATACCGAACAACACCCGAAATTTTGAGAAGATCCACAAGAAACAGCTTGAATTTGGAAGTGCGTGGAACATGTGCTATAGCGCATTGACACGTAGCATCCGTAAGCTGCCTAGAAATAGGAAAAGGAGGAATTCTAAGCCAGCACTTGAGAATGGGGTTCACTACAAAGACTTGTCTAAAACAATGATCTGAAAGTAGTAATATGCCATCACAACTACATAATATCTTTCCCATTCTTCGAGGTATTCTCAATTCAGTCCTTTCAAACTCGCCATTCAAATCATCTTTAAATTCCAAGGAATATGAACCAAACTCTGACATGAAACTTTCAACGTAAAGACCATATTTAGAACGTGCACGTCGTTCATGGGCTTTAGAATAACCGAAGCTGGTAATAATAGCAGCCCAAGTTTTACAAACATACCTTGCAGAGTTAATCAAGCAATTTGCAGAAACAAAAGTAAGGATATCAAAAATCAAGTCTTGAGGGAGAAGCGGCTCCGAAACGTCATTACAACTCTCGGTACTATATGAGCTTTGATTCTTATTCTTCTTCCCATGATCATGATCGTGCGACTTAGAGTCTGAATCGGAGCAACTGAATTTCTTAAGTGATTTAATTCTCTCACTTCCATCCATGTATAATTAATTAAGGTTAACCTGCATAAATTAAATGCTAAACCTGTTTTAGTTATGTAATTTTTATTATAAATTACAAAACTACGTACTTTTAGTTGCATTGTATCAAAAAAATCATAGCACCAAAAACATGCCGTTTGTAATATTTAGGGTTTGATAAATTGAGTTGTGAGATTAAAATCAAAATTTGAGATGATTAATTTGAAGTACAGTATAAGATAAAGCAAATAAGAAAATTGTAGCTCTACGAATTAGAATAATATTGAAAGAGTGATAGTAATAATACCTGAAGAAGAAATTGAAACATGGACGCAAGAAACTCCTCTGCTCTCTCTCACGTTTGAGCTCTATGAAAAAATTGAAACAGTTTCGGCTGCTTTATAGGTGTGTTTGTTGCTTGTGCCGTTGAGCTCAAGCCCAACATTTTTTTATGAGGAAACCTTTTGTTACCATCATTAAAAATGCAAGTACTTTATAAAAGTAAATCTGAAATTAAGGTATGTTTAAATTAACTAATTTATTGACATAAATTTTATGGAATTGTTTTAGAAACCGATAAATTAATTTATTGATAAATTTTATGTTGCTTCTAGTATTAGGAAATCAAAAATATCAAAAGTAAATAGTATAAAAGCACGTTGGTGTCGGAGCACGTTTTTTAATGTTTGAATACTTTACTTTTACTTGAAGCAACTTTGAGAGCTACTTGTCCCACAGTAAAACATATGGTCCTCAATTTCACCGACGGAGAAATTGTAGTCAAATCCACACAAGAATGTTTCACTCTTATCCATCCATACATCAAAACACCTGCGGACTTCAATGTCGATCTCCTCTCATGTGAATCAGTCAAGAAATTCACATGTGCCTCTTTCTTCATAGAATTATTTTGACCCACCGAAATATATCAAACAAGACATCCCTAATAATGTCATGTTGGTATTTGAAACCTGAAAACTCCTTACAATGAATCGTGTGTTCCCTAATACTAGAAGATTTTTGGTGTTATGAATAAAACCAAACCCTCCAAAACCCTCCTACTCAAAATCCTTTTATTCTTTTCACCCAATTCTTCTTATTTTTTAAAGCCCTCCCCACCCCTTCCCTCCAAACTCCCAAACATAGCCTAAATGTATTTATAGGGTTAGATTTTTACTAGACCCCAAGAAAGGACATCTTACATAAAGGTGAAGGCTGAGTTATCCGACGAAGCCCCTGACCACCCGAAGGAAAGGCCCCATGGTGAAGGGCGAGCTACCGTGCAAGGTCAGGGGCCGTCCAAAGAAGTCATATAGTTTCCTGAAAGTGCCTGAAGCGGGTTCCCACTGTCCACACTCCCAATAAACATAGATGATGATATAGGCCTAAAATGATTAACCGACAAAAACTTAGTCAAAAGGAGAAACCACTTTCTCTACAGTCCAAGGAGACAAAATCCTCCCATGACCATATTTCTTGGTCACGAAACTAGGGTAAACCACCCACTAATTCTACAACTCAAGTTTAAGAGAACCTCTATAAATATTTGTTTAAGTCCCACATCGAATTTTGAAATCCAAAAACTAGGGTCTATAAAAGACTCTTACCTTGTATTTATTATATTGTTAGAAATTGGGTTGCTTTTCAAAAGAAGTTGGACTGTAAGTCCAAATATATATTTTAAAATAGTAATATTTAATTTATAAATAAATATGTATAAAATAAAATTATTAAAAACATTTAATTATTAAAAAAACATTTTAGAAAATAAAATTAAATAATGAATTTTTAATTTTTTAATAAGGGTAAAAAATGTCACATCATAGATTTCAATGTCACGTATGCTAAATGAGATTCTTTCGTGAGGGACCTAAAAAAACCATAAAATTTGATATTAAGAGACTATAAAACTGATTTTTATTTAAAATGGAGACTAAAAATTTGAGAATTTCTCTCTCAATCCCATGGCCCTCTTACACACCATCGAATTGACCATTTTTCCCCTGTGCTTCCGTAGATGCATTTCTGGAAGTACCTTTTTTTATTTAACGTTGTTCTGTTTCGTAGATGCACCTACAGAAGACTTCCATATATGCATCTACGGAATAAACCCAGTACCCAGAAAACCAAAACAGAAGCATTTCTAAATATAAAATACATTGCATTGATTCATTGATTAATCGAAATTACATCGAAATTTCAAACAGAAAATTAAGAAAACTAATAGATCTAAGAAATTACAAGTTTAAAACAATGTCTTCTAATCCATGCATCATTTGAATGTAATTCATGTCCCATTTCACTTCAACTCACCAACGTTTCGTTTTTCCGGTCGTAAATGAGGTACTTGTTCTAAGCCTCTGGATCCTTTTGATTTCTTCTCAAAGTTTGTATTCCCCCTCTAAAAAAGACATGATAGTCCTCTTGAGTTGGTCGAAGGAATGGATATTCCAAAACTTCACTGGCACGGGTGGTTTGACGAGAGAGAAAATGACATGTTCATCCCTTATGCGGTATTCCGGTTCAGGATCGGGACGCTTCATTGATGCTCAGTGACATCCATCTGGCCTAATGTGAGACATTTTTGTGTTTGTGTTTAGGGTTTGTGCTTGTGTGTAATGCAAACCTAGAAACCCCAAATTTATAGAAGCCTTTGGAGAATATGAACCACACAATCTCTGTCACAATAAGTTTCGTAGATGTATCCACGAAAGGGTCATACGTAACACCTTTTCGTAGATGCATCTACAGTAAAGACCTATAATTTTCATTTTAATACTCTTCAGTAGATGGATCTATGGAAGTTTTCCTGCTATTTTTAAACCAGAACAGAAAGCAGTAGCAGCACAAAAAACACAAAAACACATAAACATACAAACACAAAAAAAGATTATATTGCAATGTTATAGAGTGCATTTATTACACTTTGAAACTAGATAAATACATCAAAAGAACTGTCGTCGGCTAAATCTATTAGTGGTTCCAATTTTGACTTTTCCGCATTCGAGATTTTATCAATATTCTTCAATCTTTTGAATTCATGCATCCTATCAACAAATACATTCGGCCATGTCTCGGCAAGTTCGGTATGATGAAGATTCCATTCCGGTGACGTAGGTGGTATGAGGCATTCCCGTTTCAATTAAACTTGTACAAAATGACGCGATTTGGCGAGCCATCCAACACATATAATACAATCAATTGGATTGGTAGGAGGTGTGGTGCGGAGCGGAAAAAAGGTTTCCGAAAAACCATAACGCGGAAAAAAAGGTTTCCTATCTCCCCTACTCGCCTTTTTATTACGGTACCATTGATTATACACTTGCCTTATATTTGAAATATTGTCAGGTTCCTTCCTTTTCAATGTGGCAAGTATATTTTTCGGTTGAACAAAATTCAAGGATATGTCTTTAATAGATTCCTTCTTAACCGGATTGAGCAGAAATGCCACCAGATGGCATTGTAATTTTGCACACAAATCATGGTTATGCAAACCACAAACAATAGAGCATCTCCACTCCGTGCTAGCCAACATGTAACAACGGATTTTAAATTGACACTCGCATTTTCTAGTATCCATGTCGTCTCTTTTAAAATTCTTTAGAGGAGGGTGGTATTTCCTGCTTCTTTCGCACCATATTGTTACAAAGAGGTTTCTTCTTGTCGTACCATTATCCGATCTTCCTATCACCACACCAAAACTAAGACTAGTTTCATTCCTACGAATCCATGTTAGCATGCTTTCACGATCATCAAAGTCTTGTTTGCTACGAAAGTCACCTCCGACATCTACCACATTTGCGACTACCCCATCGATACTCATAGCTACATTGACTAAAGTAGTTAATTCTCTTGAACTATTATCGGGGTGCACCATACCTATTTTGACAAAATCACACAGAATTACAAGACGCTGGGAAAAAACTGTTGGGACTATTCCGTAGATGCATCTACGGAAGTGTTCATCTTCAACACGTTTCGTAGATGGATCTAGGGAAGCAACGTAACTTTTTTGCAGAAAAATTCATTGACAATGTGAAGAATGTAGTGGTTGAAAGTGATTATTTACCTGAAATTCAGACTCTTCTTATTCCTTTTGATTTGTTGCACCAAAAAGTTTGAGTGTTTGAGTGAAATAAGTTATTGATGATGTAGGGTTTTAGGGTGTGGAGTATGATAAGTTTGTAGAAATGAAACAATGGAGGAGTGATCATGCTGGTTCAAACTATATTAGACCCTTCCGTAGATGCATCTACGAAACAATGTGACGCTAAGTTGTTCTGTAGATGCATCTACGAAAGCTTCTCTTATGATATTTTAATGTGTATTTTTATCTCACATACACTAGTTTATTACCTTTCCGTAGATGCATCTACGGAAGAAATCAATTTTTTTTCAAATTTTGGGGTGCTTCCTGGTGTGAATCTACGGAAGCTATAGGCAAAAATAGAATTTTGCGTGGTGTGTAAAATAACCATGGAGTGGTTGAGAAACTTTCAAAAATTTATCAAAAACTGTATTTAAGCCTATAAACAAATATACTTTCTCCATGCAAATACTTCAAATTTTGTTAAGTTAAATTTAACTCTAAACATAGATATTTGATACATATTAAGGGTTTGTTTGATAAAAATAGTGGTTGACTGATAAGCTAGTTGATAGTTTATAGCTTATAACTGATGGTTGATGACTGATGGTTGATAGCTTATAGCGGATGGTTGAGGCTGATAGCTTATAAGCTAATTGAAGTGTTTGGTAAAATTAGCGGTTCAATTAACTTATAAATAAAAAATGACATAAAAGATATTTAATATATAATTATCTTATTTTAAATTAAAATAAATTATAAGGGTTAAAAATGGATTTTAATTAAAATAATATGGACAAAAAAGGAAGAAAAAATAATAAGCTATATGACATAAGCTAAAACGCTATTTGAAATTGCGTCTCAAAAATAAGCTATAAGCTAGTGATGAAAAGACCTTTATCAAACGGGTCTAAATTATCATATGAGTTTATAAAACATAAAACATAAACTATAAGCTTGAAAATATATCTTACCAAACAGAGCCTAAAAAAATATAAAGTGAGAAATTATCGTATGAGCTTATTAATCATGAGACATTTACATCATTGGTCAAAAATATAAACAAAAATATTATTAATGCAAAGTCTTAAAACACCAATTTTATTTTAATTTGAAACTCAATATAAAATATCAAAATATTATTAAGACAAACATAAAGTGAGAAATAGTACATTTGGCTTTTAAGATATACTATGCAACATATTGGATTTAGCAGGGAAAATCTACTCCGAAAAATATTATATGTAGCCAATATTTCGGTGGAACATGCCGCCAATATATAAAACTTTCAATACACTACGCACATATATTATGACTTCAAGTTATATGATAATTACAAAGTGAAATCTTCAGTCAAAATTTAGTTTGTATCTCTTCATCCTACGTACTTCCCCTGAATACAAATTGACAACATAGAGTCTAGCACAAGTGGTCACGCACAGTAAATAAAAGACCAGTATCTCAATATACACCAAATATAAAGTAAACAATTTTTACACAAAACACACAAATACTAGTTCATATGAGAAAAAAAATTCCAAATTTTCAACCCACAATAGATTAAAGAAAACAAAGACAAAATGGTAGAGAAAATAAAATGCTAGAAACCAAATTGTAATCTAAATGCTACTGTAAAAATTATTTGATAAATAACTTAATTAAAATAACCTGTCAACACAATTCAAACATTATTTTTTTTTTGGGTGTTTTTGAATCCCTTCAATTGGTGTCAAAGATTAGTCTCTTTTGATTGATCACTTTATTTTGCAAGTACTTTTTAGCATTAAAAAATATTTATAACTAATTGTTTGATTTGTTGAGTGTTCTTAGATTATTACTATTATTAAAGTGACTTTATTTTAGAAAAAACTTAAGAACACTTGAATGAGATACATAATTATCTTCTAAAATAACTAGAATTTTTTTAATTCAAATCCAATCATAAATATCTAGTTCATAAACAAAAAAAAATTGTTTTAAAAATAGAAGGGAGGATAATATAATGGAGTGTCTCTGTCCTCTCTCATATTCATTGTGTAACTACTTGGCTTTGAAAATAATCAAACAAGATGAACATAACAGATAGCACTGTCTGTTGATTTTAATTACTCCAGACTCCAGAGCATTTTGCTGATAATTACAGCACCTGAAAATGCCTTTATAACATAAATTGCAGATTTCAATGGAACAATACTTTTCATGATTCATCTAAAGAAAGTTCAATGAGTCAAAAGTTCAAGGAATGAAGACTTTAATCTTTATACATTTGCACCATACATATCATTCTTTAGTTTCTATACAATTATACCATTAAAAAATCTATAAGCAGCATGACTTAGACAATGGCATAATAGTCAAATCAGACCTTGAATACAAATTGAGAAAAATCTACTAATGTTAGGCAATTACAAACTCATGAATATAGTTCATACCAATTTCAGGTCATGTGCAGAAAATCCAATTGTTTAATCCACAACAGATTAAACAACAAAAGGAAAGAATACAAACATAAAATGATGGAGAAAATAGAGGAACGAAAAAAGCATAACCCCATTTCCAAACATCTCATAAATACTAAAACCAAATTATGATCAAAATGTCGTCACCTGACCTCGAGTATCCACATGGGTCCATAATGACTTTTCTCGTCCTGATAGGTTGATTAGTTTTCAAGAAACGGTGTGACACGCTATAATCGACCATTTGGAAGAGTTGAAGAAGATCATAACTATCTCGGAGTTCATGGCAATGAAACTAGACTGTTTCTATGAAGCCATACCTCAACATTGCCTTCATCAATGCCCTCAATTTTCATGAGTTGTCTGGTTTTGATATTGTAACCAAGATGCATGCTTTTTGGGCTGGGAGGTATATTTCCAATTGGGCTTTGATTAATTGCTACCTGAAAGATAATTTGATAGTTGATCCACAATCGGAATGTCACGAACAAAACATGAAGCGATTGAGCACAAGCAGCAACATAATCAAAAGGTCCAATCTCATGATAAAGGCACCATTTTTCTGAATCAAAATCAAAAATAAAGATTTTATATGATTGAGACAAATCTTTATAGGCAATGCAAGAAAGGCGATTTTCCATCCATAAATACACTGGAAGCGAGCCATCAAGCATTGACTCATCGGGAAGTGGATATCCACGTACAATAATTTCCTTGTCAACGTCGATCACAATCACCTCATCAATTGTTATCCAGTAAAGATCATTAGCTCCACTATATATTGGTTCCCAAAAAAAATAGTGGTTAAGTGGAGCTTCTCTTCTAGCTATCTCTTTCCATGAGTTATCTATTCCAATTCTCAGCACATAAAAAACAAACCAAGCAGAACCCGAAATCTCAAGTACATCCACAAGAAACGCCTTGAATTCAGAAGTGAGAGGAACATGTGCTATAGTACATTGGCACCTAATGTTCATCTGTTCAAGTTGCAGAGAACTGGGAAAAGAAGGAATTCTAAGCCAACACTTGATAATGGGGTTCACCGCAAATACTTGCCTAGAAATATTTGATAAAAGCAATATGCCATCACAACTAGCAATTATATCTCCCATTCCTTGAGGTGTTCCCAGATCAAATCTTTGAATTTCACCATTCATGTCATCATTTTTAAATTCCAAGAAATAGGAACTAATTCCTGTCGCCAAACTTTCCACGTACAGACCATGTTTGGAACTTGCACGGCGTTCATGTGCTTCAGCAAAACCGAAGCTTCTAATAGTGGCAGCCCAAGTTTTACAAACATATCTTCCAGAGTTAATCAAGCAATTTATGGAAACTAAAGTAAGGACATTAAACATTACGTCTTCAGGGAGAAATGGCTTTGAAATCAGTTTACAACTCTGAGTACTATTTGAGTCTGAATCAGAGCAACTGAACTTCTTAGTGGATTTAACTCTCTCGTTTCTATCCATTTTAATTATTTAAGGTTAACCTGCATATATAAATTAAAACTAGTACTTTTAGTTCCTTAAGAAAGAAGAAAACAGTTTGAAAATTTTTAGGGTTTGAGAAAATGGGTTGTTAAAGTAAAATCAAAATTATAAGAACTAAAAAAAGGATTTGAAATACAGTTACAGATAAAGGAAATTGTTAGGGTTTTATTCTAGTTCTATGAATTTGATGAATGGTAGTAGTGGTAGTTATAAATATTGAGAATCACAATGTTAGAGATGAATAATAATATTGAAAGAGTGAGAGTGATACCTAAAGAAGAAATGTGGATGCAAGAAGCTCTTCCTCCTCCGCTCGCCGTCGTCTCTCGCACGTTCGCTTTCTTTCTGTTCTGTTTCGATCGGTTTCGACTATCTTTTCGTTTTGTTTTGTTTGGGAATTCCTTTGCTAATTTCCCTCTATTTCTGGATTGGGGGCGCACCTCTTAAAAATTGAAAATTTTATTAAATTTATTCCATATATTTTTGGACCTATCAAATCTTATTTTTGTAAAAACTAATTTGAAAATATATTTTTAAATGAATTTAAGGTTAATTCAAAAATTTAATTTCAAAATATTATTTATTTCAGAAGATTTAAAATTAATATATGTTATTAATGCATAAATTTGTTATTTTAGAAGAATTATTATTATGGTATATGAATATTTTATTTTTAAAAAAATTCATATAAATATTATGATTTATTTAAGTTTTAAAAATATTATTATAATTATAAATTTTTCTATATTTTTTCATTAATTTTTTATTTTAAAAAATTAATATTACGATAAATAAATATCTTATTTAATAGTTTTTTATATAAATATTATGATTTTAAGTTTAAAATATATTATTATAATTGTAAATTTATTTTTAATATTTATTATTTTATTATTTTTAAATGTTATTGGTAAAGATATCAAACATCACGGTATATCTTCAATTTATGATCATTGGTGAATATGTTATTTATGAATGTATCTTCAATTTTATTCATTTAATTTGAGATTTTATTATCTAAATTAAAAGATAATTATCAAAAATATCATTTGTTTCAAAATAAATGGTTGAATTTATTGGGAGATGTATCTTCGAATTAAATTTTTATAAAAAGTAGAATTTAATGCGTCTAGAGATATTTCTTCAAAAATAAAAGATATTTTAAAATTATCATCAGCTGAAAAAATAACAAGGATACAATGAAAAAAGTAATTATTCTTAGATATTTTTTATTTTTTTTACTGATTTATTCTCCCTTGATTCTATATTTAGTCAAGAAAGATTTGATTTAGTTTTTTTTTTTTTATAAATATTTCGATTGGCAAAGAATAATTAAACTAAATCCGCTTTAAAATATTTAACTGAAGTTTATTTGATTAAAATATTAAGTTTAGATGAAGATTGAATTTTCGTTGATTAAAAGATTAAATTTAGCTGAAGATAAACTCTCTTTAATTAAAATATTGAGATTCACTTTGACTTGGTTTCTTTCTATTATTGCCCTTTTGCATGGACTGATATCTCCATATAAATTAAAGAAATCAATTTACTTGTGGCACACACACCTATGAGATAATACCTATGCTATTGGATATTTTTGTTGTGTTTTCTTTTGAATTGTGTTTGTTGCATAAAATTATATCATTGTCATTCTTTTCTTTTCCAAGGAAGATAGAGTTTTTGGTATGTTCTTATGAAGTTTATTAGATTCTAAATTATTAACTAGTGGAAATATTTTTATGATAGTGTTTGAGTGAAAGTGAGAGAGTCTCAAATTCATGAAAAGTCTGAATTGAAATTTGTGAAACATAATAAGAAAATGTTAGTTTAGTTGAGATCGTCATGTATTATTAAATAATAATTAATGAATTCTCTTTTTTTTTTAAAGGTGCAACGATTCAAACCAACCACATATATGATGTTGTACAAAAATGGGTCATCAATATATGTGTCTTTTATTTAATATATGTTTAACTTGATTAAGATCTTATTGTTATGTACATTTTTTTCAACATTGTGTGATATCTTTTTACTGATCAAATAAATTTTCAATTTATATTTATAACTAAAGTAAAGAAGTTGTTATATATATATATATATATATATATATATATATATATATATATATATATATATATATATATATATATATATATATAAAAATAAATTTCATTATTTCATATTTTCAAAATTTTATTTATTTTTAAAATAAATTTTTTGTTATTCTTTATAAATATATCAAGAAACTACACATATTTGCTTAGATACTATATAGACTAATTTTTAAGCATGAAGAAAGTCCTTTGAAAGTTAATTTTACCATTTTGAAACCGCATATTATTTTTTGTGTACTTTACTAAAAAATTATTATGATGAGAGTCATGATCATGTTCTAAATTTGAGAACTCCAACTTCTATTAGCGAGTTTGTATAAGTTTTAATAACTAACTCAATCAATCTTCATGTCAAATAATCTCTTCACCCAATGCTAAAAAAGTAAGATGTACATGTATCTAAGAAATAAGTGATATGCAGTTTCTATATCATGATTTTAGAAATAGCGTCTCGAAATCATATACATTATGCAAAAAAGTTCAATGTGATCCATCTTGATACAACTATAGACACCTTTAAAAGATAGATCACCATTTATAGATCTTGTCCAAATGAGTTCATCTACAATAGTATTATCAAACCATAAATTATTCTTCAAAATGTCTGTAACAATTTAAGGAGGCAAAATGAAAAAGTCATGAGAAATGTTTCAATTGATGTCTTGAATAATCTAATCATAAATTGAATATCCATTGGCAATACTAGGTAGAAATATTTAGTTTTGTATCTTAGCCAATTGACAGTCCATAATTCAATATCCTTGCCATTACCAACCAGCCATCTACTATGTTCCTTAAAAAAGGTAAAAGAATGTTCAATATCAGGCCATATTGAGGAAGAGTCATGATGCATGATTAGTTTTTTGTGCCTGAAGTTTCTATTAATTATTGGTGCAGAATATGGGAATCGAACGGTCTAGAAAATGGAGGTTGAATGGATTGTTCCCCTAAAACCCAATTTCAAACATTCTCTTTTATAAAATCAAAGTTTTTCAAATACATGAATAGATAACAAACAAAAGCGGAAGGTAATAGGGTGTTATAAAATATACGAGTAAATGGATATTACTGTTGACTTGGATTATTAAAAATCACAACAAAGAGAAAGACGAAGTTCTGAGGACCATCATTGCGCATTTATGACGACGCGTGGCTCAACGCGCGCATGTGACGTCACCCCTTCGTTTTTCAATCACCTGTTTGTCTCCCCGCTAACCCTGCCTCCTCGGCAACAATTAATCTCCTCAACGATCTCTCTTCCTCGGACGAACCAAAAATGCAAGCTCTTCAGAAAACGGGCACAGTCCTCGTACACCCTTTCTCGAATCAAGGTCTACTCTTAAGTCATTACTCATATGCTCGGAGTAATGATTTAGGGGGCTCCTGTTTTGGACTAGCCCGACGACTAAGCGCGGCCCAATCCGTTTCTGCACCCAGACGACCCAATAACTTTGGCCCAATTACTTAAGGACAAGGAGAACACCTTCTCTCCTGCCCCTTTGTCGAGGACCCTCCTCCCTCTGGTCCGAGGACAGCTCATCATCGTTGAACCGACCAGATCAGTCTTAGTGCCAACAGCAAGACATCCACCCTGCTCTCTATAACGCTCGTTTTTAGTTGCGTATTTTATTTAATTATGCCATGTTGTGTTATGTGTTTTATTTAATTAATTATGTGTTAATTGTATGCTTATGAGATGTTTGTGCTAATTGTTGGGTTTTAGTAATAAATAATATTAGTTAGAGAAGCTTTTAGTTATTGGGCTTAAGTTAACATTAGTAAGTGTAGGGTGTTATTTAAGGGCCATTAGTAATTAAAAGGATAGTAAGGTTTAACTAAAACAAGGGTTTTAGGGGATTAGAAATTAGAAGCTCATTTTCACAAAAATTGGGAATAGAAGAGGAGAGTGAAGAGAAGAGGAAGAAGACAGATTGAAGTTTTTAGAGTTGGATTCAATCCAAACCCAAGGTATGGGTGGGATTCTTTCATGCTAAAGGGATGTATGATGATGTTTAGGGTGGGTTTAATCATATGTTGTTTCTCCATGAATGTGTGATTTGAAATTGTTGGGGTTTATGATAGAATCCTTGAAATTGTGCCATTAATCATGTTATAGATGTTTGAATGAGAACCTGTGTCTAGAAACATGAATAGAAACCCATAACATGTGAAAAAATGATGTTTGAAATGAGTTTGAATGGTTAAAATCGAATTTGGATTGGTGTTGGAAGTGCTAAAAACACACAATTTTTCTGGTTCTGGTGTAGAGCATCGGGCGAGCCAGCTCCTACATGGTTCCACCGGGCGAGTCGAGCGGGCGAGTGAGGGTTTTTGTGACCAAGTTTCTTCCTCAGAGCGTCGGGCGAGTGATTGCTTCTGCCGGGCGAAAGGCCTGTTTTGAGGAATTTCAAATGTTCATATCTTTTGATCTGTAACTTCTTTTTAAGTGTCGTTTGGACCTCCGTGAAGCTCTAATCATTGTCTATCTAATGTATATGATTTGAAAACCATTTGATATCGTTTTGAAACTTTTCCTCGACTTGTATGTTGCTGATAGATGATGTTTTGAATTTCCGTGAATAATAACGTTGATGTTGTTGTTGGATTCCAATATTGATTATGTCGTCGTAGTCGATTAAGTTGTTCAAGTTGATTATGTCGTTTAAGTTGATTAAGTCGTTTAAGTGTGAATGCGGGTGTGCATCATTGAGTCGCATCCATTGCATTGTTTGAGGCGGCCCTCGTGGCAATTGTTTGAGACGGCCCTTGTGGCAAATGTTTGAGACGGCCTAATGGCAAATGTTTGAGACGAGAGTTTTACTCCAACGGTACCGCAGGCATTTGCATAAGTCGAGTCACATGTGAATTGAATTTGAGTCTTAATTGATTATGTTATTGTGATGTGATGATTTGATGATGAGATGTTTGTCGTGATGTGTTTGAAATATTACTTGTGGACTACTTATATATTGTCATGGTTGATCGTTGACATTGTTGGCGTTTCATGAATTGATTTATATGATGCGAATTGTTGTATTAAGTGTTGTGATGAGAAGTGGTGACCAATGTATGACCTTTACATGCGTTGAATATTATCATACGTTTCTTTGAAATGAATGATATATCACCCCTTCTGTTTGAATGTTACCCTTTGTTGGTAACGTGCAGGTAACGACGTGGAGTAGTCGTTTACCTGTTAGCTCGAGTCGGTGTGTCTATGCTCTGACACGTGACACTCGAGGGAACATTTATTTGCTTTGTTTGTCGTAATACCTTGTTGGATTTTGTTGTCGCTTTCTTTATGTTGAGACGTGTTGGATTTTGTTGCCATGTTGGCAAAGATATTATGATTTGGATTAAGATGTTAATTGATTTTCCACTGCGATAATATGAACCATTTGGTTTGAGAGTTTAATGATGTATGGTTCCTCCATTATACGTGCCATGTATCCATGTATTATGAGCATGATTTGTGATTTTGTTTAAGTCGAATATGTGACGCCTCAAATTAATTGCTTGTTTCAATGTATTGTACTCTGATTTCTCTTATTAATCGTGGGGTAGATTTGGGGTGTTACACTCTCCGTCGAGGACAAGGTGTCCTCTGCTTGCTAAACGCCTCTGCAGACCAGAGGTATCCCTCTGTCCGACCAATGACTAGTTTCAAGCAACTTCAGAGGATTCCTAAGTTTACTCCTAGAATTCTAGCAGTCACGCATTTTGGGCTAGATCCACAATTCAGCCCCAAAACATGGACCATTAGCCAAGCGTTGGGGGCAATATAAAAACCCTCTCATTTGAGAGGGTCAGGTAATACATTTTCAAACCCTTGAAACACTAAAATGTATATGTGCTCCTGCTGATAAGTGCCAAAATGTCGATATTTTGAGTATATAATTGTGGCACTTATCGATTCTATTCATTCCGTTTTTGTAATAAAATCCCCACTTTTGTGTATATATTCACATACTTTAGTTTTCATCTCTTTTGTGTATAGTTTAATAGTTTTTCCTTTGGTTTATAGGTATTTATGCATATCGGAGCCTTGAGGAATAAAGTGTCGAAGGCACGACTTCGATTGCGCAGTTTTAGAGCTAAATAAGGAAGTTGTGTAGCAAAATAAGTGTAGTCCGCTTAGCGGAGGCAGCCCGCTTAGCGGACCTGCGCAGAATTTTCTTTATATTCTCTTCATTTGTACATGTTAGGGTTATGGTTTTGGGAGAGTTTTAGTCCCAACTCCATCATTTTCATTCTTAGATCAAGATTAGCTTAGAAAACAACACCGGGTCATGTACTTGGAAGATCGGAGGTGGATTTCTCATCAACCGGAGCTGACAACCTGCGAGATGTTTGGTTTATCTCTTCTATTCTCTGTGTATTTTTTTGTGTTGGGTTTGTTTGTATAGTTACTCGAATCTTATGTATATTTACCGATTATAATGTTATGTTTAACTTGCTTTACAAATATGTGTTGATGTTGTTCTGGATTTTTGCTCTATGCTGGGGATTTGGGTTGCTTTAGAGATAAACTTCTTGAATTCTTATCTAGGATGATAATCTGTTGGTTTTGAACTCTAGAGATAGATTTAGAGCTAGCATTCATTGTGGGTATCTGTACTTAATGCTTTCGTGTTTGAGCGGCGCGCAAGAGATCACCGACGCGAGAATACGGATGTTCTCGTGACTTCGCGTTAGAGATAACCTTAGTTGTGAGATGATCTCGTTTGTGCTCCAGAGATGGACCCTTATGTGAGAGATACATGATAACATAGATGAGTATCGTAGGTTGAGTATAATGGATCGGTAAGTTTACGTTTGTGAAGAGTGAGTATATTTGCATGCCTGATAAGTTGTTCCTTTTCTAAGAATGTATTTGTTTATTTATTTTTTCCTGTTTATATCTTTTTATCTTTTGTTTATTCAAACCCAAGCTCGAAACCGTAAAAACTGTTGAATGACATCTCTCCATCTCTGAGGACGATAATTTCCGGATCAATATTTCCAAATCTTTTGTTGCTTGCCGATATGCCTGCTTCAACACCTACTTACTTAATCGTCGGAGTGCTTTGCAGGTTCATCCCCTCCTCCTCATCACTAACATAACGCAAATGTCTCTAACCCATTTCTAATTCTGATCAGCAGGTCAGATCATATATTAAATATGAATCATTTAATTAAAATATAGTGATAATAAATATTTTGACTACATAATGGTGATAAAAATAATCATTTGATTAGCAAAATCCCAAAATACAATGCCTCAATCCTAGTTGAGAATAGGCAAAAAGATTAATGCTTGGCGATTTAAATACATGCATAGCTCATGAGAGTCATGACAAATATCATACAGTATGGTGACCAACTGAATCCTATCTATCAAATATATTATTTTAATAAAAATATCATGACTTACCCAATACCCATAATCTATTGCTTAACTTCCTAGAGTTCAGTTACGACCCATACAAAACGGTTACATCACATGCATACCTTTTTTGAAAAGTGTTAGAAAATTAATTGAAACCGAATGGAATCGAGGCTAGAATCGTGAACGAAATCACTTTCCTTATAGTATTTCAAGCACTCCTGATTTATCTTGGAGTTTCTACGCAGGAATACCCAGGATAATTCAGCCTTCTTGAGTTTGCGCAAGACCGGCGAAAACTCGAATGTAGCGAAGAGTGTTCTGGAATTATTCTAGAGGATTTGCAATTTTTCTGTGTTAGAATTATGAATCTGAAATTATGCTTTTATAGGCCATGCTGATATTGTTTCACAAGGTAGCGACCATTGGTGAAACAATTTCTTTTCCAAGAGTTATGACTATTGGCCCACAACATGGTTCACCAACAGTTGCAACATTCCATGAAGAGTTACCACTCTTCGAATTCAAAATTCAAATCATAACATATTTTCCTTGTCATTTTGGAACATAATCATATTATTAATTATCATTAATAATTTGCAACAATCCCCCACTTGTTCTAATAATGACAAGTCTAATTCCAGAATATAGAAAGCAAAAGAGTGTTAATACAGTTAGGTATCTTTCGATTTGAACTTAACCTTAGTAAAGACAACGCAAAGCCTAATCGGAACGTTAGGTAGCTATGCTTTGAACCGTTATCCCATGTGATCAGACCGGCGTTACTATACACACACTCTTTAAAGGTTCTTCGCCTACATATCTCGCCTAGCACTATTTATGGCCATGTGCTTTTCCTGTTTTCATGAATTTTTCATGAGAGAAACTCCAACTCTCACTTTAAGACGGCACCATCTTGAAATTCATATAGGTGAAGTTCAGTTTGTATCTATTTCTTGAGATACATATCCTCCTCGATATAGAACTTCATTAAGAGTTTCTAAAAAAACTCAACCCTCAATTATGTAATAGTCAACATTGTCACAAAATGTTGCACCATCTTCCAAATCAACGACTTGTTGTTACCCATTGAATCTTAGGTTAAGATGTATTAACTTCATATTGGGTTGCTATCATTGTTGGAACACTTATTCAAGGAGTTTCAACCTCACACCTCTTGAGGTTGTCTTTACTAAATCACTGGTCAGTAGTTTAGTAAATGATTTATTCAAAATTATAGATCGATCGTATATATGTGAATGAGATGATTATATCTTTAATCAATTTTCTCACGAAAGAATGTCTAAGACCTCAGTGCCCAGACTTTTCATTTTACACATATCTGAATTCTCTTGATAAATTGGCTTGACTATCACATTGTGTTAACACCTTTGAGACATTGTCTTTAGCAATTGGAACTTCCAACAGAAGGTCCTTCAACCAATCAACTTCTTGACCAGTGTAAGCGAGATTCACATACAATGGTTCCATGGTCAAGAGAGTGATACATCTTTGTTTCTTGCTCTTCCAAGAAATCTCACCCCCAACTAGTGTAAATACCCACTTAGTTGTAAATATATGATCTCCAACACTCGATATCCAACTCATATTGGTATATCCTTCTAATATGGCAGAAAACCCGATTTTGATTTTTTTTTTTAAAAATATAATCAAAATCCTTGTGATGTCCTTCGAATGCTCACCATTTGGATTGCTAGTAAATCTACTCATTTACTATTTGCAACTGCTATATCGCATATAGTACATTGCATTAGAAAACCAATTTCACTTGAGTATTCTAATATAGCCACGACTCTTCCATCATCATTTTGATACTAAGATCAAATTAAATATTCACTTTTTGAAATGTGACAGTTTGAACTTATCAAGAACTTTCTCAACAAAGTGCATTTGACTAAGTTCATAACCCCCACTATTTTCACATTACTTTGATACCCAAAAGAGTGTCAACAAGTCCAAGATCTTTTATCTTGAATGTGGAAGTTTTCTCAATATGTTTTTGACCCCCACTCATTCGCTTTACTTTGATCGAAAAGAGTATCCATTATTTCAAGATTTTTCATCTTGAATGTGGAAGCTAGAAACCTCTTTGTTTCTAAGATTCCATTCATCTCTTTGATAATGATCAACATGTAATCAACATAGAGACAAAGGAATATCACAATAGTCTTACACAACTTTGTGTACAAACACTTATCACAAGAATTAGACGAAGAAGATTTTTAGATAATCATGTGTGATGATGCAAGAAGGTTTTTAGATGAAGTGAGAGATAAAATTATGAGCAATTTAAAATAAATAGTATGAATTGCAATGAGTACCTTAGTTATGTTCACTTCTCTCAAATATTCTCTTGAACTTCTATGTTCAACCTTCTTGATCAAATACATCATTGATGTGCATGACACTTTTGATCCTTTTCTTCTTTGATAACCTTTGTCTTCATCAAAACTAAATATAAGATGTATTCTTCACAATCTCCCCCTTTTTGATGATGACAAACTCTTTGAATTCTTATTTTGATAAGATTGAAAATTCTCGCCCTAACTTGTGTGTCTCCCCTTTAGTTTGTATGTCTCCTCCTTAATCGGAGAATCTTACAATGACAAAGTCAAACTTTTAATGTCATTGTTTCGGTGCTTGTTTTAATTCATACAAGGATTTAACAAGCTTGTACACTATTTGTTCATTAACAAGAAGTATATAACCTTCTAATTTCTCCATGTAAATCTCTTCATCGAGATTTCCATTTTAGGAATGTCATTTTGACATCCTTTTGATGAACTATAAGTTCATGCAAAAACTAATGCAAACAATACTCTAATTGTTGCCGTCCTTGCTACTAGTGCATATGTGTTTAAATAATTAACACCTTTCTTTTGCCTAAGACCCTTGGTTACTAATCAATCCTTGTAGATGTTTAATGTACCATCACTATGATACTTTCTTTTAAACATCCATTTGCATCCAATGGATCTTAATCTTTTAAGTAGATCGAGAAGTTCCAAGTATGGTTTGACATTATTGAATCTATTTCATCTTGGATATCATTATTCCAAAAATAGAGTCCTTTGAAGCTATTGCTTCCTTATAAGTCTTAGGATCGTCTTCCACTTGAAGAATAAGAACATTTCGAACTCTCATTATTTCCTTCTACACGAGAGAAATAAGTTGAGAAGTGATTTTGTTCGGTCCTAGATCCTTAGCCTTGTAGACTCTCTAGCTTATCCTTAGTTCGGGATATTCCAACAATCAGTGAAGAACTTTCGGTTTTCAACAATCCACGGAGAACCTTTCTCACGAGGTACTTCGAATTCCTTATCCTCTTTGACAAGGTTCTCAAAATTCAACATCTCAAGATTCAATAGTTATATTAAACTCCAAATTCAAAAGTCTATATAAGTCATAATCACTTTTCGAGTGATCTTTTTGCTTTATAATAATATATTTCATCGAATATAGACGATTCACATAGAATATTGATAATAATTCAATTGCATAAAAAATAACTAATCATCAATGAAAATTATTTTATGAAAGAGTAATCTAATAAATAATTTGTACCTTTCACCATAAGTATGAATGTTTATCTCTCCATAGAATTACATCCACAAATTAATAAAAAAAAATTCATAATTTAAAATCATATAAATTTAATTGTGTACCTTTTATATAAAATTCTGCAACTTTACAATAAACTATTATATTCCAATAATATTCAGTTTATTTATCAAATGTTACGATGGTTCCGGTGATAACAACAATGCTTCCCGAAACAAAAGGGTGAATGTTCGCATCTTGTCCCTATTTATTTTCATAATTCTTTTGGAAATCAAAACTAAATAGATTCTTGTATCAGGTATTACAATTGCTTTAAATCCTGAAAAGTTTCAATAATGATATATTGCAATTTGCAAGAGTTAGCGATGCAGAATATATTGAAAACAATTTTTTCATAGCCTACTAGCTATTATTATTTACGTGCATCATCATCAATCATTATCATCATTCTATAATAACAATTCATATAATATGTTTTCCTCTTTTAAATACTTGAAAAATATAATGAACTTAATAGTTCAAATATGCTCTTCACAGTCTATCATGACATCGATTAAACTTAAATCAACCAAACACATCATCTATATTCAATTAAATGAAAATTTAAAGGTGAGAAAATGTGCCATTTAAAAATACTAAATTTGAAACATATTGAAAGTTACTTATCTGTTTTCGACCACCATAAAAGATTAATGAATCATTCTATAATGTTTGTGCAAAAAAGGTATATGGAAAGCAATGCACGATCCTTCAAGAAAATTTGGAGGAAGACGAGTAAAGTTTCTCCCATCGAGACGGTCTAATTTCGAAAGTTCTTGGTTCATCATCTTTATTTTTGAAACGGAAGCCTCGGTTGCCATTATTGAAATACTATAAGATTGTTAGAAAATTAATTGAAACCGAATGGAATCGAGGCTAGAATCGTGAACGAAATCACTTTCCTTATAGTATTTCAAGCATTCCTGATTTATCTTGGAGTTTCTACGCAGGAATACCCAGGATAATTCAGCCTTCTTGAGTTTGCGCAAGACCGGCGAAAACTCGAATGGAGCGAAGAGTGCTCTGGAATTATTCTAGAGGATTTGCAATTTTTCTGTGTTAGAATTATGAATCTGAAATTATGCTTTTATAGGCCATGCTGATATTGTTTCACAAGGTAGCGACCATTGGTGAAACAATTTCTTTTCCAAGAGTTATGACTATTGGCCCACAACATGGTTCACCAACAGTTGCAACATTCCATGAAGAGTTACCACTCTTCGAATTCAAAATTCAAATCATAACATATTTTCCTTGTCATTTTGGAACATAATCATATTATTAATTATCATTAATAATTTGCAACACTAACATAGATGAGGACATCTCTCCATCTCTCCATCTCTGAGGACGATAATTTCCGGATCAATATTTCCAAATCTTTTGTTGCTTGCCGCTATGCCTGCTTCAACACCTACTTACTTAATCGTCGGAGTGCTTTGCAGGTTCATCCCCTCCTCCTCATCACTAACATAACGCAAATGTCTCTAACCCATTTCTAATTCTGATCAACAGGTCAGATCATATATTAAATATGAATCATTTAATTAAAATATAGTGATAATAAATATTTTGACTACATAATGGTGATAAAAATAATCATTTGATTAGCAAAATCCCAAAATACAATGCCTCAATCCTAGTTGAGAATAGGCAAAAAGATTAATGCTTGGCGATTTAAATACATGCATAGCTCATGAGAGTCATGACAAATATCATACAGTATGGTGACCAACTGAATCCTATCTATCAAATATATTATTTTAACAAAAATATCATGACTTACCCAATACCCATAATCTATTGCTTAACTTCCTAGAGTTCAGTTACGACCCATACAAAACGGTTACATCGCATGCATACCTTTTTTGAAAAGAACACACACTCACACGCCAATTTTCACATTAATAAATAAATACTAATTTAAATATAAGCAGGGGCGGAGCTACAGCCCAGCGCGCTCGGGCTCAACCCCTCCTTTAGTTATATATTCTCCACTTAATAGTCAATTTTTAGACAACTCCAGAAACAAAATTAGTAGAAAGTAAAAATAAGGTGTAAATTTTTTGCCCAGACTCCCTAAATTTTTTTGGCATATAAGTAATCAATCTCAATCAATTTTATTAAATTTAAAAAAATAATTTTATTTTTCATACCATCATTTCTCTTTATTTATTGTTTTATAAAAAATAAGTTTACGACGATATTAACCGATTTGTTTCTGAATTTTCCAAGATAGAACCAATAGATTAGAGAGAAATTCATAGATGCAATTTTGCCACCATTTTGAAAGGATCTTTCTGACAAACCCTGTCTAAAGATTTTCTTCTAAGACATATGTTTATAATCCGAAAGCTTTCTTCTAAAATCAGAGCTAAATCCATACTTAAAAATACATAAATAAATAAAAAATCACATATAAATTCATAACTAATAACTTTAAATATTAAAATAAGTTATTTAATTATTTAATTAATTTTTTAAATTGATAAAAATTCTTATTTGTAAAAATAAAATCAGGAATTTTATTTAAAGATGATAGGTTTTTCTAATGTATTTTTTTGAATAATTTATTTTTTAACTTACAGGTCAAGTAGTGATGTTTCAATGGTTACACTGTATTTTTGATGATGCCTCTGTTTAGGTGACTGATCAGTTCAGGCGGCGGAGTATTTTGACGGCTTGCTGGTGTGCATTGCAACTCCGTTATAGTGCTTTTCTTGGTGGCAGCTCTGACGGGTGTGGTAGCTCATTCAATTTCTCTAGGGTGTCTCCTCAACGACAATGGTTTATCCACAATCACATGTCTATGGTTCTAGTGTAGGATTGGTATCCCAAACTTTTGATTATCTAATTATCTTCATATCTGTTGAGATCTGCAAGTTTCAAGATTTAAAGTTTGCCTTCACTAAATCGACATTCACTTAATATTTGTATCACTCATCGTGATTGATGTCAGATTGATTTGATACATTTATCATAGTGTATGATTGATGTTGGATTGTTTGTCTTGAAAGAGTCATCTTGCTTGCTGATTTTGATTACAAAAATTGTTAGTTCGTGAACCATTCCGTGTTGGCGGTTGATTCATTCACCGTCTCAAAAAGTAAAAACTCATACAAGACTTTTTTTTGCTATTATGTTCACACGTATGTGAATTTATTAGATAATGTCGGTTGCGTGTGTGTTTGCTTTAGTTTTATTTAAACCATTTTTTATATTTGATCTATTTATATACCCTTCTTAGTTAATTATGTGATTTATCTTAATTTGATCTATGTCGTCGATATGTTGTATTTTTTAAAAATTTTTGATATATATATATATATATATATATATATATATATATATATATATATATATATTTGTTTTATTAAAAAAAGTTAACTAACCAAAGATAAGGAGCTACATACTTTCGACAATAGAAGAATAGCACATCATCCACAAAAATAATTGATCAAGACTATATTCTTGATTTTATAGGTCACGAAGTGATATTAGGAGACCACTATACACACGTCTCTCCAACAGCTACAAATTGCAACTTCTTCAATGTCACATCAAAACAACATAGAGACGCATCAAAGAATATTTGTGCATTTCCTTCAAACACATCATCAATCAAAACCAAACTACTTTCACAAATTTATCATATATTTTTATTATACTTTTTTTATGTATCGTTTAATACTAAGCACAACAAATATTCAAGTTTATTTTTAAATTAATAATTGTTAGATTTCAGTAAAAACATCTATTATATATATATATATATATATATATATATATATATATATATATATATATACACCCCCTTTAAAATAACTATATTTTTTTCTAAATTATTTTATAAAATATTTTAAAATTTATAAATTTGTAAAAATATTTTTTTTTGTCGGTAAAAAAATATTTCATTGACACTGTTGAGTAAATAATTTAAAATTATATAATATTTTTAAAATTATATATACCTTTTTAAAATTATTTTATAAAATATTTATAAATTGATAATAAAAATAATAATTTTCTATAATAAAAAATCATTAACACCATTGAATAAATAATTTCAATTTTTTTTGAAAAATTCTAATATATATATTAGATAAACAAAATAATTATATATATATATATATATATATATATATATATATATATATATATATATATATATATATATATATATATATATATAATTGACAATCATATTTTTTTAAAATTATTTATTAATATTTTTAATTTAATATCAAATTAATTTTTATTTATATTTTATCATATTTAACTTTTTATTTTAAATTATATTTTATAGGAGTAAATTAGTAAATTATTTTTTTTATCCTATCCTGTCGGGTTCTAACCCATTTCATATTCAGGATAACAATTTGAACTAATGAGGCAGGATATGATAAATTTCAGGATTAATTTATCATATTTTATTGTATCAGCAAACAGTGGATTGAAATATAATATGATACATATATCCTATCTTATCTCTTATCCTACGCAGCAAACGACCCCTGAATTTATGATACTACGGATATGAGTTTTTTTTTTTTTGCTATGTGTGAACCTTTATCAATTTATTGTTTTAAAAAGATATTTCACTGATTTGAACTATATGAATAATTGAATATAAGTTTTATATATAAATTATTTAAAATTTTGATTTTTAAATAATATTCTCTCCGTCCTACAATGAGTTATTTATTTGAAATAAAATAATATTCTAAAATGAATGACCCATTTCAATTTCTATCATCTAATTAATAAAAATTTCACTATTCCCAATAAATATGATAAGGGTATTATAGGAAAAACTATATTACTATATTATTTCTTTTATTTTTATAATTTTTTTAATCTTAATAAAATAATATGCTGAGTCATTCATTATGGGACGAAGGAAATATCACCCTATTGACCGGTTTAAAATGTTGTGTAAAGTTGCTAGATAAAGTATAAAAACAAATTGCCGTGACCTATAAAAATATGATGACCAATAACATCACTTTACTTATCTTCTCAGTTCAGTTACAAATTCAACCAACCCAAAACCGCAACATCACTTTCCATTCATTACAAGAATAAAAACAGTCATATACTATTTTTAAATTGTAATTATCTTCATTCAATTTTTTAAATGTTATAAAATACATTTCTCTTAACTTTATTTCTATAAAATATAAATTTAGTTGCTTCATTTTAAATATAATTTTTACTCATTCAATATAATAAAATGAGTCACATCATTTACACGTCGTCTAAATATTTTTTCACACAGTGACTAAAATCCAATTTTCTCTAATAAAATTAGTAAACATTCAAAGATAGTAAAATTATTGTCAAAGAAAAAAATATAGTAAAATTTTGATAAATATCTTAAATAATAATATTTGTTTATTGTAAATGTAAATATAGTAGGTACCTCACACAAAACTTGTGGCAGAAATATATTTGTATAATATTCTTTCTATTTTTATTTATAATAGAAAATTTATTTTTTAGGTTGATTAAATGTATTTAAACTTTATAATTGATTAAAAATATTAATTATTTAATGAATATGAAAAATTAAGTTTTTTTTTTTTATAAATAAATAGAACTAGAGGAGTAAATGGAGTATCACTTTACTTTTCTCTCTCATATTCATTTTGTCTCTCATATTCTGTAACAATTCTTGGCTTTGAAGTTAATCAAGGTTTCAAAAATTCCAACTTGATCATGAAAAAGTGACTAATAAACTCATCATCACTCTTCTCTTACATTATTCTATAAATTTAGCTTCAACCTGTGTTTTTCTTGACAAAATTGTTTTTTGTTTATAATTTTAACATTAATTTTTGTTTCTGTTTTGAAACAAACAAGGATGAAAAATACAGGTGGCAGTGTCTGTGTGGTGTTACTTCACATTTATCTGAGCATTGTGGTGACAAATTCAGCGCCAGAAAGTGCCATTGTGACACAGATTCCAGGCTTCAATGGAACAATACCTTCCAAGCATTATGCTGGATATGTGACTGTGGATGAAAGTCATGGAAGGAATTTGTATTACTATTTTGTTGAGTCAGAAGGGAAACCTTCTCAGGATCCTGTTGTTCTTTGGCTTAATGGTGGACCTGGTTGCTCTAGCTTTGATGGTTTCGTATATGAACATGGTAATTATTCTTATTTTCAATTTCTGCATGCGTTGCAATATTATTATGTATAAAGAATAAATTTTTTTTAATGTGAATAGTTAAAAAGTAAATATAGGAAAATAGTGATTAATAGTTGTAGTTTAGGGCTAACTCATTCTTATAAAACTTATTTGTATGTATGATGAAAATTGCTCCCACTTATAAACACACGTTCAGATCATATATTGTCTGATGCGAGACTCTTAATTTACCCTTCACGCCTAGAATTGAATTGGACATCTAGAGCATAGAAATAAATGATGAGTGATCCGATAGCGAAAACTTGATAGCAGATGGTCCAACGAATCCTAAACCATAATCTAATACAATGTTAAGAATTATGGATGAGTGAGACCTAAACCATAATTCTTAACATTGTGAATTATGTAATTCAGTTTATAAATCATGTTGCAATTGATTATGTTTTTCAGGTCCTTTCAATTTTGAAGCAGCAAAGACTAAGGGAAGCCTGCCAACTTTGCATCTCAATCCATACAGCTGGACCAAGGTATGGATTTTTTGAACTTTGTCGAATTTTGAAAGGGAAAGACGATTTTTTCTTCTCGTAGTTATGTTTTGTTTTGTCGATGTGTTATTTATGATTCTTATTTCGCATTATAGGTTTCAAGTATTATATATTTGGACTCTCCAGCTGGTGTTGGATTTTCATACTCTAAGAATGAAACTGATTATGTAACCGGTGACATAAAGACTGCATCTGATTCGCATGCCTTTCTTCTTAAGGTAGTTAAGGAAACGGCTGGACTTTCGTTGTATTATTTGAACTAGAAAATCTGTATACTCATGGATTTTCTTTCTCTTTTGACAAAACCAGTGGTTTGAACTATATCCCGAGTTTCTTTCCAATCCTTTCTTCATTGCTGGAGAGTCATATGCTGGAGTTTATGTTCCTACTCTTGCCTATGAAGTAATGAAAGGTACAAAATTGTGTCCTTAAAGTGTATAATCAATGCGTTTCAATCATTAGTAATCTTCACTTTCTCGATTTTCTGCAGGAATTGATGCTGCAGTGAAGCCGAAACTGAATTTTAAGGTCGTTATCTTTAAGTGATCAGATCATTGTTTTTAAGTCTACAACTGCAATCTAAAAGTCGTTGTGTGCAGGGTTACATTGTTGGAAATGGTGTTACGGATGAACAAATTGATGGTAATGCTCTTGTTCCATTTGTACATGGGATGGGTCTTATCCCAGATGAATTGTTTGAGGTAAAAATAAACCCTCTAAGAGCAAGTTCGGAACTTTATATTTTGTTTGAAACCTTGCTATGTTGTCTTGTAAGTATGTTTCTGAAAGTCACGATGCATTCTGTTGCAGGAGGCTAATCGTGAGTGTAACGGGAATTTCTATAATTCGGTCAGTGATAATTGTACAAACAAGCTTGCGAAAATTGATGAGGTGATTGAACTATATTGCAGTGCCGAGATCAAATGAACTACGTGAATTTGATACTAATTGACTGTTCTTGCTATTTTTAGGACATTGCTGGGTTGAACATATATAACATTTTAGAACCATGCTATCATGGCACTGAGGCAGACAAGATTATCACTACTTATGCTAATTTGCCGTCTAGTTTCCGGAAGTTAGGTGAAACTGAGAAACCTCATCTTGTGAGGAAGAGAATCTTCGGCCGTGCTTGGCCCCTAAGAGCACCTGTCAGAGACGGAATCGTACCCACTTGGCCGCAACTTACCAGTAGCGACAATGTTCCATGCACAGTATGTTTCTTCACTACTATCTAAGTGTCTTTATTTACCTTTTAATATCTACTTAGCTACTAATGGATTTCATTGCTTCAAAATTCGTGATTTTTTTTCATTATGTCTTATTGTATCATATTTGCTTTGTTTTTACAAATAAGATATGATCATAACCAATTTTATAGTTGATATTGCTGTATTACCTTTTCATTGTTTGACAAGTAACAACATCTAACAATATCTTTAGGACGGCACCGTTGCAGACGCATGGTTGAACAATGAAGAAGTCAGGAAGGCAATTCACACTGCAGAGGTGAGGTTTCTTGTATGTTACATCTATGTTTTCATGTGAAAGCACTAAATTATGATATTTTTAATGAAACAGAAAAGTGTGGTCAGTAGTTGGGATTTATGCACAGACCAAATTTCCTTCGATCATGACGCTGGAAGCATGATTAAGTATCACAAGAACCTAACTTCCAAAGGATACCGAGCTCTTATATTCAGGTGAATTTCAAGCACTACAGTAGTTTTACACACATGCTTCCTTGATAATTGCTTTAGCGAAGACGTCTTCTTTTGTAATTGATATAAACACTAAAAGATCCGTGTTTCTTGCAGTGGTGATCATGACATGTGTGTTCCATATACGGGGAGTCAAGCATGGACGAGATCAATCGGATACAAGATTGTTGATGAATGGAGGCCTTGGTTATTCAATGATCAAGTTGCTGGGTATTCAATGATCATACTATTTAATGAATCTTCAAATATTTTGATCATTTAAATTAAAGGATTGCAATATGTTATCAAACTTGAGGATATGAAAATCTTGATTCTAAATCGAGTTACTTATCTTTTATTTGCTGCAGGTTTACTCAAGGATATGACAACAATCTTACTTTTCTGACCATAAAGGGAGCTGGGCATACTGTTCCAGAATACAAGCCACAAGAAGCATTGGAATTTTACAAACGTTTTCTCGCTGGATCGTCAATATAAGAAAGAGAGAGTAATGTTATATTGATGATATATGGAGACATGTTGTTATATTGTATAATATGTTTATTTCTCTAATTTATTACTAGATTTACATGCTTTTCACATGTTCAGCTTGAAGTGATCATATAGCAATTATCATATTGTAAAATTTATGACAGTTTTTTATGCTAAAAATGCTTAAGGTGCCTACATTTTCATTATATTATAGTGCCTAAGCAAATGGTTAATAAACTTTAGTTAAAGAAGACTCGTTCGAGGATAACTTGGGTTCGAATATTGACTGAAATAATTCTTGGTTAGAAAAAAAGGGAGTGAGACACTACATATTACGAAAGGAAAACATGCAAACAGAGTCGGTGAACCCAAATTCTATGAACAAATTAACTTGATATGTCATAAGACAATCCTCTTCCCATGATTCCATCTTCTTGATCCGGAACTCGGCATTTTAGGATACAAAATATTATGGTCAATTTTTGCAGGGACGCGCCTATTCTTGAGCTTAGGATCTTTATTTCTTTGCAAGATCCTTATCTGAATCTCCTTAAGTTCTTCTTTGAACTCAGCAAATCTATTCTGAACAATTTCATTATCTATCCAACCATGTGATGGTTGACATCTCAACAAGTTCATTTCATCGTATGCATTTTTCGAGAGCAAATCTACCAATGCTAAACCAAGACTCGTCTCAAACCTATCAGGTAACATTTTCATGAAGAACTTATCAGGATCCTTAAGGAACTCGCCGAATTCAACCGTTCCTTCTACTGGAATAAATTTCCTGCATAGTGTGGGAGAATTATCATTGTGTGAATGTTTTTGGTGGTTAATAACTGCATGTCGCGCCGAAGCAATCCATATGAGAGTTGTTATTGCTTCCACAAGGTTTGAGAGTGTTGTCATTTGGTACCACCATGTCTCATTGTGGTTGTCGCCGTGGCCAATAGATCGAATCTCTGACCACCATGCTTGAAGTTCAACATCAGCTACAATAGCCTCGCTGTCTTTGTAGAAGAATGAACAGAAGTCATTGACCCATGATTTTATGGCAGCCCATATTTCAAGTCCATCAATGGCATAGGGATAGTCCAACATGAGAAGTTGAATCCCATTTGGGTTGTTCTCATCTAGGCTTTCTACAGCCATGCCCCTACAAAATCGATAATCCATTATTAGAATCTTACGATACATGTTAGTCGCATCACGATTCACTAGCTATAATAGTTTCGATGTACCTTTTGAGAAGATCAGCAGGAAGTCCTTGTTCGGTAAATTTCCACTCTTTATAGAGATCACAGGTTATTTGCATACAGGTTTCACCGGGAAATAATATTTTCTCAAGAATTCCACCAGAGTTAACAAGGATATGTCTAGTCAAGGCATTTATGTGCATGGTGTCTTTGAAATGAGGATTCAATATCTTATGGATTGGATGCATTACACTTAGTCTTCTTTTGGTAGCAATGATAAATGGTTCAACAACTGCATGTGTGTATAACCTGAAAAACTTTTCATTGCAGAATAATTAAATGACACAAATAACTTGTACTACCTCTGTTCCTTTTTATAAGAGAAAATTCACTTTTTAGATTCATTGAATAATCAATGTATCTAGTCTATAAAGAGACCAAATACATTAGTTATTCAATGAACCTAAAAAATGACTTGTCTCTTATAAAAAGGAACGGAGGTAGTAGTAAATAAGGTTGAATAATAAAGGTTTTAATAACTCACCAATGGCTAACTAGTAGATGGTAAAAAGCATCATTAGCTAAAACATGAGCTTTAGCAAACTGCCAGAGTGCTGCTTGTGTCCCTTGCTTTGATGGAAGAAAAATTCTATGGATTTCAAGAGCTAAAGATGAGCCTGGCAAGCTGAGTTCTACTGTTAGTGGCTTAAGCATGCCATCACTCCTTAAGAATAGAAGTGTCCTTGATGCATAAGCACACACCCCATTTGCATTTATTCTGTTCAAATATGGCATGAGATAGTCATGGTGGTCCAACATGAATATTCTTCCTTGTTCCAAAGCCTAACACAATTTTGTGGTGAAAGAGAAAGAAATAAATAAGTTCTTCATCCTAGGTTAGGGTACATAACTAGAAATACAAGGGTTCTAGATTGTTGTTACTTACCTGAGGAAGTGTCCATCCTTCAAGCATTTGTTCTATGGTTGATTGTTTTATTGAACTTTGTACTCCATATTTGTTTTGAGGTGGAAATGTCTTGAAAGGTAAATAGAAACCAATGACCAAAATTGTGAGTTTAAATAACTTTGTGGCTACACAACTATAGATTTTATGAATCATGAGTGTATGAATTACCATCAAGCACCGGATTCTGATAGGGTGTGTTCCTGCAAGCATTTGTCGTCCAAACTCCATGTCATCATTCCAAGCCCATTCATTTTCTGAAATGCATAAGATAACTCAAAATATCATAAATTATTTTGCTAATTAAGCAAAATATCAACATACAAATCATATTAAGCTCTTTTACCATATATGTTTTGAGGGATAGGACCTTGCAAATGGTTTTCCTTGATTGCATGAGCTATTTCCTTTAAGTCCTTATTTGGCACCAATTTCTTTAAGTTGTCTCTGATCCATCCCTCTATTGTTTGGTTTCTATTGCTAGAAAGCATGTTAAGTATCTCTTCAAATGATTCAACGCTTCTCGAACTTTGTTGAGGCAACGATTCCGTCTTTGAAGATAGTAATTGTAATATGGCTTGGATAGAATTTGACTTGAGCTCCTTCAATTTGTTAGGACTAAATGTCTCGTCTGAAGGAACATATATGTAAAAACTTGTTGCTTGTGACCTTGAAGTACCAGATGTACTATTTTTTCGACCGGTTCTAACTCGACGTGGATACGGATATAACCTTGAACCTCCCAAGACAGGTCTAAAATGCTCCGAACCTTTATCAGGATCTCCGAGATCATTGTAGCAGTCATAGTCATAGATTCTATCCCATTCTTTTCTTTCATCCATTCCATTTCCTCTCAATTTGTCAAGCTCTTCATTTCTTAGTTCCAACAAAGCTCTAGGTGTTTGACTCGGAACATAGCACTGTCACGATTACACAAATTTCTGATTTCATGAATGTAACAACACAAAATTAGCCTTTAAATCAATCATGTAAATGGAACTTAACTTACTCTATTTGAGAAGAAAAGTCTATCAAATTTAGTCTTCTTGATTGGATAAATCCAAGAATTGCAATCAAAGTGAATGATTCTATTTGTACAAGTTTCAATAGATGCAGAAAGAAGATAGAATTTCTTGTTGTGTTTGTTTTGAATCACAAAAGCTCTCGGAGTTCCAAAATATGCATCAACATGTATTTTAATCTTATATGTCTTAATCTTGGTTTGCGCATCATCAACATCAACATCATCATGGCGATGTTTCTTGCTACCACATTCTTTAAAATATGCTTTCTCACTCAACCACCCTTTACCAGTATCTGTTCAATACAATACAAAGTTTAAAACTGAATTATATTTTTCAATCAAAAGAACATTGTAGAGTGTGAAGTTTACTTACTAGGATCGACTTCTGTGCCGCTATAAATCTGAACCGAAATGAATTTTCCAGGTATTGTTTTCTTTTGATTCAAGGTGATCACAAACTTTCCTTTGAGAGTTAGTTTTTGGACAGCTTGGCATATAGGATTGAAGTTGTTCAAAATTTTGCTTTTGGTTGAAGAGCATTGCCACTTGGAGATAGCAGAAGAAGGCTTTGTTGGGACTTCCATTCATGGATGATTTTCTTAGTGATAATGTTTGTTTGTATGTAAGTCATGATGATTGAGTTTTGCAGTAGTTATTAGTTGTGTTTGAAATTTTAATACTTGTCTTGTATTATACATTTTGGAATATGATACTTTGCTTGTCTTGGATTTTGTTCTAGCTAAGAAAATGCTATGAATCTTTGTTTATAAAATTGGATAGTATTTGGACCTTGTTCAGTTTAAAACCGGTTCCTATTAAAAACTGAATTTTTATTTGATCCAATATGAAAACCGTTTCTCTCAAACCAAAATCATATTATTAATTCTTTTTGTTTTATTAAATTAATATAAAAAAACTAATATCTTTTTGTAAAATGTTGATCACATTACTAATATAGTAATATTACAAAATATTACATAAGTGTCCGTCTTATTGGACTTATGAGGTTCTTTTTGTTATGTTACCTATTAGTTCTAAACTGACTTGGACGTTGGAGTTCTAACCATATAGACACCAACTTTAGGTTCACCACACCAGAAATTAGCGACACTAGTTCAAGATCAATACCTCTGATTCAAAACTCTAATCATTTTCACTATCAAAAAGATAATTTATAAATAATGGAATATATTTAAAAAATAATAATTTTTATTAATTTAACAAATAAATTTTATAATTTAATCATTTGTTTTAACATTCTAAAAATATTAATGGTAGATTTACCTTTTTGAAGAATCTTTTCAAAATGCAATTATGAAAATATTCATATAGCAAATTCTATTCACATAAATCTCCACAATAAATGCCAAAACAAATAACTCAATATAGTGAACAGTATTTACTCCTAAAAAAATACTATTTTAGTCTACTAGAGTTCACACATGTATGGGAGTGGAAAAAGCAGTTTATGCAACTATGGAAGGAATGACACGCATGTCGTGGATGACAAAAAAAAACTATAAAAATATCACGACCAATAATCCCACTTTGATTGTCTTCTCAGTTAACTTTGTTGTTGTTGTTGATAAGATTCTTGTTTTTTTTTGTTTTTAAGTTTAATAGTAGTATTACTTTTTGTTTCTATTTTTGTTCAAAACAAATATAGAATGAAAAAAACAGGTAGCAGTGTGTATTTGGTGTTACTTGCTGTTCACATAGTGGTGACAAATTCAGCGCCAGAAAGTGCCATTGTGACACAAATTCCAGGTTTCAGTGGAACAATACCTTCCAAGAATTATGCTGGCTATGTAACTTTGGATGAAAAAAACTTGTATTACTATTTTGTTGAGTCACAAGGTCAACCTTCTCAGGATCCTGTTGTTCTTTGGCTCAATGGTGGACCTGGTGGCTCTAGCTTTGATGGCTTCGTCTATGAACATGGTAATTATTCTTCTTATTCTCAATTCTAGTCATTCTTTTTTGTTTATAAATAGTGCATTTGATTACGCTTTTTTCAGGTCCTTTCAATTTTGAAGCAGCAAAGACTAAGGGAAACCTGCCAACTCTGCATCTCAATCCATACAGCTGGACCAAGGTTTGTCGAATTTTGAAAGGGAAAGATGAGTTGTTCTTGTATATATGTTTTGTTTTGTGATTCTGATTTTCTGTGTTATTTATGATTCTGATTTTGGATTATAGGTTTCTAGTATTATATATTTGGAATCTCCGGTTGGCGTTGGCTTTTCTTATTCTAACAATGAAACTGATTATGTAACCGGAGACATAAAGAATGCGTTAGATTCACATGCCTTTCTCCTTAAGGTAGTTAAAGAAACGTCTCGAGATTTCAATGTAATATTTGAATCGGAAAATCTGTATTCTCATCGGTTTTCTTTTTCTTATGACATAACCAGTGGTTTGAACTATATCCCGAGTTCCTTTCCAATCCTTTCTTCATTGCTGGAGAGTCATATGCCGGAGTTTATGTGCCTACTATTGCCTATGAAGTAGTGAAAGGTACAAATTTGTGTCCTTAAAGTGTTTAATCAATGCGTTTGAATCATTAGTAATTTTCGCTTTCTGGATTTTCTGCAGGAATTGATGCGGATGTGAAGCCCAGACTGAATTTTAAGGTTGTGTTTATCTTTAAGTGATGAGATCATTGTTTTTAAGTCTATAATAACTGCAATCTGAAAGTCGTTGTGTGAAGGGTTACATGGTTGGAAATGGTGTTACGGATGAACAAATTGATGGCAATGCTCTTGTTCCATTTGTACATGGGATGGGCTTTATTACAGATGAATTGTTTGAGGTGAAAATAAACCCCTTAAGAGCAAGTTCGGAACTTTATAATTTGTTGAAACCTTGCTATGTTTTTTAAAGTCACGACGCATTCTGTTGCAGGAGGCTAACCGCGAGTGTGATGGGAATTTCTATAATCCGATCGGTGAAAATTGTACAAAGAAGCTTGCAAAAATTGATGAGGTGAATTAACTATATTGCTGTGCCGAGATCCAATGAACCACGTGCATTTGACACTAATTGATTGTTCTTGCTATTTTTAGGACATTGCTGGTTTGAACATGTATAACATTCTAGAACCATGCTATCATGGCACAGAGACAGACAAGGTTATCACTACTTATGCTAAGCTTCCGTCTAGTTTCCGGAAGTTAGGTGAGACTGAGAAACCTCATCTTGTGAGGAAAAGAATGTTCGGTCGTGCTTGGCCCCTAAGAGCCCCTGTCAGAGACGGAATCTTACCTTCTTGGTCGAAACTTACCAATAGCATCCATGTTCCATGTTTAGTATGTTTCTTTATTACTAATTGATTCCATTGTTTCAAAATTCAATTGATTTCATCGCTTCAAAATTCATATCGTGATTTTTCTTCATTTTTGTCTTATTGTATCATATTTGGTTTGTTCAAATACTGTTGAGGTTTTACAAATTTGATATGATCATAACCAATTTTATTGGTGATACTGCTGTATTACCTTTTCGTTGTTTGACAAGTAACAAGAACTAACAATATCTTTAGGATCTCAGCGTTGCAGACGTTTGGTTGAACAATGAAGAAGTCAGGAAAGCAATTCACACTACAGAGGTGAGGTTTCTTGTATGGTACATCTATGTTTCATGTCAAAGCACTAAATTATGATATTTTTGATGAAACAGAAAAGTGTGGTCAGTCGTTGGGAATTTGTTTCGGACATAATTTCCTACGATCATGATGCCGGAAGCATGATTAAGTACCACAAGAACCTAACTTCCAGAGGATACCGAGCTCTTATATTCAGGTGAATTCCAGCATTACAGTATTTTTATACATATGTTTCCTTGATAATTGCTTTAGCAAATTCGTCTTCTTTTGTAATCGATATAAATATTAAAGTTTCGTGTTTCTTGCAGCGGTGATCATGACATGTGTGTTCCATATACGGGGACTCACGCATGGACGAGATCAATGGGATACAAGATTGTTGATGAATGGAGGCCTTGGTTAGTCAATGGTCAAGTTGCTGGGTATACTCAAGGATATGACAACAATCTTACTTTTCTGACCATAAAGGGAGCTGGGCATACTGTTCCAGAATATAAGCCACAAGAAGCATTGGAATTTTACAAACGTTTTCTTGCTGGATTGCCAATATGAGAAAGAGATAGTAATGCTGCTATGGATTTTCGATGAATTTTATGAGTCTGTGGGTTTATATAAGATGTTATATTTTTATATGATATGTGTACGCAGAAGGATCAACCTAATTGAGATGTTAATGTAATTGAAACTTGAAGTTGTGCATTAGATAATAGTAGAAATTGTATCAACACAATGAAATTCTACGACCATAATTACATGACATTCTAGGTCCAACAAGTGTTCATCATCAGATAATAAGAGTAAAACAAGCAAAATATTGTGGACACTAGATAATTCAGTCATAAGCAAAATAGAGAAAAACAAAAGTAAGCAGTGGCAATAGACTTAGTCAAAAGGGAAGGCAGAACTGAGAAACTCCTCGTCTTCGAGGTCAACCTGCAGATTCTTGGATTCCATTAGAAAATCAACTTCTTCATTCTTGAATTTCATAACAAAACCCAACATGATTAATTCAGCCAGTGCAGGGACATGATCGTGATTCTCACACAAAACTCCTTCAGATATTGCTTCAGAGAAATTTGAAGCATACTTCAATGAATCGCCAGGAACTCCATCAATCTTCTGGATGATGAAGTTGCAACTTTGACTTTCCCAACGTACCCTTTTGTTTGCTTTCTTGGTAATGACATCCCCTGATGATAGTGATAAACTATAACTTACATTGAGTGGCTCCATTGTTTCGTGGAAACTCAAGTTGATAAGACTTTGAACGGCTTCATGTCTCTTTTTCGGTTCCATTTTCAGGCTAGAACATGCAAGAAAGCCAAGAATAAGCTTAACCAACCCCTTCAAGTTGAAAATGTTATTTGGATCAACATACTTCAGTTTATCGCCGTCATTCACTAAGGATGATTCTTCTTTACATAGTGATTCAGAAATATTTCTAGCACCAATTTTTCTGTAAATCTCAGATAGCTTACACTTGGACAATGGTGTCATGTTATACTGAGGATACCATACAAAAACCTTTTCCTTCTCAAAAAGCTTCTTCATTTGAAGGTTATCAGGAATAAAAGCATCTTTCCTATCTACCAGAAATATTTCATTATTTCCTGATGTTGTTGGTAGTTTCATCAAACTCCCTGCAAGTTTTTTCTCTTCATTTGTGCTCAGATGTTTCGAGATAGACGTCCAGAACCTGCAGCACTCATCATATGACAATTGCTCCATTGACCTCCCCCATTCATTCCAAAGGTCAACATAATCTTCTAGCGAAGGCTTATTCTTGATTTCCATTGCAAAGTAGAAAAAAAGAAGAATACTGCTGTCGTCATAGATATCTTCTAGAACATAAAATTTTGAACCAAAAAGTTTAGCAGGGTCATGAACAATGCACTCTTTAGAGTCAACCCACTTGCCACCTTTGTTTCCATCCAGAATCCAAACCTTCCTTGCAGCATTCTCCTCGGGTTTCCAGTTGTGTTCACATAAGTACTTATATATTTTCACAATAGTATCATGATCAGAGAGAGACTCAAGGTGAACGGCAAGCAAGGAGCACCCCTTCTCAACTTCACTGATGACTCCTATGACATTGAGTTCTTTCTGGAAAGATGCAATGTTAGGTCCATAAAAATTCTCATCAATAAAAGGCCCATCAGTTGGATTCAAGAAAGAACTCCACTTGGAATCAAACAACAAACACTTCTCTGGAGGCCTATAACCAGCATGTGTCTTCAACCAATTTTCGGACAATCTTTTTCTAAAATCGTCGCCAATGGAAAGCTTGTTATCTTGCATTAGAAGTTGGATGCATTCCAGAAAAGAAAATACACTTTCAGGACTGATGGTGGAGGGATCTGAAGGAAAATTCAGACATTCGGGAACAAACCTCAATCCGTCTTTAAACTCAGTAACAACACCAATGCTCTTCAGCTCTGCCTTGTACTCATGTATTCCCAAATCACAACATTTGTCACCATAGTCAATGAAAGGGAGAGAAGCTATAGAAGATATCAATTTCCACTTCGGACCATATAAAATGCATTGTTTTGGGCACCTAAAACCATCAACACTAGTATGCAACCACTTCGATTTACGTATGATGGTTTTGAATTCAGAAGGAAAACGATAGTCAGTTCCCTCCAGCAGCCTGCAACAAGAGAGAAATGAGATGACATTTTGTTGGATAATAGAAGCTTCCGATGCCTTTTGTTCGAAGAGACTAGCAAATTTTTTGATGGCATCCATAAAATCAACCAACACCCCTGTTTGCTTCAATTCATCTTTGAAACTGAAAATCTTCTCCCCATAAAATTCATGATCAATAACAGGAAGATCATCGAATACTTCCAAAATGCAGCCCCATACTGGGTCATACAAGAAACATTCACCCGGTGTTTTGAAACCCATGTTTGTCTTCAAGCAGTTTTTTTCCTTAAGCAAATTTAAGAGACTGGTAGGAGTATTCGAGTGTCTGATGCATTCCATTATCAAAAGAACAGCCTCAGCTGTCAAAGAGGCCAAATTTGAGGGTAATTTTAAATTCTCAATGACGACTTGGTAATTTCCACTTACATCAACTATCACTCCTAGCAACTTGAGCTCTTCTTTGTAATTATCTATTTCCTCACCAAAATAAGATTGATCGATGAAAGGGATGTTACTAATCTGTGACGCAACTTGCCAGCCGGAATCTTTCAAGACAGATCCCACAGGAGACCTAAGACCCCAAGAAGTCTTAAGCCAAGTCCCTTGTTTGATGCTGTCGACAAAATTGTCCAAAGGAAGAAGACTTTTCTTGAGATATTGGATGAAGTTAAGCATCAAAAGAACGTGACTCCTATGTAAAGAGAAAGACGCTGCTCGAGACATTAGCTCTCTTCCAATGAACTCACATGCTTCCTCACAATTGAGCATCACTCCAACCGTTTTCAGTTCCTCCTTGTATTCATTTATTCTCTCCCCATAGAAATACTCATCAATCAGGTGAATGTCAACAAGCACTGAACCACTCTGCAAAAGTTTTCCCAATGATGAACCAATTAAGAATGACTTAGAAGGGGGCATGTATCCATTGCCTGTAACTTTAAGCCATCTGCCCCCTTTTATGCATTCCAAGAACTTCTTTGGTAGGCCAACTCCCCTTTTATTCAGATCCCGAATCCAATCCAAAAGTAAAAAGGCATTGTCTTTGGTAAGTGGTGTATCCGCTGCTGAAAACCCAGCATTTGGAGGAGATATATAAGGTATGTCAGAAGCTCCAACAAAGGTTTTGAGGAATTCAATAAGCTTCCCTGAATCCGTATGTTGGCCAGCATAAGAAGAATCATTTAGGTAAGCCTTTCCTAACTCAACATAATTTTCATTTCTCCATGGATTAGAACCAATCAAATCTGCCCATTTGCTCACATTTGCAGGAAGAAGAACTCCGTTTCTGCTTTTAGTTATACGTCCAAACTTGTCCACAAGTGGAATAATATTTCGTAGAGTATCAACCTCCTGACTTGACAAATAACCCTTTGAGATAGAGTGGTATAAGAAATGAGCATAAGCAATGGCGAGCTTGCAGTTACTATCGATAGAACGGCAGATAGCCAATGCAAAACTAAACACATCTAGAGTACGAATATTAACAGTTCTTAGCCATCCCAACAAATGATGCTTATCGCGCGATTGGAAGAGAGCTTGTTGTGTGCTTTCAGGCATAAAAAACAGGTTTGTCACACATTCAAATACATTGTTCCAAGTGATCAGCCAAGAACAAGGACAATTCCTAGTTGAGGATGCTAGTACTAAACACCTGGCACCAGCACCTAGATGTCTGCATTCATTAAGACTGGAAAAAGACAGAATCCCATCAGAAGCCACATATTTAATCAATGGAATATCATCAGCAAGCTTTGACGGAAATCTAGAAACAAACACTAAAAGCTCAACATAGAGGTTTTCTGATACTCCATCCACAAGATTAGAACTCTGGATGCACTTTGCATACCAATCAAAATTCACCAGTTTCACCCCTAAAAAATTGAGTACGCAATCATACTCGCTTTTATCAAATGAAGAACTCAATATTTTCATCCCATCATGAGAAGACAGGTCAAGCAAGTACACTCCCTCCTTCTGAGCCTTTGTCAAAATATTCCAAAAGCTAGGAACTAGCCTGCTAACTTCACGAGGCTTATAGAAGTGCTTCTGGTTTGTGAATGTCTCAATAGGTAAGATATTTTTTTCAGCCAGTTTTGATCTGATTTTCTGCCTCACCTGATTGAAGTTTTCAAAAGGAGAACTACAAATTGGAAGGAACTTGAGCATATGTGGCAAGCTGGAGACTGGAACTTCATCTGAACCAGTGATAAGTGTTTTGAATGCATTCACAAAAGCTGATGGAACATATTCAAGTATCCCTTTATTCCACTTATCATCAAAGAGAATTGTCTCCCTTGATGAGGCAAGAACAAAATCAGCTTGAATTATGAAAGGAAAATTAGTGACCATCTCTGTAGGAAGAAATGCATAAACCCCTGGTAAGCTCTTATCTTTGTGAAGCCTCTCCTGATGTGGGAAGGCCAATGTCACGACACACTCTTGCACACCCTTTCTCCTTTCCACCACATTTTTCAACTTGACTGGAAACTTTTGCTTCCACATGTAGTAACTACATTCCTTTTTGTCAGTACTATTTTTCCCGGCAGATAGATGGACTGTATAAGAATCGGCATTGATGTTTTTCCTTGTCACAAAGTTAATCTCGCTTGAAATAGATACGGAAGTTTCAGTATTCAGTTTGGAGTGCTCATCATTATCTCTGACAGAAAGGTGTCTGATTTTTGAAAGGAACAATAAAACTTCCGGGTGAATGCTTGAGAGCTGCATTTTAACAGGTTTGACTTTATCGGGCTTCAAAGGCAAGATAATTGTCGTAGTTGGAAGGGAATCTTTATCAGCACCATATATCTTCTTTATATCCTCAAGGTTTGGTTTATCCTCAACCCATTCTGGAACTACATATCCAATTCTGCAATTTGGACATGGCCTCTCATTGAACCTTATCTGATATCCGTTGCTAAAAATGTAAGGCTGAGCAGTAACAAGAAACACGCTCTTGAAACCAATACCTGAAATTCAACCATAGGAGAGATTATGTCAAATTTGCATCAATTTTTGTTTTTTTCCTCCGATATCATAGCTGAAAATATCCTCTTTACGGAAAAAGAGAAATTGACACTGAATTCATTCAAACAAATTAAATGTATATACTTACGATTCAAATTAAAAATGCCATTATCAATGAAAATATTAAACTAATTATAATTGAAAGAAACCATATTAGCACAAGTACTTCTCGAGTCAAAAGTACAAAACTTTAAAAAAATATTTTAATATGAGAATGTACCTTTCTCTCCGATGTAACCACTGCTCCTATTATCTTTCTTTGTTGATCGTCCAACACTGCAGATGGACTCAATGTTTTTTGGCGAAAAACCCTTTTCATTATTGAAAATAAGTAATGTGGCTGGTGCACCAGTACCAGTAATGTCATCAGAAGTTATGACAAACTCTAGTGTTGGACTCTCTCCTTCAATATAATGGTTGTCTTCAGCGTTCTGATGAAGTTGACAATAGATAAACGGTCGTGAATATAAACAACTATAATTCAACAACATGAATGCATCATTCTAGATAGAGACAACAATAGTTATATAAGTAAAATAAAGAGAATCATTGCTTTACATGTCTATGTGTGTACGACGTATGTAATGTCATCTCAATCATCCATTATATCCAAACAAAATAATTCAAAAGAAAAAGAAAGAATAAACATCATCTTAATATGTCTAACTCAACCTTAGTTGGTTAAACCAAAACCGTCTTTGAGAGCGCGCAAAGCGGACTACTGCACAGGATGCAAATTTTGTTATGATTAAAGAGTGGCTAAAAAGGAGCTCGTAAAACATTTGTCATAGACAAACCACGACAAAATAGGGCCTCAATTTGTTTTTCAATAGTTAAACTACAGTAAACCTATATAGAACTTCCGAAAACTTAAGACGGCTCGGAGCTCAAGTGGCTTGAAAAGTTGAGTTAAGGGTTAAAAGAAGTTGAAAGTCTAGGGTTCAAGTTTTCAAGTCCATGCAATGAATACAATGACTACATAGAAAGAATGTAAATGTTAAAGAGACTAAAAACATAGTACTCTACCTATTACTATTATCATCATGCATGATTATAAGAAAGCAAAAAAGTGAAGCAAAGAAGATGAAAGGGTAAATGTACTTGAATGAGCTCCATGAGGAAATGAATATCTTTAGCATAAAGTTCAGCAGAGAGATTCTTGACAGCATGATGAAGATCTTCAGTCAAAGGGTTAGGTTTCCCGCCAATAGAAAACTTTGTTGTCCGTATATCTTCAATGTGTTGTTTCGGTGTAGCCATTGATCTTGAGTCAATGAAGTAAACATGCATTAGTATAGAGTCAAATGAAATGGTTGATGAACAAAACAAAAACAAAAAAAAAAAGTGTGTTGGTTGGTTACCTGGAAGAACTTGTGTTGTTTTGGTTCAGCTTCTTGGAGAAGAAAGGTTGAGAATGAGAGTAGTTACAAGAAAAGTGTGTTTGTACTTTGTAGGCATAAAAAACTCATTTTTTTACCATTTCGCACGATTAAAAAACATGAAAAATAATGGTAACGTGTACAAGTTAAGAAAAAGTTAAGAAAGTAATCATTAAAATTTTGTATTGAAAGTTGTATATTCACTACTTTTTCAATGTTTAAGTTTTAATTTATTTTTAAATGAATACTACTTTGATATTCTGTAAATTTTCACTATTTTTTTCAATGTTTAAGTTTTATTTTATTTTTAAATGAATACTACTTTGAATTTGATATTCTGTAAATTTTCACTATTTTTTTCAATGTTTAAGTTTTATTTTATTTTTAAATGAATACTACTTTGATATTCTGTACATTTAGTTAAATATAATTATCTCGTATCTATGTACTCCCCCCTTCTTTTATAAATGTCACTTTTGTAAAAAAAATTATTTTAATTTAATTGTCACTTTCAAATTTTAATGTAGTAATTATTATAATTTTGTCAAAATTGTCCCTAACTAATTATTATGAGAGAAAAAAAAGTATATTGAAATGTTTAAAAGTTAATGGTATTATAGACAAAATAAAAATTATAACTTAAAAAGTAACTACCATTATTAATTTTTTTGGTATGTGTAAAAAGTCAAAATGTGACAATTAAAAAGGAACGGAGGAAGTATTCATTACTATCATAAATATAAATAAAAATATTGAATTGAAAATAATACAGATAGTATTAATTATATGGTTAAATATGTTTTTAATCTATGTAAATATATCAAAATTTGGTTTTAGTACCTCTAACATTTTTGTTTAATAAGCCTCTTTATTATGCATCTCTGCCATCAATTTTACTTAATGGACGCACACGTGGACAATGATTTGGCATTTTTTAAATAAAAAAATTGTGAAGCTATGCTCAGTTGTCAATTACACAAACTTATATGTACTTAGAGTAAACCTTACTAACACAGTGTCACACTGTATGTACTTAGAAAACATCTTAAAATTCATTCCTTTTCCTCTGCTATGTTTTTGTTTCAAAAGAAGGTGAAGTTGTTCTCCACACTTCCATTCATTTTCTCCACCTTTAATAATCATCATTGTACTTGTCACGACTTGTTTATTTTTGTTATGGTTGCAGATTCTATATTTTGCTTCTCACGATAGTGGTGTGGTCCCAAACAAGGGTTGAAAGGTGCATGCTTGTGGTCTCTTGACATTGAATCTGAGGTAGGTCTAGTTGTCTATTATTAGATTCCATTTCATCGAATCTTGGTCTGGTATATTTATTTATTTGTGTAGTGTGTTGATTGAGAATAAGGTTTTTCCATATTAAAAAATGTTCATTGCGGGTCCAATGTTTATTGTCCTTTTCACTGCATTTTTTAGGAATGACTTTATTTAAGGTAATATTTTACACCAAGGGTCATTTTGTAAAAGATCAAATTCTGACCTACGAGGGTGGGGAAGTTTATGGTTTTAATGATTAAGACTCAGGTTCGTGGTCGTTTTTTGATACCCGTGATCTAATTATGTCAATAGATCCTGGGTCTGAAGACAAAAAAGTTAGGATGTGGTGGAAACATGCTGATGGTAGTCTATAAAATGAAGCTCATACTGTTGAAGTTCCACCAAACTCAAAACATGCTGAAGTTCCATCAGTGCAGGGATCTACTCCAGTAGAAGCTGAAGCTCATACTGAAGTAAATCCTGAAGTTCTATTTGTTCAACTAAATCATGAAGTTCCACCTGTTCAAGTAAATCCTGAAGTTCCGCCTGTGCAAGTAAATCATGAAGTTCCACATGTTCAAGTAAATCATAAGCTTCCACATGTGCAAGTAAATCCTGAAGTTCCACCTGTTCATGTACATGCTGAAGTTCCACCTATTCAAGTACATACTAGTGATCCTGCACCAAACCCAGATAGAAGACGATACCTTGATGAAATCGATCCAGATGTTTTGAGGCAATTCTCAATGATATCAACAATGAGGAAGGAAATGTTCTTGACATTCCACCACTGAATGTTGACCTAAGTCCTATAAAAAATCAGGCTGCACAAAAATCTGGACCAAAAACTTTCTTTGGGTCTGTACCAAAAGTAAAAAAATCTCATGTGGAACCTGCCTTCAAAGATCATGTAAGCGTGATCATATGTTGTTACATACTTTTAATTTTCAATCTTTCTCTGGTATTGACTATGGTTATGGCTCTGGTATGTATTTTTAGGTGGAAGCTTTGAAAGAGTCAAGGAGGACCTATGTCCAAAAACTGATGTGCGTACTAGTAAGAGCGAGGGGCCAGGTGTTGAGGTGCAGCCTAGTAAAAGTGAGGGTCCAGTGGTGCAGACTAGAAAGAGTGAGAGACTCAAGATTGTAAAAACTAAAAACATCAAGGGACCAGGAAAAAACGTTGATGATCCAATTGTGATCATTTATTAAGATACTTTTGAGCCACCTGTCAAGAAGGGTATCAAAAGCTGGCAAGACATACAAAAACACTTGACTCAATGAGGAACCTATTTAGATCTTTTTGTTATATTTTGAAGTTGAAAACTATGTATAAGTTGGAATCTATGTTTGCTGCAAACTTTTAGCAGATACTTGTAATTTGCTTATGTCTTAAGTTGCAAACTTTCTTATTTTGGTCAATGTACAATCTCATTCCATTTAATGGATTTATTTTGGATAATATATTTTAATGCTATAACGTCATTTTGAGCACTACTTGTTGAATTTTTAGCTATAATGTCACTACTTTAAAAATGTCAATTTAGTGCAAACTATGTCCAAATTTGTAAAAGGCTTTATGATTGAAAACTTATTTTATCATGACATCAGTTTTGAAGAACTTACTGATACAATTAAAATTACAGTGACAACTATGCAAAACTATGTGCAAATATGCACACTATGTACTAAATAAATTTGTTTTGAAGAACTTACTAATACAACTAAAATTCATTAATCATAACACAATCTTATCATAACACAATCTTACACCATAACCCAGTGATTACATCGCCCATAACACAGTGATTACATTGCTCATTACTGATGCTTTCAACAAATACATTTGCATAGTAGGTAAACATTAATCAGAAGAGAAGCCAACAAAAATATAAACTTAATTTTTCTAGTCCATGCCTCTAATATCAATTTCGCTTGCAGCTTCATGTTCTTTTTGGAAGCATGATACAACTCTCTCAGCAATTTAATAGTCTTCAGTTCCTTTAGCTTTTTGACATCTACTAATTCGACACCAACACTGTCGTCTTCAGCCAGATCTTTGTCCCATACAAATAAATCACAAGTATCTCCACTCTGCCAAAAAGGACCCCTCCAGAAGAGCCTACCTTTATTTGGACCGTTCTTGCACATGTATGAAATTATTCGTGCTTCACAGCCACACTTCCTTCCTCGTTTGCCGCGTACAGAAGACGACGCACTATTCATGGGTTTTTAATCATCGGTTCTGGAATAAGACATCAAAGAATCTTAGATGAAGAAGACGAATGACGACTTTGATATTCTAAAAACAAACTAAGCCAGGAAAAATTAGGAACCCTATGACGAATTAGGGTAACGTATTTGGGGAAGAAGGATGAAGTATGCGTAGATGGCAAAGATATGTGAATATTTATGTTGGTAATTTGATTACACACGTGGAAATTATCAAATGTGGAACTATTTCTCACTTACTCACACTTGCATTATTATTCTAACATCCCCCCATCAAGTGTGAGTCCATAATGCTCCCTATCACACTTGTACCGCCATTGACACATTGCAACGAGATATCACTTCTTGGACATTTAGATACAAGTGAATCACACTTGTACCTCTGTTGACACCTTGCAACAAGACACCATTTATTGGGGGGAATAACTAAAGAGACACGCCACTTATCCACCTAAAACCTTAAGGTGATAGGTGAGTGGGTTCTCCCACTTATAAATTTTCAAGTCACCACATTCCTATCCAATAGTTTTTTACTAAGGAACATTGATATATAGTGTAAGACTAGGCATATTTGTTAGAGACACACCACTTATCCACCTAAAATCTTAAGGTGATAGGTGAGTGGGTTCACCCACTTATAAATGTTTAAGTCACCCCATTCATATCCAATGAGAGACTATTTCCTCACTTACTCACACTTGCATTATCACACTTACATTATTATTCTAACAATCAAACCCTTCAAAACATGTAGAACATTAAACTTATTATCTAACCAAAATTTGTCTAATAAATATTACTACAAAGTTATATTATTATGAACACCATGAATCAAAGAAGTCCTCAATATTTAGCACATATTTCCTAACTCTCGTTTTATTATATCCTTAAATATTTATTATTCTCTTTCTTTTTAAATATATAAATTTATATTTCACATTATCATTAATAAACGACAATTTTGTAAAAACCTTCATAATTTTTCTTTTTCATACAACAACTATTATTTATTTAAAATGTGTGAAAAGTCTAAAACCACTTATAATAAAAAATGAGGTAGTATTATATTTGGGTTATATATATATAATATTTAAAAAAATGATTAATTGTGTTGATTCAATAAATAAAGATATATTAGGGATAAAAAAATATTGAAAAATATAAAAGATGCCCTCACGCAGGATTGAACTACGGACCTTCAGTTTACAAGACTGACGCTCTACCACTGAGCTATAAGGGCTTGTTGATTTTTTGAAACAATTATTTTTTTTAAATTAAGAAAATCTTTAATGTGACACTTTTTATGAGATTTAATGAATAATTGTATATTATGTGGTTAACACATATATGTGGTAGTTAAATGTATCATTGTTTTTATACTTATTTTTTGTTAGATAATATTGTTCATTTATTTATTAAATGGTTATGATAGACAAAATATTGAATAATTTATTTTTGTATTTATGTTTTTTTGATTGGCCAACACATTATTTAAATAAATATTTGTGGATATAAAGAAATGTAATAATCCATATTCAAACTCAGGATTTCATATAAAATATTTTTGTTACATAACTAGTGAATACAATAGCCATGACAATTCATTTCATTATTTAACTAATGAGTTAATATATTTTCTTAACAAAATTAGTTTTAAAAAAATGACAGTGTATTATTAATGACTTGAAAATTATTGGTTAATTAAGTTTATTATATGATTAATAAATTTATCTTGTTATATTTTTAGTAAAAAATTGTGTTATATTTATTATCCAGTACTTTTATCTGTGCATAAAAAAAAATTAAGAATAGATATTGTATTTTAAAAAATATATATAAATGAAATAATAACAAAATTTTATATCTTTATAAGTTATGAATATAAAAATAATAATAAATTGGTGGAAATAAGTTCTTGAAATTAACGCTTAATTAAAATTATGAAGAGTTTTTAATATGAAAAAAATAAAGTATTTGAATAATGAAATACAATTAAGCGGGATATTGATGGATTTGATGAGAAGTTGTCTTAATATACTAAGGATTATATAATAAAAAAATCAATTTAAATATACAAAATATTTATTAACCACATAATAATATATGTATTATAAATGAATTAACTATCTAATAAATATTTGAATATGAACTAGATCGTGTTTCAAAAAATGAGTTTAAAAAATAATTGATCATCTATATTATAGGTCACTAAATGTGTATTTGAGTTGCGTAAATCAATTAATTATGGTATGAATAGTAATATTAAAAACTTGTCTTAATTACAATTTAATCCTTTTATTATATTCGTTTGATCCCTTCATTTTAAAATTCGATGTCACGAGTATTGCTGCCAATTTGAATAATGAGGAGATTAGGAGAGCGATGTTCGATATGAAGCCATGGAAGGCTCCGGGACCAGATGGTTTCCCAGTCGGTTTTTATCAAAAGGCGTGGGATGTGGTTGGAGAGAATGTGACCAAGTATGTTCATAGAATATGGGAGCAACCGGGAGAGATAACTAATATTAATCAAACTGACATTTGTTTGATTCCGAAAGTGGACAATCCGATGATGGTTTCTCAGTTCAGGCCCATCTCCTTATGTAATACCATCTATAAGGTGGTGAGCAAGATAGTTGTGGGGCGTCTCAAGATCCACATGGATAAATTGGTGTCTCCATACCAGACTGGTTTTGTTCCAGGCAGGCTGATTCATGAAAATATTATAATAGCGAAAGAAGCAATGCATTCAATGGAAAGAACAAGAGGCAAGACAGGATATTTTGCTATTAAAGTTGATTTGTCGAAAGCATACGATAAATTAAGCTGGGAATTCATTTGGCGTACGCTTCAAGAGATTAACATTCCTGAAAAGTTGTTGAACGTGATAATGAACTCAGTCATGAGCGTTGAAACGAACGTTAACTAGAACGGTACTAGGAATGCGTTCTTCCGTCCCAAACGAGGCATTCGGCAGGGTGATCCGATTTCTCCATACCTTTTTGTGCTGTGCATGGACAAGCTGTCCCACTTAATAGAAGAAGTAGTAGACAACAAGAGGTGGAAAGGTATAAAACTTGGGAAAAATGGTATAACAATTTCGCACTTAATGTTTGCCGATGATTTGCTACTCTTCAGAGAAGCTACAGAGATGCAAGTGAAGACTGTTATGGAGACTCTCAACATGTTCTACAAAATGTCGGGGCAAGAAGTTAGTTAGGAGAAAACTAGTATCCTCTTTTCAAGCAATGTTCCCAGAAGTCTACAAACAAAATTACTGCACATTACCAAATACAGGCAGGCTAAGAGTTTTGGGAAATACCTAGGAGTTCCTCTAAGTGGAAAAAGGCTTAAGAGACAAGACTTCCAATATATCATAGACCAAGTTGCTGCTAAATTAAATGGTTGGAAGAAAAATAGTTTATCATTGGCAGGAAGACTCACTCTAGCGAAAAGTGTTATAGAAGCAATCCTTATTTATCCCATGATGACTAACAAGTTACCAGCCGCGTGCATTGATGAAATTCAAAGGCTCCAGCGAAAATTTGTTTGGGGAGAAGCTGACGATAAAAAAAGAATGCATGTTGTTGCATGGGATACGATAACGAAACCAAAGCAGTACGGCGGTGTTGGGCTTAGGGATCTTAAAGTTTTGAATGATCTGTGCTTAATGAAGCTTGGGTGGAAAATGTATAATAATTCTAATGAGCTTTGGTGTTCTGTGCTGAAGAATAAATACCAAGTGCAAAATGCTGCGGATTGCATGGATATTAGAGCTACCGATTCTAGCTTATGGAAAGACATTGCCACTGTGATCCCAACTTTGATAGGCACGGGCATGTGGGTTATTGGAGATGGAAAAACAATTAATGCCTGGGATGACAATTGGCTAGGGCATGAGTATTGTTTGGATAATTATGATGTTCAGATTCCAGAAAATCTTAAGGGAGCCAAAGTTTGTGAGCTTATAGATGAGAGTGGTGATTGGAACTTTCGAATTCTCCAAGACTGGCTCCCTGAGCAGTGGTTGGATAAATTGCGATCGTGTGTGCCTCCTCAACTGGAGGATATTTCTGACGTTTTCTATTTTGCAGGTACAAGTTCTGGAAAATTCTCGGTGAAAGATATGGTTCATGAGGTTGAAGGATTTAACCTTGATACTGAAGACATGGAGTGGAAGCTGATTTAGAAGACAACGATTCCGGAGCGTTGTAAAACATTCATGTGGCTTCTCAAACATGATAGACTTCTTACAAACCTGAGTAAGAATAGGAAAGGTCTTGGCAGTGCTGGGTGTAAGTTATGCGGGTAAGTGTGCGAATCAACCATGCATGCTATTCGTGATTCTAGTAAGTGTTTGCAAGTGTGGAAGAGCATCGTGCCTAGCGACATGATGGTAGAGTTTTTTTCAGCAAACCTTAAGCAGTGGATTAGTCTTAATCTAACGTATTATGGTGTTGGTAGTGAGGGGTGGAGGAGTTTGTGGGCCATCGCCTGTCATGCGTTATGGAATTTGCAAAACTTGGAAGAACATAATGATGATTACTCTAGACCGCATGATCCGCTGTTGCATATTTTGAAACGGCGAGAGGACTATAACAATGCAATTCGGCTCTCCCATAGTGTGCGAGGTGTTGAAAATGCTCCTTGTCTAGGATGGAAGCCTCCGGTGCCGAGTATGTTTAAACTCAACACTGATGGAGCGAGTAAAGGAAATAATACGGCAGGGTGTGGAGGAATTATCAGAGACTCTCATGGGAGATGGAAAGGTGGCTTCGCAATTTTTTTAGGTAATTGCAGTGCGCTATTAGCTGAATTTTGGGGCGTTTTGGAGGGATTGAAATTAACTGATTCATTGGGCATTAAAAGGGTGGAGCTTAATATTGACTCTTTGTTGGTGATGAAAGCTTTAGAAGAAGGTACGATTGGGAATGTGGAGTGTACTTCCATCCTAAGAAAGGTGAAGGATATTATGGAAAAGCATGAGGTTGTCATAGTGTCTCATGTTTATAGAGAATCAAATTGGTGTGCGGATAAGCTAGCTAAGCATGGATGCATGATAAGAGATTTCGTTATATATGAGGAGGTGCCAGATTTTATGCAACCTTTTTTGGATGCAGATGTGAACGGGGTTATTGTAGTTGTTTTTTCGGGCTTAGGCCCTCCCTTCAAGTAAAAAAAAATTGAATTTTAGTTTCTTTTTAGGTCTTTTTTCGAAATTGTAGTCCCCTTTACAAATTTAGATCAAATTTTAATGGCATACATGTTGTGTAGAAGTATGAGTTGTTAGCCCCATATTTCCAGGTAATGTGGAGGTTGAGCACTTTATAAGTAAGATGACTCATACGCCTATCACCTTAAGGTTTTGGGTGAATATGTGGTGTTTCTTTCATTTGTGTGTTGCTCTTGATCCAATATGGATGCTCCACATGATGACCTTAGAGTGGTATAAGAGTCGATGGTTCAATTAAAGGATCAACTCCTTGTATTAAAAGTTTTATTGACAATGTGGTGGTCAGACGGTGTATCCCATTGTAGTGTCCACAACGACTACAAGTGTATGTGGATGAAAGAGCTTCCGCTTGAGGGAGAACATAGTGTTTGAACTCACACTTGAGGGGGAGATTGTTGTGCATAAGTGTGAGTTGTTAGTCCCATATTGTTAGAAATATGTGGCGTCTCTATCATTTGTGTGTTGCTTTTGACCCAATATAGATGCTCCCCGTGATGACCCAACAATACATCGATAGTGATCATGTGTCATTGCCACGTTAACTAAATTTAATTTCACATTATTTCTTTTAATTTATAATTAAATTTGAACCCATACCCTCAATTTTATAAGATGAATATTTTCCACTTGAACCACACTCAAACTTGTCAATGTTATCCCATATTTTTTATTTACTTTGCAAATACTTTTCATCTCTATCATCATCTCCACAATGCAAATACTCTTCAACTTAACAAGTAGATGTCATAACATAATAAATAAACAAGACAAACAAAAAACACGATAATAATTTATCTCAGATTTCAATCTCCAGACTAAGATTTTAAATTCCAATATTTGAAATGTAGTGAAAATATAGGGGGTGTTCAAAATCAAACCAACTCAATAGAAAATCGCAAATCAAACCAAACCAAACCAAAATCACAAAAAACTGCATTTAGTTCGGATTTGTTTGGATCATCTTTTAACAAAACCGCACGGTTCAGTTCGGTTTGTGGTTTGTATTTTGTAAACCGAACCAAACCGCATTATATTACAACCTAACTTTTACTTAACTCACATCCAACCCAAACTTAAACCTATTATACCTTAGCCTTATGATTACGAACAATTTTCTCATCCTTACACATATGATTTCAGTCTCGATCTTCTCATATCTATAATAGCATTGGCGCATCTTCTTTGCCACATACATTTTCCCTCTTCTTATCTAATCTCTACCCTCTTATATTCTTTCATTTTCACCTTCTCATTTTTATGCAAATGTTCCGTATTTCAGTTTCATTTATCGCACATCTTCTTCTCTAATATCTCAATTCTTTTATTTTTCTTTTTCACCTTCACTAATCTCTCGTATCTTCTATTTCATTTTGTTTCATTATAATAATTTTTATATTGTTTTATGCTATTATTTTATGTTTACTATTCCACTTTTGTCTAATTTAATTTTTACATATTAAATGAAAATTTGTTTTCAAAATATGACGAGTTTTGTTGTTATTTGATAGTGTATGAATGTCTAAATACAAAGTTATATATTGTCATCTATATGTATATGTTTGAATCAATAAAATATTTGTAAAAAACCAAACCAACTGAACCAAACCACATTGGTTTGGTTTTTTCCTAAAAGCCAACCGGACCAAACCAAATCGCACGATTTTTTCTCTTGCGGTTCAGATGATTTTTTCGTCAAAACCGTCCAAACCGCACCGCGAACACCCCTAGGAAAAGAGCTTCTACTAAGACCAAATCATTCGAATATTACTCGAGTTTGATTCTTGATCGAAATAAGATTTGACCAGTAAATCATCCCTCTAAACTACAAAATCAGATTAATCGATTTACTATATAGATCTGAGCTAATTGGCAAAATAAAAAACAAAAAAAAAACACATAGAGCTATTGAAGAACTTAAAATAGAAATAAAAAGAGTAATGAGAAAAATAAAATAAATTATATAAAAGTATGATACTGCTAAGACCAGAGTTTAACTGCGCATAATTACAAAACCATTTCAGTTTTCTCACATCGCCGGAGCTGCTCCGATTCCAAATCAATGGCGGAATTCGTCGATCTCGAAACCCAAGACGGCGTTCGCATGCCGTGGAACGTGATCCCCGGCACAAAACAGGAAGCCTTAAACGTCGTCGTTCCAGTTGCGGCAATCTACACTCCAATCAAACACTTCCCTTCCATGCCGGTTCTCCCTTATGCTCCACTCCGATGTCGAACCTGCCGTTCAATTCTCAATCCTTTCTGTATCGTCGATTTTGCCGCGAAGATCTGGATCTGTCCTTTCTGCTTTCAACGTAACCATTTTCCGCCTCATTACGCTTCCATCTCCGATGATAATCTTCCCGCCGAGCTTTTCCCTCAGTACACTACCGTTGAATATGATTCACCTAGTGATCCCGCTCCGCACGTGCCTCCTGTTTTTCTCTTCGTTGTTGATACGTGTGTGATCGAAGAGGAAATCGGTTTCCTCCGATCTGCGATTTCTCAGGCGGTTGAGCTTTTACCGGATAATTCGCTGGTTGGTCTTATTACGTTTGGAACGTTCGTTCATGTGCATGAGCTTGGGTTTGGGATTGTTCCTAAAACCTATGTGTTTAGAGGTTCTAAGGATGTTTCAAAGGATCAGCTGTTAGAGCAGATGAGTTTCTTTGCCAAGAAACCGAAGCCGGCGGTTGGTGTTGTTGCGGGTGCACGGGATGGGCTTTCGTTGGAGAGTATTTCGCGGTTCTTGCTTCCAGCCTCGGAGTGTGAGTTCGCGCTCAATTCGGTAATGTGCTTTGTTTAATCTGCATTAGAAAGTTTGGTTGTGTGTTGATCAGAGTTGTCAGTGGCAGGTTGTGGAAAAGTGTGGTTTGTTCAAAATCCAGTGCTATAGCAGGCCAACACTTGTGGAACAATTGCGATTTGTTCAAATTCTGCCATGCTATATCCGCAATTTGACAATACTTGTACTGAAGGATTGAGTTGTGAATTGGTTTGTTTTTGCAGGTTTTAGATGAGCTGCAGAGGGATCCCTGGCCGGTAGCGGGTGATCAGCGGGAGGCGAGGTGCACAAGCACGGCACTAAGTATTGCTGCTAGTTTATTGGGGGCTTGTGTTCCTGGTTCTGCTGCAAGAATAATGGCGTTTATCGGGGGACCGGCAACTGAAGGACCTGCCGCGGTAAGTGTTTTCTTCTTACTTACAGAGGGACAGTGTAATTGGTTTGATATTGCCTTGGACATGGGCACATGGCAGTGTGTTTGGCCAATAGAAGCAAAGTGTAGCTTTACTTGTGCCTAGCTAATGAAGTAGAGACTCAAAGTAGTTTTTGTTCAAATGCATTGCAAAACACGTGGATTGAAGTCCAAACACACACTATATAGTCAAATTAATTGTGAAAAAATATGTCATTATTCATGGTATAATTCGTTAAATAGTAGTATTCAAAAGAAAGTACTGAAATAATTAAAAATTTGAAATTACACGTGATGTAATTAAAAATTTGAAATCACACATGAGGTACTCGAATGCATAGTTTGTTGGTTAAATCAATCCTATTTCACTAAAGGATCACACGTTTGAGGACTAATATGTTATTCAGGAAACCTTCAATATTCTATTATTTACGAACATGAAATTATTATATCTTTTAAAACTAATCCGACTATTTTGGCATTAGTGTGTATGATAATGATTGGCCTCTATTTTATGAGTGCCTACATCAAGGGAATGTATTTGATTGTTTATTGACTTTTACTGATATCATGGGCAAAAATGATTTCCATCTTATTTGATTGCTTGACGATACTCTAGTGTATCTGTCCTTACAAACTGTTGTATCATATAGATTGTATCCAGACAACTTTCTGAACCAATTCGCTCCCACAAGGACCTCGATAAAGATTCTGTGCCACATTACCATAAATGTGTGAAATTCTATGATGGGCTTTCGAAGCAGCTTGTACATCAAGGTCATGTGCTGGATCTTTTTGCTTGTGCTCTTGATCAGGTAAAATTTTCTCTATTTTCAACAGGTCTTTTCTGGCTGGTATACAGCATTATGCATGTTTATAAGCTGGCAATGAATGTCTGTTTTCCTCCCAGAGAACTTTTCATTTTTTAACTTTTTTCAAGCACAGAATAGTTAGATGATATTTACTGAGTACATCCAGTTTAATCAAGAATTTGTGATAACTGTTTAAATTGTAATTCACTTCTTCAGTTCTTTCCTTACTCCAATTTATCTAAGTTTTTCAAAGTAGTTTATGTTGAAATTTTGTATGCATTTTTAATCTTAATTCACTTAGTAACATCCCTGGCCTTGCATCTTTTTATTCAATATGAGTGGCTGGACTGAAAATGTATTAACCATAATATGAGTGTATGCCTAACCAACTGCTCTAAATAGTAACAAGAATTACACGTTACATCTAATCTAACCTCCTCATTTCCACCAAAATCACTAGTGTTATTATCAAGTAACCAAGAGTTGGTCCGAGGAGATGGGGAAATGGGACTACCAAACATTAAAAGAAAGGCAATGTATTCTCCAAATTAACAACAACAGAACAATGTAATAAATAACAGGTCTGAAAGACGCCCTTTACTGCCAAACTCTTTTCATCTTCTGCTGTTCTTCTGTCTCAGCCCAATCTCAGGTCATGCACCCTTTGAAAGTAGAGTTACTGAAATTTGACAGTGTCTCTCATCTATTTTTATGACATCCTCAAAGACCAATTAATTATTGAGACTATAGCATAGCTCTAGTGTAACTATAAAATAGCCTCAGTCTAGATAGTTAGTTATGACTGCTGTACAGTGATTGATACCTGTCAGCTTGTCATAGGGTGACCTGCTACTGCAGGTTGACACTTGGTTTCTATAAAGCAAGTGATGTAACTGAATTTGTAACTAACTATTCATTCAATGAATCCCTAGTTTGATTTTCTAATAATTATCAACAATGTATATAACAACTATCTTCTCTTTGTACAACTCAAAAGAGAAGAATGACTCATATTCCTATAACTGCGTGATATTGATATTGAATTCTAAAAATAGCAGAGACCATTCATGATAGAAGGTATTCCAAAAAGAATGAACTTTGAGATATATATGCAAATGCCAAGAGAATCCTATTCTGCAACCTGTGAATCTAAAAATAAAAAAGGGGGGTGACTAACAAAGATTCCGTGAGAGCATAATAAACAAAATGAACATGCAGGTGAGTTAGAAATTGCACAAATTTGTATTTAAAATCTCATCCTTTAAAAACTCATTCATACTTATAAAAATATTTACTACATCAAGGATAACACTTTTCGATAAGATTCTTTGTATGAACCAACCACTAGTCTCATATATGAAGTTCTACATACACATCTACAATTTAAAATGATAATTGTAATAGTAATAATATTAAGATATATTTCTTTCTCATATCATATCACCCTTCACTATGTGCATATAGACCGCATTATCTCTTTGTTGTGCTGAAGGGTATCCCGCTCCTCTCCCATTCTCTTAAACGGTTTTATACTAAGGTATGATAATCATAGGTAGTGTACACTGTTTTTCCCCCACTTTTTTTAGGGGTTATGTACTAGGTTATGTTACTCATAGGTGTGGTACCCCGTTCCTCCCCCACTTTTTAACAAGTTGTGTACTAGGTATGTTACTCACAAATAGTGTACACTGTCCTCCCCTACTTTTTTAATGTGTTCTATACTAGGTCTTTTCTCATGGTTAACCATGAAATTATAGGTACTTAGCACATAGGCTGCACATTCTCTTTGTTGCAACAAATAGTATCCAATATATCATTCACAATATCAATTCAAATATTCAAAATCAAAGTATATCACTTCAAAAAAAATGAACAATTCAATCGCAACCACAATTTCAAACCAATACCTGCTCACAAAAATTATATGTTGGAGGTAGAAAACTAACAACGTAGGTGTTGGCACATAAAAACAAATTAAAATCAACATGCTTTTCTCAAAGGAAAAATATTTGAATAAAAAATTGCAATTTAGTAAATTTGCTACTCACAATTGTGAAGAATCAACTTTCGATAGGAGCCATCAGAGTAATTTTTAATAGGAACCGCCAAAGTAATTTCCATAGTCTTAGAATGTGGTTGGGCCGAACTCAACCTTACAAAACCGACTCGTAAGGTGAAGATTGCCCCCACTTATAAACATATGTTCAAGCAAATATATATTGTCTAATGTGAAACTTTTAACACACGACGTCACGGCTAACACTAAAGGCATGGATATAAATGGTAGGTGACTTGATAGTGGAAACCTGATAGCAGGTGATCCAACGGATCATGAACGAGGCTCTGATACCATCTTAAAATTGTGGTTAGGCCTAACTCAACCTTACAAAATTGACTTGTGAGGTGAGGATTTCCCCTGCATTTAAACGTATGTTCAGACCATATACTGTCTGATGTGTGAGACAGACCCTTTAATTGTTGCTCTCTTGACTCAATAACAAAAGGGATTCCATGCAAATGACCTTTAAACCAGTTCACTAGTTTTATGATTAGAAAGTGGTAACCAAACCGAGAGAATTTGAAACACCTGGGTATAATGTTTACAATTTCTTTTCCATGAATGTTTTTATGTCTAACCAAATTTTTTTCCCTCCACCTAAAGGGATTCTTGATCTTCCTTGCTTGTAATTTCATGGGAAAACTGTTTCAATAATTTTTTATGAAGCTTAAGTGCTGTTTTACATCTTGAGATAATCATGAAATGACACCTCCTACTATCAATAACTTGATTGTCCAGCTTCGTAGTTCCTGTTGTCTGAAATCCTTGGCTAATTTCAAGGAGATTATAAAAAATGTGGAAGATTTGTTAACTGTCCTACTTGTTTTTGTTTTGTTTCTTTTGAAATTGATTTATATATGCTAAACTTTAGTTTTAAGATAGGTATGTAGGCTGACACATGTATTATTGCGGCAGTGCCTCAAATATTTGTAATCACATTCTGGTGGTTATTTTTGCTTTATCTAGTGTTTTTTAATATATATTTGAAAATATAAAATTTTACTCTTTATCTTCCAGGTTGGCATTGCTGAGCTTAAAACTGCTGTTGAAAGGACCGGGGGCCTTGTTGTACTTACCGAAAGTTTTGGCCATCCAGTGTTCAAGGATTCACTTAAGCGTGTTTTCCAATCGGGTGATTCTGATCTGGGCCTAGCATCAAAGTATGTCATTAAAGATTTTAGTTTTTCTATGATATGGATTGTCTTGAATTTCTTGCTTGTAATTTCATGGATATCAAACTTAACCGGATTTAGATATGGATATCCAGATGACACTGCCTTAGAGATTTACATGTAGATCATAGCCTTCTCTTGTAACTCAACAATTCATTTTCATCAAGTTTACAAGAAATATCCTCTCAAATTCTGAGAACTCTAGTGCCTTTCAGCTTCCTCCTCTGCTTGCTGCTCAGTTCTTGCAGCCCTCTTCCAATCACTTAAATTCTTCTTTCCATCCTTCATTTCACCTTCAACCTACCCTTGGAAATGAGAGTTGTAACTCATATTAGTTGATACAAACTGGTATTTTATTAGAAGATGTAGAGAAAAATTACCTGGATTGCATACTAGATTGCAAATTTTTAAGAGTTTGCACCTCCATATGCCTAAATACCCAAATCTTTCTCTCAAATGACTCGATATCTTCCCTCTCAACCAACCCTCTTGTTATTTATATTCAGCATGGTCCATCTCTTAACAGTTCCCACCTGACTAATGGGGACAATCTACTGTATGCACAAATTTATATTTGTTAGATAAGATACTACTCATTTATATTTGGTAAACAGTACTAGTTACATTCATGTACCAGTGTGTAATTGTGTAAAATTGGAAAACAAGTTTATTCTTGTCGAGACTACAAGTTTTAGGGTTAAGGAATGTATATAAGAGAAAAAGACGGTGAGCTATAATTGGGACAAGATGATTTTGAAGTCAATCACATTTATTTTTTAAACGTTCTTGAAGATAGTCTAGAAGATGAAACCATTTTAACGGCATATACACCAGGAAACTAGTCGACAACCATTATAGTAGGATACTATTCCTAATTACTGGAGGATTCTATCTCCTGTTTACGTTGTATAACTAACCAAAAAATAATCAAATACTAATGTCAATAGCCACATTAATTTTATGCTACCATTGAGAACAATAATTTTGGAATTTAAGGAGTGTCCCTTAGTAAACACTGGCAAATAGCCACCGACAGATTAGGAGTATCCAAATCAAAGTTGCTGGAGGTAACTCTGTGGTATCTGGATCCAGAAACACTATTTCTGGCTACGAATAAACTAATGAAACTTTGAGAGGTTACATAGTACCTTTTGTCCAAATCTGAAAGATTCCTCATCCCAGAAGCAGAAGCATATCTCTTGCGGCTTCTGATTCCTACCAGGAAACCAGAAACACATGTTTTCTAACTGAAAATAATTAAATCAATAAGCTGAGGGAGAAGCTGATTGGTTCTTAACCTTATTTTATCTTCTTTGTGCAGTGGAATATTTGAGATAAACTGCTCAAAGGACATCAAAGTCCAAGGGATTGTTGGCCCTTGTGCTTCTCTTGAAAAGGTATATCTAGAAGCTTTGTTTTATCTTTTTCATATATGTTAAATTCTCTTTAGCCCCCCCAACAGAAAAAAATGTTTAGCTGCTTCTTTGTATATGCAGAAAAGCCCATTATGCTCAGATGCTGTTATTGGTCAAGGGGGTACTAGTGCATGGAAGATGTGCGGCCTTGACAAATCAACATCACTGTGTCTGTATTTTGACATTGTGAGGAAGGAGACTCCTGACGCTACGATGCAGTCCACAAGCAATCAGTTTTACTTCCAATTCTTGACTTAGTATGAAAACCATCTTAATGCACCTTTCAGTAACCTGCCTGTTGTTGTAATGTAGTTGAAATATTTCTCTTTCTCACTCATCACAGATTTTTTGCTTCAGTTATCAGAATAACAGTGGACAAATGAGATTTCGGGTTACAACCCTTTCACGTAGATGGGTTGCTGGGCCAGGAAGTATACAGGTAAGCTCTCATCTAGCACCCTTTGATTCACTAAATTTAATTATTTTGGTATCCATTATTAATACTGCAAAGAAATTCACGTGGGAACTTTATAGCTGGTTTTCTCGGGATGTTTGGAAAACATGGAATCCCTGTCTATCTAAAACTTCATTGGTTCCTGATGATCTGATGGTAGTGAAGGTTTTATTGGGGTCAATATTCTAATTTCTTAACAAATTAATGCTTCATAATATGATTTATCAAGTAACTTCGAGCACATCATTTAAGTCATTTCTGGAATTCATCATTGTTTTATATCAGTTATGTCTAAAATTTTGTAGGACTTGATTTCTGGATTTGACCAAGAAGCAGCTGCTATAGTCATGGCACGTCAAGTGTCATTCAAAATGGAAACAGAGGCGAGTGCTGGATATTTTCTGCACCTTTTGAAATTATATTTTGGATAATTGTATCTCACTCTGCTCCACATATATATTGTAGTTTTTTTGCACTATTTTTCTAACATGTTATACTTAATTGTTATGGATTCTAGTTCAGTAAACTAATTATTCCACTGAAGCATGAGATTTTTCAAAAGAAAAGGGAGATATTACAACATGTATAGTGACGGTTTTTCCATTTTTTTACTCCATTCATGAAAAAGAATGAAGGAATACAATGAATTGGAACCCATTACACTTTCATATTATATTGTTGACAAGGACATTGATACAAAAGTATTCTTTGTCTGTTTATTTATGACATATCACATAGCTATATAGTTGTGAGAACTATGGACTTCCTTTTTCTTTCTCAATGATTAGTTTGATATGGTTTTCTGTCTGCTTATGTAAAATGTCATTGTTTTGACACCCTGTGATGATGCAACTTCTGTATCAGGCTGAGTTCGATCCTATCAGATGGTTGGATAAGGCATTGATAAATTTGTGTTCCCGGTTTGGAGATTTTCAAAAAGACACCCCATCTTCATTTAGTTTGTCTCCTAGGTTGTCAATATTCCCACAGTTTATGTTTCACTTACGTCGTTCTCAGTTTGTTCAGGTAAGCATTTTGTGTTTTCAGACCTCTTATAATATTTGTCATTGCTGATATTTCTTGCTGCTACATTTTCTGTTTCAACAGCGTTTACTTACATTTATTTATATTATTGCAGGTCTTCAACAACAGCCCAGATGAAACTGCTTACTTTAGAATGATTCTAAATCGGGAAAATGTTACTAATTCTGTTGTCATGGTTCAGCCTTCACTGATTTCATATTCGTTTCATTCTGGTCCTGAACCTGCTCTTCTCGATGTCGCAGCCATTGCTGCTGACAGGGTTCTTCTTTTGGATTCATTTTTCACAGTTGTTATTTTTCATGGTTCAACCATTGCCCAATGGCGCAAGGCTGGATATCATAATGAACCAGAACATCAGGTATTCTTTGGACTAGTAATTGGTAATTTAATACAATGTCTGCTAGTTAATTTTTATCAGAACTTTTCTGTGGGAGAATAAGAATATCCAGTTGACAGGGACAATATAACATTGTAAAAGCATGAGTAGAGGTAAAATCATTTAAATACTTTGGCAGTTTCATTGTTGGGACAAATTGTAGTAATTTATGGGCTTTACTTGATCATTATGATTCTAGATAAGGTTCGGTAAGCTGCCTATGCTTAAGTTTATATTTCAAAATAGGGATGTGTTTGCAGCTTCTACAAGGTTTTACTAAATGTTGCTGACCCTAGGCTTATGCTGGGCACTGGTTTTCAGTTTATTGAGCCTTGTTTAGTTTCTATGACTGATTTGTTTGTTTTGATGAATGCATCCTGGTAAGAAAGATAAGAATCAAAATCAAGTGAATAAAACATTAATGAATTCAATGTGTAGGCAAGATTATCAGAGAGCATGTTTTTATGTTTGTGAGAAAACTTTTCTTTGACTGAGGCTTCACAAAACTATGCAAATTTTGAACTTCTAAAGCACTGGCATATCGGAAAGCCCTTGTAACTTTAAGCATTTGACTATTTGGGGGCATAATTAAGGTCTTAATTAGGAAATCCTATGGCCATCTGCTATTAACAACATTGCTAAATGAGTAACCATCTTATCTTCACATTGGCAATTTAGTTAATTTGAGTCATATATTTTGCAGGCATTTGCTCAGTTGCTTCGAGCTCCTCATGATGATTCAGATTTAATAATGAAAGATAGATTTCCTGTGCCTCGCCTAGTTGTTTGTGATCAGCATGGATCCCAGGTTACATTCATATACTTTGAAATATCTTGTTTCATACTAGTAGTTTTTGCTTAAGGTGACTTTGACCAATTAACTATTTTGGCATGTGACATGTTTGGCGTTCATGTACAATATGCAGGCCCGATTTCTACTAGCCAAGTTAAATCCTTCTGCAACATATAACACTGAAGCTTCCCTCCCTGGAGGTGATATTATCTTTACGGATGATGTTAGCTTTGAGGTCTTCCTGGATCATTTACAGAGATTAGTTGTTCAATAGGATTAGTGTGTCCTATGACTTTTATGTAAAATTTTCCTTGGATTGCTATTATTGTTTCCAATTTGAATTAGTGCCAAATCTTGTAATTACATCTACTTTACTGTATCTAATTACTTGTTAAATTTTGTGGTGTTCAAGAGATGACAGTCCAAATAACTATATCTAAACTCTTATAATATAGAAAAGAGCAGTGAAATGAATTACATCCTATGTATCAACGTTATTATTTATTTTAACAAGGCACGGGCAGATCCATTATAAAATTGAAATTAGATTTTTGCGGAATTGGTCTCTAAAATACAATTTGGGAGACTGAATAAGTTTTATTTTTTATTTATTTGATGCCAAATTAGTAGAGTTGAATTACAGTTACCATCTCTATTCAAATAGTTCAACATCATAATCACTTCTATTGAATCCAATTAATGGTCCTTGTCCTTGACACAGCTTCCATGAGAAATAAAGAGAGATGTACGAACAATAGAACTTAAAGCTTGCGGATAGAACTTAAAGCTTGCTTGCCGCAGCTTCCAAGTTTAATTGATACTTACATGAATTTACTCTTTTGTTCGATGCTTTTTGTTTAATAACGCACAAATTATACACAATATAGTGCGAATATACGGGTTACACACAATAATATTTTATTTTGAAGTTATATTCAATTTAAAATACAATAGATAATGTATGAATAATTAAAATATATACTATTAATGTTTCTCTTAAAAAAATTGAAAAATTCATACAATTTTGATTGTATTTTAAAAATAATAAATTATTTTGATAAAATTATTTTATTTTTCTAATTTATAATTTTTTAAATATATATGTTTTTCATTTTAAAAGTAATACTTCTCAATTTAAAATTAAATCTGAAATTTATGTATACCCGATCTAGCCCAAACTAGTACCCATACTTTAATATCCAACGTAGAAAGGTGTATATATCACTTAAACTTATTTGAAATAAGAATAAAGCCTTTTCACATAAGAAAAACTATAGCAGTATTTTTGGTATAGTTTGTAGGTGACTTTTAGAAATGTGAGTTTAATTATGTATGTAATTTATATCCCAAAAAATAAAGTATTGGTAATTCAAATATTTTAATGATTTAATATATTATTTTTTTGTCAATTTAAAATTTTTATATTTATTCATAATTTTGATGTTGATCAATAATAAAAAACAAATTTCAATCATATCATAACTTAAATTTTTTATAAGTACTCATTTATTATCTTTTTTTAATAATAATAAACTATTTTGCATAGATAATTTTGCATTTTATTTTATTTTATTTTTATTATGTTTTTGAAAATAAATGCGCGTAACGCACCAGTACCCGTGCATCGCACGGGTAAGACACCAGTACCCGTATAAACGCACGGGTAATACACCATTATCATGTAAAAGCACAGATAACCCGGTCAAAGTCTGTGTGAACGCACGGATAATTAGACCAAAATCTATATGAACCCACGACAAACACGCCTGTATCGTGTGAACGTACGGGTAACCATCCCAAAATCTGTGTGAACGCACAAATTTTTACGTGTTTTGTACAATTAAAGAAAATAAAAGTAAATATATTTAAAATAATGTATAAATCCAAATTATATGCAGAAGAAAATATTGAAACTAATTTATTATCGCTTATAATTTTAATAAACAATTTTATTTAGGCAATTTTGTCTATTTTTCACAATTGTTTTTTTCTTTCAAAGTTGTGTTTAATAGTTTTTCTTACAATAGTAGTTTTTAAAAACTTATAAAAATTTCTTGCAGTCCATTTTTTCTTTTTTTTTCAATAATCTTTTGATATTTTCTAATTTGTTTGAATTTGCATGACAAACTGGTGACGTATTTGCGGTCCACACAGGACCCGTGCACGCACGGGTAACATACCAGTACCGTGTGAAGGCACGTGTAACCATACCATAATTCCTGCGAATCTACGAGTTATTACATGTTTCGTACCAGTAAAGAAAATAAAAATCATGTATGAATCTAAACACGACAAAAATAAATTGTTTTTAAGTTATTCATGTTGCTAATATTCTTATTTTGAAATTATTTTTAATTTAAAATACAAAATTATTCAAAATAATATATGAAAAGTTGAAATATATACTATTGATGTGAAATAATTTTGGTAAAATCATTATGTTTTTACTTTAAAAATATGTTTTTCTTTTAAAAATTATAATCTATTTTGGTAAAATAATTTTTTTTCTTATTAACTTTTTTATTATATTTTGAAAATAAAAGCGTATATACCACACCAGTATCCGTAGAGATGCACGGGTATCCCGTTAATATTCAAAATATTGAATATTAACGGGAGCATGAAGTTATTGATAAATTTTGGATTTTTTCTATTGATATTCAACTAATGATAAATTTTAGATATTAATTGTTTTTGACATTTGTATTTTTTATTTAATTATATCAATGTCTTTGAACGATAATTTTTTATTTTTGCTTTTCCACTTTAAAGTATATATGTTTTTTATTTTATATTAAATACTTCTCGATTTTAAATTAAATACAAACTCTTTCTGATATAACCGATTCTTATTTTTTTAGATATTTTTTTAACCACTTAATAATTTTACTAATCTGTTATTATTATTTTTTTTTGGTAACCCTCACATTGTTATCACAAGTTATATTTATTTTAAATACTTCAATATATATATATATATATATATATATATATATATATATATATATATATATATATATATATATATATATATATATATATATATATTTACAACTCCCCCATAATATCTGGTATGCAAGTATCTTCTTTGGGACTGTGATTTCTTTTACTCGATATTTACTTTAAAAAAATATCCAGCCTAACTGTTTTTTTACTTATACTATCAATTTTTTTTGTTTTACTAATTTTTATATAATAAATATATTATAATATCAAGTGGGGAATTAAAACAAATGCGCGTCCCGTACTAGAACCCGTGCAAACGCACGGGTTAGTTACTAGTTATTTCTATGACTTTAGTTACATTAGAATTTTATAGCTCGTGTATAATTTAAATTTAAGAAAAATGTTATTTTCGCAATAAATTTTGACACTTCACGGTATTTAACTGTTCCCTAATATGGTGAATGAAATATTATAATAATATATAATTTTTGTAAAAATTATTATTTTTTATCTTAAATTAACAACAATAAAATTATGTGACTAACCAATTTTATAATTTTATTAACTCATATTTTATATTTTATTTATCAACTTTATTTTACAACTAAAAATTATAATATCTGAATATTCATTAACCAATATCATATCTTCATTAACAAACATTTTATTTTTTACTAACCAGCTTTAATTTACTAATAAATTATTTTAAATATCTGGACGTTTATTAACCAAATTCATCATTTTATTAACCAACATTTTATATTTCACTAACCAATTTTATTTTGTTTTCAAATTATTTTTAATATCTGAACGTTTATTAACGACCTTCATCAACCAACTTTTTTTCACCAATAAAAATCATTGTGCAGGGACTGTTCACGATAGCGTTCATTAAAAAAACACTGTTCACCCTATAAATTCGGTGAACTGTGCATACGGTGTCAAATTGGGGTGTAGGTGTGGTGTCAAGATAACATACCTGTAAATTTAAATATAGGAATATTAATATGAGAGAAGTTGATGAATATTAGAAATTAACTTGTCACTCCTAACTTGAATATGACACTCCTCATATTTTGATAATTCTCAAATTGTCCATGGACAAATTTGAGGTGAAAAGTGCAAACGAAATTTTCGTAAGTAAAATTTCTGGTTGTTCATTTAAAATTTTCAAAAACATACAATTCAAAAAATTTGGCAAACAATACAAGCGTTTTTAATTGAAAATTTCGAAATTTTGGTTAAAAACGCGTACATTTCAAAATTGTTGATAAAATTTTTATGAATTTTTACCAGAAATATCAATTTTTTTTTTATATTTTCTAAATTTCTGATAAAAAATCATGAAAATTATGATTTTTTTATCGGAAATTTTGAAATTTCCAGTATAGTTTTGAAATTTTCCGATAAAAACTCATACTTTTTAAAAACTAATAACTTTAGACAATGGTAAAATAGTAAAAACATACAATATGAGTGGGTTCTAGGTATAAGTGAGGGGATGACAAGTTAATTTCTCCGAGTATAGATATCAAAATGGGCTTGGTCTATCGACCACTTCATATTGGACCTGTATTTTAGAAGTTAGTGAGAACTTAGACACAAATATCTCTAGGCCAAGACGAATCGGCCGGTTTAAGGCAAACACTAGGGATAATAATAGGTAGGGTATGGGTATGATACTATAGTACCCGTCTCATACCTAAGGTTTGATGAAATCTCCGTACCTGCGTGCACACCAATGTTTGTACCTGTACCTATATCCTTTGAGTATCTAAGTATCCATACTTATGTCTGTTTACCTTCAGTTCTAATACAAAATTTCATCAATTATAGTTTATTATGTCATTTGAAGTTTTTAACAACATTTAAAAAAAATTAAGGATGGTATTATTGAGTTAAGAAATTAACAAACATTTATATTCAAATGCGTACAAGTTAAATAATGACGTATTTAATAAAATTGATAAGCATACATGTGTATATAAAAATAAAAATATATAAATATACATTGTGCAGGGTCAGGTTGATGTGCATAAGGTATATCCTTATGCACTGTGCATAAGTCTCGTACGAGTAATATTTAAATTGTTCCGAGTAAAATTTTAGTTAGAAACGAATAATAATACGATAATCCATGAATAATATATGCATTATTTGTACACATCTATTAATTAAGAGTAATTATTAATTGTGAGTAATGAGTACACTATTCTGAGTAATATTTACATCATTCTCATTCTGAGTAATATCAAATTTTAACTATTTTGAGTAATATATTTATTGTTCTGAGTAATATTTATACTATTTTGAGTAATCTGTATATTATTTTGAGTAATAAATATAATACTTTGAGTAATATAATCAATATTTGAGTATTTATGCACCGTGCATAAGGACATACCTTATGCACATCAACACATCCCCATTGTGCATGTATGGGCGCGGGGTGAGTAATAATGTATCTGTACCCACTAATTTTAGTGGGTAATTGCTCATGCCCATGCCCCGTGTCCATTTTGCAGATTTTTACCCTACTTATTATGAGTAATTTTTGCGGATTTTCACTAGGGATGAGTCCAATTTCCATCCCTAGCAAATACACCCCATTTGACGATATAATTATCTCTGCACTCAAGGGTTCTTGAAGAGGGCATGATAAAACTAACCCGAACCACATACTCTCATTCCAACAACAATTCTATTGGAACAAAATTGGTCTGTATCACATCCCTGAGGTTTTGATGATAACAAAGTATTTAAAGAACAATTGGGTATACTAAATTTTGTTCAAGTGCCCAGGACCATAAATTAAAAATTAATGGTACAAGTTAATTTCTAACACTGAAGTGGAACAGTTGAAAAGAAGCTTGGAGATATGAATATGAATGATTGAAACCTTTGCCTCAAACTCTAAAGACTCAGACTCTGAAGAGGTCAACCTTTGAAAATCCTGATTCTGAAGACTCGGACATAAAAGTTAGTCAAAGATCTAGGATCAAGAAACTCTCATATGTCATTATCATACTCAGATAGCAATTATCCATCTTTTGATTATGTGAAGATTCAAGTTCAAAGACGGTAGGGATGGAACAAACAATTCCTTTCGAAACTAAGGTTTTTCAAAAGTGTTTTTTTGTCATACATTAACCATTCACAACTATAAATCATACATTTCATGACAAAGCTTTCATAAATACTTGTATTGTTGCATTTATTCTGGATCGCTATTGCGATGAATTGCTTTTTTTGCCACACATTTTTTTGCTATTTATAGGAAAAAGAGAGGAGAAAAGGGGTTTTGAATTTGATAGAGAAAATGATGGTCGGAGTTCTAAAAAGAGGACTTTAAGGATTTTGGAAGCCATTGAAGACATTAATCTTCATTGTATTTCATGTTCTTTTCATTTAAACTCATGGTAATTATTACATGCACTATGAGTAGCTAAATTCTTTAGATTTGGTCTTTTTAGACAAACCTGCTTGTATTTATTGGATCATTTGGTTGTTTGATGTTAATTTGATTTTTTTATGTTATTGTTATTATTATTATTTAGTTGTCTTTGATTTTAATGCTTTTTTTATGTATTGACGAATGAATGAATTAATATCAGATGAGTAAAGATTATTGATCATAAGTCTACCGATCTAATCTAGGTCAATTATTCAACGTAATAATTAAACAGAAATAAGTAATTATAAGTCGTGACTTTTGAATCAACGGATGTAGAACACATAATTTAAATTTGAATTGGCTTTAGAAATTAGGGAATTATTGTATAGATTAGTGATATGTACACCAACAAATTGGATGCAGTGGCACAATTAACTACAAGTATAAGTAGGGGAATCAAAATAAGATCTAGTCTCCTTTAACTATTGAATTTTATTTCAATTATTTTCTTGTTTTATTCTCGAACGGATTCAACCTTGAAAATCCCGATTGTTATTTACTTAATTTCGCACTATCATTGTCTTGTTAAAATTTACAATCTCTATGGAGATGAATTTAATTTATTAGTTCGACGAGACTAATACACTTGTTATAATTGTCATGAGTTATTAATAGTAAATTGAATTTATTTATGGATATTACCTATGTAGTTATTATTATTATTATTATTATTATTATTATTATTATTATTATTATTATTATTATTATTATTATTATTATTATTATTATTATTATTATTATTATTATTATTATTATTATTATATCATTAAGTATTTAATCTAATCAACTTGATATTTATGTCTGATATGCAAAATCATATGGCAAAATATCCACGAGGGAGAGGAATGCCAGGGAGGAACTGATATGTGAGCTTCAGAGGGGGTTTAGATAGGGACAAAGATGTTATGACAACCAAAACATAATGTATATATGCAATAACAACAACAAAATTTTATGACGCAGATGATGATGTTGAATAAGCAATATTTGGATTTCAAAAACTTTTTTTTATAATAACATTTAATTTGAAACACAGTTTATTTTAAGAAAGATAAATAAGTATAAATTAAGCAATGAAATAATTAAATGAAAGACATAAAGAGATATAGATATAGAGATCACAATAAAGATTATTTTGATGTAGCCTAACTATATATCCTACTATATTTCCCAAAAGTTTGCTCTTAAGATTTCCACTAAAATTAAATTGAGCTTTTACATATGTTTAAACCAAAAATCTTAGACAAACAATTTGATATCTTACACATGTTTAGACCAAAAATCTTACATAAATACCTCGAGCTTTTACACAGTTTCAACCTAACCACCTTAAACAAACAACTTGAGATTTTACACATGTTTAATCCAACAACCTTACACACAAACTTCGAGATTTTATGCAGGTTCAACCAAACAACTCCACACCAAGCCTTTTATATGTTTATCTTACAACCTTCAAATCTATTATAAAAGACCACAAGAGAACTAAGCTCTTGAATAAACAACTTCAACACACTATAATCTTTTCACTCTCTCAATACTAAGGCAACCTCTAGTTAAAAAAAAAACTTATAAAAGAATGAAAATATATGAGATATGAGAGTAGTTTATTCAGAAAACTGACATTTTTAGAAGTGAAGAAAACATTATAGAGAAAAATATGGCTAAAAAAGGACACAATCCATGGGTTTTTTTTCTTCTTCATAATCAATTAGAATTATAGTCTTGATCAATTAGTTCAAGTCAGAAAAGGAAACCCTAATCTTTGACGTCACTTAATCTATTACAAGGCTTTCTAATCAGTTAGGAGACATTACTCTTGCTCTAATTAATTAGATTAAAGGCCTAATCGATTAGCTAGTGAGATTTTCTTTCCTAATTGATCATAAAAGCTTCTTAATTATTTTAGTACTTGTCCAAATTGCTTTTAAGAAGTTTTAATAAAAATGAGAAGTTTGAAATACTTTTTTTTTAAGTGTGTGCATCATCTTAGTAATTCAATATCTACTATTGTTTCATTTACATTCAATTGATAATATAAAACAAGACAAAATGCTAATCGCATGATCAAACGTGCTTTCACAACTTCAAAACTACAAATTTTTTGATTACTTGATTTTATTTGTTTGATTCTTTCAAGTGGAACTTGAATGCTTATTGACTGATGATGTTTTTTATTTATTCTTTCTTGTTTTGTAGTAATCATCAAAACCATTAGAAGATTTTTACATGCACAATACACATAACTACATTCTCTCTTTTATTGATAATGACAACAAATCTTTTAAAGAGGTGATCAACTAAAAAAATATTGATTAAAAATAGTGGAATATTGAACTCCCTTTTCATGAATTAAGAGAGTATATTCTATTCTCGTGAGAGTATACTTCTCCTCACTGTTATTATTAAAAAATTAAAGAAAAGAAGAAACATGGAAAATAGCTAGTTGAATACATATATAACATATGGGCATGTGGGATAAACACGAAAAATATCTTCATATATGGAGGAAAACATATTACAACATAAAAGTAAAAAAGGGAAGAACATATAATACAACAAACAACGAGATGTTTCCATCATTATTATCACCATAAAAACTCAGTTGAAATATGTAGTTATGTACTATGTGTCAACTAGGTGATGAATTTTAAAAATATTTCAATAATTTTTAAAATAGTAGAAATAATTTCAATAATTTTTAAAATATTAGAAATTATTTCAATATTTTTATAAATTAAAAGAATAATTTTGATATCAATAACTTAAATATTTATTATTTAAAATTTTAATATCAAGAAGATCACAACATTTTTTATTTTTATTAAAAAAGATTTAAAATAGCTTTAAATTTAATAATATTTTTATATTTTGATATCAAGTCATGACAAAATAATTAAATACTTAAAATTATATTTTATGGGAAGCTAATTAAAATTTTATTTATTTATTTTTTAAAATTTATAATAATTTTAATAAATATTTGTACCATTATAAAAATAAATAAAAACAAAATAAAACAACCACACCTATAAGAATGTTGATATAGATTTAAATTTTCTAAAAAAGTGAAATACAAAATTGAAGCTCATCACTTCAAATCAAAGCAATATAAAACAATAACTTCCTTATATAGTGCCTACAAAAACTTTCTCATATATTATAGAAAGATATTAAACTTGATTTACGCAAGTTATTAGGCGAAAGAAATTGGGAGAAACAATATAAATTCTTCTTTCAATTTATTTTTAATTAAAAGGTCTTTGAAACAATTAGAGAGAGTTGAAGTCATAGAGAGAACCGGTTATATCAGTTCATTATCAAAAAGGTTAGTAATTTTTCTGAAATTATTATTATTTGATATTAAAATTTGTTCTTTTGTGAGTTTATTTGTATTGATTCCGAGTATAAAGTTAAATGCAATCATAGCCATAGATGTTAAAGTTTTTCTTCTTTGTTCATCAATGGCTAAAAGTTCTTCTTTGTTCATACAATTGGCTATAAGTAAAAATAATTTTAAACAATCATTCATCGTACAAACCATCATCTTACTATTTAGGTTTATTTTATAACTTTTTAAAAAAAAGATACCTATCACATTAATGTAAAATCATCCATTAATGTATAATATGAAAATAAAATTTAGTTATTTTTGAAGAAGATATGAAGATTGGCTGAAGATATTTTATGAACTATATCATAAATTATTAACATATTTAAATACTAATTGAATTGGTTATTTATATGTTTAAATGAAATAAATTTTTAGGTAGGATAATAGACCAATCAAACATTTACAAATATTAGACTCATACCTAAAAATAAAAATAAACTTATGACAAATTATAGGTCCGACTTAATTTACAATAATTTAAGAGTACTTTTTCTATAATTAGATTTTATATGAACCCTAATTATTATTATATTATGATTGTGTTTATAGAAACAGAAGAAAGACCGAGTTTATGTATCGAATCAGTACAATATTTGTTGAGGTTCAACTTCACTTGTTAAGTTTTGAATCAAGCTTCTATATTTGTTGAGGTAAGATTGATCAATGTTCTTTACAATATCATCAACTTTGTTCAACAAAAAACTCTTAACTAGTCACCATTCTTCTATTGCATTTTTCTGCATTTATTTTATAACTAACTTTAAACTATGAATTTGTCAAAGGATTTGAGGAGTGAGAACTGCGAAAAATGAATAAAATGAAAAAACACATAGAAGAAATAAGAAGGAAAAAGTTCTCCATTGGTGTTCAGAAACAAAACCCTTTGACTGAGGATCTTCACCAAGCTGTCAAGAATCTATCTGCTGAACTTTATACCAGAGATATTCATTTCCTCATGGAGCTCATTCAGGTTTCTTGCTTACCAAGTCATTGTTTTTCATAGTTTAGTCTGCGAGTTGAGTCTAATAAGTAGTTCTCTCTTTCTACAGAATGCTGAAGATAACCACTATCTTGAAGGAGTGAGTCCAACATTGGAGTTTATCATAACTTCAAATGACATAACAGCTACCGGAGCACCAGCCACATTGCTTATTTTCAACAATGAAAAGGGTTTCTCTCGCGAAAATATTGAGTCTCTATGCAGTGTTGGAAGATCAACTAAAAAAGCCAATAGGAACATGGGTTACATAGGCGAAAAAGGTATGTTATTACCACATGTAAATGTCTGTTACTAAATTTTGTACTTTTGCCTTTAGAAACACTCATGTTATTATAGTTGCTTTCATTGAATCAATGTCATTGTCAACTAATTTGTTTGCATGCAGAGAATATTTCGATCAATTGGATTTCTTGTGCAAAATATATGACATAATCTTTCCTATGATTGAATTTCAGGAATTGGTTTCAAGAGTGTGTTTTTGGTTACTGCACAACCTTATGTTTTTAGCAACGGATATCAGATACGCTTCAATGAGATGCCTTGTCCACATTGCAGTCTTGGTTATATAGTTCCTGAATGGGTTAAGGAGAAGCCAACTCTTTTTGACATAAAAAAGATATATGGTAAAAATTCTCTTCCAACTACAACAATTATCTTGCCTCTGAAGCCCGACAAAGTGAATCCGGTGAAACAGCAGCTCTCAAGCATTCACCCAGAAGTTTTATTGTTCCTTTCAAAAATCAGACACCTTTCTGTTAGAAAAGATAAAGAGGACCCTGATATGACATCTGAAACTAGTGTATCTATTTCAAGCGAGGTTAACTTTGTGTCGACGAAAAACATGAATGCTGAGTCTTACACAATCCATCTATCTGCTGGGAAAAATCGCAGTGACGAGAAGGAATGCAGCTACTACATGTGGAAGCAAAAGTTTCCTATCAAGTTGGAAAATATGGTGGAAAGGAGAATGGGTGTTGAAGAGTATGTTGTGACATTGGCCTTCCCGCATCAGGAGAGGCTTCACAAGAATCAAAGTTTACCAGGGGTTTATGCGTTTCTTCCTACCGAGATGGTGACTAATTTTCCCTTCATAATTCAAGCGGATTTTGTCCTTGCCTCTTCAAGAGAGAAAATTCTCTTGGATAATAAGTGGAATCAAGGAATACTTGAATATGTTCCATCGGCATTTATAGATGCAATCAAAACACTTGTTACTGGATTAGATGAAGCTCCAGTATGTGGATTGGCTTATATATTCAAGTTCATTCCAATGGATAATCCTCCTCTTGAGAGCTTTACTAATGTGTGGGAGAAAATCAAAGAAAAACTGGCTGAAGAAAAAATTGTTCCTACTGAGACATTCTCGAACCAAAAGCACTTCTGTAAGCCTCGTGAAGTTAGCAGGCTACTACCTGAATTTTGGAATATTTTGACAAAGGCCCAGCAGGAAGGAGTGCACTTGCTTGACCTATCTTCTCATGATGGTAGGAAAATCTTGAGTTCTTCATTTGATAAAAGCGAGTATGATCAAGTACTCAACTTTTTAGGGGTGAAACAGGTGACTTTTGATTGGTATGCAAAGTGCATCCAGAGTGCTAATCTTGTGGATGGAGTATCCGAAGATCTCTATCTGGAGCTTTTACATTTTGTTGCTAAAAACTGGCAAAGTTTTAAAGGCTCCAGCATCACCCGCATTCCATTGATTAAATATGTGGATTCTAATGGGATACCATCTTTTTTCAGTATTAATGACTGCACACAGTCCTATGCCAAGCGAGTAGTATTAGTAGATTCACGTGAGACTTGTCCTTGTTCTTGGCTGATCAGTTGGAGCAGTGTATTTTCAAGTGCAACAAATGAATATTTTATGCCCGAAAATACACAACAAGCTATCCTCCAGTTTACCAATAAGCAGCAAAGTTTGCGGAATTGGTTAGCAAATAATATTTATTTTCGCACTTTGAGTTTGTACAGTTTTGCACAAGTCATCTGCAATTCTATTTATAATAACTGCAAACTTGCCATTGCATATGCTCATTTCTTATACCACTCTTTGTCCAAGGGTTATATGACAAGCCAGCAGGTTTCTAGTCTATGTAATTCGATGCCACTTGTGGACAATTATGGACAAATAAATAAAAAAAGAGGTGTGGTTCTTCTGCCTGCAAATGTGAGCAAATGGGCACATTTGATTGTTTCTAATCCATGGAGAAATGAAAATTATGTTGAGCTAGGAAAGTCGTACCTAAATACATCTTCTTATGCTGGCCATTGTACGGATTCGGAGATGTTTATTGGTTTCCTCAGAACCTATGTTAAAGCCTCCGACATACCTAATCTATCTCCTCCAAATGCTGGGTTTTCAGCTGCAGATACACCACTTACAAGCGACAATGCATTTTTGCTTTTGGATTGGATTCGGAACATAAACCATAGTGTCCTACCGGTGAGGTTCTTGGAATGCATTAAAAAAGGAAGTTGGCTTAAAGTTAGAAGTAATGGATACAAGCCTCCTTCAAAGTCATTCTTAATTGGTTCATCATTGGGAACACTTTTGCACAGTGCTTCAGCACTTGTTGACATCCACCTGATTGATGAGAGCTTCTATGGGGAAAGAATAAACGAGTACACTGACGAGTTGAAAAGAGTTGGAGTGATGTTCAGTTGTGAGGAAGCATGTAAATTCATTGGAATAGAGCTAATGTCTCGTGCTTCTTCTTTCTCTTTAAGCAAGAGTCAAGTTCTTTTGATGCTTAACTTCATCCAATATCTCCGTAAAAGTCTTCTTCCTTTGGACAAATTTGTCGATAGCATCAAAGAGGGAAGTTGGTTAAAGACATCTCGTGGTCTTAGGTCTCCTGTTGGATCTGTCTTGAATGGTTCCGAATGGCAAGTTGCGTCACAGATTAGTAATATACCTTTCATCGATCAATCTCATTTTGGTGAGGAAATATATAATTACAAAGAAGAGCTCAAGTTGCTAGGAGTGATAGTTGATGTAAGTGGAAATTACCAAGTTGTTATTGAGCATTTACAATTACCCTCAAATTTGGCTTCTTTGACAGCTGAGGCTGTTCTTTTGATAATGGAATGCATCAGACACTCGAATACTCCTACTAGTCTCTTAAATTTGCTTAAGGAAAAAAACTGCTTGAAGACAAACATGGGTTTCAAAACACCGGGTGAATGTTTCTTGTATGACCCAGTATGGGGCTGCATTTTGGAGGTATTCGATGATCTTCCTGTTATTGATCATAAATTTTATGGGGAGAAGATTTTCAGTTTCAAAGATGTATTGAAGCAAACAGGGGTGTTGGTTGATTTTATGGATGCCATCAAAAAATTTGCTAGTCTTTTTGAACGAAAGGCATCGGGAACTTCAATTAACCAGCAAAATGTTATGTCATTTCTCTCTTGTTGCAGGCTGCTGGAGGGAACTGACTATAGTTTTCCTTCTGAATTCGAAACCATCATACGTAAATCGAAGTGGTTGCATACCAGTGTTGATGGTTTTAGGTGTCCAAAACAATGCATTTTATATGGTCCGGACTGGAAATTGATATCGTCGATAACTTGTCTCCCTTTCATTGATTACAGTGACAAATGGTGTGGTTTGGGAATACATGAGTACAAGGAAGAGCTGAAGAGAATTGGCGTTGTTACTGAATTGAAAGATGGAGTGAAGTTTGTGCCCGAATGTCTGAATTTTCCTTCAGATCCCTCCACCATTAGTCCTGAAAGTGTGATTTATTTGCTAGAGTGGTTCCAACTTCTAATGCAAGATAACAAGCTTTCCATTGGCAACGATTTCAGAAAAAGATTGTCCAAAAGTTGGTTGAAGACACATGTTGGTTATAGGCCTCCAAAGAAGTGTTTGTTGTTTGATTCCAAGTGGAGTTCTTTCTTGAATCCAATTGATGGGCCTTTTATTGATGAGAATTTTTATGGACCTAATATTGCATCTTTCCAGAAAGAACTCAATGTCATAGGAGTCATCAGTGAAGTTGAGAAGGGGTGCTCCTTGCTTGCCGTTCACCTTGAGTCTCTCTCTGATCATGATTCTATTGTGAAAATATATAAATACTTATGTGAACACAACTGGAAACCCGAGGAGAATTCTGCAAGAAAGATTTGGATTCTGGAAGGAAACAAAGATGGTAAGTGGGTTGATTCTAAGGAATGTATCGTACATGACCCTGCTAAACTTTTTGGTTCAAAATTTCATGTTCTAGAAGATATCTATGATAAAAATATTCTTGTTTTTTTCAACGTATTGGAAGTTAAGAATAAGCCCTTACTAGAAGACTATGTTGACCTTTGGAATGAGTGGGGGAGTTCAGTGAAGCAACTATCACATGATGAGTGCTGCAATTTCTGGACGTCTATCTCAAAACTTTTGAACCCAATAGAGGAGAAAAAACTCGCTGTCAGTTTGAAGAAACTACCTACGACATCAGGAAATAATGATATACTTCTGGCCGATAAGGAAGATGTTTTTATTCCTGATAACCTTCATATGAAGAAGCTTTTTGAGAGCGAGAAAGTTTTTGTATGGTATCCTAAGCATAACATGACACCATTGTTCAAGAGTAAACTATCTGATATTTACAGAAAAGTTGGTGCTAGAAATATCTCTGAGTCACTATCCAAAGAAGAATCATCCGTTGTGAATGATGATGTTGAACTCGAGCATGTTGATCCAAATAATATTTTCAACTTAAGGGGGTTGGTTAAGCTTATTCTTGGTTTTCTTGCCTGTTGTAGCCTGAAAATGGAACAAAGTATGAGACATGAAGCTGTTCAAAGTCTTGTCAACTTGAGTTTCCGCGAGACAAAGGAGCCAATCAATGTAAGCTATAGTTTATCATTATCATCAGGGGACCTCATTACAAAAAAATCAAACAAAAGGGTGCGTTGGGAAAGTCAAAGTTCTATGTTTATAATCCAGAAGATGGATAGTGTTCGTGGCGATGAAATGAAACATGCTTCAAATTTCTCTGAAGCTATATCTGAAGGCGTTTTACGCGAGAATCATGATCATGTTCCTGCACTCGCTGAACTAATCACACTTGGTTTCTTTCTGAAATTTAAAAGCGAAGAAATTGATTTTCTAATGGAATCCAAGAATCTACATATTGAGCATGAAGATGAGATGTTCCTCAATTCTGCCTTCCCTTCTGGCTAACTCTATTCCCGCTGCTTACTGGTTTTTCTGTTTGAATATGCTTTTGTTTTCCTGTGAATTGATGTTAACAGTTTTAGACTGGTTTATCTAATCATGTGTTAAAATAATTTGCTGGTTTTACATTTATGTGCTTACACTTAATTATGGTTGTAGAATTGAAGTTTTAAAGTTAATTTCCATTATTCGGTATTACAATTATTGTTTCATAGTTTTTAAAATGCTTTCTAGGAAAACTTTTTATAGAAAATGTTTATAGTATAGAAACAAAATTTTGGATAAAAACCAACTATATGTTTTCCTGAAACAGTGCTAAAATCTTGAGCACGCGATAACAAACTGCGCCATTCTAATTTTAACATGTCATATGTGTTTTACATTATAACTAGTGTGATTGTCGAACACATGATTTTAAATAACGATTGCGGTCGTTGCGGTTTCTACAACACACATTACATCTTAAGTAATTTTGACTTTCCACAAATTATATAAGTGACACTAATGTGACAAACTGACAATACACTAGGAGATTAACGGTAACACCGCAATTGTGGTGCAATGATGTTGCATAAATTATTGCGTCCTTAATTGTGAATGCGGTTTATATTTAAAAGATTTTTTTAAAAAAAGTTCCTAGACGTAAACACTGTATCAAATAATGACAGCTAGTTTTGTGAACTCATCCTCTTAAGAGTTTAGGTGCTCATTTTGGGATCGTGAAGCTCATTTTGGTACCCAACCTAATCACCTTTTCATCATATTTCTCTTACCTTTTTCTTTTTAAAGATAAGTAGAGAAATTGGAATGGTAATTTTTGATATTTTAAATTAAGTAGGAGTGTTAGTTTATAATTTAAATATGTCAAGTAGTTTGTAGTTATAGTTGTTACAAGTTAATTAGTTGTTAGAGGTTAACTTTGGCTACTTGCATTACAAGTAAACCATTTAAAAGATGATTAAACCTATATGAATCCATAGTATATGCTTGTAATCAACAGTCATTATTCTAAAAGTTAATTTGTATCACTTAGTGGTGACGTGACAATTGAAGAAACACAAGAATTTAGTGAAGTCAGGATTGAAGATATGCAGAGCATTCTTGAAGCCTATGAAATGAAGATCGTTGAAAAGTAATGGTAAAAAATAAAAATAACTTATTATTTCTCGATTCAAGAAGAAGAAGAACTAGAAAGGGAAGGCCAAACATGACGAGAAACCTGAATCGTCTCATAGAAAAGGAGGGGATGAGAAGAATCAACTAAAGAAGAATTCATTTGACAAGAAGAATGTGGAGTGCTATAATTGTGAAAATTTTGGATATTGTGATGATGAGTGTTGGTCAGAAAAGGGAAAGAAGACTCAAAATATTGAAGAAGAAGCAAATGTGGCACAAGAAAGCTCTAGTTCTAACTCTAAACTATTGATGTTGATGTTGAAAACAATTGAAGATGGAGTGGATTCGATTACTTAGTACCTTGACATAAGGTGCTCAAATCATATGAAAAGAAACAAGAAACTATGTACTTAATTTGATCATATAAAAAAAACCAAGGTGAAGCTGGTTAACAACAACTTAACGGAAGCAGAAGGCATGGAGAATGTACTTGTGGATTTGCAAGATGGAAAGAAGGCATTGATAAAGAAGGAGTCTTGCATTCGCAAGAAGGCATTGATAAAGAAGGTGTTATGTATTCGCAAGAAGGCAACAAAGAATATTATTACATACATTATGAAATACAATTCATTAACCTAGCTTACAACATATACCATTCCATTATAATAATCCATCAAATTAATCGATTACTAAGTTAAAAAAAAAGATAAGGAGAGATATATAATCGTTAATTATCATTAAGATGTTGTCTTAATCATTTATGTAATATGATATCTATAAAGTAATGTAAAAGAAGTGGGAAATATCATTGCAACCGAATTCATCAAAGCGCTATGGCGGTCGATAACATGACTTTTGACATATCTTTTTGGTCCTTCAACATTGACCGACAAATCTTCAAAGCCCATGGAAAATTTTCCTCTTTTTCGCACTCTATAAATGCAAAACCAACAGAATATGTCTTCTCGGTCGACGTAACACCAATAATTTTCAACAATAATAACCTGTATTTGTTGGTCTTATACATTAAATCAATTATAAGCATAGTGGGAAATGTATTGAACAATTTAATGGAATCATGATGATTCCAATATATATTTCTTACCGTTACTCCGTCCTCACACCTTCGGTGCCTAGATGTAATTGTTACTCTCTCCATTCCTATTTATAAGCAAATTTTAACTTTTTACACTCATTGAATAAATGATGTATCTAGTCTTTATATCATCCAAATACAACATTTATTGAATGAATCTAAAAAGTCAAAGTTTGCTTATAAATAGAAACGGAGGGAGTATCATCTAGAAGTTTCAAGAGGTGTTGCATTTCGGCATTTCGGTTTGGTCCCCCCTAAGCACTAATTTGGATTGGTAGAGGCTATTGTACACCTGCTTAATATTTGAGATATTTTCAGGTCTTTTGCGTTTCAACATTGCAAGTATGTTTTTGGGAGGTACCAAATTCAATGTCATGTCGGACACGCACTATTTCTCTTCCGGCAAGAGCCGACATGCAATTGCATGACCGACTAACTTTTTACATAAATCGTGATTGTGTAAACCACATAGCACACTAAACTTCCATTTATTATTTTCTAACCGATAACCACACAATTTAAATGGACATTCACATTTTCTTGAACCGGTGTCATCTCGTATAAAATTACGGAAACGAGGTATATATTTTCCACCTGTTTCGCATGTCAAAGTCACAAATATCCCTCTTCTATTTGAATCATTATCGGACCTTTCAATCACAACACAAAACCTAGTCTGTTGGCCTCAGTGCGAATTCACTGTAGCATGTCATCACGAAATTCATACTCTTCTTTATTTTGAAAATTGACCCGAATATTTACCACCTTAGTTACGAGAGGTGAAACAACTTGAGATACATTAGCCTTGAGAATGGCGTCGGGATGCACCATACCTAATGTGAAAAATAAACATTATATTAACTAGTATACACAACAATAAATAAGTTCTGGAAAACAACACAGACAAAATTGGAAATACATTTCCAGTAACATTCAACAAACAACCGAAAATACATTTCCGGTATTTACACAAAAAAAATTCAGCTGAAAAACCAGATTAATGTGAACAATGTGGATTAAAATGAATAAAGTTTATCTTAAATTCCACTTCATTGAGCTCCTTTTTATATGATGAACCACAAGAATAAAGCTTTGATGTGAAAAACTTGATTGAGAATGAAAGGGTTTTTGTAGAGGTTTATGGAAAGTTGATGAAATGAGATGATCATGTAGGTTACTGTTTTAAGCATTGTGACTTTTGAATTTATCAGATATACACTTCTGGTTTATAGGTAAATAGTGGGGTGACAGAAATTTCAATATTTCCGCAGTAATTTACCGGAGATGCATTTCCGTGAACAACCGAAGATATATCTCCAATTTTATTTTCTCTTTAAAATATGGTGGATAGACTTTTGAACTTATTTTATTATGTTGTGAGGGATATACCGAAAATGTATTTTTGATTTTCGTAGAAATATTTTTGAAATTTTATATAACACCCTATAGAGTGGAATAAAATTTTTTTTTTAAAAAAATAAGATTGAAATCCTAAATTTTTTATTTCTGACTCCGTGGATCGGACCACGTGCTTCATTTTGACGGCTCTAAATTTTTGTTTACACCAATTTTTTTTTTTTTTCTTTTTAAGGGCAATACGGATTAAATAATATATTAATTTGATTTAGTTTAAACTTGCCTGGCCGTAAAGCTATATATATAAGCACATTAGGATAAGAAACTCTAAACACACTCATTACTCTTTCGTTATGCATATTCATCAGCTTCAAAACGTCACAGTTTCCAATTCCGTCAATCACCGAATTCCACCGCCATTCTTACCGGAAGAACTCATCAGAGAGATCCTCTCGCGGCTTTCAGTGAAGTCGCTTCTTCAATTTAAACGCGTTTGCAAATTATGGAAAACCCTAATCTCCGATTCCCAATTCGCAAAGAGCCATCTTCAAATCTCACGCATCACCACCCAACAATTGGTCTTTTCCGTTATAGAAGAACCGTACAAAATCGCATCTTACTTTTTGGAGCCATTATTTGAAAACTCATCAACCTCTGTTGAACCTGTTACCCTCCGCTCCATGAAGAATAACAAGAGATGTATTATAGGTTCATGCAATGGTCTTCTATGTGTTTTTAACAGCTCTCAAAATACTGTCAAACTGTGGAACCCTTCTATCAGATTCAAATCCAACAAATCTCCACAAGCTGTTTCGCCTGATTGGCATATCATGCATTATGGTTTTGGATATGATCAAGTTAATGAAAAGTACAAGGTGTTATTAGTTGCGCGAAATAAGTATAATTTTACTCAATCTTTGACCAAAATTTATACCTTTGGTGAAAATATTTGGAAAACTATTCCGAATTTTTCTTTTAGGCCCACTAAGAGGATAGGAAAATTTGTGAATGGCACACTTAGTTGGATGGTATATAAAGGTGGCCCTAATATTTTTGATCAATTCATGAATATTTTTTCTTTTGATCTAGAGAAGGAGACTTACAGAGAAATGTTACTACCTCAAATTGACGGTGATAATGTGCACATTCATCGTACACTATATGTTTTGAGTGACTGTCTTTGTGTGTGGGATGTTAACGGTGTTGTGTGGTCAATGAAAGAGTATGGTGTTGTTGAGTCATGGACTAAATTATTGATTATTCCTTACGAGAAAATCATCCTCCAGAATCAACTTTATTATGTTGAACCCTTGTTCATTTCAGATAATAGTGTTCTTCTCATGAGAAAAAAGTTTTCTCAGTTTCACCTACTTAACCTGTTTCGTAATAATGCAAATCGAACTTCTTTTGTTGAACCCTTGGTCATTTCAGAAAATGGTGGTGTTACGCTAATACCAGAATCGTCTTCCGAACTTGTGTTATATAATTCAAATAGTGGCTGCTTGGATCCTTTGATAACTATAACTAGCACACTTGGGCTCGATCTACATATTCATTGTGAGAGTTTGGTATCACTGCAATGGTAAATTACATTTTTCATCTTTTGTTCTTATCTTTTTTTTTTGTGGCAATTATGGTGCAACAGAAAAATATGTTTGAATCATGTCATCTCTTGTTATTTATCAGAGATGTCAATGGTTGGATGAATGATCACTGCCTTGTGGGAATTCAGTTAATGTTTGCAGGAATCTTCTTTTTGTTCTATTTCATTTAGAAACTATATGTTTGTTATGCTGTTACAATTATCTCTCACTTGCAAGTCCATCTTATTATATTTCTTCTAGTTTCTATAGCTAAAATCATTAAACAATGTTGTATTGTATACTTCGTGGTTCCAAACATCATGAGTTGAGAAGGAGAGTGGATAATAGTACCCGGTTTTAAATAGCGGTCGCCTAAAGGCTTTCACGATTTCGGTCAGTATAGGTGTTGCGACGCTAATTGCGGTTGTCGTAGTTTGAACTAAAATAATGTAACTAACACATAACTAATGAAGTGAAAAAAAAATGAATACAAATACAAACAGCTGATTATCTTGTGCATAAAAAACACACGTGAAGATTAAAATGATCCTGATACTCCCTCTAGTTTTAAAACATGCAACGACTTTCTTTAAGGTCTATTAAAATGACACTAACACCTCTCTCTAATTGTGTCATGGAATATATTATTGAAGAATAAAGTTGCAGTGAAGCATCGAATAAATTGAAGAATAAAAGAAATTACCTATAATGCTCCTGCGAATTCTACACATCCATTACACCTTGTCCACATTACTTTCTGAGTATAACACAATTTCATTTATGTACATTTCATATAATATATATTTTCCAAGTCTTTCTATTGTTAACAATAATACATGAATGAAAAAATATGGCTTTACAAATCTTTGCAATGTATATTTTATTTAAAGTACAATAGGTACATAGCAAAGATTCTGGGGCTATCATGTCATACATACAAGTATATTATGTACTGAATTTATTACTTTTAAATAAATTTGACATGAAAGATCTTTCTACAAGTAACTAGTAGCAAACCCGTGCATACGCACGGGTTCTGGTCGGACACACGCATTGTTTTCACAAATAATAATTGTTATTTATAAAAAATACATTAATGAAAACAAAATAAATATTTGAAGTACAAATATATTTTTATTCAAAGTAAATTATAAGCGGTTTTTGAAAATAAAATTACATGGTATTTAGTAATTGTTTAACAACTTAAAAAGAGAAACTAAAAGAGAGTCAAAGCATATGAAAAGTAGCCGTGAGGATGCACGAGTACTGATTTGTTACGCGCATTTGTACACATTAATAAATTAATAAAACAAAAATATTTTGTTTTGACATCATTTATAAAAATATTTGAATAGTTAGTACATTTTTTCTTGTATATAAAAATAATATTATTTATAAAATATTTCGATTAACCATAGATTATTTTCTCGTATTTTAATATAATTTATAAAAATAGAATCAGTAATACATTTTCCCGTAAATAAAAATAATACCGTTAAATTGTTTTTTCGAAATTGTAGCATCATTTACAAAAGTATGACAAAATAAATAAATAAAATTAAAATATCAGTTTATTCATACAGACGAGCTGGTATGAATATTCAGTTTTTCCTCAACAAACAATGTCTACTATTCTCATTAGTATATCATAGGAACATCAAGTTGTGAACATTAATTAGACAGTGTAACATCATCAACTATAAACTATTTATATTTTTACATGACAATCCTTTGAGCAGCTTCAATTTTTATTAGTAGTAATACATTGGAAGTTGTTTTGTGTTCTGACTTCTTAGTATTTTAATGCAAGTCTTTTTCTTTGAACGTTGTTTTTGTCATGGATTCATAAATAAAGCGTATAATAGTGTAATAGTATAAAGCAACATTCCATCTCTTTGAATTGAAAAGTATATTACAAATATATGAAAAAATGCCAGCAACAATACAAGAATTTTCTACACGACTTCCTGCTCTTACACATTGACACACCAATGCATGGACCATTAGATTTGGATCTACACTAATGCGGGAACCGTTCGGGTATTTTCGATCCCTCGGAGAGAAAAAGTACCATTCTTTCTCACTGTGATAACCCATTTCTGCATACATCAGCAAAAACAAATTATTCATATGCAATTAGAAAGAAAAGTAACAAAAGAAATGATTCATAAGTGAAAAAATGAAGTACCAGGAAGCTGCCATGGATCAAACTTATACAAATCAACTTCTTTAACAACAGGAATAGAAATTGATTGGCCAGCACATTTTCTACACAAGTAATGATTCACCAATTCTTCATCGGTTGGATGAAATCTGAAACCAGGTGGCAACTCTAATTCACCTTGCATTTGTGTTTCTGAAGGCTTCTTCAAACGTTGACTCTGTTGTTGATGATTGTTCTTGATTATGATTCTCGTTGTTGTTGACGATGATCTTGTTCTTATTGATGATTGTTGTTGTTATGGTGTTTTGGGAAATGAAAGTTGCGATGAGACAGAGTCAATGGTTGAGTTTTATTCACCCTAAAATTCAATTGAAAACATATAAACCATTTAAGTACACCAACACAAAGATTTTGTTAGAACAACACATAAAAGAAGTCTTGCTAAGATTAAAGCAGTAGGTGATTCATGTTGAACCAAACATCAACCTAAGAAATTATGAAGTAAGCTACGCTTAGCTTCGCGCACTTGACAATAAACTACGGACTTGGGAATGGTATGCCTGAGATTACTACATACCATGTACGCATAGGACAAGACTGTGGTAACTGTTACATACAAAAGAGTATCAGCAAGAAAAATAGGGGAAACAAAGCAAATCATCGACTTAGTTCTCGAATTCCTGTTTCTTACCAATTCAACGAAGAAAAGCATTGTTATATCTGTCGAAAAGTGAGTGAGTTGGATTTCCACCTTTCTCCACGTCTTGGGGAAGCTTGCGGAAAAAATCAATTGTCAAACAACCCAAGAGTAAAGTTTGCTCTGTTCTGATAAACAAAACATATATCTCACAACAATTTTTTTCCTAAGGGAAACACTGAAAACAAAAAGGAGTGTAGTAGACAGGAAAGAAAGATCAAACCTTCTCGTGTAATTTCCTATTCAAAGTCTGTAGCTTGACAAAAGCTTCTTGACGAATGTCATCAGCAGTCTTAAATCGAGCCAGAACCTCACTCACTTGATTACTTTCTTCATCATATTTCTTCTTTGCTGCTTTAATTACAGCTTCTGCCTTCAGAACATTATTTCTAAACACATCCAAATCCTTCATTCAGAACATTATTTCTAAGTACATCTAAATTTATCTTCATCATCGTACTCGATCTGCAAATATTTATTAATGACAGGATCAAATCCAAATAAGATGTGCAACATCAACAAATACACATAGTTGTAATTGCACATAACATTTTGTTCGGAGCTATTCAAAACATTTGAGCAATAATTTATATAAGGGCGTACATGATGTATATTAGCTTCCCTGTCATAACTTTTGACATGGCCAGTATATGATTTTGAATCCATGGGCCAGTCACTATACCCAAATAGATCAAAGCTCAAAACTAAACACACTTCAAAAGGTGTACTTACCTATTCAATTTCACCAAACAAATCTTCAAAGACCAAAACTTTATGATCATATAAAGACACCCAGTTACTCAAAATCAAGACTTCAAAAATAAAGTCCCAACCGGAATTTAGTTTAAACCATTATAGTTTGAAATTGGATCTCTAGAGCTGCATTACGGTGTTGCAGTTGTAAATGACATATGATTCAGAGAGATAAGTTTTTCTCTCTGAAATTATGATGCACCTTTTGAGTAGGCAGAAAATTTCAGTTTCTTAACAAACAAACCCTAAAAAGAAAACACAGTTTAACACGAAACCAGACCAACCGTAAAATGAAACACTTTCAATTTCAGTTTTGGAACAAACAAACCCTAAAATGAAATTCCAGTTTAACAACAAACCAGACCAACTCTCAAATGAAACACGATCAATTTTTTATTTTTTAACAAAATATGCAAATATTAAAATCGAGTTTAACACGAAACCAGAATAACAATATGAAGACAAACACGAAACCAGAACCAATTTAAGATTTGTAACAACGAAACACTAACATGAAACACAAGAAAAAATCGAAACCAAAAGACAAACCTCTTTATCAACCAGAATCAATTCGAAGTGCTCCTTGGTCGTCTTTGATAAAACTGTCCACCTGTGATGGATTCTGACGGCGATTTTGGATAGTTCCTTACTCTCATTGATGTCCTTCAGCTTCTCGGAAGGTCTTGCCATTGCGAGAACTTGCAAACTTGAGAGCAAATGATTGTTGGAAGAATCAATTTGTTGTTATTTGGAAAGAGAAACGGAGAAGTATAAAACCTTTTGAGAGAGATAGTAGGAAACGTGTATGAAGGAAGAAGAGCGAAAGGGTAGCATGTGAGGCTTATGTATGCAGAAGAAGAATCAATTTGTTGTTTTTTCATGGGCCAGTCATAAATCATGGTTGCAACTAAATATTTTTAATAAATAATTAAAAGACCTTTTTTACCCTCAAATATATTAATTTAGACTAAGATAAGTAAAAGGGTATTTTTGAGAAATCCAGAACAGTTTCTTTTCTTATATTATAGATTGGCATTACTTGCAATTCCTCGAGTCTCTTTTGCTTTGCAGCAAAAAATATTGTTTGACTTTTTTTTCAATCAATAAGCTAATTGAAATTTGAAATAATAGAAGGAGCTCAACAACAACTCCTTAGAAAATTAGAAAATACAACATCAACAACACATCATGAAATAATCTCCTGGATTTTTCCACCAGAAATAAAACGAATACACAAATCTTTTTGATACTAAGAACAATATTATCATCATCACCTATCTCGATGTTGAAGAGGATAGCTAAAAAAAACTTATTCTTTGAGTAAGTTGATCCCCACTTTTAAAAAGAGACAAAAGTGTCAAAGTTTAATTTGACACTAATTCTTAACGGTTAATAGTACTCGATCAAACGGTCATATATATATATATATATATATATATATATATATATATATATATATATATATATATATATATATATATATATATAGTCTATTTTTTAGGAGAAAAATATGTTATATATATTTTTATTATTTTATTTCATTTAGTATCACTGTTTGACCAAATCTTTTGATAGTGGAAATTTGATATCAAATATGACAGTTCAAAGGTTCATCGTGAATGGACACTAAAAAACGACGAATACCCATTTGATGAAGATCATTCTATACCTATTTAAACAAGTAGAGTTGTCAACCAACTTAAATTCATCTATACCTATTTGCATATTTTATTTTCAACATGTTTGGCCTCATAATTTGATTTCATCATAGGCAACTAAACTCAAAGGAGGTAACAAAATTGGCCTTAGACACAACTAAAGTCACAAGGAGGTAACAAAATTGGCCTCAGAGACTACTATAATTTAATCCTAGGCACAATTGAGTCACAACTCACAAGGCAACATAATTTAATCCTAGGCACAATTGAGTCACAACTCATCAGGTAAGATATTTGAATTATTTCACAAGCAGATCAAACAGAATTGGCCTTAGATCAAACAAAATTCACAAGCAGTTCAGACAAAAGTGGCCTCAAATATTATTTCATACGCAACAAAATTAATCATAGGTCAATGTTGAATCACAACTCACAACAAGGAAACATAATTCATCATAGGCAACATATGAAATATTGATCAAACATAATTCACAAGCAGTTCAGACAGAAGTGGCCTGAAATACTATTTCATAGGCAACAAAATTAATAATAGGTCAAGCTTGAATCACAAGGAAACATTTCAAACAGAATAGTAGCTACCTAATGTACAATGCAATAGCGACTTAATTAACTATCTACTTGTAAGTTGTACATACCTTGGATCAAGAACTGCACCAATAGAAATCAATGTATTAGACTCTGACCAATACTTGTCATATTTCAACTTCATTTCGTTAGTAAACGCTTGCAACTGATGATTATTTGAGATGCTTAAAGGTTTATCAAGTAGAACCTTCACCGTGTAAAGCTCAGCCAAAAACAAATTAGAAGTAGGGTAAGAGATGCCATTAATAATTGATGTAACATCAACAAAAACCTTTAAAAACTTGCAAATATCATGAACATCTTCCCAATCATTTGCATCAGGAAAAAAAATTGAGAAATGCACCATTTTCTTCAGCATATCTAGGCCAAACTTCTCTGTAGTGGTATGTAGTGGACAACATCAACCAAGTTGAGTTCCACCTTGTCTTAGTATCAAACACTTGCATTATGCCTTCAAGTTGCAACTCATCAATAAATTTTTTGAATGCTTTGCATCTAGTTTTAGAATTCAACAAGTATTTGACCCCATTTCTAATCTTATCAACAGTCACCTAAATCATATCAAGACCATCCTGAACCAACAAATTTAAGATGTGTACACAACATCTCACATGAAGCAGTTTACCATTCAACGATAGATTTTTCCTACCAAAATAACATCTCTTCAATCTAGCAATGCAATTATCATTGGCACTAGTATTATCAACTAAAATTGAAACAACATTATCCCTTATGCCCCAATTATCCAAGACCTTAATCAATTCCCTACACAAAATCTCACCTGAATGTGGTGGTGGCACATTCTTAAAAGATAAAACTCTTTTATGAAACTGCCATTTTGAATCAATGAAATGACCAGTCAAACTCATATAACCTATCCTCTGTTCACCAGACCACCACAAATCAGTTGTAAGACTGGTCTTGTTAATCAAAGACATAGACTTTTTCATCTTAACTCTCTCAGCCTCACAAAATGTCTCACAATCAAACTTAACATGTTGTCTAGTAATCTTTTTATACCATTGATAAATTTTTCTCTAATAAACTCATTAAAGATAAAACCTTCCATAACATAAAAATGAAATTCATGACCTAGAATCATATGTCCAAGTTGTCAAACTAGGAGTACTATCACCACCTACATTTAACCTAGACCGTGCAACCTCTTTGTCAGTATTACCTTTCAGTCTCAACTTTCTCTAAATGCAATTTTCTAAATGTTTCTTACCATTAGAAGTACTTTTCGATTTCACATCATAAGTGTAAAGCTTACCACACCATCTGCATTTCCACTTCTTGGTACCATCAGGAATTTCAATAAGTACCATTTCAGTATAAGCAACATATTTTTTGGGATGATGAGCTTTACCAAATGCATTTATATGGCTATGAGAACTCTGATCTGGGTCAACTGGAGGGGTTGCCCCATCATCAGCAGTAGTTGTATTTTGAGTAGTAGTTGTATTTTTAGTTGTGTTTTCAGTTGGAAGTGGAACTGGAAGTTTCAAATCAATCATGTCACCAATCTCTATATTTCCTCCATCCATTGTCTCTTATTCCCCAGTCCAATTAGGCAACATGTTAATATCAATAAGATCGTCCAAGGTTGAAGTCAATGAAGAATTTTGAAAAGACATGGCATAAAACTCAATATCAATCAAACAATAATGTAAAACGAAATATGAACAAAATAGAGTAACATAAATACAACCTCAATTCAAAACCCTAGGCCGAACCCTAATGAAGAACAAAACTTAGCAACATAATCAAATACTCAAACATTTTTTAATCAAAACTCAAGAAATATAAACAACAAATCAAATAATCAAACAATTTAGGTTAAAATTTTGCTCAAAATTGAAACAGGGTCAAGAAAACCTCAATTCAAAACCCTTGTCCGAACCCTAATGAAGAACAAAACTCAACAACAGAACCAAATACTCAAATTTTTTTTTATCAAAACTCAAGCAATATAAACAACAAATCAAATACTCAAATAATTTAGGTCAACAATTAGTTCAAAATTGAAATAGGGTCAAGAAAGATTTCAAAATCCCAACATTTTATGTCAAAATTTAGGTCAAAATTGATACCAGGTAGAGAACTATTCAACAACTCAAACATGCAAATATTGTAAACAATATATTAACAGAAATAAAAAATAATAGAGTTTGGATACATTACATGATTGTTGTAGGCTTGAACAAATCACACTAAGCCTCTAACAGAAAAGATTCAAACACTCATGAAAGGAAATAGTGGGGCTTGATCGGAATTCAGAAGGAAGACGGAGCCCTAGGGAGGGAGAGAGAGAGAGAGACGAAACGAAAGAGGAAGAGTGTGAGAGACGAGAGAGTGAGTGAAAGGAGAGAGGGAAATAATGAGGAAATAAAAAAACTTAAAAATTTATATCAATGCTTACCGGGTACCCGTTGGATAATTGGTCCAATTCTTCAATCTGGATATGGATTAAAATTATATCCATTACCAGACCAAGAGACGTTTCGGTCAATCCAATGGTCTGGTTCCAATGGACCGGTCCTTGGGTGGTTTTCGGTTCTGCAGGTCCAAAAACAGTCCTACAAGTGAGGCAAAGGGAGCACATGAAAAGCAATTGACAACCTCTTAATTTCAAGTCTATGTATCACTGACACTTCAGAAAAAAAGGTGTCAGTGTTGGTTATGGACACTTACATCAATATTTGTGATTACTTTCAATTTATTTATTTTTTCGAATTATGATTAGTGTTGTCGGGTCAGTGTCGGGGTCAAATTCTAGGTATTGTGTTTGATAGCTTCAAGTTATCATCTATAGGGATTTTATTATACATCATGCGTCAAACTAGCATGGATTTTGAAGGCACAATATCTCTGCACCAGAGGGTTTTGGCTCCTCTTAAGATTGTAGGTAGTTTTTATGCAGGTCCGACCCTAGGGGTAGGCAAACAAGGCCACCGCCTAGGACCTCACTTTGTTAAAATTATTTGCAAAGTGTGTATATATAACCTCCAGTCACTAATATCATATGGAATTATATGGGTCTGTTTTACAATTTGGTGGTCATCTATCTGGCTGTTTTACAATTTGACTAGTTACTATTTAGCAGTTATGTTTATATCAGTACTCTAATCAATATTATAATATCAAAAATAAAAGGAAAACCTAGAACAAAATAAATAATTAGAGATTTGAAAATCAAGAGAAAACAAATGAGCACTACATTTCTTTATTTATAGATATTTAATGAGCACAACAAATGATTAAAAAAATAAAAATATTTTTTATAGGATTAATTGGTATGCACTGTGGGTATAAATTTTTTAAACCATCAATGCATCATCACCATTTAAATAGATGACTTTAATAGAAATTGAAATAAAAGTCAAATAATTTTAACAAATCAATGTTGAGAATCAGTCATAGTGTAAAACTTCTTTCCAACATAAGTGTATTTTAATTAAATTCATTTTTTATTATCGGTTAATATATTTACAGTTATAGTAATTTTATAAAAAATTGTAATTTATAAAAACATGAACAAATTGTGGACTTTTAATATTTTTACTAAATTTTTATAAAATATAATATCTTATTTTTTTTATTAATATAAAGAAAAAATTACCGTAAAAAATAATATGAGATCTATCTAATTTAGATTATTTTTAATAAATTCATATTAGATCAATTTAAAAAATAATATTTAAATAAAAAATTAATAATTTTACTAAATTATTAGTATTAACTTTTATTAAAACACTTTTAACTAATTTGCCCTAGACCTTAAAATATGTTGGGTCGGTCCTGTTTTTATTAGAATTCGATATTGGATGGCGAACTCTATGTGTTGTTGATGATTTATAGTTACTGATAGATTAAGGGAGCATGGTGACATCCTCTATATTCAAATTTTAACATCATGAAAATCACATAACTTTTTTCAAAAATATATACACAAAATTAATATTTATGAAAAAATTATTTAAAATAGTCTCAATTTTTAGTGATATTTTAAAATTTTAATATATGAAAATCTTAAAATTATATTTTATGAGAAGTTAATTAAATGATTTATTTATTTATTTAAAAAATCTTTATAATTTTTTTATAAATATATATAACATTTTATAAATCATTTAAAAATAAAAGTAAAACAAAACAACCAAAACCTATAGGAATGTAGGTTTAAATTTCGTAAAAGTAGTATAAAACAATAACTTCCTCATATAGTGCCTACAAAAGCTTCCTCATAAAGATGTTAACTTGATTTACGCAAGTTATTAGGCGAAATAAATTGAGAGAAACTTAATAAACCTTTTAATTAGAAGAAACTAAATCATCTTTGAACAATTAGAGAGAGTTGAAGCCGCTTGCATCACTTCATTATCAAAACGGTTAGTAATTCCTATTATCATCTTCTCTGTGTTTTTCTTCCTCTTCATACACTCTATCTGAATATTTTGTTTTGCTTACATTATTAATCCTTTTATTGTTCAATCTTGTACCCTTTCAATAGGTTATAAAGTTAAATTTTTTGATATTTTTGTTTATGATGATATGATTTTGACAAAATTGCTATGACAAAGTGCCATTATTACTCATGAAGATTTTAATTTTTTTTTTGTAACGATGGAGGCCTAAGCCGAAAAAGAAAAAAACTACAAGAAAATTACACTGGAGAAATAATCCATAAAAACTCATGAAGATCTTTTGGTTTTAAAAGTGATGACTTCATTTTTGTGTCAATTAAATATTATCAATAGTGGATTAATTTTAAACAAATCATTCATAAGCCGGTCATAGTTGAGAGTTCATGTTCAAAACATTAGCATAGTGGCGGCATTGTATTTATAAGCTAAAAAATTGTAAACTTCAGCATCCAGTTATATTAAGTTATATTAATGTCAAGTTATATTAATGTCGGCATCCATAAAATACTGAAAACCAACATAGTTTAATATAACATATATTTCAAAGTGTGGATCTAAAATTTTAATCTGACCTAAAATAAATAGGTGTAAAATAGACATTATTCAACCAGTCAGTTTTGCCACCTATTACTATTTAGGTTTATTTTTTAAAAGGTGCATATTTTTTATCAAATAAATAAATGATTATATTCATACGAATATCAAATCATGAGTATGTCAAAATCAAAATTTGATTTTTTATATTATGTACTAGGCTAAAAGAATTTTCTTTTATCTTTACTAGGGTTTAACGGTTGTTTTTTTTTAATGTATATCAATGAAAATGAAAATATAAACGATATTTTTTATGTAAATATAATTTTTTTTTTAAACCTAACATGTGGAAGTTAATAGTAGGAAGTTATGTGGTAGTTAATGGTGGGAAGTTATGTGAAAGTTAGTAGTTTTTATAGAAATTATCATATAAATTACTTAATAAAGTAAGAGTAAAAATGGTAGAAAAATAAGTTACTATTTCCTTTATATATTTATTATATATTGCTAAGATGATGATTAATTCTAATGTAACTTTACAAATATAATTTTAAAATTGACTATTTTTGTATTATGTTAAAATATAAGTATTTTTAAATTTATTGCGGACTCAAATTTAAATGTTTGGGCTTAATATTTTAAACTAAAAAAAATGCATTGTTGTTTATAAAAAATAAGTATAAACACTTGGCTTACCTAAAACAAAAAAATTAAATTTTATATTAACCCTTTATTATAATTATACTGTTATTGTGTCTATATATTTGTAAAAAAAAAAATAATAGAAAGATAGAGTTTTATATATCTCTTAGTATTTAATATTAAAAGTTCTTATTATATTTCTAAACTCCATTCTTCTATTGCATTTCTGTGCCTTAATTTTATAAGTAACTTTAAACTATTACAAGTGTTTCACAGAGCTGGGAAAAATGGATACACAGAAAAAACACATAGAAGAAATAAGAAGGAAAAAGTTCTCTATTGGTGCCAAGAAACAAAACCCTTTGACTGAAGATCTTCACCAAGCTGTCAAGAATCTTTCTGCTGAACTTTATACCAAAGATGTTCATTTCCTCATGGAGCTCATTCAGGTTTCTTGTTTACCAAGTCATTGTTTTTCATGGTTTAGTCTGCGAGTTGAGTCTAATAAGTAGTCTACCAGTTGAGTCTAATAAGTAGTTATCCCTTTCTACAGAATGCTGAAGATAACCACTATGTTAAAGGAGTGAGTCCAACATTGGAGTTTATCATTACTTCAAATGACATAACAGCCACCGGGGCTCCTGCCACATTGCTTATTTTCAATAATGAAAAGGGTTTCTCTCGCGAAAATATTGAGTCTATCTGCAGTGTTGGACGATCAACTAAAAAAGCCAATAAGAACCTCGGTTACATTGGCGAAAAAGGTAAATTATTGAATTTAAATGTCTGTTACTAAAATTTTGTATTTCAAATATTTGACAGAATCTTTACTATGGTTGAATTTCAGGAATTGGTTTCAAGAGTGTGTTTTTGGTTACTGCACAGCCTTATATTTTTAGCAACGGATATCAGATACGCTTCAATGAGATGCCTTGTCCGCATTGCAGTCTTGGTTATATAGTTCCTGAATGGGTCGAGGAGAAGCCATCCCTTCTTGACATAACAAAAATATATGGTAAAGATTCTCTTCCAACTACAACGATGATCTTGCCTCTGAAGCCGGACAAAGTGAATCCTGTGAGACAGCAGCTCTCAAGCATTCACCCAGAAGTTTTATTGTTCCTTTCAAAAATCAGACACGTTTCCGTTAGAGAAGATAATGCGGACCCTGATATGAAATCTGAAACTAGTGTATCTATTTCGAGCGAGGTTAAACTTGTGACAACGAAAAACATGAATGTTGAGTCTTACACAATCCATCTATCTGCGGGGAAAAATCGTAGTGACAAGAAGGAATGCAACTACTACATGTGGAAACAAAAGTTTCCTGTGAAATTGGAAAATCTGGTGGAAAGGAGAATGGGTGTTGAAGAGTGTGTTGTGACACTGGCCTTCCCGCATCACGAGAGGCTTCGCAAGAATACAAGTTTACCAGGGGTTTATGCATTTCTTCCTACAGAGATGGTGACTAATTTTCCCTTCATAATTCAAGCCGATTTTGTCCTTGCCTCATCAAGGGAGACAATTCTCTTGGATAATAAGTGGAATCAAGGTATACTTGAATATGTTCCATTAGCTTTTATAGATGCATTCAGAACACTTGTCACGGAATTAGATGAAGCTCCGGTATGCGACTTGCTTTATATGTTCAAGTTCATTCCAATGGATAATTCTCCTCTTGAGAGCTTTACTCACATGAGGGAGAAAATCAAAGAAAAACTGGCTGAAGAAAAAATTGTTCCTACCGAGACATTCTCAAGTCAAAAGCACTTTTGTAAGCCTCGCGAAGTTAGCAGGCTCCTACCTAGCTTTTGGAATATTTTGAGAAAGGCCCAGCAGGAAGAAGTATACTTGCTTGACCTATCTTCTCAAGATGGGAGGAAGATCCTGAGTTCTTCATTTGATAAAAGCGAGTATGATCAAATACTCAACTTTTTAGGGGTGAAACTGGTGAATTTTGATTGGTATCCAAAGTGCATCCAGAGTGCTAATCTTGTGGATGGAGTATCAGAAAACCTCTATGTTGAGCTTTTACATTTTGTTGCTGACTACTGGCCACGGTTTCATGGCTCCAACATCATTCACATTCCATTGATTAAATATGTGGCTTTTGATGGGATACCGTCATTTTTCAGTATTGTTGAATTCAAATCGTCCGGTGGCAAGCGAGTAGTACTAAAAGATTCAAGTGGGACTTGCCCTTGTTCTTGGTTGATCAGTTGGAACAGTATATTTGCAAGTGCAACAAACCAATTTTTTATGCCCGAAAGCACACAACAAGCTATCCTCCAGTTGCCCGATAAGCAAAATTTGTTGAGATGGTTAGCACAGGATGTTTATGTTCGCACTTTGAATCTGTACAGCTTTGCACAAGTCCTCTTAAGTTCTATTAATAATAACTGCAAACTTGCCGTTGCATATGCTCATTTCTTATACCACTCTTTGTCAAAGGGTTATTTGACAAGTAAGCAGGTTTCTAGTCTATCTAGTTCGATGCCACTTGTGGATAATTATGGACAAATAAATAAAAGCAGATGTGTGGTTCTTCTGCCTGCAAATGTGAGCAAGTGGGCAAACTTAATGGTTTCTAATCCATGGAGAAATGAAAGATATGTTGAGCTAGGAAAGGCGTACCTAAATGCATCTTCATATGCAGGCAATAGTACGGATTCTGAGATGTTTATTGGTTTCCTCAGAACCTATGTTAAAGCCTCCGATATACCTAATCTATCTCCTCCAAATGCTGGGTTTTCAGCTGCGGATACACCACTTACAAGAGACAATGCATTTTTGCTTTTGGATTGGATTCGGAACATAAACCCTACTGCCCTACCGGTGAGGTTCTTGGAATGTATTAAAAAAGGAAGCTGGCTTAAAGTTACAAGTAACGGATACAAGCCTCCTTCAAAGTCATTCTTAATTGGCTCATCATTGGGAAAACTTTTGCATAGTGGTTCGGCTCTTGTTGACATCCACTTGGTTGATGAGAGCTTCTACGGGGAAAGGATAAATGAGTACTCTGACGAGTTGAATAGAGTTGGAGTGATGCTCAGTTGTGAGGAAGCCTGTAAATTCATCGGAAGAGAGCTAATGTCTCGTGCATCTTCTTTCTCTTTAAGCAGGAGTCAAGTTCTTTTGATGCTTAACTTCATCCAATATCTCCGGAAAAGTTTTCTTCCTTTGGACAAATTTATCGATAGCATCAAAGAGGGAAGTTGGTTAAAGACATCTCGTGGTCTTAGGTCTCCTGTTGGATCTGTCTTGAATGATTCCGGATGGAAAGCCGCGTCACAAATTAGTAATATCCCTTTCATCGATCAATCTTATTTTGGTGAGGAAATATATAATTACAAAGAAGAGCTCAAGTTGCTAGGAGTGATAGTTGATGTAAGTGGAAACTACCAAGTTGTCATTGAGCATTTAAATACAAATTTGACCTCTTTGACAGCGGAGGCTGTTCTTTTGTTAATGGAATGCATCAAATACTCAAATGTCCCTATTGAAGTCTTAAATTCGATAAAGGAAACAAGATGCTTGAAGACAAACACAGGTTTCAAAACACCTGGTCAATGCTTCTTGTATGATCCCGTGTGGGGCTGCATTTTGAAGGTATTCACTGGTCTTCCTGTTATTGATCGTGCATTTTATGGAGATAGATTATTCTCTTACAAAGATGAATTGAGGAAAATCGGGGTGGTGGTTGATTTTGTAGATGCTATCAAAAAGTTTGCTAGTCTCTTCGAACAAAAGGCATCTGAAACTTCAATTAACCAACAAAATGTTATCTCATTTCTCTCTTGTTGCAGGCTGTTGGAGGGAACTGACTATAGTTTTCCTTCTGATTTCAAAACCATCATACGTAAATCGAAGTGGTTGCGTACTAGTGTTTATGGTTTTAGGTGTCCAAAACAATGTATTTTATATGGTCCGGAGTGGAAATTGATATCTTCGATAACTTCTCTCCCTTTTATTGATTACAGTGACAAATGGTGTGGCATGGTAATACATGAGTACAAGGAGGAGCTGAAGAGATTTGGTGTTGTTACTGAATTGAAAGATGGAGTGAAGTTTGTGCCCGAATGTCTGAATTTTCCTTCAGATCCCTCCACCATTAGTCCTGAAAGTGTGATTTCTTTGCTGGAGTGTTTCCGTCTTCTAATGCAAGATAACAAGCTTTCCATTGGCGACGATTTCAGAAAAAAATTGTCCGAAAATTGGTTGAAGACACGCGCTGGTTTTAGGCCTCCAGAGAAGTGTTTGTTGTTTGATTCCAAGTGGAATTCTTTCTTGAATCCAACTGATGGACCTTTTATTGATGAGAATTTTTATGGACCTAACATTGCATCTTTCCAGAAAGAACTCAATGCAATAGGAGTCATTAGTGAAGTTGAGAAGGGGTGCTCCTTGCTTGCCATTCACCTCGAGTCTCTCTCTGATCATGATACCATTGTGAAAATATATAAGTACTTGTGTAAACACAACTGGAAACCTAAGGAGAAAGCCGCAAGAAAGGTTTGGATTGTGGATGGAAACAAAGCTGGGAAGTGGGTTGATTCTAAACAATGCATCATCCATGACCCTGCTAAACTTTTTGGCTCAAAATTTTATGTTCTAGAAGATATCTATGGTATAAATATTCTTCATTTTTTCAAAGCATTGGAAGTTAAGAATAAGCCCTTACTAGAAGACTATGTTGACCTTTGGAATGAGTGGGGGAATTCAGTGAAGCAACTGTCACATGATGAGTGCTGCAACTTCTGGATGTCTATCTCAAAACTTTTGAGTCCAAAAGAAGTGAAAAAAATTGCCAAGAGATTGAAGAAACTACCTACGACATCAGAAAATAATGATATACTTCTGGCAGATAAGAAAGATGTTTTTATTCCTGATAACCTTCATATGAAGAAGCTTTTTGAGAGCGAGAAAGTTTTTGTATGGTATCCTAAGCATAACGTAACACCGTTGTTCAAGTGTGAACTATCTGATATTTACAGAAAAATTGGTGCTAGAAATATCTCTGAATCACTATCCAAAGAAGAATCGTCCGTAGTGAATGATGATGTTAAATTGAAGCATGTTGATCCAAATAATATTTTCAACTTGAAGGGCTTGGTTAAGCTTATTCTTGGTTTCCTTGCATGTTCTAGCCTGAAAATGGAACAGAATAAGAGACACGAAGCTGTTCGAAGTCTTCTCAACTTGAGTTTCCGCGAGACAAAGGAGCCAATCAATGTAAGCTATAGTTTATCATTATCATCAGGGGACGTCATTACAAAAAAATCAAACAAAAGGGTGCGTTGGGAAAGTCAAAGTTCCATGTTTATAATCCAGAAGATGGATGGAGTTCCTGGTGATTCAATGAAATATGCTTCAAATTTCTCTGAAGCAATATCTGAAGGTGTTTTGCGCGAGAATCATGAACATATTCCTGCACTCGCTGAACTAATCACATTTGGTTTCCTTCTGAAATTTAAGAATGAAGAAATTGATTTACTAATGGAATCCAAGAATCTGCAGATTGAGCACGAGGATGAGATGTTCCTCAAGTCTGCCTTCCCTTCAGGCTAACAACTATATTGCCACTGGCTACATACGTTTTCTGTTTGAATATGTTTTTGTTTTCCTTTCAGTTGATGTTAGAAGTTTTGAACTAGTTTTTCTAATGATGCGTTACAATAGTTTGCTGGTTTTACATTTGTCTGCTTAGCACTTAATTATGGTTGAAGAATTGAAGTTTTAAAGTTAATTTTCATTATTATGTATGACGAAAGTTATTGTTTCATATTTTTTGAAATGCTTTCTAGGAAAACTTTTTATAGAAAATGTTTAGTAAAGAATCTAAATTTGGGATAAAACCAACTATATGTTCCAAAAACGGTCCTATAAACTTAACCACATGATGACAAACTACTTCATTCTAATCCTAACACATCATATGTTTTTTACATTATAACTATTTTTGTTATCTAATTCATGATTTTAAATAGCGGGTGCTGCGACATGTATTGCATCTTGAAGTAATTTTAAATTTCTACAAATTATATAAAATAAGGTGATGATATTTCTCTGTTTTAAAGTTTTTGTTAATTTATGTGTATATGCTATTGATTATTCGTGTGTTTGTAATTTGTTCGTTATTTAAATATTCACATGTTTGTAATTCTCTCAATTAAGACCTCTTATTATTCATGATAATCCGTGATCCATTTTTAGCCTAGCAAATATGTTTTTATCGTTTCATTAGGTGTGGTTTGAATTACAAGTTAGAACGCTTAAAGCAAAGTGTTGTCATTTTATTTGAATCATGTATAATGTGTGACTCGAATCATGTTTATTGAAAAAATTAGATTTTTTCTTTGGATGATTTGATTCGAATAATAAATTGAACTTGACTCGAATCACAATCCAATGTGACTCGAACCATGTTTTAAACTTGACTCGAATCATAGCTCTTCATGAAAGCTAGAATTAGGCTCGACTTACTTTGACTCGAATCATAAGTTGAATTTGACTCAAGTCAGAATATCATGTGTCTCGAGTCATGTTTTTTCACTTGACTCGAATCATGGCTTCAAAAATCCAAATTTACACCTTATATTTAAATAGTTGTTTCTTGGATCCAAATGAAAAAGAGACTTGCATTATAATATTTTTCATGATGAAATTTTTTATGAAACCTTAAGACAAAAATGTCAATTTGTCTTTTCTTCTCAAGTGTGTTTATTTCTACCACCTTTTTTTCTTTTTCTTGTTTGACAAACAACTTCTTGAATGTTAATCCATGTTATATTGCATCTTTTTTTTTGTTATATTTTGAGTGTGTAGTTTGTTGGTTGAGGGAAACTAGAGAAAGAGAGTTGATCAATCTTGTAATGATTCATTGTTGATCACGCTCTTAATAACCATCAAGATCCAAGACCCATTTTACCCATAAACTTGAGAGAACCTTTGTATGTGTTTTTCATTCACCTACATCTAATTCCTTGCCTAATCCCTTATGAATTAGAGTGTGTGAGAGATTTCTTTGGAATTATTCATCATCCTTAACCTTAGTTCTTATTTGTTGTTGTGGACCTTCATCTCTAAAATTTGAGTGGTTGAGGGAGACATTTGGTACTTTAGTGTTCTCAAATGTTTTATGTGAAGTTTGCTATTTGTAACAGGTGCATGGATAGTTTCTTGAATGTAGTTTGCATTTTGTGTTATCTATCAAGATGAGAGTTTCATTATACTCCATATACGACTTTGGCGAAGTAGAGTACAAATTGTTTGTAAGGCGGAGTTGGAAGTTGTCCAACTTTGGCGAGATCGTGTAAAAAATGTTCGTAGACAAAATTGAGAGTTGTCCAATCAACACTTAGATAATGAGAATCGCTCAAACAAGAAATCATTGGGATCAAGGTGAATGGCCACATACGAAGACTTGGAGAAGATTATTGTGGATAGCAAGGTTATTGGATCAAAATTATAGAGGATCTTATGTTTGTAAGTGGTTTGAGTATATGCATAAACAAAGGAATTTATCGTGTGATATTCGGTTGTAATTAAAATGATTGTATAAAACTTATTCAACCCCCTTCTAGACCTATTTTCGCCCATATTATAGCTCAACACTAGTCTCTCTATGAAGGATCTCCGGAGGAAACCTCTGAAGGCGCTCGACTACTATATCATTAGAAAATTAAGGATTTCTTTCCTTTCGCAAGTTCCTTCTTCAACAATCACTGTCAGATCCACAACTCCTTGAGGACGAGCAACTAAATCATTGAATACTAATAGATCTCCTCCGCCATACATATTCATATCCGCTTGCTTGATACCTATCAGATCCATCGTATTCGGACGTTACACAAACTTTCCTCGTCTACGAGAAATCCGGTTAGATTGCGATCAACTATGGTGACTGCACAAATCATAGGCACGAATCAATTTCATATGCTCGGACCTCATTTATCTTTCTATGTGATGCTGGTAGCATGTGTGTGGTCTCTGGTTGTTGCAAAGAGTGACTGTGATCCTCTATGAATTCATGAATAACAAATTTTTCATTCTTCAATACAATAGAAATCCTTGCTTTGCAATTAGTTCTTGTTTCAGCTCTATGGTTACTAACAAAAGCATCTGTTTTGTGTGCTTGTCGTAGTCCTTCCTTGCAACTAACAAATCGGCATGATGATATAGAGCTTGTTTTATTATTCTTGTTCACGAAACGTTTTTTAACGCCAAAGCCAACGTGTGCACTGTATGCGAGCCAAAATTGAAAAGCTGCCTCTGATGAATCAAATTCCATACCAATCATTGGCTTCCAATCAATATTTGTAGATGTCATTTTTTATCATACTTCCAAGTTCCAAGCAAAAGAACCTGAAATTTTGAATAATATAGTTAAATAATATAATTGAATAACATAAGTTACATACGCATAATTAGAAATTAAATACAATGAACTTTGTTTTGTCTAATGAATAATAGGAGATAAACCACAACAACAACCAAATCAACTTTGATGAACAAAAATTAAAAACAGATTCAAAGAGATAACAACTTAAAATGATTGTTTCTTGTTTAACAACTTTCATCAAAGCCAAGAGTAAGAGTCAAGAGAAAATAACTTAAAAACCTTGAAGAAGTTTATTATTTGTTATTAGAATAGATTAGATGAACATATCTTAAATTATTTTTTCAATCAAAGATATTCTAACGTTCCCGCCAAAAAGAATCCGCTTCTGATATTTGATTAGGATTTGAAACCCTAACAAACACATTCGTCATTCTTTCATTATTATGCATCTCCATCAGTGTCAAAACGACACCGTTTCCACTGCCATTGTTCTCTGGATTCCACCAGAACAACTCATTCCACCGCCTCTCTTACCGGAAGAACTCATCACAGATATCCTCTTACGGCTTCCGGTAAAGTCTCTTCTTCAATTTAAGTGTGTCTGTAAATTATGGAAAACCCTAATCTCCAATTCCCAATTCGTAAAGAATCATCTTCAAATCTCACGCATCATCCGTCCACAATTGGTCTTTTCCGTTTTAGATAAACCGTACAAAATCGAATATCACTCTTTGGCGCCATTATTTGAAAACTGGCCAACCCCTGCTGAACCTGTTACCTTCGGCTCCATGAAGAATCGCATCAGGTCTATTATAGGTTCTTGCAATGGCCTGCTATGTGTCTTTCATCACTATCATAATACTGTCAAACTGTGGAACCCTTCTATCAGGTTTAAATCCAACAAATCTCCACAAGTTGTTTCGCGTGATTGGTTTGTTATGCAATATGGCTTTGGATATGATCAAGTTAATGACAAGTACAAGGTGTTATTAGTTGCGCGAAATAAGCTTGATTTTACTCGATCTTTGACCAAAATTTATACCTTTGGTGAAAATATTTGGAAAACCATTCAGAATTTTTCCATTAGGCCCACTAGGAGGATAGGAAAATTTGTGAGTGGCACTCTGAATTGGATGGTATATGTTAGATATTTAGGTGTGATAATCCTGGATATCTTCAAGAACCGTGTTCGTTCACTTTCCGAACAAAGTATTTCGACCCTATACTTGTCTGGGTTCACGAAATCTTTGCGGGGATAATTCTTAAAGAATCAATCTGTTTCTGACAATGGAGAACAGATCAGAATGTAGAGGAAGTATATGATTTTTCGTCCTACAAATCGAGACCAAAAGACTCCTTATATAGGAGACCAATAATAGAAACGAACAGACACACCTGTTCGCTAAAACAGTTATGTTGGTTGGAAACGAAGCACCTGTTCGGTAAAACGGTTATGTCCGTTGGGAAAGGGTGCACCCCGCCCGCTGACCTGGCAGCGGGACCCCAGCCAGGGGCGCTGCCCCTTGGACCCCGCCAGGGGCTCCGCCCCTTGGACCCCGACGGGGCGCTGCCCCGCACCCCGCCAGGGGCTCCGCCCCTTGGAGCCCCCGTTTCTATTATTCGTATTCAATTGTACGTTTGGCTCCACGAGCGTGCACTCCGCACTACCCTAACTCGTTTCAAGCTTAACGCATAATTGCATTGGCCTTCAGTAAATCACATTACTACCAAAATTACATTGATGATACTAAAATCACCAACAGTATATAAAGGTGGTGTTAATTCTAATCAATTCATGATTTTTTTTCCTTTGATGTAGAGAAGGAGACTTATAGAGAAATGTTGCTACCTCGAAATTATGAGCCAGCCCCAATCTATATGCGCTCAAAACGATATCTATATGTCTTGAGGAATTGTCTTTGTGTGTGGGACTATAACGGTGTTGTGTGGTTGATGAAAGAGTATGGTGTTATTAAGTCATGGATTAAATTCATTATTGTTCCTCCAGTGAATAATGTTTCTTATTTTGAGGACCCCTTGTGCATTTCAGAAAATAGTGTTCTTTTCATGAGAACATGGTTTTGTGAATTTTACACACTTGACTTTTTTGATATTGGTGCAAATGGAATTTCTTTTGCTGAACCCTGGTACATTTCAGAAGAGGGTGATTTTATACTACTACCAGAATCAGAATGGTCTTCCCAACTTGTCTTATATAATTCAAGTATTGACTGGTGTTATCCTTTGATAAATATAACTGACACAATTGGGCTCGACCAACATATACATTGTGAAAGTTTGGTATCACTGCAATGGTAAATCACAGTTGTGGAATCTTTCTAGTTTTACTTGTTTGACTTCTGAATGAAAGTAATTTATTTGTTGCTTCTTATCATTTTTTTTAGTTGTGTCATCTCTTGGTATTTATGTTTAATGTTGATGGTTGGTTGAATTAAAGTCACTGCTTTGTTGGAATCCAGTTAATGTTAGCAGGAATCTTCTTTTTGTTCTACTTAACAGAACTTATAAACTATGTAGTTCATTTTTGCATTGGTTTTCTTTTTGTTCTATTGAATTTAGAAACTATATTTTTGTTATGTTGTTACAATGAACTCAATAATCTGATCTCTCACTTGCAAATATTAATATTATCAAAAAAAATATGATGAAAAAGCCTTGTGACGTCACGACCCTATAGAACAAGACCCTGATGCATCAACATTATGACATGTTCTATTTTTTCATGCTTTCTCCTCAATAATACATTTAGCATTATTATCAAATTGTATATTTTTATTAACTCGCCTAATTGTGGGTGTTGCAGAAACGAAATTGGAAATATAACTGAGCATGAGATCAATGTGTAAAGTGAGATAAACATTTATGATATATTTGGGTATTTGTGATATATTTGGAATCTGTTTTACTCATGATAGAATCTATCTTAAAACTTTATATAGAATCGCACACAATTTTTTAGTGAACGGTGACTGATCCTGATTAGTTGAAGAGAGCTAGAGAAGATATCAAAGAGCTTCTGATTACTAAGTTTTGTTATCCTCTTGTGGTAAATTCGAAGTGTTTTTAATTTTTACTTTGGATTTATGTTTAAGAGAAACTATGATCTCTCTGTACAAGTAAGTATACTGCTTTTGATTTAGCGTTTCCTTTGTCTGGAGCTGAATTAGTAATTTAGCTCAGTGTGACTTCAATCTTAGATTTTTCAGTACTTTTAAGAGTAGTTTTTTGATGATTGATTATTCTAGTGAGGGGTAGGTATGAAGTTGTTCTTGATGAATGATATTTAGGGATGATGAATGAAATCATTCCTTTCAAAAACCCTCGTATGCTAGCACCATTATTTTCTACATGTTATACTCTTAAAAAACACTGTTTCTTCTTTTCAAGCAAAAGAAAATATTTCTTTGTTATTGCAAATATGAGATGTGAATGTGTGTAGAGAAAATGGTGTATAGTAAACTTGATTTACAAATCACTGCAACACAGTTTCCTTAAGACACTATTCTCATGTCAGTTCTTACTCTCCCGACGAAAGAACAACCTCAGCACCAAGATGTATAGACTCTGATCCTAATCACTTTGCAAATTACAGCTTCGTGTCAAGTTCCAACCTCTCAATACTTTCGTTATCCCAGCACCAACTTTAACTTCATAAGCTGCAACAACCCCTGCCTTCCCCGTTATTCCAATCTTCTAAACCGGAATTGTCACACAACCTCCAATAATATTAACAATTTGGTTCCAACAAACTCGTGAAGAGCATCTACATTTTGGTACAATAGTAAAACATAAACCTCTTCAATGAGAGACTTCTTCATATTAAAGAGAATCGAAAGAAAATTCTTTCTTATATCGTAATTGAGATATAAGTGTTGCTAGACCACTCTAGAATTGCTCTATGGGGCTCCCGTCAAGACCGTGTTGTAGCAAAAAAGAGTGCCATAATTGTCAAAAAAAGCATCATCACTGTCACCTTGGCCATAATTCTCCACATCAACATTCGAAGACCACTTGAGGACCGGGGGAGCTACCTACAAGCTTATTAGGCATATGCCCCCACTAGAATTAAAAGTTGATTTTAAAATATTACATATGTACATTAAATTAAATGATTACTTTATTTCAAAATATATTGCATAATAGTTCATTAAATATTAAAAAAGCTCTTAATCTGTTGATGTTTATATCTTTTCTTTATGATAGTATATTTTTGGAATTAAAGAAAAATTAATGATTCCAATTGATTTTGATTTGCGGAGACAAAATTGTAAATTTAGAAGAGATTAAAGGTAGTACATTGTTGGTGTAAAATAATTTTAAACCATAATCAACACAACAGTAGACCAACCAGAAGAAATTAGATAGCAAAGAGACTGATGGACCAGCTAAGGCCTGACTAAGGTGGACCATTGCCCAGGCTGCTTCCGCTAACATTTTTTATGGACTGTAGAAAAATTTTGTTTATTATATATTTGATACTATCTTAGAACAAAAGTGGAAAGTGGAAGAGTTTAAGAAAAATAATACAAAAGTGGAAGAGTTTAAGAAAAATAATATTAAACACCCAATGAGAAGTTGACATTTAGGGTGTGTTTGTTGGGAGAGAAGTTGTGAAGAGAGAGTTTGAAAAGAGAGAAGTAAGAGAGAGATACTAAAGTTATGTTGTTTGAAATGCAGAGAAATAGGGGAGAGAGACCAGAAAAACGTGGGTCCCACTCCTTTTTCTAATCTCTTCTCTTGTGCATAGAAATAGGAGAGATGCTCTATCTTACCATTTATACCCTTTATCCTTATGTTTTGTACTGTGAGTGGTAATGATAAATTGAGACTAAGATGCACTAAAAAATTAATAATGTGATAGTGAAACCATTGAAAACAATCTTTAATTTTAACAAAAAATATACCGAAACCACCACTTTAACATAATCAAAATATTAATTAATTAATTAATTAATTAAAAATAAAATATTACAACAACTCCATAAAGTAATAACAAGCATTTTTTAATGTTTGGTGAGGGTACCATTAATGAGATGCACCGGAAGAAGAACTGATGGCGTGTTACGAGAGTAGCGGAGAACAAAAGGTTGTAAATGGCAGCCAAGAGTACAGATCCTGATTTGTTATAATATCAAAAAGAAGTCTATAAGCAGATTGTGACCAGGCCTATAGCTAAAAAGACTTCATTTAGAAGTGTTCAAAGAGTTTAAAGGTATACTAACTCAATTTGATGAAACACATCTTAATTAAACAGTTCTGCTGATTTTATGAACCAATACTGGTCCATTGTGTCTTCCCCATTATCATGTTTTTGAGCAATTAACCCGAATCCCTTGTCACACCAAGTATTCCCCAGGAATTTAATACACACGCCAATATTTTATCGACGCTCCATTTATTCTTTTCCGTCCATAACCAATAATCAAAACTGTATTTGCTCCTTCTCCCAACGGTTTGTATATTTGTCCCTTCAAAACAATAGCTTATGAGTTTTAGTTAAATAAACATTCGAACTATCAAGAAAGTACAATATGAGTTTTAGTTAAATAATCATTCTAACAATCAAGAAAATACCATATGAGTTTTAGTAAAATAAACATTTAAGACCGAGTATGAAAGTACCTTAGATAAGTATCCGAAGTCCTCGGTCTCATAAAAGCCTCCAATGACTGGACCTTTAGTGTCCAGTAGTAGCTCCACATTGTTAATTCCGTAAATTATGTCAAATCTTCTAATTTTTGCGATAGTGTCTCTGGAAATTTTTGATTTTGACCCTCTCCTAAATTTTTGATAATGTTTTCCTCTAAAAGGTCTTTCTCCATAATCAATCAAACTCTTGCTTTTCATAACATTCAAGCATCTCTAGCATCTCTTAATGGTAGTGTTATATGTTTTATAAATATCAGATTTAAGGAGATGATATACCATGTTTTTTTAGAAGTTGTAATCACGGTTTCAGAGAAGTTTTAATCAATATTGATAAAACATATGACACTACCATGACACTACCATTAAGAGATGCTTACATGATATGAAAAACACGGGTGTGATTGATTATGGAGAAAGATCTTTTTAGATGAAAAAAAGGTTATCAAAAATTTAGGAGTGTTAAAATCAAAAATTTCCAGAGACACCATCGCAAAAATTAGAAGATTTGACAAAATTTACGAAATTAACAATGTGGAGCTACTACTGAACAATAAAGGTCCAGTCATTGGAGACTTTTATCAGACCGAGTTCATACATATCAAGAGTAGATTCAGAGAAGTTTTATCCTCCCCCGATATCCAATACGTTAAGATAGCTGCAATCCCAATGCTCACTTGTCATTCTGATTAACAAACCATGGATGGAGCTTTCAGAGCTCGAAACTCACTCTCGAAATTTCTCTCATCTCTCACGGTCACGATCACGGTTCAAGTAGAAGCACAATGGTCAAACAAGCATATAATCCCAATCTCCACATAAAGATAAAAAACGATAAAGGTGCAAAAGAAAAAAAATTACCTCTTGCAAAGGCTTCAACAATGATCCTCTTCAGGTATGCGTCTCCGCTCTTCTCTTCCTTTCTGCTCCGTGAATCTTGTTGCTTCTGAAATGGATGTGTTCTGTTGGTGAATGATGAGTCTTGTTGTTGTGTTTGGGATGTGGTGAGCTGGGTTTTGATTCGCGATTTCGTTTTGAATGGAGATGATGCTGATGTTGGTTCTGAAGCGCAACGAAGATGGAAATGGGTTCACGATCTCATAACTCGGCGAGGTCCTTCTAATCTCTCTTCTTCTCTCAATTTCTGAAGGGTTTTATTGATTAGGAAAACGATGATGAATGTTAGGTTTATGATGAATGATATCTGTTTCTTTTCCTTCTTCTCATAATTTCTGGAAAATTTTTGTAGATGAGAAATTTAGGGTTTTTGGTGGATTGTTGTTTAATGGGCAGAGGTTTGGTCGAGTAACTGTTGGTTTGTGGTTTTGAGAGGTAGTTTTTTGAGAGATTTTCAGAGTTTTTCTCCTTTTTTTTTTATTTGCTTGCTGTTGCTTCAGTTCCCTTTATAGAAGGATTGGAATAGTTTTGGGGGAAATTTTTTGAGAGGATTTAAACAATTGTGGTATTCTGATTTGCTCACTTTTTGATGCAGGACCTGTTATGTCATTTTAGTGTAAGTTTGACATCATTTTTGGAATGGTGTAGTAGAGTGGTCAAGAGGTGGAGCAGCAAGGCTTGATGATATGACAGCTGTTTCCAACGTCTCTTATCCACCTCACACAGCTGTCCTCCAATACCCTAGTCGTGGCAGTCCCTCAACATGCCACGTGTCCCACACACGTTTTCCTTCAAATCCTAATCCCTCCCTTGCTTTACCCGGCCCAATTCCACAATTATCCAACCAAAGTTCCATTCAAATGGTTTCTTCTCCTGTGTACTTTGCACAATTTCTTTATAGATTTTGACAAGTTGAAAACATTCCTAAAAATCTTTTTCAGTGGTGTATCTTCGAAAACATTCAAAAATAAAGATTTTATTAATTCTTATATACATCTCAGAAAACATCCCAAAATATAGTTAAAGATTATTTATGATATATATAATCGAAAAAAATTAAAAAAATTAAAAAAATTTCATATTATTAATTACTAAAATTATTACTATTAAACAATAATTATAATTATATAAAAAATAAATACATTAATAATTATTCAACAAAAATTTAAAATAAAAGAGATCAAGTAATAGCAAAATTATTTGCTACTTTATTCATATTTTAATATAAATTTCAAATTACATAATTTTTCAAAATAATAAATAAAAATGATAAATATACAATTATTTTAATAATTAATTATGATAAAAAATCATTTACTTAGTTTTAAAAAATTACAAGAGTTTTTGTCTAATTTTATTTAGTGAATAAATTATATATTTAATTTTATATGATTCAAAATTTACTTATAAAATATAATAAGAATGTTTTTTATATATATAAGTTAGTAAAATAAATTTTAACCTTAAAATTATTTTAGAAAATTTGTTTATAAAATGAATTTTTTTTTACTATTTGTTTTTGAAAATTAGTTTATGAAATGATTTTTTTATTTATCATAAAAAATAATAAATAAATAGCAAATACTTTATTATTATTATTGTTATTAATTTTAAATATAAAAATTTAAATATTTATTTTGCTAATATTATTATTATTATAACTTGATTATGATGATATATATTTAATAATATATTTTAATTAATACAATTAATTATTCTATTAATTAAATTGATTCAATTTGATTTTAATATTCTAATAAGTATCGAGTTCTTTCGCGTATGCATATTCGAAAAATCACTAGACCAAACCTTGGAATATCTCGTATATGCATCTCTGAATACACATCTTTCCCAAAAAAAAAAGGTAACTTCGGATATGCATATCTAAAGTCACATTTTTTCTAAAAAAAATGTTTTCGAAATATAGGGGCATTTTTGGAATTTCGCTGCGGGTTCGTAAGAAGTCATTGAGGTCTATAAAGAAATTATCGAACCTTTAGGACAAGGTTTTTAACGTTGCCTTGAGTATTGATAAGAAGTTGGGCATGCTCAATAGAGAAGAGAAAATACCGGTTCTCTTTAAGGACTTTTATAACTTAAGAGATGTTGTTAGTAATTTTTATTGTAACTTTCTCTTTTATTATTTCGGCCCACTGCCTTTTAGCCCACTTAGTAGGCTTAACCCTAGCTATTTATAATGTATTTACGAATTGAAGAAGTTCTAAAACCGTTTTCCACTATTTTTCAATCATCCCTTCCAATTTATCAGCAATTTCGATAATTTGCCCCTCAAATTCATTGGCGGTTATGAATTTGAAATCATGTTTTTCAATCTTCCCTTCCAATTCATTTGTAGTTTCGAGAATCTGCCCCTCCAATTCAACGACAAATCATGGTTTCACAAAGGTATCATTCTATTGATTCCATATTCAAAACAGATACTACACCATTAACTATTCAACTGTCCTAATAATCGTGCCTATTGAACATTAAACTTTTATCTTCTGCACATTCCCACTGTTATTATAGGACCAGGCCTGTGAAAATTTTTGGGGATTTTCCACTAATATCTACTTCTAAAACTGTTTTCCACTCTTTTTCAATCACCCCCTCCAATTCATCAGCGGTTTCGAGAATCCTCCCCTCCAATTCATCAGCGGAATTCATCAGCGGTTTCGAGAATCCTCCCCTCCAATTCATCGTTTTGGGGTTTTCTATGGTTATCTACTTCTAAAACCGTTTCCCACTACTGTTTTTAAATCATCCCCTCCAATTCATCAGCGTTTTCGAAAATTTACCCCTCCAATTCATCGACGGTTATGAATTTGAAATCATGTTTTTCAATCCTTCCCTCTAATTCATCAGCGGTTTCGAAAATCTGCCCCTCCAATTCATCGTTGGTTATGAATTTGAAATCATGTTTTCACAAAGGTATCTTTCTATTGATTCCATATTCAAAACAATTTCTACCCCATTAACTATTCAAGCGTCCTAATAATCATGCCTCTAATATTTATAACCCTGAATAATTTTAACATGCATCTCATCGTCGTCGCACAAATCCTCAAACATCGAACTTTTATATTTTGCCCATTCCCACTATTATTACATGACTAGACATGTGGAACTACTTTTGCGATTTTCCAATGTTATCTACTTGTAAAACCGTTTTCCATTGTTTTTCAACCATCCCCTGCAATTCATCAGCGGTTTCGAGAATCTTCCCCTTCAATTCATAATTTCGGGGTTTTCCACGGTTATCTACTTCTAAAACTGTTTTGCACTGTTTTTCAATCATCCCTTCCAATTCATCAACTATTTTGAGAATTTTCCCCTCCAATTCATCAGCGGTTATGAATTAGAAATCATGTTTTTCAATTATCTCCTCCAATTCATCAGCGGTTTCGAGAATCTGAATTTGAAATCATTGTTTCACAAAGGTATCATTCTATTGATTCCATATTCAAAGAAGTTTCTACCCCGTTAACTATTCAACCGTCCTAATAATCGTGCCTATAATATTTATAATCATGCATAATTTCAACTTTCATCTCATCTTCTTCGTCGCACAAAATCCTCGAACATCAAACTTTTATCTTCTACCCATTCCCACTGTTATTAAATGGCCAGACCGGTGGAAAAACTTTTGGAGTTTTCCACTGTTATTTACTTTTAAAATCGTTTTCACTATTTTTCAATCATCCCCTCCAATTCATCAGCGGTTTCGAGGATCTTCCCCTTAAATTCATCATTTTGGGGTTTTCAACGGTTATCTACTTTTAAAACCGTTTCCACTGTTTTTCAATCATCCCTTCCAATTCATCGGCAGTTATGAATTTGAAATCATGTTTTTCAATCATCCCTTCCAATTCATCGGCAGTTATGAATTTGAAATCATGTTTTTCAATCTTCCCCTCAAATTCATCAACGATTTCGAGAATCTGCCTTTCCAATTATCGGCGGTTATGAATTTGAAATCATGTTTTTACAAAGGTATCATTCTATTGATTCCATATTCAAAACAATTTCTACCCCATTAACTATTCAAGCGTCCCAATAATCATGTCTCTAATATTTATAACCCTGCATAATTTTAACTTTCATCTCATCTTCGCTGCACAAAATCCTCGAACATCGAACTTTTATCTTCTGCCCATTCCCACTGTTATTACAGGCCAAGCAGGTGGAGAATTTTTTTGGGTTTTCCAATATTATCTACTTCTATAACCATTTACCACTGTTTTTCGATCCTCCTCTCCAATTCATCCGTGGTTTCGAGAATCTTCCCCTCCAATTCATCGTTTTGGGGTTTTCGACGGTTGTCTAGTTCTAAAACCGTTTTCCACTGTTTTCAATCATCCCATCCAATTCATCACCAGTTTCGAGAATTTTCCCCTTCAATTCATCGGCGGTTATGAATTTGAAATAATGTTTTTCAATCTTCCCCTCCAATGCATCAACGATTTCAAGAATATGCCCCTCTAATTCATCAGAAGTTATGAATTTGAAATCAAGGTTTCACAAAGGTATCATTCTATTGATTCCATATTAAAAATAGTTTCTACCCCATTAACTATTCAACCGTCCCAATAATCGTGCCTCTAATATTTATAACCTTGCATAATTTCAACTTTCATCTCATCTTTGTCACACAAAATCCTCGAACATCAAACTTTTATCTTATGCCCATTTCCACTATTATTACATGTGAGGAAGGAAGGGAAGCATCATAAAGAACCATGTGAGGAAGGAAGGGAAGCATCATAAAGAGTGGGCCCCTATGTACTTGATTTGTGTGAAGTGAAACATTAGAAGTTTAAGACTTGGAGTTGGAACCCATAACATTCTCAAAGGGTGTGTTTGATTTGTAAAATATGAAGTACTGGACAGAACAGTACTAGACAGTACAAAACAATACAAGATAACTTTTTGTATTGTACTGTGTTTGATGGTTACTGGACTGGACAACTGTTTTCTCGATTTTGCCTGATAAGTCTATGCACCAGACAAAATAATATAATTTCTAATATAATATTATTTATTGATATATAAAATATAATATTTATGAATCAAAATGTTAAATAATAAGGAGGAAAAAAGATGAAGAAATAGTTTTTTTATTCTACTTTAATTAATATGTTTATGGGGCAGACAAAATAATATAATTTCTTATATAATATTTTTTATTAATATTTTTGAATTAAAATATTAAATAATAAGAAGAGAAGAAAAATAATAAATAGAGATTTTTTTCTCTGTTTTATTTGATATATGTCAATAAACCGAAAAACACAGTATAATTTTATTATAATATTTTTTTAATATATAAAATATTAATATTATATATAAATTAAAATATTAAATAAGAAAGAGAGTAAAAAAAAAAAAAAAGAATGTTTTGATATTTTTTTGATAACTAGTGCTTGGGACAAAAAGTTGTCCCATATTTTTTCTGACGCAGGTTAAAGATTATACAGGGGTGGACAGGTTTGAAGATAACCGTCTGTATCCGTCCGAGCCGTGCTACCCGTGTGCAAGCGGTCGGGTCAATTACGTGTTCGGGTCAAATGGGTTTGCTAACCGGTTTCTCTTGGGTGAAGGCGGTTCGGTTGGTTGAATCCAACCCAAATAAAACTGAAACCGACCGAGTAGTAGTCTTTTTAAAGTGTTTTTATATACATTGAAGGTGGGCTAAACTAAATTATTTTGAAGCCCAATAAACAAATCCCGTTAACATAACTTTCATCTTCATCACGTGAAACCCTACCTCCGTTATCGTTAAATTCTTCATCAAAGGTAACTAGTAGGATTTCTTTCTTTCATCTCTATCCTAGTTTGTATTTAATTTCTTTGGTTTTCTTGGTTATCATTACTGAATGTTATTTTTATTTTGTTTTGGGTACTGATTGCTCAACTTGCATTGAAATTGAAACTAAGAGGTAAGAGATTTGGTTGCTCAACTCACATGGAAACTAAGAGGTAAGAAATTAGGGTTTCATTTAGGCTTATGTTTTAAATTTTAGGTAAAAACCTGTGTTCACTAATAGTTCTCACAACTTAATTTGTCTTTTTGTTTTTGTTATTAATGACTATAACAATAGGAGTAAACTAACTTAAAGTCTTAACTCTATTTTTTTAAAACTATTTTCATAATGTTCTGATTTTTTTATTTATTTATTATTTTTAGATACCATTTCATCTTTAATCTCAGATTATAAACTTTTTTTCTTCCCAGCTACAAGTATAAAGCAAAGTCAGTCAGCATTCAAAATTGAAAATGTCACCAACAACTTCTTGAAGTCACCAACAGCTCTAATTTGACTATTTTATTTTTTATAGTGAATACATGATTAATTTTAATTTTGTTATACTAGATGATTCTTATCAATTCATTATCATACAATTTATGAACTTTAATTTTGTATCTGTTTATAACTATGAATAATTGAGTTTTATTGGTTTGGCCCAATAAATATTAAACCGATGTCATCCACCCGATTCAACCGCAAAACCGGCCTAACCGAAACCAATGAAATCCGAATTTTTATTGGTCGAAATCGAACCTTGAGATTGGAACCACGGTTTAGGCTGGATCTAAGATTTGGGCCCGAAACCAACCCAAACTGACCGCTGTCCAGCCCTAAGAGTATCAAAACAATGAAAAAAATCTATTTTTTTAGTTGATACTTTTTTTGACACTTGACTAACTTTTTTGACGTTTGTCGTATGGTTCTCCTACAGGTGTTGGACACTGATGTGTGTCGGGAACTGAGTCACGCTTATTCTAAGAGGTATAAGAGGTGTCTGTGTTTAAGAAGTGAATAATTAAGGTATAAACACATGCTATTGTTAAACCAACTGAGTTCTTAGTTGAATGCAAATAATCTGTGAAACAACAAGGAGCCAGGTTACACACTTGTTAATGGCGTACATTCATGTTTTTATAGAACTAAGTTTTCGGTTAAATGCATAGAAGTTGCAAAAAAGATGAATATCCAATGTATCACATGTTTAATGTGAACAAAAATGTTATTATGAATCTAGGTTTTTAACCTAGCATATCAACTTTTTTGATATACCAGAATGCCTCCATAGTTTCTTTCCCTTTTTCATCTAGTTAAGCGACTTTACCCAAGCCTCCATCGCACCATTCAGCTGTTCCTAATCAGCCAGAACTGGATAGTGACCCCTCTGTATCTTTTTCGTCCATGGCCTACGATTAAAATAACATGTTTTTCATTTTTAATTTTAACTTCAGCTTCTTCTTCATCTTCTTCAAGGGGGCCCTTGGAATGTGAATCTCACCTTTCAAAATAAAAATGTTAAAAGTTATGATTTTGCATATGGTTTGGTAAAGAATACCAAACCATATGCAAAATCATAATTTTTAACATTTTTATTTTGAAGGGTGAGATTCACATTCCAAGGGCCCCTTGAAGAAGATGAAGATGAAGATGAAGAAGAAGTTAAAATTAAAAGTGAAAAACATGTTGTTTTAATCGTAGGCCATGGACGAAAAAGATACAGAGGGGTCACTATCCAGTTCTGGCTGATTAGGAACAGCTGAATGGTGCGATGGAGGCTTGGGTAAAGTCGCTTAACTAGATGAAAAAGGGAAAGAAACTATGGAGGCATTCTGGTATATCAAAAAAGTTGATATGCTAGGTTAAAAACCTAGATTCATAATAACATTTATGTTCACATTAAACATGTGATACATTGGATATTCATCTTTTTTGTAACTTCTATGCATTTGACCGAAAACTTATTTCTATAAAAATATGAATGTACGCTATTAACAGGTGTGTAACCTGGCTCCTTATTGTTTCACAGATTATTTGCATTTAACTAAGAACTCAGTTGGTTTAACAATAGCATATGTTTATACCTTAATTATTCACTTCTTAAGCACAGACACCTCTTATACCTCTTAGAATAAGCGTGACTCAGTTCCCGACACCTCTTATACCTCTAAGAATAAGCGTGACTCAGTTCCCGACACACATCAGTGTCCAACACCTGTAGGAGAAGATATATCAGAGAAAAAGAAGGGGCAAAAACTCAAATAAAGTAAGAAACATCATAACACGAGTCAGAAGTTTTGAAGAATTTGATGGAGAAGATGGAAGCAAAGTCATGTTTATATTGGAAAACAAGTGTCCTGTAATCGCAGTGATGAAACAAACCAAACATTTGGATACATTAGATAAGGTATAAAATTAATATTCTTTACAAACCCTATGCAAAATCATAATTTTTAACATTTTTATTTTGAAGGGTGAGATTTACATTTTAAGAGAATTTGAAGAAGAAGATGAAGAAGACTTCACGCATACAAAAAGGAAGTATACTCTGTGAAAAAATGGTATACAGATGTCAATTTCGGACAAACAAAAGTTATTTAAGAAATGGTATACACATTAACATCTGTTAGTCTTGGTGGTCTTTAAGAAAGTCATTTTGTATATTAACTTCTTAAGCACTTATGAACAACCCAATAAAATACGTCGTTCAATGCCAAGGATTTCACGGGTGGTATTAACCTACTGATTATAATCTCCTTGAAATTAGCCAAGGATTTCAGACAAAATGAATTAAAGCTGGACAATCAAGTTATAGATAGTAGGATCATTTCATGATTATCTCTAGTAAAACAGTTTAATTGATGATTTATTGAAACAGTTTTCCCATGAATTATTGAAACAGTTTTCCCATGAAATTACAAGCAAAGAAGATCAAGAATCCCTTTAATTGATGAAAAGGTAGAGGGAAAAAAATTTGACATAAAAACATTCATGGAAAAGAAATTGTAAACTTTATACCCAGGTATGTCACATGCCAAAATAGTTGGTCAAAGTCACATTAAACAAAAAATACTAATATGAAACAAGATATTTCAAAGTATATGAATGTAACCTGGGATCCATTATGATCACAAACCACTAGGCGAGGCATGGGAAATCTATCTTTCATTATTAAATCTGAATCATCATGAGGAGCTCGAAGCAACTGAGCAAATGCCTGCAAAATATTTGACTCAAATTAACTAAATTGCCAATGTGAAGATAAGATGGTCACTCATTTAGCAATGTTGTTAATAGCAGATGGCCATAGCATGGATTTCCTAATTAAAACCATAATTATGCCCCCAAATAGTTAAATGCTTAAAGTTACAAGGGCTTTCCGATATGCCAGTGCTTTAGAAGTTCAAAATTTGCATAGTTTTGTGAAGCCTCAGTCAATGAAAAGTTTTCTCACAAACATAAAAACATACTCTCTGATAATCTTGCCTACACATTGAATTCATTAATGTTTTATTCACTTGATTTTGATTCTTATCTTTCTTACCAGGATGCATTCATCAAACAAACAAATCACAGTCATAGAAACTAATACAAGGCCCAATAAACTGAAAACCAGTGCCCAGCATAAGCCTAGGGTCAGCAACATTTAGTAAAACCTTGTAGAAGCTGCAAACACATCCCTATTTTGAAATATAAACTTAAGCATAGGCAACTTACCGAACCTTATCTAGAATCATAATGATCAAGTAAAGCCCATAAATTACTACAATTTGTCTCAACAATGAAACTGCCAAAGTATTTAAATGATTTCACCTCTACTCATATGCTTTCACAATGTTATATTGTCAAAGTTCTGATAAAAATTAACTAGCAGAGATTGTATTAAATTACCAATTACTAGTCCAATTCACTGTATTCCTTTATTCTTTTTCATGAATGGAGTAAAAAAATGGAAAAACCGTCACTATACATGTTGTAATATCTCCCTTTTCTTTTGAAAAATCTCATGCTTCAATGGAATAATTAGTTTACCGAACTAGAATCCATAACAATTAAGTATAACATGTTAGAAAAATAGTGCAAAAAAACTACAATATATATGTGGAGCAGAGTGAGATACAATTATCCAAAATATAATTTCAAAAGGTGCAGAAAATATCCAGCACTCACCTCTGTTTCCATTTTGAATGACACTTGACGTGCCATGACTATAGCAGCTACTTCTTGATCAAATCCAGAAATCAAGTCCTACAAAATTTTAGACATAACTGAATTCCAGAAATGACTTAAATGATGTGCTCGAAGTTACTTGATAAATCATATTATGAAGCATTAATTTGTTATAAGAAATTAGAATATTATTCCAATAAAACCTTCACTACCATCGGATCATCAGGAACCAACGAAGTTTTAGATAGACAGGGATTCCATGTTTTCCAAACATCCCAAGAAAACCAGCTATAAAGTTCCCACGTGAATTTCTTTGCAGTATTAATAATGGATACCAAAATAATTAAATTTAGTGAATCAAAGGGTGCTAGATGAGAGCTTACCTGTATACTTCCTGGCCCAGCAACCCATCTACGTGAAAGGGTTGTAACCCGAAATCTCATTTGTCCACTGTTATTCTGATAACTGAAGCAAAAAATATGTGATGAGTGAGAAAGAGAAATATTTCAACTACATTACAACAACAGGCAGGTGTACATTAAGATGGTTTTCATACTAAGTCAAGATTTGGAAGTAAAACTGATTGCTTGTGGACTGCATCGTAGCGTTAGGAGTCTCCTTCCTCACAATGTCAAAAAACAGACATAGTGATGTTGATTTGTCAAGGCCGCACATCTTCCATGCACTAGTACCCCCTTGATCAATAACAGCATCTGAGCATAATGGGCTTTTCTGCTTATACAAAGAAGCATCTAAACATTTTTTTCTGTTGGGGGCTAAAGAAAATTTAACATATATGAAAAAGATAAAACAAAGCTTCTAGATATACCTTTTCAAGAGAAGCACAAGGGCCAACAATCCCTTGGACTTTGATGTCCTTTGAGCAGTTTATCTCAAATATCCCACTGCACAAAGAAGATAAAATAAGGTTAAGAGCCAATCAGCTTCTCCCTCAGCTTATTGATTTAATTATTTTCAGTTAGAAAACATGTGTTTCTGGTTTCCTGGTAGGATGCTTCTGCTTCTGGGATGAGGAATCTTTCAGATTTGGACAAAAGGTACTATGTAACCTTTCAAAGTTTCATTAGTTTATTCATAGCCAGAGATAGTGTTTCTGGATCCAGATACCACTGAATTACTTCCAGCAACTTTGATTTGGATACTCCTAATCTGTCGGTGGCTATTTGCCAGTGTTTACTAGGGGATACTCCTTAAACTCCAAAATTATTGTTCTCAATGGTAGCATAAAATTAATGTGGCTATTGACATTAGTATTTGATTATTTTTTGGTTAGTTATACAAGGTAAATAGGAGATAGAATCCTCCAGTAATTAGGAATAGTATCCTACTATAATGGTTGTCGACTAGTTTCCTGGTGTATATGCCGTTAAAATGGTTTCATCTTCTAAACTATCTTCAAGAATGTTTAAAAAATAAATGTGATCGACTTCAAAATCATCTTGTCCCAATTATAGCTCACCGTCTTTTTCTCTTATATACATTCCTTAACCCTAAAACTTGTAGTCTTGACAAAAATCAACTTGTTTTCCAATTTTACACAATTACACACTGGTACATGAATGTAACTAGTACTGTTTACCAAATATAAATGAGTAGTATCTTATCTAACAAATATAAATTTGTGCATACAGTAGATTGTCCCCATTAGTCAGGTGGGAACTGTTAGAGATGGACCATGCTGAATATAAATAGCAAGAGGGTTGGTTGAGAGGGAAGATATCGAGTCATTTGAGAGAAAGATTTGGGTATTTAGGCATATGCAATCTAGTATGCAATCTAGGTAATTTTTCTCTACATCTTCTAATAAAATACCAGTTTGTATCAACTAATATGAGTTACAACTCTCATTTCCAAGGGTAGGTTGAAGGTGAAATGAAGGATGGAAAGAAGAATATAAGTGATTGGGAGAGGGCTGCAAGAACTGAGCAGCAAGCAGAGGAGGAAGCTGAAAGGCACTAGAGTTCTCAGAATTTGAGAGGATATTTCTTGATAGTAGGAGGTGTCATTTCATGATTATCTCAAGATGTAAAACAGCACTAAGGCTTCATAAAAAATTATTGAAACAGTTTTCCCATGAAATTACAAGCAAGGAAGATCAAGAATCCCTTTAATTGATGAAAAGGTTACAAGCAAGGAAAATCAAGAATCCCTTTGAAACAAAGAAGATAGGTGGAGCGAAAAAAAATTGGTTAGCCATAAAAACATTCATGGAAAAGAAATTGTAAACATTATACCCAGATGTTTCAAATTCTCTCTGTTTGGTTACCACTTTCTGATCATAAAACTAGTAAATTGGTTTAAAGGTCATATGCATGGAATCCCTTTTGTTATTGAGTCGAGAGAGCAACAATTAGAGGGTCTGTCTCACACATCAGAAAATATATGGTCTGAACATACGTTTAAATGCCGGGGAAATCCTCACCTCACAAGTCAATTTTGTAAGGTTGAGTTAGGCCTAACCACAATTTTAAGATGGTATCAGTGCCTCGTTCATGATCCGTTGGATCACCTGCTATCAGGTTTCCGCTATCAGGTCACCTATCATTTATATCCATGCACCAAGCCTTAGTGTTAGCCGTGACATCGTGTGTTAAAAGTTTCACATTAGACAATATATTTGCTTGAACATATGTGTATTAGTGGGGCCAATTTTCAACTTACGAATCGGTTTTGTAAGGTTGAGTTCGACTCAACCACAATTCTAAGACTATGGAAATTACTTTGACAATTCCTATCAAAAATTACTCTGATGGCTCCAATCGAAAGTTGATTCTTCACGATTGTGAGTAGCAAATTTACTAAGTTGCAATTTTGATTCAAATATTTTTCCTTTGAGAAAAGCATGTTGATTTTAATTTGTTTTTATGTGCCAACACCTATGTTGTTAGTTTTCTACCTCCAACATATAATTTTTGTGAGCAGGTATTGGTTTGAAATTGTGGTTGCGATTGAATTGTTCATTTTTTTGAAGTGATATACTTTGATTTTGAATATTTGAATTCATATTGTGAATGATATAATGGGTACTATTTGTTGCAACAAAGAGAATATGCAGCCTATGTGCTAAATACCTGTAATATGCATGTTCATTTTGTTTATTATGCTCTCACGGAATCTTTGTTAGTCACCCCCTTTTCTTATTTTAGATTCACAGGTTGCAGAATAGGATTCTCTTGGCATTTGCATATATACCTCAAAGTTCATTCTTTTTGGAATACCTTCTATCATGAATGGTCTCTGCTATTTTTAGAATTCAATATCAATATGACGCAGTTATAGGAATATGAGTCATTCTTCTCTTTTGAGTTGTACAAAGAGAAGATACTTGTTATATACATTGTTGATAATTATTAGAAAACATAGTTAGTTACAAATTCAGTTACATCACTTGCTTTATAGAAACCAAGTGTCAACCTGCAGTAGTAGGTCACCCTATGACAAGCTGACCGGTATCAATCACTGTACAGCAGTCATAACAAACTTTCTGAGTTAATTATACTGATGCTATTCTATATAGTTACAGTAGAGCTATGCTATAGTCTCAATAATTAATTGGTCTTTGAGAATGTCATAAAAATAGATGAGAGACACTGTCAAATTTCAGAAACTCTACTTTCAAAGGGTGCATGACCTGAGATTAGGCTGAGACAGAAGAACAACAGAAGATGAAAAGATTTTGGCGGTAAACTAAAGAGAGTCTTTCAGACCTGTTATTTATGACATTGTTATGTTGTTTATTTGTAGAATACATTGCCTTTCTTTTAATGTTTGGTAGTCCCATTTCCCCATCTCCTCGGACCAACTCTTGGTTACTTGTTAATAACACTGGTGATTTTGGTGGAAATGAGGAGGTTAGATTAAATGTAACGTGTAACTCTTGTTACTATTTGGAGCAGTTGGTTAGGCATACACTCATATTATGGTTAATACATTTTCAATCCAGCCACTCATATTGAATAAAAAGATGCAAGGCCAAGGATGTTACTAAGTTAGTGAATTAAGATTAAAAATGCATACAAAATTTCAACATAAACTACTTTGAAAAACTTAGATAAATTGGAGTAAGGAAAGAACTGAAGAAGTGAATTCCAATTTACCTGATCAAGAGCACAAGCAAAAAGATCCAGCACATGACCTTGATGTACAGGCTGCTTCGAAAGCCCATCATAGAATTTCACACATTTATGGTAATGTGGCACAGAATCTTTATCCAGGTCCTTGTGGGAGCGAATTGGTTCAGAAAGTTGTCTGGATACAATCTATATGATACATAAGTTCGTAAGGACAGATACACTAGAGTATCGTCAAGTAATCAAATAAGATGGAAATCATTTTTGCCCATGATATCAGTAAAAGTCAATAAACAATCAAATACATTCCCTTGATGTAGGCACTCATAAAATAGAGGCCAATCATTATCATAGCACAACTCGAAACTATGTTGAAACCGTTAGCTTACCGTAAAAAACCAATAACACAAACACGAAACAAAACCGCAAACTTTGCTAGCAACCATAGAAATTCTGAACTGTCCTGACCAAATTGCAGAGAAAACTTGAATCAATACTGATGCTGATCTAAGGGATCTGAGGGTGCCAAAAGAAACATGGAAGAGAGTAATATGAAAGAGATAAATAAAAGAGAAGTGAAATAGAAGATAAAATCTAAGTTGTTTTGATGAATATAAGTAGGAAAAAATATTTACTAAAACTTTTCTTCACTTATTTGAATGAGTAGAAAGAAACAACTAAAAATAACAAATGACAAATTTATTCTGTGACTGGAATTTAAATACATGTAGTTGATAAGTGTCTCAGATAACTTTCGTTGTTGAAACAAGTTTCCACATTTTCCTTCTAAAATTATGCAATTTCAACTGTCAACCAATAAGTTAAGATATAGATTACCTTTATTTAGTTACTCTTCATGTCTCTCTTTATGCACCTCTAGTTACTAGTTCTTAAATACTCATTTATGGCAATCTAATTGCACTTCACTATCATGCAGTTCATGGTGCAATGCAAAAGCAAATGCAGTACGTAGATGCGAGATTTTTTTGCTAGGTCTAGATCCCATCCATAAAAATTCTCTCCCTATTTCTCTGCTATCTATCACTTTCTTATTTTTCTCATTTGCAAATCTACTGACCCATACATAGTGTTAGAGTTTCATTGCTAAAAGAATATTTCAACACATATACTCGTTGTGTTTGTATGTAACAGAATATTTCATTGCTAAAAGTAATGATCGTACATGACATTAGTCAAGAATATCAAACCAATATCAGGAATTATTATTAATAAAAACAAATCCAAACCAAATAAAACTTCCCGCGGGTGACAAATAATTGGATATGAAGAGGATATAAAAAGCAAACAAACCTTCCATTCGCAACATGAAGAATGGGATAAAAAGGACCCGTTAGCATGGCAAGAAATCGTAGGCGATATTCAGGATCATCTAGAAAGCTTGCAAGGTCTGTCTGCAATTTTATATAACTAGTAAGGAGAGTAGATCAGATGGAGAGAAATCATACCACTGGAGGAAGAAGAAGAGCTAGAAAGACTATAAGATAAGTTATTAAGAAAGATCTCAAGATTAACGATTTGGATAGAAGCATGGTTCTGGATAGAGCATTATGGCGAAAGTTGATCAAGGTGGCCGACCCCGCTTAATGGGATAAGGCTAGGATGTTGTTGTTGTATTAGCCATGTTATTTTGTTGTTCAGCGTAGTTAATTACAAACATATATTGGGCCTGGAATATTAGTATGACTAAGAGTATTAGGTTAATATTTTTGGTCAACTTATCATTCAAATGTCAGTTATTCAGAGTAATGTCTTCTCTCTTTTCCTTGATTCCATCTTTTTCCATGTAATATCATCATCACTAAAGTTTGGGGAAAAGGAAATTACAATAGATTTTGGATCTCTAGTTTTCTAAGAAAGTTTAGTGGGGACAATGAAAAGAAGAATACAAACAAGATAGGATTAATTATTATTATTTTATTAAAATTTGGAAATTTAGAATTCATTTTTGAAATATTATTGTTGAAATAATTGATTCTGCAACAATCAACGTTAAAGAAATTGATTTCTGTCTGGGAATCATATTTCAAGATGAGTTAGAGCTTAGAGGTGATTTTTCTGGGATGGTTAAATAAAATCCCTTTTAAAGTATATCTATAAGCATGATTTTAAATATTTGACATTTTTCACACCTAGATTAATTCTGCTCAACAGAATATCGAAAACATTTTCACTTATGTTAAAATAAACTCTACTCAGCATATAATTGATTTCGAACACCCAAAATATTATCCAAATGAAATCTAAAAAGGAATATCTCTACCACTCTGGTGTGAAAAATGCCAAATATTTAAAATCATGCTTATATATATACTTTAAAAGGGATTTTATTTAACCATCCCAGAAAAATCACCTCTAAGCTCTAAGTCATCTTGAAATAAGATTCCGAGACAGAAATCAATTTCTTTAACATTGATTGTTGCAGAATCAATTATTTCAACAGTAATATTTCAAAAATGAATTCTATATTTCCAAATTTTAAAAAAATAATAATAATTAACCCTATCTTGTTTGTTTTCATTGTTCCCGCTAAACTTCCTTACAAAACTAGAGATCCAAAATCTATTGGAATTTCCTTTTCTCCAAACTTTAATGATGATGATATTATAGGGAAAAGATAGAATCAAGGAAAAAAGAGAAGACATTACTCTGAATAACTGACATTTGAATAATAAATTGGCCAAAAATATTAACCTAATGCGGGGTCGGTCTCTTAGTCATACTAATATTCCAGGTCCCGTATACCTTTCTAACTACGCGGGGTCGGTCTCCTTGATCAACTTTCGCCATAATGCTCTGTCCAGAACCATGCTTCTATCCAAATAGAGGAAAGAGAATTGAGATCAAACATAATTCTTTAAATTTACATGACAGCATTTAAGCCCTAACTCAACCCTACAAAACCGGTTTGTCTGATACCATGTTAAGAAATGTGGTTAGGCCTAACTAAACCCTACAAAACCGGCTTGTAAGGTGAGGATTGCCCCCACTTATAAAGACATGTTTAGGCCATATATTATCTGACGTGGGACTCTTAACATTTACTATCTTATTTAACATTACTTGCTATCTTATTTAACCTATTCTAACATTACAGTTACTACAGAATTTAACTTCAGAACAATAACAAATGATGAAGAGTAAATATGGAAAAGAAATAATGGTATACCTGAACAAAGAAAATAGCAATGGGATTTCCTCGCAAACAAGATATTCTCACATATTGACATGGAGTGTAATTTGTAGGGTAGGCCGTGTCACGTCTGGGCCCTTCACAACGTCGGCGAAATTTTTGAAATGTCTCTGGCTAGAAAGCAAATAAGAACCAGTAAAGCATGTACCACGATATTTTCCAGCTTGGAAAAGGCATAATTAAAAGCATAAACATGTCATATCTAATAAAAGAGAAAAATAATCAATAGAATCATTTGCAACAAAAAAAATATTACTGGAGCATATATTGACATTAATAATGCAGCTTTATTAAAAACAGGAGAAATTACTGAACACAGTGTAGATAAGAAAATGGCATGCACATCAAGTGAGATTATTTTTCACAATAAATTATTTGCAAATCATTATTTCGTAAGCATAACTTGATACCACTAAAAATTATAAATGACCGGTCTTCCGAGAAAGAATTCAAAAAACATGCATCAATTTGACAATATCATGAGTCACTAAAACAACAGGAGTCTATGTGACAAGTATACAGAAACCCGAAATAAAAGACAATGATCAGACTTCTTAAGTTCTTATCAGATTGAACATAGCTAAGTTTCAACCAAAACACAAAAATCAAAATATTAATTATAGACATTATCATTTACTCCATCAACCATTACCAGATGAGTTTTTGAATTGGGTGCTTGCACTTGGGCAATGAAAGTTTAATGGAATTCAAGCATTCAAACAAAGGCTTAACGGTCATCGCCTAAATGCTTCAAAGAGCAATTTGCACAAGTATGTACAAATCCCTCTTGGGCGGTTAAAGAGATTCGCACTTGGGCGATGTCGCGGGTCAAAAAATCATCGCCACAAAATTGTATCGAACAGAGTCGGCACCAACTTTTATTTATTCCAATGGGAAAGGGAAAATATTGATAAAACCCACAAATGAGGTGAAATGGACAAAGATGGTCTTCGCAACCAAATTTGGGTTCGGGAGTCGGTTAGGTAAGGGGAAGGTATTAGCACCCCTTACCTCCATCGTACTCGATGGGACCCATTTAGTTAATCTTGTGATTCATTGTTAGCTTATTATCTACTTGCGTTCTTTATTAATATATGGACAAGAAAGAAACGGGATTTGGGTTTTTTATTATTGAGCTCGCCAAGACATTCGAGTCTTGTGCCTACGTATTCCCAAAGGGGAAAGTCAGAGCGTTCGTAGTTCAGGCTACGAAATTATATTTTTTATTAGTGTGCTCGCCAAGACATTTGAGTCTTGTGCCTACATATCTTCAATGGAAGAATCAGAGCGATTGTAGTTCTAAGGAACTACGAATTTGTTGGTTAATCTTGATGGGTCTAATCGCACTTGGGCGGAAAAGATGAGTTATTGGATGTGGTTCGCACTTGGGCGAGATTTGACTTTGGGCAAAAAGAAGATGAGTTTTGAACTGAAATTGTTTTGTGAAAAAAGTGGAATTCAAGCATTTAAACAATGGCTTAACGGCCATCGCCTAAAATACTTGAAAGAGCATTTGATAAATCGAGCTTGATGAAGTATTTAATGGGATACAAGCATTCAAACAAAGGCTTAACGGCCATCGCCTAAATGCTTGAAAGAGCAACTTGTACAAGTACGTACAAACCCCTCTTGGGTGGTGAAAGAGATTGAAACGACTCGAGTTTTGAGAAGTCCTTAATGAGATGCAAACATTCAAACAAAGGCTTAACGGCCATCGCCTAAATGCTTTTAGAACAACTTGTACAAGTACGTACAAACCCTTCTAATTTCATCCATTGTGGACTCAACTCAATTCGATTGTAAAAAAAAATGCATTTTGATTGAAAGAGGGAACTTGGTATTGACCAAGATTAGTTATGAAAATATTCGCACTTGGGCGATCAAAAGAATGATTTGATGAGTTGAAATTGTTTTTAGTGTTTTGTAAAAGAAAGAGGCAAATCGAGTTTGAATGAGTCCTTAATGGAATCTAAGCATTCAAACAAAGGCTTAACGGCCATCGCCCAAATGCTTTAGAACAACTTGTACAAGTACGTACAAACCCTTCTTTTCATCCATTGTGGACCCAACTCAATTCGATTTTTAAAACAATTTTAAGGTTTTTGATTGTGACAAAAGAAGATTGAAAATGATACTTGGTGTTGACCAAGATTTATTGAAAATTATTTGAAGTGGACTCAACATTGGATCGAGTGTTATTGAATGAAAATTGATTGAGAAAAAGAATTGATTTTTTATTATGGTATTAGCTTAACTGACCGATTGAACTTATATATTTAATTAATTAATTAAAATCAACTAACATTATTAATTAACTTTAATCAATTAACAATATTGTTGAAGTTAAATAAAAGAATTAATTAAGAAAATAATTAACTAACTAATGAAAGAAAAAGGGTGTGTACAATCTTTATAGAAAAGAAGCTTAATGGGCTTAGGGATAGTGTGTAAAATAGAGATGACATGGCCCAGAAAAAAGAAGAAGAAGAAAATAAGAAAAAAAACAATGAAGGGGTGGGCCGAACCGGGTAAGGTCAAAACCCGATCCCCCTAGCAATCACTAAACCGGGTTTTTGAACCCTAAAAGACAAAGCGGCCCCCATTAGATTGCTCTGTCGACCGCTATTGCTTCAGCTCTGAAAACGTGAATGAAAAAAGAACAACAACAATAATCACGCTTCTCTCAGTTCTCTCTCGCGGCTATGGTTTTGCTCGGTCCTCTCTCTCACGATCTCTCGCATCCATAGCTCACTATATCAATCTCTCTGTTCTTTCGATCTCGCCGCGGTTCTCTCTCGGTTTCTCTCGATTCAAACAACAGACAAAAGCGTGCAAGCAAATAGGATTCAATCAACAAGAGCCCTAAACCCCGACATAAATCCCTAACCCCAGATTCATGGATATTCCAGATTACATGGATTGATTACAACAGGGAGCAACATAAGTGTAAAGCAACAATCGAAACGAGTAGAAGCTACATCGTGAAAAAAAAAGAAATCTCTAGGTATGATTCTAAATCTAATAAAAACAGAGATGAAAGAAAAGATTAAAAAAAAAAAAAATTAGGGTCACTTTTCTAAACCATCAGATTCAGATTTGTTTGAAGGTTTAGATGAGTTAAAAATAAATTAGGAACAGGTGTATCTTTTCCTACCAAATCCCTTGCCTTACCTTTTCTCTCATGCTAAGTATTTTTATTCAGGAAAACTAACATAGCTCTTGAGGCATTTTTCCGACGACACCGTGTACCACCACCATAGCTCTCGTCTATTTATGATTTTCATCTATACAAATTATTCTCAACTTATGCACAATAACCTCCAATCTTTGACATAAATTATACATATTTGCGCTCAAACAACACTGTAATTGTCTCATGAAATTCTATTACGATCTTGTATGTGGTTATAGCCAGAAAAGCAAGAAAAATCATGGCTTATTGGTGTTCTTAAACTAGGATTATCAATTGCTTTTTGCCTTTGATTGTAACATTTTTCACAAATTCTAAATTTAATTTAGTTCAAAGTCAATGCATTTCCTCAATAAAAATCATTTCATCAGCAATAATTCCATGTTCTTTTTTATTTTAATTGAATTCTGATATTTTGAGATTCATCCATGTTTGTGTACAATTGTTTTGAAGAAATTGTTAAATTATTGAATTTATATAGCAGTAATGAAGTATCACACCGGTGTTGTTGTTTTAGGATTTTTTGTTTTGTAAGCAAGAACAACAGTAGTAAGTGAGAGAGAAAGGAAGGCGTGGGTGCCGGTGGGAGATGTCGAAACTTATTTTGAATGCAGTCGAATTGATCGATGCTGATGCGAAATGATTTCGCATCAGATGAAAAAACTTAGGTCAAAATTTAGGGTGCGACGGGCGAGGAAAAGAACAATTTGACGAGTTGGAAGTGAACCAAGTTTTAAGGATTCTTTAATGGAGTTCAGGAATTCAAACAAAGACTTAACGGCCATCGCTTAAACGCTTTAAAGAGCAACTTGCAAAAGTACGTACAAACCCCTCTTGATTCATCCATTATCAACGACTCAATTCGATTATTAAAAGAATTTCGATCGAAAAGATTTGAAATGGGCTTGACATTGGATCGAGAAGTTAATTTTGAATAAAAATTATTTTTAAATTAACATGTGTTTAATTAATTAATCAAACTAATTAAAAATCAACTACAAAATTAATTAGTTAAATAAATTTAACCAATTAATAGAAATAGTCACGGATTTACTAACAAGTTTAATCAATTTAAAAACCCATCTATTTAATTAACAAGAAAAGATGGTGTTTTAATAGTAAAAAAAAGTGTTGCACTAGGAGAAAAAAAACAGATCGGGCTGAGATGTTTTTAAAACCTATTAATTTGATTAACAAACCATGGATGGAGCTTTCAGAGCTCGAAACTCACTCTCGAAATTTCTCTAATCTCTCACGATCACGGTTCAAGTAGAAGCACAATGGTCAAACAAGCATATAACCCCAATCTCCACATAAAGCCCTAGGCCCCATTCACATCATTGGCATCTGTTACAGATTACAACAAAGATAAAAAACGATAAAGGTGCAAAAGAAAAAAAAACTACCTCTTGCAAAGGCTTCAACAATGATCCTCTTCAGGTATGCGTCTCCGCTCTTCTCTTCCTTTCTGCTCCGTGAACCTTGTGTTGCTTCTGAAATGAATGTGTTTTGTTTCAGAGTTTTTCTCCTTTTTTTTGCTTGCTGTTGCTTCCGTTCTCTTTATAGAAGATTGGAATAGTTTTGGGGGGAATTTTTGGAGAGAATTTGAACAATTGTGGTATTCTGATTTGCTCACTTTTTGATGCAGGGCCTGCTATGTCATTTTAGTGTAAGTTTGGCATCCTATGTGCAGGTTTTTGGACTGGTGTAGCAGAGTGGTCAAGAGGTGGAGTAGCAGGCCTTGATGACGATGGGTGAGGCGCAGGATACATGGAGATGGAAACATGACTTTTTTTCTTTCTATATTCATTCTTATGTAATTTACTAAAAGCTGAAGAAGTATTGTATAAAAAAAAGTACTAATAAAATGTATTATTATTAACAATATTATTAAACTAAAGTACTTAGTGAGCGTGTGAATTTTTTTTTTTTTTTGATTTTTGTGAAAAGGCAAATCAGTCTTGAGTTTGTTATAACCTGTTTTAATGTAGATGGTTAGAATAAAATGCAATTATTATTTGAGAAAAGGGGTGATGCACTCACAGTGTAAAATAGTTTTACACTGTCAACCAATCACAATCATGTATCCAATTCCATCACACTTTTATCTTTAAAATTTTTTAATGACATGGCAAATTGCTTGTTTTCTATTGGATGACAGTGTAAAACTGTTTTACACTGTCAGTGCATATCCATTAAACCCTTATTATTTACAATGTTAACTTAACTAATAATTAATTTAATTATTAAAGGAAATAATTTCGATAATAACAAATTTAACTATTAATCTAGCCGGGGAATTCTGGTTTCTTTTCTCGAGGTGGTCAATTTTTAGGGGTTGCAGGTTAGTTGATTTATTGTGGTTGCCTTTCTCTTTGGTGAGTGGATAATGATGCTGAGTTTGGATGTTGATATTTTAATTCCTGACATAGTTTTGTGTCTTTCTCTTTTATTAATCCTAGTAGTTCCAAGTGTCTTTCTCCTCTCATTGATCTTGTACTTGGTTCTTGCAGGTTGCTGATGTATGTTGTAGTTGCTCTCTAGGTTAGCAGGTCTATGGTTGATGTGATGTTCGATGGCAAAGTCTTGACCTTGGTTAAGTTGCATATCTCGTTAGCTAAGGAATTGTTTCATCGTTCTGACATTGAAGTAATTAGCTTTCAAAATAGAATCATGATTAACAAAACCAATATGGCTAAACATTTATGGGGAGAAGCTGTAAACACAGCATATTCAAAATAGAATCTCTATAAGACCTATTCTTGAAAAGACTCCTTATGAATTGTGGAAAAATAGAAAACTCAACATTTCATATTTCCATCCTTTTAGATGTACTTGTTATATTTTGAATACTAAAGAACATCTGAATAAGTTTGATTCTAAGGCGCAAAAATGCTTTCTGCTTGGATACTCTGAACGATCAAAAGGTTATAGAGTATACAATTCAAAAACTCTGATTGTTGAAGAATCAATCAGTGTTAGATTTCATGATAAGCTTGGCCATCAAAAGCCAAAGCAAGTTGAAAATTTTGCATATATCAACACTGAAGATTCAGAAGCAAAAGATAATTCAGAAGATCCACAAACTACAACATCTATGGAGAACCTGAGGAACTCTGAGGAACATTCTTATAAAAAATCTTTAGACTCAACTCAGCTCATCCAAAAGATGTCTGTTGAATGCAGTATAGGGCAAGCAACAAAAAAGATTTGGAAATATTGATCCGGGAATTATCGTCCACAGAGATGGAGAGATGCCATTCAACAGTTTCTATGGTTTCGAGCTTGGGTTTGAATGAGAAAAAGGTAAACAAATATATAGACAGGAAAAGAATAAACACATTCTTAGAAGAGAAATAACTTATCAGGAATGTAAATATATTCACTCTTCACAAACATACACTTACCAACCCGTTATACTCAACCTACGATACTCATCTATGTCATCACGTATCTCTCACATAAGCGTCCATCTCTGGAGCACAAACGAGATCATCTCACAACTAAGGTTATCTCTAACGCGAAGTCGCGAGAACATCCGTATTCTCGCGTCGGCGATCTCTCGCGCGCCGCTCAAACACGAAAGCATTAAGTACAGATACAAACGGTGAATGCTAGCTCTAAATCTATCTCTAGAGTTCAGAACCAACAGATAATCATCCTAGATAAGGATTCAAGAAGTTTATCTCTAAAGCACCCCAAATCCCCAGCATAGAGCAAAAATCTAGAACAACATCAACACAGATTTGTAAAGCAAGTTAAATATAACATTATAATCGGTAAATATACATAAGATTCAAGTAAATATACAAACAAAACCAACCAAAGAGAAATACACAAAGAAGAAGAGAAATGTGAAGGATAGAAAAACACTTAGAAAGGGGGGGGGGGGGGTTTGAATAAGTGTGACTTTAAAAACTTGGACGATAAAAATAAAATGCACAGTTATTTTTATCCTGGTTCGTTGTTAACTAAACTACTCCAGTCCACCCCCGCAGAGATGATTTACCTCAACTGAGGATTTAATCCACTAATCGCACGGATTACAATGGTTTTCCACTTAGTCAGCAACTAAGTCTTCCAGAGTCTTCTGATCACACACTGATCACTCCAGGAACAACTGCTTAGACACACTCTAAGACTTTCTAGAGTATACTGATCCACACGATCACTCTAGTTACAACCTGCTTAGAAAACTTCTAAGACTTCCTAGAGTATTCTGATCCACACGATCACTCTAGTTCCTTACAACTTAATGTAATCAATTCTAAGAGTTTACAATTGCTTCTTAAAAGCTATAATCACAAACTGTGATATTTCTCTTATCGTTTAAGCTTAATCTCACTAATATATTACAACAGCAATGTAGTGAGCTTTGATGAAGATGAAGATTCTGAGCTTTGATTTAAACAGCGTTTCAGCAAGTTGATATTCACAGAATAGATGTAGAATTCGTTCAGAGTTGGTAACCTTGCTTCTCATCAGAACTTCATATTTATAGGCGTTGAGAAGATGACCGTTGAGTGCATTTAATGCTTTGCGTGTTCCGTACAGCATTTCATTTAATGTTATACGCTTTTGTCAACTACCTCGAGCCTTGTTCACGCTGTGTCTACTGACGTTGCCTTTAATAGCTTTAACGTTCCTTTTGTCAGTCAGCGTAGCCTGCCACTTGTACTTCCTTCTGATCTGATGTTTGTGAATACAACGTTTGAATATCATCAGAGTCAAACAGCTTGGTGCATAGCATCTTCTGATCTTCTGACCTTGAAGTGCTTCTGTTGCGTGATACCATCTTCTGAGCTTCAGTGCTTCTGATCTCATGTTCTTCTGATGCTTCCATAGACCCATGTTCTGATTCTGCTTCGACCATCTTCTGATGTCTTGCCAGACCATGTTCTGATGTTGCATGCTGAACCCTTTGAGACAAATCTTCTGAGCGCTGAATTATGCATACTCTTTATATATTTCCTAAAAAGGAAATTGCATTGGATTAGAGTACCATATTATCTTAAGCAAAATTCATATTATTGTTATCATCAAAACTAAGATAATTGATCAGAACAAATCTTGTTCTAACAATCTCCCCCTTTTTGATGATGACAAAAACATATATAAATGATATGAATTTGCGATCAGAAAGAGCAGACGGCAAAAGACAAATTACACAGCTATAGCATAAGCATATGAATATGTCTCCCCCTGAGATTAACAATCTCCCCCTGAGATAAATAATCTCCCCCTGAAATAGATACTCGAAGAACTTTAATAAAAGACTTCCCTGATTATTTCGGTAGAGACGATCACATAAGCTTCTGCCTTCAGAGAATTCATAGCTTCTGACTTCTGCTTCCATTGGACAGCTTCAGAACTAGAATTTCTTTAGATCCTTAGAACACTCACAGCTTCTGATTCCTGCTTCCATCTAGGACAGCTTCAGAACTTGAATTTCTTTGATCTTCAGAACATTCACAGCTTCTGATTTCTGCTTCCATCTAGGACAGCTTCAGAACTTGAATTTCTTTGATCCTCAGAGCATTCACAGCTTCTGATTTCTGCTTCCATTCAGGACAGCTTCAGAACTTGAGTTTTCTGGATCTTTTTAGAACATTCACAGCTTCTGATTTCTGCTTCCCTCGGATAGCTTCAGAACTTTGAATGTCTACCAACATCACTTCATGCTAGATTTGTATCAGAACATTGTTGAATGTACCAGAGCATCATCAGAGCATCTCTACATCCTGAAATGTTACTGAACAAAAACTAAACGACAAAAGTCAGCATGAACGAGTCAGAACATAAAATGTATATTAGAACACATGATATGTATCAGAGCCATATATATATATCAGAGTTATATAGGCTAAAATAATGTATCAGAGCAAATAGAATTTTGTCAAAGCAAATAGACAAATATGGATCAAATTCTATTATCAGTGCTTCTGATTCATTCTTCTTTCTTGCTTCTGATATCTGAAGCTTGATAGCACTCAGCTTGCTTCAGTTTCCAAGAGCTTATTCTTTTTACAGAATAACACTTCTTATGGTTTTGCTTCTTGTGTTTGCTTCTGAAGATTCTCTTCTTTATATCTGCACAACACTTAAAAACCATATAGAACTTGCAGTTCTTGTTAGTAAAAGTGTGGGAGCTTTACCCAGCAACTGATAGATTAATCAAATCATTTATCATTTATCTTCTCCCCCTTTTTGTCATAACATCAAAAAGAATATTTCAAAAGATTCAGATGTATAAAACGACAAATAAAATTACTGGAATGTAAAAACAAAGAAACTTTTTCATTGATAATCAACAGAAGGATTACAAAAGGTTCCTATGTTTAACAAGATGAGAAACATTCCTAGCAAATACATAAAAAGTCATCCAAAGAGGAAATGACTACAAAAATTAAAAACAAAACCCTAGCTAGACACATTCTGTGTCAACCCATCAAGAGTCCCTGAGGACTTCTTGTCTTCCAGACTAGAACCTCCACTGTAGGAGAGATCCTAGAGACCAAAGAGGAAGAGAGGGACAGTTCACAAACAGAGAACTGCTGTAGCAAACGGGGCTTTCCCTCAACATAGAAGTTAAGAATATCATTCTTAACCTCTTCCCATAACTCGAGAAAGTCTTCTGTCTTTGGATGAAAGTTGATAACAACATCAAAGAAGAGATCTGACTTGAGAGGTATTAGAAGAGCCATCCCGAGATATACAGAGATCTGCCGTCTTTGAGTCATAGATTTTCAACAAACTTAGAGCATGACTAAGAGATCCAGACAAAGGATTCAAGATGAACGCTAGGTTTTAAAAAAAAACTATGTTTGAGTAAGAGAAGAAAAACAAGAGAGAGAGAATAAAAACTTGAAGAGGAATGCAAAGAGATAGGAAAAAAAAAACGTTTGAAGAGTATTTAAAAGAAAATAAAATGAAGCAATTGATGAATAGCATTTAATGTTGCGTGAAATGAGGAGAGATAATAAAGACAAATGAGGTGACTAGCACAGTTACCTATGGTCGGCGTCCCTTCAACTGCACGCGCGCTTATCCATGAACAGTAATGAAAGGTTTACTATCCCAAGATAAATACTCTATTCAATAACGAATGAATGAAAACCAAAATGATGATTTTGGTCATCCTTATTTTGAGCCTTATTCTTTGATGAATTGGTAGAATTTGCATTCTTGAAGCTTAGTCTTTGGTCTTTATTACTCAATGCTCCAAAGATGCATGAATACCTATAAAATGAATGGAAAACTATTAATTGGTATAAAAATGAATCAAAAACACATGTATGCACATATTTACACAAAAGTTAGGATTTTATTACAAAAATCATAAGAATAGAATCGATAAGTGCCACAGATATATACTCAAAATATCGACATTTTGACACTTATCAAACTCTCCCCAACTTGAAACTTTGTTTGTCCTCAAACAATGTCAAATAAATCAAAGAATCAAAAGTAATAAACCAAAGAATTGTGAATCAACAAGTTTTGAAAAACATAAACAAATGTATGGTTCAACACAAAAACGTATATACAAAGTAAATACTTACCACTATCCTACAACGACAACATGTAAATGAAACTAATCCTAAGTACAAAAAGCATACAAAACATTCTAACACAATACATGCTCACCTCATGAATCACACCTAGCAAAAATTCATCAATGGATGAAGAACACACAAAGGTGAGGGACTTTTAACACTCATCCAACAATCTTGCAAACAAAAGATTAAATTATGCATTCATCCAAAAATCACATTGAAGATACAAAAGCAAGAATCACAAGGACTTTTCAAGGTTGTAATGTGGCTTGGTTAAGAAACAAAGGATAAATCCTAAGGCTAATCGAAACAAAAACTTCCCTAAACCTAAGGGAGTGATCAATCCACCAAAGATTCAAACAACAAAATCTCGATTAAACTTCTTCCTTAGCACAAGTTTCTCAAACCAATCACAATACTTATTAGCATAATTATTAGCTTCTCTTTTCTTTTTGTTTTTCAAAACTTTTTCACATTTTTTTCTTTTTTTCTTTTCTTTTCACATTTTTTCTTTTCTTTTTCTTTCCAACCTCATAGAAACAACCAAATAAGTATATAATCGTTTCTCTCCCCAACTTGAATTCAACCACATCATCATGTGAATACTCCCTACTTCTAAGGCAAGGTAAAAATTCATACCAAAAATCATGGTTGAGGGTTCAAGAAAACAAAGAATCAATCATCCATGCAAAAATGAGAACTAAACACTCAAAGATAAGTATTTAGCAAAAACAACATGGACATTGACAAAAAGCTCAAAAGGGTTAACAAATTATCACACACTCACAAGGTGAATTGACTATTTGGTTTTGGTGGTTGTGCTCAAAATGAAACAAAATGCCTTGATCCTTTTCATGCTTTCATAAAATCAACATAAACAAAAGATTAAGCATAATAAAATCCAGTTAAAACAAAGATTGTGGCCTCCAGCATATATGAACAATGGAAAGCTTCCTCACATTTATGGTTTGGGAACTAAAGCGATTCAATCAACAAGCAAGTAATGCAAAAGAATGAATGGCATGATACTTGTACAAATGAAAAGTTTCCTAAACATGCTATGCTATAGAAAGCGATAAATGAGTACCTTGAATGATACAACTTCAAAAATAATATCCTACCATACATCCGCAGGTTGAAACACTCAAGCTTTGGAAAATCACCTCAAAAATCTTCGAATCACCGACAAAATTCGAGTCCAAACAACCAACAAAAGAATTAGAAAAACAAAACTATTATATACTATTAAACAGCCTTGGTGAAAGTGGGGAAAATAAGTGAACCAAGTGGAATGGGAACCCCTCTGGTACAGAGCAGAAAAACAAAATTCTGCTATGCTCGCTTAGCGGACACAGAAAAAACCAGAAAAATCAGAACAGAATCTGGTGTTCTAGCTCTCTCCACTTCACCTAAATACCTCAAATACTGAAATATAGACAAAAATTTACAACCGTTGGGGTGTGTGATACGGTGAACTGACTTTTTAATAATCGAAATGTCGCGGTTAAGCAAGAGTCGCCACCGACTTTTATTTTATCCAAACAAATTCAGAAAGGCAAAAAGAAACAGAAAAAAACCTTTTAAGAAATCTGAGTTCGGGGGGTAATTTATGCAAAGGGAAGGTGTAAGGCACCCTTTGCATCCATGGTTTTCCATGGGCTCTTAATTGCTTTGCTTGCTCATTTGTTTTTAGAAAAAGGTAGATGAAAGAAAAAGTGGACTTTAGCTCGTAAATGAGCGTAGCCAGTTTTCGAAGAATTGTGAGAAAGAATATTAAAGATGAGCATTGCAAGGCAATTAGGGGCAATTACCTTAAACTCAGATGATAGGTCTCTTTTTAGCCTTTCAGAATGAAAGGGTCTATCCTTGCCATAAGAGGGCAGGAAGCCTTTCGTTTGAAGGTTGAAGGGTCATCGAAGCATCCTTTGCCATAAGACTGTCCCATGCCATAGAAGGGCAGGTAGTCTAAGGCAAGGATCAGAATAAGCCTTATTCGTAGGCAGCCAGAAGATACCTCAGCCTTTTTCCGTAGGCAACTTCCGAGGGTCGAGGTCATATTTGTGTATCGAAGGCAGCATCATTTAGGGTCGTGACCTTTTTATCGAGGCAACATGGCTGAGGTATCCTCGTATTCGAGGGACTTGGCTTATTCTGCAAAAACACAAGGCAACAGGCAACAAGGCAACAAGGCAACAGGCAACAGGCAACAGGCAACAGGCAACAGAGAGAGATTACCCAAAAGTGTGCGTGTGTGCACCAATCACGTGATTCAATTCAATATATTATCTTGTAAATTAGTGATTCTAGGTTAATTACAATCTTGCACTCCCTAAATTACTAACCACGCAAATATAACAAAATACGGGGGCGGGAAATCGTAACCAGCGGATCCCTTAATCAGGGTTTGACATAAGTAATAATAAAACAGGAAAATAAGGTTTAGGGTTACCAAACTTGTAGCCTTGGCGGTCGACAAACCCTGAAAATGCAAACAGACAAAAATAGGGTGAGTGTATGGCTAGTTCAAAGGCGAACATTTCTAACCCTAAAATAAGAAGGTCGTGACAATAAATTAAAATAAGTAAATAAATGAAAGGTACTTAGCTCTGATTTGATCTGATATGGTTGATAGGGGTTGCCTCAGAGGTAAACCCTGAAAAATGGCAAGGCAAAAGAAATAATGAAGGCGAAACAAACCCTAATTCTAAAAATAAACCAAATAGAATTCCAATTAAATTAAACAAAGGACTTAACTTCGTATTTTGGATCAGGCGCGTAGTCGGGATTAATCATATTGCTAACCCTGAAGAGGCACAGAAGAAGAAGATTTTCAGTGTATGGCATGATCTTCACGAACCTGAGCGATCCAGTGTGGCTCACCCAAGGAGGTCCATGGTGCGCCTGTGCTTTTAAACGCGTTGGATGAGATAAGGCTAAGATCTGACGGCTGTAGAGCGATGGCACACGGTATGATGGTACATCATGAAGCGCCGGATCCCAGGGACATCCCTAAGCACGCGCGCGCCAAACTGGTTCAAACCAGCCAATCGGACGATGACAGCTCATCGTCTTCTCCATTCCAAACCTGCAACTCACCTTTTACACCGCTTCTGCAGGCGCGCTATAATAGGTCCTGGTTTTCTACACCTGCGAAAATCATAGCATACCCAAAACAAAGCAAAAATTTGGCGCGACCATACCTTTACGATCGTCCAGACACGACGAAGCTCATAGCAACCCCAATCGGCCCTGATTTTGCTTAGAACGAAAACCCCCAATTTAAAGTTTAAAACCCTAACATGGCATATCGCTCATAACAACATAATAACGTCCATACTTTTCCAGAATCGATTAACAAATCAGGCCAATCAGGAATACGCAATTTAAATTGAATTATGATGCATGCTTTAGGGAGATCGAAAGAATTTTAGGAGAGTACATACCGTGAGCAATTTGGGACGGTTCTGAATGTGTTTTCTCGCGTGTGAGTGATGGAATCGACTCAGTGATGTCCAGGGAACACGTAGAAACGCTTAGAACAGGTTGAATTGCCTTGTACCTCCAATTTGAATTTGAGATTTTCTTTGTTTTTTGAAGCTCGGATTAGGTCTTCCAATGGCCGAATCCCTGAACCCTAGGGGTCTGGAATGATCATGTATATATAGGTGAAGAGATTAGGTCAACAAAACTGACTTGAATCTTTGCCAATCTTTGATTGAGATTTCTTTGAAATTTGATTGAGATATATTATAGAATCTTTCTATTTTTGCCTTAATTGAATCAATCTTCTTGCCAATTCCATGTGCACGAAATTGTAATGATTATGGGATATATTTGAAGATTGGATTTGGTTCTTTTAAGCTCTTGAACTAAATATTTGATTTTACTTCAATTTATTTAATTTTAATCCTTTTTAAATTGGATAAAAAATCATAATAAATTAAATAAATCAAGTAAATTCGTGGGGATTGATTCTTGGGCTTTGGATGACTTGTGGATCAAGATTGAATCAGAATATATTGGGCCCATTTGCAAAAATAATTCAATTCTTTCACATTTTCCTCTCCAAGATAGTCCGACTTTGACAAGGCCTATCCCTCTCAATTTTTGGGATATAGAGGTGTTCTAAGACTTTTTAGAAACCTTAGAGAGTCTTCTAACCAGTGTCTTTGGTTTCATATCAAAATGATTTTCCATGCTTATTTTATGTCCTTTTGAAAAAAATGTCTTTTTGTTGACCTTTGAAAAGGACCTATAATGTTTTGGTCCATATCTCTCAAATGAAGCATTTTTGGACTTGGCATGTGAGAGACAATTTTGTAGAGAATCAAATTTCCTTCTAGATGAGCTTTGGATGGGAAATTTCTGATGTTCCATGTGAGAGTTATGGCTGGTCAAAGTTCAGTCGACTTTTCCTATACGAAACCCTAATTTAGAAACTTTTTGATTTGTTGATTTTTGATCTTTCCTTGATGAACCATGATCAATTCTTGATCAAATGGTAAATGATACTTCAATATGAGGATGTTGACAAAAAATCAGGAGTTTTGACTGTGGTTTGACCATTGTTTGACTTTTAGATCAACTAGTTGATTATTGATCGTTTGGGCCATTGACTGAGCTATCCTTTAAATCAGGGTTTGAAATTTGGCATAGAGGTTATTTGAATCATATGAGAGGTTATGAGGTCCACTTGGGTTGTCAGAACTTGGTTTTCCTCTAAAGAAATCAAAACCCTAGTTTTAGAGCCTTGTGTAAGAGAATGGGTCTAGGAGCTTTGTGTATTGATTTGGTTTTGTGTATGAAAAATAGCATGGGCAAATTTTGGGGTATGACAGCTGCCCCTGTTCAATTATCTTAAACCTGAAGATGTAGAGTGGTTTGCGCGCCAGTCGGTATCTGAAGGTGGAAGATGATTTAACATAAGAATACCAAGAAATTTGCCCTATTTGAAGTAGGGACTTTTGTCGGAGATGGGCTTGTGGATGCCATCTGGTAGTTGAATTTTGAGAAGATGTTGTTTGCGCGTTGACCGTGTCATTACCGTTCGTGGTAGATGAATTAGATCCTTGGGAATTGATCGTGTCAGTATCGTTCGTGATACTTGAATTAGATCTTGGAAAGATGATCGTGTCTTCATCGTTCGTGATGATAGAATTAGATCTGAGGAGATAATCGTGTCTTCATCGTTCGTGATGATAGAATTAGATTCTCTTGTCGTGTCAGCACCGTTCGTAGTGACTGAATTAGACTGGGAAGGCCAGTGATCGTGTCCACACCGTTCGTGATGATAGACTTAGACCTCTGAGAGTTGACCGTGTCAGTACCGTTCGTAGTAACCGAATTAGATCTTCTGTCGTGTCAGTACCGTTCGTAGTAGCTGAATTAGACTGAGAAGGTCAGTGATCGTGTCTACACCATTCGTGATGATAGAATTAGATCTCTGAGAGTTGACCGTGTCAGTACCGTTCGTAGTAACCGAATTAGATCTTTTGTCGTGTCAGTACTGTTCGTAGTAGCTGAATTAGACTTTGAAAGTAATCGTGTCATTACCGTTCGTGGTAAATGAATTAGATCTTCGAGCGTTGATCGTGTCAGTACCATTCGTAGTAGCTGAATTAGATCTTGGAAAGTTGGAGATTTCGTTCATTTGTCGGTACCTGTATTCTGAAAAAGGTAAGGTTAATCTTTATGCAATGTCATGATGCATGGGTTATGTAATGAATCCCTCAAAATAAATGAGAGCTTTTGCATGTTATGTATGAGTTCATTATGAGGTAATGTATGCAATGTATGAATATGTTTATGACATATGATATGTGAATATGATTTATGTTGCCTTTGATTAAGAAAGTAGATCTTTATGTCCTTGTAGTTGTACTGTCTGATCTTGTCTTGAAGATGCTCAGCTGGGAATTTATGATTTCTGCTTGGAGATGATCAGTGACTTGATGTTCCCTGATTGGTGATAAAAATATTGATAAATCATGTTGGAGGAGAGCGACAGTGTTGAAGATGTAAACTCTGTTGGGCAGCCATGTCTTTATCGGGAGCGTTTGAAGATATCTTCTTAATGATTACTCTTGTGGGGATATGATCTTGTGAACCCGGCTTTGTGGGGAGACATGGGTGAAAGTTGCCCCCAGTATTATAGTAACTACTACTTGATTTAGGACACGTCACTTAAAATGTCAAACGGGACTTGTATAGATTTGCCCCAGTTAGCAGGAACTTTGGAAAGATTCACCTTGCGAGGACTTTATAAGATGTGCACTTTAGGAGACATGCCCCTAGTAATCACATGCCCAATATGATGTCCTATGTTGGTTGAGAAGTAGCTTCAGATCTTCTTGGATGCGTGCCCCTGATTATTTTGGCATCCTTGAGAGATTCTCGGAATCTTGACTTGATTGCCCCAGATTGTTTGGACAAATAGTTTGAAACCCACTTGAGGTGTATGCCTTTGATTGTTTGGCTTTTGAGAGATTCTTATAATCTTGACTGGGTTGCCCCAGATTGATTGGGCAAAGCATGCCATGCCCCTTGTATACGTACGAGACATTGCTTCTTGGAGTAATCTTGTCTGTTGGGATAACTTTTAGTCATTAGTTGTGCCATGTGCAAGTTCTTTCTGATGCTAGCTTTTGAAATTATGTAGCAGAATATGTTTAATAATGAATTCATGAGATGCAATGCATACGTTTGTCTTGAGTTTTTTTTGAAAAACATTAAAGCAAGAGATGTAAAAGTGTGATGTTTGTAAAACGTGTTATTTGTAATAACGTGATGTTTGTAAAAAAGAAATATCAACTCAGCATTTTTGGTAAACCTTAAGGAGTCAGGATACCTTTTTGGTGACAGTATGCTTTCGAACTAACCATGCTTCAATTAGGACTTTCAAGGGTTGTAACGTGGCTTGGTTCACGGTTTTAAGAAACAAAGGATAATGGCTCAAAGTTTATTGTACCCACCCCTCTTCGTGATGATCTTCAGTCCTAAGCTCAGCTAAATCAAACTTATGCATTCAGGTTCCAAGAGACTTTTGGATTTGCACCTTTGATAATGATGATGGTTCACCAACAAAGATAACTTTTGAGATGGCAGTCACTTCTTCCTTTTGGTAGTCACAACGTTGTGTTGTTCAGGAATTTATTAACTTCTCTTTTTTTCATTTTTTTTTTCTAACTTTTGCCTGAACTGTCTTTTTTGAGCTTACAGTCAGCGGGATGCCTTGATTTTTCCTAAGTCGTTTTTTTTTTTATTTTTGACTTAGCAGGCCTTTCTTTGTATATATATTTTTCATTTTTTCTTTTGAAGATGTTGACTGTCTTGTTTGATGACTGACGAACCATCATTGTCTTTTGATTGACATCTCCAACACTTCTTTGATGTGTGCGGATGACCGTTTGTGATTGAAACCTTTGTTGAAAGGTGTACTGAATGATTCTCTTAAACTAGAATGCACAGCCAAATTAACTGAGAACTACCCTGCCCCAGGTTATGATCAAAGGTTTTAATTAGTACAAGAAAGAAACTTCTACTTCTTTGGCTCAAAGGGGTTGACGAGGGATTAACATCCTTATATCTCCACTGTTTAGGAATTGAAACAATGCCTGTACATCGTCAGCATAGTCCGCTCAAAAGCATACTGTATGAGGTTGTGGTATCGTTTTCGTCATCCTCCCTCAAAAGGCATACAACTTTAGTAGGAGTCGAGTATCACAAAACATATGCAAAGTAGAGACATATTTTAAAATGAGTGATAGCGAAGTAATTTATTCAAGACAAATATATGCAATGCACTAATGATGATTATTAAAACAGATAATGTCTATCATGAGTCAAATGTTTAAACAAACAGAAAAGAAACTTGCAAATGAAAGTAGATCTAATGATCCAAAAGTTTGTCCGTCTAGACGTCAATCAGTCTTGTCATGACTTAGGCATAGGAGCGGTGATCACCACCGGGGTTTTATGAGGGTTGGATTTGATTCCTCCGTCATTGATCAGATCTTGAATCTTATTCTTTAATGTCCAGCAATTGTTTGTGTAATGTCCAAGAATGTTGGAATGGTACGCGCACCTCGCATTGGGATTATAGTCAGGAATGTAGGTGTTAGAATTCGTTGGCTCGATTGCCCTGAGCGTCTGGATCATATGAGTGAATTGATTGTTGTGACTCAGTTGTCATGATTCCATTATCGTGACTCAGTTGTCGTGATTCCATTATCGTGACTCAGTTGTCGTGACTTTGTTGTCGTGACTCAGTTGTCGTGATTCCATTATCGTGACTCAGTTGTCGTGATTCCATTATCATGACTCAGTTGTCGTGATTCCATTATCGTGACTCAGTTGTCGTGACTTTGTTGTCATGACTCAGTTGTCGTGACTTCATTGTCGTGGTCTTTTCTGGTTTGAGTGTCATGATTAAATCTTTAATGGCACGCTTCAACGGTCTACCATCCTTTACACCATAACCAGGATTGTTCGAATAATAAGCGCATCTCGCATTGTAATTGTATCCCAAGAATGTGAGTGCCTTTAATTCTTCTTGCCCCCTGGACAAGTTCAGGATCAAATCTTGAAACTGGGCATTCTGAGCTTGAAGGTCTTTGACTGATTGCTCGAGATTCATGGTGCTGAAATGAACAGCGAGGAGGCGAGAAACCTGCGGTAGAAACCTTTGTCTGAAGAAATCTGAACCTTGTCTTGGAACGTCTTTCTTTGAGAATCAAGCTCACCATATCGAGTGGGTCATCGCCTCTGATTCGGGATACTTCTGAATTTGAAAGTGCATGGCTAAAGGAAAATAAATCCTCTTGCCCCTTGTTAGGTGCTAAACCTTTGAATCGGAAGGTATGTGGCTGGAGGAAAATAAATCCTCTTGCCCCTAGATAGGAATTCAGTCCTTGATAAGAGCACCTGAAATTGCGCGCCCTAAATTCCTAGGATCCTTGAAAGGGTTAGTTAAATCATGTTATGCTTATGATGTCATGATGTCATGATGTTATGCGAATGCAGTTCGTTAGACTTAGTGCGAGATGGTAAGGACAAAAAAGTCCTTTCAACAAAACCTGCAAGGAAATGAAGGTTAGTAGTAAACACAAACAAGTCACACCAGTCACGCAAGTCACACAAGTCACACAGTTTTTGGCTTAAGGCTTGCATGGAGTTTGATCAGGTGTCATTCCCAAGGGTATTTCTATGGATAAGGAGATTTCTGCAACGGGTTCTAAAAGTTATCCAGAATTGTCAGCCCTTCTAAAGCACCCTCGGACATGATACATTTGCACCATGCAATGATACTTTGAGAAAGAACCTATCTGAATTGTAGCATCGGGTAGCGACTAGTTCTTAACATTTGTCAAGAGTAGTCCCCCCACTACGTTCCTAAAGGCCAGGATGGGTTAAGGGTAACTAAAGGTCCTTGAGCTCCGGCGCACCCACAGACACATACATAGACCTCCCTCATTTGAGAAAGGTGTGCATATGCTATGGAGTCCTAACTCAAGTGTGAACTTCATATTGACTCATCTCCCACATATGTGAAAGAGGTCGCCATGACTATGCCACTCCTAATCTTAAGTGTTCTTGAATCCGGGAATAGAATTCGTCCTTCATTTAATTCCCAAAACGCCCCTGAAAAGTAAAGCAAGCAAAGCAAACAATAGAATACAATTAAGTGAATCCTAAACTTTTAAGGTAACCCCTCTTTTATTCGAAAAAAATCCCCAGCAGAGTCGCCAGTTCTGTAATACGGTGAACTGACTTTTTAATAATCGAAATGTCGCGGTTAAGCAAGAGTCGCCACCGACTTTTATTTTATCCAAACAAATTCAGAAAGGCAAAAAGAAACAGAAAAAAACCTTTTAAGAAATCTGAGTTCGGGGGGTAATTTATGCAAAGGGAAGGTGTAAGGCACCCTTTGCATCCATGGTTTTCCATGGGCTCTTAATTGCTTTGCTTGCTCGTTTGTTTTTAGAAAAAGGTAGATGAAAGAAAAAGTGGACTTTAGCTCGTAAATGAGCGTAGCCAGTTTTCGAAGAATTGTGAGAAAGAATATTAAAGATGAGCATTGCAAGGCAATTAGGGGCAATTACCTTAAACTCAGATGATAGGTCTCTTTTTAGCCTTTCAGAATGAAAGGGTCTATCCTTGCCATAAGAGGGCAGGAAGCCTTTCGTTTGGAGGTTGAAGGGTCATCGAAGCATCCTTTGCCATAAGACTGTCCCATGCCATAGAAGGGCAGGTAGTCTAAGGCAAGGATCAGAATAAGCCTTATTCGTAGGCAGCCAGAAGATACCTCAGCCTTTTTCCGTAGGCAACTTCCGAGGGTCGAGGTCATATTTGTGTATCGAAGGCAGCATCATTTAGGGTCGTGACCTTTTTATCGAGGCAACATGGCTGAGGTATCCTCGTATTCGAGGGACTTGGCTTATTCTGCAAAAACACAAGGCAACAGGCAACAAGGCAACAAGGCAACAGGCAACAGGCAACAGGCAACAGGCAACAGAGAGAGATTACCCAAAAGTGTGCGTGTGTGCACCAATCACGTGATTCAATTCAATATATTATCTTGTAAATTAGTGATTCTAGGTTAATTACAATCTTGCACTCCCTAAATTACTAACCACGCAAATATAACAAAATACGGGGGCGGGAAATCGTAACCAGCGGATCCCTTAATCAGGGTTTGACATAAGTAATAATAAAACAGGAAAATAAGGTTTAGGGTTACCAAACTTGTAGCCTTGGCGGTCGACAAACCCTGAAAATGCAAACAGACAAAAATAGGGTGAGTGTATGGCTAGTTCAAAGGCGAACATTTCTAACCCTAAAATAAGAAGGTCGTGACAATAAATTAAAATAAGTAAATAAATGAAAGGTACTTAGCTCTGATTTGATCTGATATGGTTGATAGGGGTTGCCTCAGAGGTAAACCCTGAAAAATGGCAAGGCAAAAGAAAGAATGAAGGCGAAACAAACCCTAATTCTAAAAATAAACCAAATAGAATTCCAATTAAATTAAACAAAGGACTTAACTTCGTATTTTGGATCAGGCGCGTAGTCGGGATTAATCATATTGCTAACCCTGAAGAGGCACAGAAGAAGAAGATTTTCAGTGTATGGCATGATCTTCACGAACCTGAGCGATCCAGTGTGGCTCACCCAAGGAGGTCCATGGTGCGCCTGTGCTTTTAAACGCGTTGGATGAGATAAGGCTAAGATCTGACGGCTGTAGAGCGATGGCACACGGTATGATGGTACATCATGAAGCGCCGGATCCCAGGGACATCCCTAAGCACGCGCGCGCCAAACTGGTTCAAACCAGCCAATCGGACGATGACAGCTCATCGTCTTCTCCATTCCAAACCTGCAACTCACCTTTTACACCGCTTCTGCAGGCGCGCTATAATAGGTCCTGGTTTTCTACACCTGCGAAAATCATAGCATACCCAAAACAAAGCAAAAATTTGGCGCGACCATACCTTTACGATCGTCCAGACACGACGAAGCTCATAGCAACCCCAATCGGCCCTGATTTTGCTTAGAACGAAAACCCCCAATTTAAAGTTTAAAACCCTAACATGGCATATCGCTCATAACAACATAATAACGTCCATACTTTTCCAGAATCGATTAACAAATCAGGCCAATCAGGAATACGCAATTTAAATTGAATTATGATGCATGCTTTAGGGAGATCGAAAGAATTTTAGGAGAGTACATACCGTGAGCAATTTGGGACGGTTCTGAATGTGTTTTCTCGCGTGTGAGTGATGGAATCGACTCAGTGATGTCCAGGGAACACGTAGAAACGCTTAGAACAGGTTGAATTGCCTTGTACCTCCAATTTGAATTTGAGATTTTCTTTGTTTTTTGAAGCTCGGATTAGGTCTTCCAATGGCCGAATCCCTGAACCCTAGGGGTCTGGAATGATCATGTATATATAGGTGAAGAGATTAGGTCAACAAAACTGACTTGAATCTTTGCCAATCTTTGATTGAGATTTCTTTGAAATTTGATTGAGATATATTATAGAATCTTTCTATTTTTGCCTTAATTGAATCAATCTTCTTGCCAATTCCATGTGCACGAAATTGTAATGATTATGGGATATATTTGAAGATTGGATTTGGTTCTTTTAAGCTCTTGAACTAAATATTTGATTTTACTTCAATTTATTTAATTTTAATCCTTTTTAAATTGGATAAAAAATCATAATAAATTAAATAAATCAAGTAAATTCGTGGGGATTGATTCTTGGGCTTTGGATGACTTGTGGATCAAGATTGAATCAGAATATATTGGGCCCATTTGCAAAAATAATTCAATTCTTTCACATTTTCCTCTCCAAGATAGTCCGACTTTGACAAGGCCTATCCCTCTCAATTTTTGGGATATAGAGGTGTTCTAGGACTTTTTAGAAACCTTAGAGAGTCTTCTAACCAGTGTCTTTGGTTTCATATCAAAATGATTTTCCATGCTTATTTTATGTCCTTTTGAAAAAAATGTCTTTTTGTTGACCTTTGAAAAGGACCTATAATGTTTTGGTCCATATCTCTCAAATGAAGCATTTTTGGACTTGGCATGTGAGAGACAATTTTGTAGAGAATCAAATTTCCTTCCAGATGAGCTTTGGATGGGAAATTTCTGATGTTCCATGTGAGAGTTATGGCTGGTCAAAGTTCAGTCGACTTTTCCTATACGAAACCCTAATTTAGAAACTTTTTGATTTGTTGATTTTTGATCTTTCCTTGATGAACCATGATCAATTCTTGATCAAATGGTAAATGATACTTCAATATGAGGATGTTGACAAAAAATCAGGAGTTTTGACTGTGGTTTGACCATTGTTTGACTTTTAGATCAACTAGTTGATTATTGATCGTTTGGGCCATTGACTGAGCTATCCTTTAAATCAGGGTTTGAAATTTGGCATAGAGGTTATTTGAATCATATGAGAGGTTATGAGGTCCACTTGGGTTGTCAGAACTTGGTTTTCCTCTAAAGAAATCAAAACCCTAGTTTTAGAGCCTTGTGTAAGAGAATGGGTCTAGGAGCTTTGTGTATTGATTTGGTTTTGTGTATGAAAAATAGCATGGGCAAATTTTGGGGTATGACAGGGTGCCTCCCAACAAGCGCTTGTTTTACGTCATTAGCTCGACGCCTTTATTGTTTTGGTGTTTGGAAATTAGCTTCCTCGCGTCATGCCATGGTGACGTCTCACCGCACAAGCCTAAAGAAAGTGTCCTAACCAACCACTCAACAAACGTTATGGGTACAAATATATACAAAAATTATACGAACATAAAAGAAAACGCAAGTATACACTTATGTACACAAACCAACACATATGCACAAGTATGGAACACAAACAACTATTATTATACAAAAAGAGAAAAGTTGGTGAATGTTGGATTCACAAGTTGAAAAGTGAAGATTTTGAATGCAGTATAGGGCAAGCAACAAACAAGATTTGGAAATATTGATCCGGGAATTATCGTCCACAGAGATGGAGAGATGCCATTCAATAGTTTCTATGGTTTCGAGCTTGGGATTGAATGAGTAAAAAGTAAACAAAGATATAGACAGGAAAAGAATAAACACATTCTTAGAAGAGAAATAACTTATCAAGAATGTAAATATATTCACCCTTCACAAACATACACTTACCAACCCGTTATACTCAACCTACGATACTCATCTATGTTATCATGTATCTCTCACATAAGCGTCCATCTCTGGAGCACAAACGAGATCATCTCACAACTAAGGTTATCTCTAACGCGAAGTCGCGAGAACATCCGTATTCTTGCGTCGGCGATCTCTCGCGCGCCGCTCAAACACGAAAGCATTAAGTACAAATACCCATAGTGAATGCTAGCTCTAAATCTATCTCTAGAGTTCAGAAACTAACAGATAATCATCCTAGATAAGGATTCAAGAAGTTTATCTCTAAAGCACCCCAAATCCCCAACATAGAGCAAAAATCCAGGATAACATCAACACAGATTCGTAAAGTAAGTTAAATATAACATTATAATCGGTAAATATACATAAGATTCAAGTAAATATACAAACAGAACCCAACCAAAGAGAAATACACAAAGAAGACGAGAAATGAACCGAAAATCTCCCGGTTTGTCAGCTCCGTTCGACGCTCAATCCACCCCCAATCATCCAAACGCAACCTCCGAAGTTGTTTTCTAAGCTAATCTACCCTAAGAATGAAGGTTTGATGATTTGGGAATAATTACCCCAAAACATAACCTAAAAATGTGATTTTTACCCCTATTTAACGAGCTGCTATCTGTCATGGTCGCTCAGCGGAGTTACTCCCGCTTAGCGGCTGACAGCAAAAGTGAAATCTTGTTTTCGCCATAAGTTGAGAACCGTAACTCCGAATTGCGCCCGGTTCGAAGCGTTGGAAAGCTTATTCAATGCTCTATCCAATAATGAATTAATGAAAACCAAAATGATGATTTTGGTCATCCTTATTTTGAGTCTTTGGAAGTCCGCTTGATGGTGGCTAAGCGGACTTTCACCAAAATTGCGAAATCGAAGCCGTGCCTTTGACACTTTATTCCTCAAGGCTCCAATAAGCATGAATACCTATAAAAACAAAGGAAAAACTATCAAATGGTATAAAAGTATATGAAAATATAACTATTCACAAAGTATACGTATTTATACACAAAACGGGGAATTATTCAAACGGTATTAACAAAAGTATCGATAAGTGCCACTATTTACATACACAAAATAAGTACATTTTGCCACTTATCAATGTCATACTTGGAAAGAAAGATGACCCCATCAGAACTAGATCATTTCTCAGAAACAACGAAGAATCACTAGTTGGATTAGTTTCTATGGTGGAACCAACTTCTATAGATGAAGCTCTTAAAGACACTGATTGGATTATTGCTGCGCAAGAAGAGCTAAATCAGTTTACAAGAAATGATGTATGGGATCTATTTCCAAGACCTGACGGATTCCATATCATTGGAAGTAAAAATAGTCAGAAACATCTGATCTAGATGATTTAGAAGTTCATGTCTAATATGGTTCAGAAGTTCATGACATAAAACTATTGTATCACATTAATCATAGGATTTGAACACATGTTCAAATTCTGAAAGGTCACGTCACGCGTGCAAGTTATGGTGACGAAATCCCTAGGTAATTGTTCCAATCACTTCAAAAATCACGTTTTCTCCCTTAATTGTCGGATTCATCAAATGTTTGCCATGATTATGCTTTTAATATCAGATGAAAATATTTTATTATCTATTTAAATCTTTTATTAATTATTTGCTAACTGCACGTGTCTTCTCTATAAATAGTTTTTGCAACCGTTCATTTCATTTTTTCTCTTTCGTTTTTCAAACCCTATATGCTTTTTGCCTCCTTTTCTCTCTTCACAAAAACCTCAACCTTTATCAATGGCATCTGCTTCATCCTCTCAACAAAACCTTGTTGCTACCTCTAGCAATCCTCAAACTGAGGGTTACGTTGAACCACGAAGGATTATGCTTCTTCCCGTGAATGAATTGGAAGTAATCTACGAATACATGGTCATAAGAGTAATGTGTGTACTGCTGACGCCAAGAGGTGTTTCTGTTGTGGTCAGCTTGGACATGCGGCGCCTGAGTGCAAGCATAAGGAGATGGTTTGCTTCAATTGTGGCGAAGAGTGGAACATTGGTAGTCGGTGTCAAAAACCAAAGAAGGAACAAATTGGTATATGTATACTAGAATAGCTGCCCCCCAGTTCCACTGGTCCACTGTAGTCAGATAGATAAAGTATCGGAGATACGTCATGTTGACGTAGGTTGCACTTTTATCCAAAAAGAGTGCAGTTCCTACCAAGAACATGAACCAGCACCGCAGAGCGCAAGCACGATGATACTCAATAAAAAGCCCGTCACCCTCCTGCCCCGACTCCGCTGCCGCCACCAAGCGGTTCTCATACAGCTCTTTCAAGCTAGAGAACCTGATATGCGCCCCACTCGTCGCTCTGCACTCATAATTAGCCATGTTTGGGTACATGTCCAGATAATCCACCATTCACTCTATGGCCTCAACCCTCTGTATCCGGGAATGGTCCAGCAGCCTCCCTCTGATCGATAGGTTGAGCAGACAGGCCACATCGTGTAAGGTGATTGTCAACTCCCCAACAGGAAGGTGGAAATAAGATGTCTCCTTGTGCCACTGCTTGACAAAAGCGTCCTGCATGCCGTGGATGATTGTACTATATCCGTTCATGCATAACCCGCCAAGTCCTCTCCCAGCTACCACGTCATTAAACCACTGAGCCTGTGGTTTAAATAGAGGAAGTATTTTTCGCGCATGGTTCACAAATTTTATGGTCGGCCGTTCTTGTCACAAAAAAAAGATATTTAGTTAGACCGTTAGGAGAAAGCGGAATAAAAACCTAAATAAAAAACAGTTAAATTATAAAGTAATTAAAAACTACCTCTCCCTCCCAAACACGTCGAGCAACGTGGTCATGATAGTAAATCAGCACGGTAGTGTTTGTAGGCCCTCCCGGGTATCCCTTCTCCGCATCATCCTCCCCGTGCGGAGGGTCACCTCCTCCTCCTCCTCCTCCTCACGTACCACCTCACGAGAGGAAGACGCCCGAGTCAGCTGACTCCTTGATTCAGATGAGGAACCTGCAGGCGCCTCATCCGTTTGGACAGGTACGCGTACTCAACCCCGTCCCCGTGTCGATGCTAGCTGTGTCGCCCGCTCGCTTCGAGCAGGTGAGGTCTGGGTCTCCCTTCTCTGTCTAAGTCGTGCCTGGTTTCCTGACATTTTCTTGAAAAAATTGAAACTGGTAAGACGACGAAACAATTAAGAAAATAGGAAAAAAACAATTCTGACTACATTTCGGAAGTGCATTTCCGAAACTGATCAAGGAGGTGTTTTCAGAAGTGTACTTCCGAAAAAACTTGCGAACTCCATTTTAAAAAAAAACCCATTTCTTCTTCTAACCCATTCAAAATCCTATTTTATATATATATATATATATATATATATATATATATATATATATATATATATATATATATATATATATATATATACTACTATTGACCCATAATAACTTAAACATACTACATTTTGCTAATTGTAACAACCCTAATGTGATTATCATTGCAAGAGTTGAAAATTGTAAAACCTACAAATTATAGAGGAAGCTTTTGAATGAGTGAGCCTTTGAATGTTGCTTTTGAATGAGCTTTTGAATGTTGTACAAGGAGTTTAGAGTTCAAAAGTGCAAGTGTAGTAGGAAGAAATGGTGTGAGTTTTGAAAATTTTGTGTTTTAAGGTAAAATGAGAAAGGGGGGGGGGCTGTTTTGTTTAAACAGCAAAACATAGGTGTTTTTAGAGATGCATTTTCGAAAGTGGGATTTCGGAGATGCATCTCCGAAAACACATTTTTTTTAAAATAAAAAAATGATTTCGGAGATGCATATCCGAAATCCCCCTTTTTGATGACTTCAGAGATGCACTTCCGAAATAAAGGGACGTTTTTGGAATTTTGTTGGTTCCTAAAAAAATAGAGGGTGGATAATGAAATTGTCTTGATTGAAACAAATATAAAAGCAGAATGCAGAATGAGGGTGATCCATTACAACATTTTTCAAAAGAAAATAAGCCTTAATAATCTTTAGAGCTAAATTCCTAGCATGACACTTAAGTAAAAAAAAAAACGATTTCTAAAATAAATAATTAAAAATTAAAAATCAGCAAAGGGTACTACAAGTCTACAACATTCTTTATTTTTTTTTTGGTTACAGAGAGGGCCGAAGCCCGAAACAAGAAAACTAAACTGAAATAAACCTCGAGAAAGATCTCGACATATCCTGATTAACTAAATGAACAATGCTAGGAGGAGCCAAATCACTGAACTCCAAATCAATCAAACTAACACTTCCATCTCTGGCGAGAGCATTGGCACAACGATTAGCTTCACGAAAAATATGACTTACACTCACCTCTTCATGAGCATCCATCAACTTATAAGTTTGACAAAAAAGACTATGGCTTTCTACATCCATATACTTCTGATCATTCAAGCATTTAACAATAGAACTTGAATCAACATTAAGCTCCACCTTCCGACACCCTAGATTCTTCGTTAGCTTTAAGCCTTCTAAAATTCCCCATAGCTCTGCACGGAAGGCATTACACCTACCAATATTTTTAGAAAAACCTCCCACAATTCTACTATGGTTATCACGGATAATCCCGCCGCATCCTGCGCTACCATTATTCTTACTAGAACCATCCGAGTTTAATTTAAACCAGCCTTCCTCCGGTGGCAGCCACTCACCATATTGCAAGCTTTTAACAAAATCACAAACTTTGCCACCCACCATATTGCAAGCTTTTTGGTAGAAGCCTGCTGGAAAACCGTCTGGCCCCGGAGCTTTCCATCGTTTCATGCCAAACACCGCTCGCCTAATGTCTTCATTCTCCAATTGCTGGCAAAAAAAAAGAAGATCTTCCGCAGCCAAACCAGGGAACGTCAAATCAGTCGGTAACCAATCCTTCCAGCAGTAGTTTATTTCGAATAAACTCTTATAAAAATTATTAACAAGCTCCTTAAGGTCAGATTCGTCCTCAACCCAATTACCTTGATCATCCTTTAACATAGAGATCTTATTCTTTCTCCTTCGAGTAACCGTTTTCATATGATAATACTTAGTATTTCTGTCCCCATCTGCCAACCACCTTGTACGAGATCGCTGGAACCACATCAACTCCTCTTTCGCAAGAATATCTCTAAGCTCCTCTTGAAGTTTTACCTCCAGCTTTCGCAAAGCCATCACATTATCCCTTCGTCGAAGTCTGCACTGAACACCTTTTAATCTAGCCATTAATTCCTTCTTGCGCAATTTAACATTGTCAAAGGATTGCTCTTTCCAATTTTCCAGCCTGTCTCTGGTATCCGTTAAAGACTCCTCAAAAGCTTTATCTTCCCTCCACACCTTATTAATCATATCTTGGTAAGAGTCCACCAAGTTCCAAGCATTTTCAAACTTAAACTGCCTCTTCACTTTATGCTGATAGGTACTAAAAGGAATGATCAAAATCAGATGATGATCTGAATAATCCACTCTAGCCAACACTTTAACAATCGCATCAGGAAACTCCAGCCTCCAATCATCACTACACAGAGCTCTATCCAACTTCTCGTATATACGCTGCCCCCCATGAAAAATGGGCCCTCTCCACGTATACTTTGGACCATGAGAGCCTAACTCCATAAGATTGCAAGCTTCAACCCTATCGTTAAAAAGGTTTAATTTCCTGAGAGAAACCGGTGCCCCACCTTTTTTATCCTCTATTCTTGCAATATCATTTAGATCACCCGCAACAAGCCACGAAAGATTTTTACTACCTGCAATACCTTTCATATCATCCCACAAAGATTTTTTGATATCTTCATTAGGGCTTGCATACACTGCAGAAGAAAGCCATGCACTCCCTTTCTGATACTGGACTTTAGTATGAATATATTGGCTTTTTTTACTCAATAATTCTACTGTCATATGGCTACTATCCCATGCAAAAATTATTCCACCAGCATAACCATTGTTTTCTTCAACCAACTGTTTATCAAAACCCATTTTAATAAAATCATTGACAAGCTTAGTCGGATTACATCGAGTTTCCATCACCACCACCATAGAGGGTTTATTACCATCTACATATTGCTTACAGTTTCTAAAAAATTCTTTATTGGAAGCTCTTCGGCAATTCCATAACATTATTTTATTCTTAATCATCATTAAAACTTTGTTTTAAAAGAAAAGGACACCCCACCAAACTAACCCATATTCACTTCCAGGGTTTCTACAACTATTTCCTCTTCTATCTCTTCACTTCCATCTTGCATGTTTGTGTTATCCACGTCAATATGCAAAATAGCACTCCTTATCTCTTTGCTACCACTGCTGGGGAATTTATTCTTACCGAATATGCCCTTATCCGGAGGTCTGCTCGTACTGCTACCACCCCCAAGACTAGCTTCGTTACCTAAGTGTTCATGGCCAGCCTTAATTATGGATTGTCCCAGCATCGTACCTAACTCTTTATCCACTGAATCGGCTATTACAATTTGCGGAATCAATACCGTATTCCTACTATCTTGCTCAACTACATTGGATTTTTGGAATTTCGCTTTGTCAACTCTAGTATTCTCCCCACCGTTCCTTCCTCCATTATTCTTCCCTTTGAATGAAACTTTTCCACGTGTCGCCAGATTATAGACCTTCTTGCCTCTCTCCTTGTCCCCCAACATTTTTCCTTTTCCATGATTGCCCTTATTATCTCCATTAATTCTATTCTTTACGTGCACGTCATCATGGCCAATAGCATGCATAATTATGGGCTCCTCATTACAGTCCTCCTTTCTCTTTCCTCCTTTGTAACTATTTTCCTCCAAATCGACATTAATACCATTATTAACTTCCCTTTCATAGGCCACAATATCTCCTTTGGGATTGATCACATTAACTTCAGGATTTTCCTGACTCAGCAAATTAAAACGTGATCCCGATATTCCGCTTCTCCCATTGATGATCGCCGGCGAACTGTTTTTCTTCTCCCCCATCAATTTCTTCCCTCTTATCTGTTTCTGGACCACCTTCCAAGGACCATCACCCATACCTCCTTGGAGCAAATCTCCAACTCCATGTGTTGCTTCACTACTGTTGCCACCTTTCTCACTAGAATCATTATTCACACGTTTATTCTCTGAACAACCCTCCTTATAATGTCCAAATCTACCACAGACCAGACATATAAGGTGTAATCCTTCATACTCAATCTTGTACATCTTCTTTTTAATCGTAAACATGGCAAGTAAGGGTTTCGAAAGATCAACTTCCACGCATATCCTAGCATACTTGCCTCTTTCAACCTGGGATGTCGTTTTGTCCACTTTAACAGTTTTTCCAATCCTATTCCCAATAGTAGTAAGTATGATAGGATCATAATACTCTATTGGTAGACCAGCAATTCTCAACCAGACTGTTACCCTTTCAATGGTATCACTCTCACTGTGGAAATTTGGACACCACTCCTTGACAGTTAAATAGTGATCGTATATGAACCATGACCCATCCGACAAAGCAACATTTTTATCATCCTCATGTGAAAAAGCTACCAAATAATAGTCATTTCCCAAATCCACGATACTTATCATCCCTCTTCTAACCCACATCTGTCTTAGTCTTGCTTCCAAGGCTTTATATCCTATTTTCCTTCCAAGAAGCTTTACAATAACTCCCCTCCTCCATGGACGTTGGATTCTTTTTTCTTCATATTTTGACAGTCTGAATGCTGGACAATCATATCCTCCAATCTGACATTCCTCAACTATAACTCCACCATCACTACCTTCGACATCACCTTCTTCTACCTCGTCTTTTTGCTCTTCATCTAGCATAACCACATTCTCTTCCCCTAGCACCATATCTCTGTAAGTCTTCCCTCCTTTCATACCTCCTACATCCTGATCAGAAAGAACAACTGGATCAAGATCACCCTTCCTATCACTCACCTGTAACTCCGAATCTCCAAGACCTCCATTGGCAATGTGCCCCAGAACCATCTCATCATACCTCAGTGGAAAAGATGATCATGGTTCGAAGGATTGATTTCCTTCTTTGATCCTCTTCGACTTCCACTCCCTCGCAGCCCCTTCCTTCCTTCCATCTTCCTCCGTCACCAGATCCATGCCCCACGGTGGTCTCACCATAAGGCTAGGCGAAACCCTAGCAGAGCGCTCTAATAATTTTTGCTAAAAAAAAAACCGGTTTCCATCTTTTAAAAATTGTCTACAACATTCTTTTTGTTAAATGCTTTTCAAAAATAAAATAAAGTATTCAATTATATTTGAAATAAATAAAAATAAAGTAAATTAATAAATGACTAGTGTCTCTACCCGTGCCCTCGCACGGGATAAAATTTATTATACTTAAAAAAATATTTTATAATTATTTATAATTTATAAATAAAGTTATATTAACATTATAATTTATTTTTGTTATTTGTTGCACAATTTTTTTTATCAATAATAAATTATATTTTGTTAATAAAAATATATTTATTACTTAAAATTTTAATTTATTTAACTATAAAATAATTTTTAAATTTTTAAATTATGATGCTAATTTAAAAAGAATAGAATTTGTTATTTTTTTTGTAAGTTACCAAAAAAATAATTTGGCCTTTAAATATATAATATCAATTAAGAAATCAAAACGATTTTTTTAAACTTACTTAATATGAAATAAATAAATAAGATCTCATTTTAAAGGTGACCTTCATTTCTGAGAAACAATCTATATGAAATCAATTTTAATTTAGAAAACTTGTATATTTATAGAATTTAGTGAATAAAATGATAAATATTAGAATTCAATCAAGAAACTATAGAAATTAAAAGTTTAAATATTTATAGTATGTTATAATTTGAAGAGATTTAGTTTTTGAAAAACAACTTGGTTTTATTATTCCATGTTTAGAAAATTTTAAAAGAATTAAAGTGTCAAATAAAAACGTTTTAAGTAATTTAAAATTAGTTTGTCAAATAATAAATTTTTTAAAAATTTTTTTTTAAAACCCTAGATTATTATCTATTATAGAAGTGGATTGATATAATTTTAAATGATTTTAAGTTTTTCTATCATCAATTATTATATTAAAATTTAATAAAACTATCATGATTTTTTGTGGTAAAAATAAAAGCATTAATTTTTTTAAAGCAAAAGTTCTAGAAATTTTTCTATTTAGTTTGAAAACTTAATGTTTTTTATTTGGCGGCCATACTATTATATTGATTCAATATGTAATTAAATTATTAATTTCTTACATATATTTGTTATTTTATTTTTAATTATTATTCTCTAAATATGATATTTGATTGTGAATATTTTAATAATATTTAATCATGAGTAAACAATATAAATAAGAGATCAATTTGATTGTGTCTTTAGTTAAATAAAATTTTATAAATGATATATTATATTCTAATCAATTGACGATTTTACTATATATTAATTATTAGATGATTTATTTGTTATAAGTTCATAATAGTTTATTTCTTTTTTATAAACAGAATCAATTATATTCTAATCAAGTAGTCCGTCTATCTAATTCTCCACTTATAAATGATCTATTATATAAATATTCTAATCAAGTAGCCCGTCTATCTAATTCTCCACTTATTTTAATTTTTATTTATTTCTAATTTAAATTATCACAAGATTATTTTGATTCCACAATAACTAAAATTACATTGAACCAAATTTTAGTCAATATTAATATTAATTATTTATGTGACTTTACATATTTTTTTACATGTTACTTAAACTTAAATAGATTATTATCTTTCATGACTATGAAAGACAATGAACTGAATTTTTAATATCCAAATTGTATTGGAAGTTACAAATGATATTTATATATAATATGTTGGACGTTACAAATGATATTTATATATAATATAAAGCATAAATAAATATTTTTCATTGATATTTGAGATATATCATTTTTCTAAATTACCATTGTTCAATGTAATAAAAGAAAATTAGTTTAGTATAGTTGCTCAATGTACTAATTATGCATTGGATAATTACATAGAGAACTTGAACGTGTATTACGTAATGATGCGTTAAAAGAAATTGCCATACTCAATACAAATAACATGCAAGTACAAATAGATAAGTAGTACCAAACAAATTTCGTGCCAAACATGTTATCAATTATGAAAAGTTTTCTATATCATGAGTTTTCTATCTACCTAGCATTCTCTCCATATATAACTCAGTACCGGAGCTTATGGTATTAAATTATGACAAGTTTCAACGCATGGATACAGACAGTCTATTTGATTGCTTCCGTTTCTACTGAAATAACAATGACCAACTGCTTCTGCAATAGTTAGTAAAAGGTAGAGCAATTTAGCCATGTTGTTGATTAAACATTTGCTAAGCTAAAGTCTGCACTTTAAATATTGCTCATTTTTCAAGTGTATTATGGAAAGAAGTACTACATGAAGAAAAAAACACGACATATGTCAGGCAATTTTGACTCTGTTATGCAACTTGAAAATTCAATATAGGGAATAACATATTGAAAATTACCTGTGATGTAACTAAACTTTTGAAAAAGTATCTCACAGTGTGGTTCAAACTGACATCTCTTCTGCAAAAAAGGGTGCATAAAGGCATGTTAAAATTCATATACATATTGTTGAAATGAGGGAAAGATAAATTAAACTAAATGAACATACCCATCAAGGAAAAAACCTGCATCACTCAAGCATTTAACAGAAGCATTTGTTTTCAAATACTTGGCAAAGTTGTCACAATGGTGAAAAGTGGCTAAACCTCCTGCTGAGAAGCTAGAAAGCAAATCCTACACAGCATTCATAATCATAATAGCTATTATAAATTTTATTCATATGATATAGTCAATGAACCTAAAATTTCATGAAAGAGTAATTATACTTTGTATCTTTTCTCTTAAGCTTTAGGTAGAAGATCCTCAATAATGGCATCCCAAATCTTTTACCATTTGAAGTAAAGTATGTATCAACTTCAGATATGCATACAAAATAGAAAATAAATTAATAAATCAAAGATGAAAACAAAAGGGAAATATGAACCAGGGGAGATCAACTTTTCTTTCCATCTCCAGCTACAGGAAGCCCTCACCACTTCCTTCATCGATCATCCCTTATCTTCCACGGACGCTAAGCTATGTTTATCAGCAAAAACATAAAAAGTTAGCAAGAACCATAACAATAATCACAACTTCAATGCCACAGTTTGTAAAGAGTTGTATTTTCTCATCCACACAACTAATCCAATACTCAACAAAAGGTTACAAAATACAAAACATTTCATTCACCTAACATTTAATTGTGACCCTAACCCTAAGCAATTAGTAATTCTAGCAACACCTGCATCAACGAAAGTAACAACTAAAACAACAATTTCTCATTCAATCAGAATCATACAATATAATAAAGCTAGATGAGAATTTGGGCAAGTTTGCCAAGTGTCAAGTTTTTAGGACTCCATACTATTTTAATTTTTTCTATTAATAGAATAGTTTCTATTATTATCTTTAATTAAGTTTTTATTATTTAATTAATTATAATGACTAGATAAGTTTATAGAATAACTCAATATTGGCAGACGGTTAAACTTTCTATGTCATATTGTACAACTGTTATACCCCAAAATTTGCCCACTTCTTTTTTCAGGAAAGTTTCAATATGAAAATTAAGAGTCTCATATAAACATGGATTTTTTCAAAATATCCTGACATATGAAGAACTTGGTTTTCAGAATTTTTCTTACACAGTAACTTGGCTTACAGTGGAATTTATTCTTACGCAAACGCCAAATACTGTTCTTTACTTCACAAATACTATTTATTTATTTTACAGATAAATAGTACTAACACAGTTCATGCAGGGTTAAATCTTTTTGCAGGCGCAAAAGCAGGAAACTCACACTGTACTGGTAACAATTGTTTTTGTTTTCCCACTAACTTTTGTGCTATATTCCATTATTTTCAAAATCTTTTCAAATCTATCCTTTCAAATTCAAATCTCAACTTTATTCTATCCATCTCTCTTTTCCCAACAATACCTTACACTTTCTTTCAAATCTCACTACCACTCAAATTTCCTTTTGTACGGAATCACATCATTCCCCAACGTCTCTATCATCTTTCCATTCTATAAATACCTCTCATTCTTCCCACAAATCTCACATCAAATTCTAAATCATCTTTCAAATTTCTACTTCATCATCCATTTTCTTTCTTCTTTCTTAGCAAGAATGGCAAAATGGATAGAGACACTGTTTCTTACAGTCATCACCATTGCTACGGTGATCATGACTTTCTTCTGCCTACACAGTCCTGAGAAGTGTGGACCTGCAATGGTTGCATTCCCAATCCTCTACATGTTATTGATCATAGCATGGTTCATCAACCGTCATTTTTAAAGTTTGCCGTGTTTCTTATTTTCTTAAACGTACCATCTATTCATCGTACTTTTCAATATAGTATGTAATATTTATACTGTCAGTATTAAATGTTGTACTAGTTGTCATAATATTGCTTAATTACTAAGATAATATTTTGTGTATTTTCTGCCAGTCAAATATTTCTATTTCTGTGCATTAAATAATTTTCAGGTTATTATCGGTAATTTTGCCCGCATACCGTAAATATCAGTTATTTATTATGTTTCTGTTTTCTAACAAGTCATGTAAATAAATTTTCATGCTTCACACCAAACAAAAACAAAAATAACAACAAAAAAAAAAAGAAAATTAACTTTGACGGTTGATTTTTCACTTTAACTGCTGCTTCAGTACACGAACAGTCGGTTGACAGACAAACTGCAGACAGTACAATTCACAGTGATTTGTACAATCAATCAAATCAATCATTCACAATTCAAATTTCCAAGATTTTTGTGTTAGAAGTCTTCTGAATATCACATGATTAGCAGAAACTCAACACTGCACAAAAATCAGGTACGCTTAACTGCCTCCTATACAGACAGTCCCTAATCAGGGTTTTTCTTGTTTTAACAGGAGCAACAAGTTTTGAGAGCTCAAATGGATTTCATATACATCCATACATCTCAAAGTACCATCATACAAATTTTCAAACTTCAATTCACTCAGACGCACCGTCAGCAGCTCAAACAGTCAACAGACGACCCGTTTGACCAAAAAAGTCAACTGACAGTCAAAAATGAAATTTTTTGTCAAAGTCCATATTTTGTCAAAGGATTCAACATTTGATCATTGGATGATCACAATTCATCAAGGAAAGATCAAAAATCAACAAAACCCTAAGATTCAAAATTAGGGTTTTTGCCTGAAAAGTCAACTCAACTTTGACTGATCATAACTCTCTCATCCTTCATCCAAAAAATGTCAACCAAAGCTCATTTTGAAGGAAATTCAATTATCTTTCAAATGCAATTGATCCCATGGTCATAGCATTCACCATTTGAAAAATATGGCCAAAGACATTACAGGTCATTTTCAAAGTCAACAAAAAGACACTTTTTTCAAATGGACACACAAGGAGAACCAAAAATCATTTTGATATGAGACCAAAGACATTGGTTAGAGGACTCTTTGAGGTTTCCAAAAAGTGCAAGATCTCCTTCATATGACAAAAATTGAAGGATTTACACCTTGTTGAAGTTGGCTAAATTTTGGGAAAATGCATGAAATCAACATTGCTCAAAAATGTTTTTTTTCCAAATGAGTCCAAGTTTTTATGGTCCAAACATCTTTGCCATGTTACTATGGGCCTCCCACGACCAAGACAAAGCCCACATCTTTATTGGCCATTTTTTGCATAATTTTATCTTACTTTAAGATTAAAATTAAAAGGAAAATGCATGGATAATGGTTGCTTGGCCTCCAAGTATGACTCACTTCAAGGAATCTTCATTTTTTCTGCAAGAATTGAAGAGCAAGACAAGAGCATTGAATGGAGTCAAGCTTGGTCAACAATTCAAAGATTTTTAATATTTTAAAAATCAAACTTTCAACAAAGACAACAAAGCTTCTTAGCTTGAGTTCCAAGCAACTTTGGGCTATAAAAGAAGCATCATACTTCAGCAAAAGGAAGGACAGACGAAAGGGGGACACACGAAATAGGGCAAGAGTATAGCAAGAAATATCACAAAAATTCTCAAAATTTGCATATACTTTGTAATTTTCAAATTCAAATTTCCAATCAATATCAATACCAATAAACACTTCTAATCATCTCCTCAAACATTATAGAGTAAGATTGAGCTCTAAATATAGACATATGAGAGTCGTATAAAGCACTTAAAGCTCTTCATGTACATATGAGTTTTATTTTCGTTTTTGTATATGCAACTAATTTCACTGCAAACTAACCACCCTAACATCATTATGGGGACCTATATGTGTGATCTGGGCCTTAGCATGAGTGTTCCAACGTGAGGATCAGGCTCCACCATTAAAACGAGTCCATGAGTGTTTAAGCTTCATCTTCTTCGTATCCATAGCTAGGAGCTTCAAACCTTAAAACAAATGACATATTTGGATTCAGGACACTCTAATTAGTGGATCTGGGTCACTTGTTTCTATTGCTAACTCGTATTTTTTGCAGGTTCATAGGTTGTTAAAAAACTGGAATTTTAACGTCCAAATAGGGGAGGTTAAAAACCCCCGCTATTTGAAGCTGAAAACCTCACTTCTGGAGGTTGAAGACGACCACGCGTCCAAGCGTGGTTCGTCTGACTTTTCAGCGCGCCAAGGTGGCCCTTCCCTCAAATCTTATTCGCTGGTCAATCCAGCGTGGGCCCCTGCAAAGACTTTGAATCCCCTTGGATTCAGTGTACACCATCATACCATGCACCTACAAATCTGTGCCCTTGGATCAATCTCAAAGCCAATCCAACGCCTCACACATGCAAGCTCACCATGCTCCTTCATTAATTGCCACACCAGATCAGTATCCTTATATTTTTAATTTTATTTTCTATTTTTATTTTAGTTTCTTTGATAAATTAATTAAAAATAGTTAAAAATTTCCAAAAATTCCACAAAAAATATTTTAAACTTCTAAAATAATATATTATTTTATGAAACAAAAATATTTTATTTTTCTTCAAAATTTCAATATTTTTCATAATTAATTAGTATGTATTTGTATATTTGCTTATTAATTATTTTAATTAGTCAAAAAATCATAAAAAAAATTGTTCTTTGTGTTAAATATTGTTTATATATCATAAACTAATTTTGTACATATTTAGGATAATTTTCTCTTTAAGTTTTAATTATTTGTGTAATTATTTGCATAATTATGTTTTGATTAACTTAAAATATCCAAAAACAAATTTCAAAAATTCCAAAAAAATTAGTTTTGTTCTAAAATCAATTAACAAACATTTTGTACATATTTTTAAACTTATTTGCTAGGTTTAATCATATTTCCATCTTTTCTTTATTTTAAATTAATTAATAATGCATTAATTATATTTAAAATAAATCACAAAAATACAAAAATATGCCTTTTATTTCTTGCAATTTAAAATTCCTAGATAAATGTATAGGATGTCAAATTCATGTAAATAGGCTAGTTTACATTTCCCGCACAATCGATGTAATAGCGTAGATTTACTTTCTGCACTTTACATTTCCGCATTTTAATTTCCAGCACCCATATAAACTGCGTGTATGTCAAAGATAAAACTGAACCGTCAGATCACTAACTTCAAAGATAAATATCTGAATTCAATCACAATCACATTTGCACCTCCTAGGGTAACCCCTTTTCACTCTTTTCAAAATCAAAGTTACATTTCTACTGTTTCGAGTACAAAATCGAACCTTTTGTTTATATCCGACGAATGGATAGATTTTTAAAGGGAACAAGGATAAAGACCTCCTAACTCAGGGTAGACCTCCTAGTTTGCTTGCTCAAAATCAAAACAAACAAAATTCTCATACACTGTTGTTTTTTTAAAACGAATTTTCCAAAAGACAATATTTTGTATACATCCAAACACGGATCATTACAAAATTAACGATCTTTTCAAAACATCTTTCGAAAGATAAACAAGCATTTGTATATATCCGCACAAGGATCATTACAAATTCTATTTGCAAAGGTATTTCAAAAACACAGGTAAAGCATTCCGAATCAATTGAAAAGTAAAGCAAATGAGCTAAGCAAACTAAAGAGCCCATGGATAACCATGGATACAAAGGGTGCTAACACCTTCCCTTTGTATAACCTACCCCCTTACCCAGAATCTCTCAAAGGTCTTTTTTCTGTTTCTTTTATAAACCTTTCCTTCATTGGATAAAATAAAAGGTCGGTGGCGACTCTGTAAACTTTTTCAAAAGTGACGCGAAAGCGTCCGATCGACAAAAAAGAGTCAGTTCACGTATCCCACCCACGGAGGGGTATGGCCCGAAAGGACGGTCCACAGAACTGGCGACTCTGCTGGGGACTACAAATTCAAAATGTTTTCAAAAGGGGTTACCTTTAGAGTATAGATCATTTCGATGTTTTCAAATGTTTGATCTGATTGCTTTACTTTTCACAGGTTTGCTTGGGTACTTTGCTTGTGTGAAAGATTCTAACCCGAATCTCGAGATACCTTAAGTATATGACAATAGACCAAGGAAACTGTACGGCATGTACCGATACGGTTGATCTGGTAGTCATCGTTAGTGTGATACTTTGGTTTATACTGATGTCCCTTGAAAGCGATCAAGGAGTATATTAGGCTTCCGAAGTGTCATTAACACTAATTTGTCTTAGAACCTTTTAGTTGAACTTGACTTGTGGCCTATTAAGTGGTTAGCTTTGAAATTGATCGAAGCTAGTTATCCTCGAGGAATATTCTTGATCGGCCGTCCGAGCGCCGTATTGAGATGTTGTCTCCAAGGATCATAGAACCCGAATACTATTCTAGGACAGGTTTTCAACCAACTCAACTTCAGAGGGGAGGGTATCACCTATCAACCTCATGCAAGCCTTTAAACCTAAGGCTATTGTTTGATTTGTTTTTGTGTGCCACATGTTTGCATCATAAACACATCATTTTTCACTACACATTTCAAGGATCAAAGAGTTTACTTTTGTTTTTGCAGGTAATGGCTCCTGCCACCAGAGATTACATCCGAATCAATATCTCAACGGTGCCATCTGAACTCAAAGTCTTGGTAGCAGAATTCCCCAGGAATGCTCAATTCACTGAAAAGCATGGTCACCTACTCCATTTGGTTACCTCAAAGTTTGAAGAAGACATGATACGGGTCCTGTTCCAGTTCTTCGACCCTGAACATCATTGCTTCACATTTCCTGATTACCAGTTGGTACCCACTTTGGAAGAATTCTCTGAATTAATTGGATTACCAATCCGAGATCAATTACCTTTCACTGGTTTAGAAAGAAAACCAAAACCTGAAGTCATTGCTGCTGCTTTACATCTGCAAAAGTCAGAAATCAAATCCAATTGGGAAACAAAGAGTGGAGTTGAGGGTTTGCTTGCCAAATTCTTACTGGAAAAGGCTCGACTACTGCTAGAAAACAAAAGTTATCCAGCTTTGGAAGAAGTTATGGCTCTTTTGATCTATGGGTTGGTTTTGTTCCCTAATTCCGACCAGTTCATAAGTGTACACATCATCAACCTTTTCCTAATTCGCAACCCGGTACCAACATTGCTGGGAGACATCCTACACTCTCTACACACTCGTACCACGAAGAAGCGAGGAACTCTCATGTGCTGTATACCACTGCTGGCTAGGTGGTTTACATGTCATCTTCCCCGATCAGTACTGAGAAATGAACAAAGAGCACAATGGTCTTACAGAATCATGTCTTTATCTCATTCAGATATCCGATGGAACAACTTCTTTCAAAGAGACATTACTATCATTGATCATTGTGGAGAATACCCTAATGTGCCACTCCTTGGCATTAAAGGAGGTATCACTTACAATCCCTCTCTAGCTCTACGCCAATTCGGATATGCAAGAAGCAACGGTCCTCATGACATGATTATCCGTGGCATTGTGTTTGATTACGAGAATGATTCTCACAGACACCGACGAAGATTCATACAGGCTTGGGACAGTGTCTATAGAATAAAAAGCAAAACTCTGGGGCAATGGAATTCTATTCCTATGGAACTTTACCTCAGATGGGTGCGTACTCATGCTCAAAAACTCATGATGCCCTATCCCGCTGTTCTACCTGTGACTATCGAATCAGAAGTCGAAGGTTACGAACCTCAAGTTATTCTACACCCGGATATGCCAACTGACTTGGAAGAGTTGCAAAAATCCTGGGTTCAACTCAAAGAGGAAAGAAACACCTTCAAAGAACACTGTCAGGACTATGAGAGAAGGCTATTCGAGCTCACCAGACAGCTTCAAGAAGAACAAAGAATCAACGCATTCCTGGGGACAAAGAAAAAGCGCCCACGGGAGACCTGAAAGATCATTTATTTTATTTTCTGTCTTGTAAGCCCAAATGAGGCAAAGAAAAAGAATAAATTGATTAACTAACGTTTGTTGCTTCTTTAACAAATCTAGACTCTATGATCCTTGAAAACATTGCACACATGCATTCACATGCATTGCATACACATTGCATTTCATACATTGCATTTCATACATTGCATTCATATACATTGCATACACATTGCATACATGGCATCCAGTCATACACATTTCATAACAGGTTCTCATGACGGATTTCTCATCTCTTCGCTGTTTATTTCAGTCAGAAGAGATGGAATCTGAGGCAAGCATCAAGAATCTCGAAGTACAGAATGCCCAAGTTCAAGTGGCAATTCTGGAACTGGCAAAGGGGCAACAAGAGCTGAAAGCCCTGATACTCAAGAAGAAGAAGAAGCCCAAAGAATCTGCAGGCTTGAGTTACCTGAGAAGGAAGATCAAGATCCCTGTCAAAAAGATCAAAAAGCCACCAATCCCTGAAATAGTCGGTGATGGTGAACAAGAAGATAATCAAAGCAACCAGGGTTCTGCTAAACCCTCTCTCTCTTCAAATGAAGAAGAAGATCATTCTGGAGACGAACAGGATGATGGCAAATACCAACAGTTGGAGGATCGTATGAAAGCTATGGAAATACAAAAAATACCTGGCTTAGATTTCAATGATCTGGGACTCGTGTCGGATGTTGTCATCCCTCCAAAATTCAAAGTTCCAACCTTTGCAAAGTATGATGGAGTTTCTTGTCCAAAACTACATTTGAGATCTTATGTGAGGAAGATACAACCTCATACAACAGATAACAAATTGTGGATTCACTTTTTCCAAGAAAGTCTGTCAGGTACACAACTCGAATGGTACTACCAGCTAGAAAATACCAAGGTTCATACTTGGGAAGAATTAGCTGCTGCTTTTTACAAACAGTACCAATACAATGCTGATCTTACACCCACTCGTACTCAATTGCGAGGCATGTCTATGGGACCAAAAGAAAGTTTCAAAGAATATGCACAAAAGTGGAGAGATATGGCTGGAAGGGTTCAACCACCCTTATCTGATCGCGAACTAGTCGACATGTTCATGGGCACTTTAACTGGCCCTTTCTATAGCCATTTGCTGGGAAGTTCATCATCAGGTTTCACTGACTTGATACTAACCGGAGAACGTGTCGAAAGCGGCATTCGAAATGGAAAAATTCAAGTAGGATCCTCCTCTGGTACTACAAAAAGGCCCATCAGAAATGAGGTCAATACAGCGCAAATTCAGACAAGTCACAAAAGTGATCAGCATCAATCTGTAGGGGCAGTTATGATCTCCGCATCTGCACCTCAAAAAGATCAACAGCCAAAATATACGCATCGACCAGATGCACCAAGAAGAACTTTCACCAAAATCAACATGCCAATCTCTCAGGCATTGCAGCACTTGCTTAAAGCGGATCTGATCACATTAAGGGGTCCTCCGAAGAATGTCAATACTTCTTCTCTGAATTATCGCCCTGATGCAACATGTGCCTATCATTCAAACTGTCCAGGACATGACGCAGATCACTGCTGGGCCCTGAAAAACAAAATCCAAGACATGATAGATGCTGGAGAAATTGAGTTCGATCCTCCAGAAACTCCAAATGTCATCACAGCACCTATGCCAAAGCATGACAAAACTGTTAATGCTATCATAGACACAGTTTACATTTATGATGTGAACGAAGTATCAATTCCACTCCTCGAAGTCAAAAGAAAGTTCATCCAAGCTGGTTACTTTCCAGGTTGTGATCCCGACTGCTTTTATTGCTCACGCCAACCCAATGGTTGTGAAAATCTAAAGATGGGAATTCAAAAATACATGGATCGCCGTATCATTATGTTTGAGAGGCTCCCTTCTATGGACATGTTGGGCAAAGTCTTTGCCAACGGGATAAGAATGGAAGACGTCTCAGTGATCTCCAGCTTACCATTCAGAATCTCTACCAAGGCTCCATTCAAACTTTCTGCTACACTCAAAGTGGCATCAGTGGTCATTGCTAGACCAACTCCATTTCCATACTCCTCAGACAAAGCTGTCCCATGGGGATATGACACTAATGTTTACATTCATGGAGTTAAGCAGGATCCCTCGACTAAAGAGGACGCAACACTAACTACTTCAGCTGTAAGTAACATTGCAGGCACAAGCAAGATCACGAGAAGTGGAAGAATCTTTTCACCAGAAATTTCTCCAAATATTGCTGCTAGTCCAATCCAGGTTCCAATTCCTATTCCAGATATCAACACTCGAGGCAAAGAGCCACTGATCGAACCAGTTCAAAATCCGGTAGAGATCACTGCTGAGGATCCATCAAAGCAAGAAATGGACGAAATATTGAAAATCATCTGCAAAAGTGATTACAATATCGTCGAACAACTGGGGCATACTGCTTCAAAAATCTCAATGCTATCTCTGCTAAAATATTCAGAAGCTCATGCTAAAGCTCTGATGAAGTTCCTTCAAGCTGCGCATGTGCCTCAAGAAATCCCAATCGACCAATTTGAGAATTGTGTCGCCAGTCTTACAGTGCCCAACGGTCTTGGTTTCTCTGATGTGGATCTAACTCCTGCTGGAAGAAATCACAACAAGGCCCTGCACATCTCTATCGAATGCAACGGCACCACTCTGTCTCATGTGCTAATAGACAATGGTTCCTCTCTAAACGTGTTACCAAAGGTAATACTGGAAAAACTTGACTTCAAAGGAGTTGTGCTACAACCAAGTGATGTGGTTGTAAGAGCCTTCGATGGGTCAACAAGAACGGTGTACGGAGAAGTTAAGCTCCCAATCAGAGTGGGCTCTCAAACTTTCGATGTTATCTTTTCCGTAATAGACGTTCTTCCAACATACTCCTGTTTACTAGGACGCCCTTGGATACATGGGGCAAACGCTGTAACTTCTACCCTGCATCAGAAGTTAAAATACCCAGTAAAAGGAAAGGTTGTCACAGTCTATGGCGAAGAAGAATATATGGTCAGTCACTTGAGCAACGACAAGTATGTTGAGATGGAGGGCGAATCCATCGAAACTCCGTATCAAGCTTTTGAGGTTGTATCTTCAGATATCTCTACCACCAAGCATATTCCTGCTACTCCAGCTACAACTATGGCTTCTCTCAAAGATGCCAAAGCCATGATTGAACAGGGTGATCGCACAGTATGGGGACAACTCCCTGATATACCCTACAAGTCCGACAAGCTAGGTCTGGGCTATAATGGTGAAAATCAAAAGAATGATCAAAATCCTCGCTCTGAAGGGTTAATATCACACTTCGCCAGCCAAGAAGTAAACGCCATTGATGATGAAGGGACATACTTGAACCACATCATTCAGCCATATCCAGACGAAATTCCACCCATTACCATGGGAATGTGGGATGCTGTGGGAGGACCAAATGACGGTTACAACTACCAGTATATCACACCTCAGAATTCTTACATTGCTCTGGAAGATCTTACTCCAACAGAAGAGGGTAATCAAAATGACGGAAGTATCACAAGTCCCGTCACTCAGCAATATCAAAATCCACCCAAAGAAGTATGGGACACGCTAGGAGAACCCAGCGGCAAATACGACTATATGGTGAAATATTCCGCTCCTCCGAGCTTTTCAACTCCCATCAAAGACATTGTCCCGACTGGATGGGACGAACAGTACGACGACAACTTCGCTCTTGAAGAAGCCAGGAAGATGCCAAACAACGAAGGTTATTTTCTGTCACAGTACACTCCTTATCAGGATGCACAAGTCTCTATTCAAAACATCATTCCTACTGCATGGGACGGCCTTATCGAGCATCTCGCTCAGCCAACGGAGGGACCTCCACCTGGATTCTCATATCCAACAAATCATCCAACTTATCCTGAGGAATTACCTACGCATTTTCCCACTAGCGGAATCAATGCTACGGAAGACGAAAAGAACAACTGCAACTGGAACAGCTGGGTGCTCCCTGCTAACAACGGTGGATTGAACAACTGGAAAGCAGAGGATGTGATCTCCTTTGATCAGGAGTAAATGCCATTTCCTGTTTTCTTTGTGTATATTGTGCAAAGATAAAAGTGGTTCCTGAACAATCGAACCATGAGCTTGAAAGCCGTGTGCCTTAGCACAACGGTCCTTCTATAAAAAGGGTTTGTCATATCATGATTATGTGCATTCAATAAAATCATGGGATGCTTGCATGTTCAAAATTTTGTGATCCTTTTTCTTTCTTTATTCGCTTTCAAATAGCTATGTTTTTCTCTTCATACACACTCACATATCTACCATGCAGATTCACATACACGCTGGATCCAGTCAATAACGACTCTGCTATTGCCCGTCATGACTTTGAAAATCCGATCTACCAAACTGAGGACGAAAGTGAGGAAGATTGTGAAGTGCCAAGAGAAATTGCAAGACTTCTAGAACAAGAAGAAAAAGCCATACAGCCTCATGAGGAGCCGATTGAGGTCATCAACTTGGGCAGTGACGAAGAAAAGAAAGAGGTCAGAATTGGGGCTGACTTAGAAAACAGTGTCAAGCAAAGACTGATTCAATTGTTGCAAGACTACGCCGAGATATTCGCCTGGTCTTATCAAGATATGCCTGGCCTTGACACGGACATTGTAGTTCATCGCCTGCCAATCAAAGAAGGAAGCACTCCGGTCAAACAGAGACTGCGAAGGAGTAAGCCTGATATGTCAAAAAAGATCAAAGACGAGGTTGAAAAACAATTCAATGCCGGATTCCTAAAAGTTGTAAGTTATCCTCCTTGGATAGCTAACATCGTGCCTGTACCCAAAAAAGACGGGAAAGTCAGAATGTGTGTAGACTACAGAGATCTGAACCGGGCAAGCCCTAAAGATGATTTCCCTTTACCGCACATCGATGTACTAGTTGACAATACCGCACAATGCAAGGTATTCTCCTTTATGGACGGATTCTCAGGGTACAATCAAATCAAGATGGCACCCGAAGACATGGAAAAAACAACCTTCACAACTCCCTGGGGAACCTTTTGTTACAAAGTAATGCCCTTTGGTCTAAAAAATGCTGGAGCTACCTACCAACGAGCAATGGTAACACTATTTCATGATATGATTCATCAGGAAATAGAGGTGTATGTCGATGACATGATCGCAAAATCCAACACCGAAGAAGAACATTTGAGTCATTTACACAAGCTGTTTGACAGACTCAAGAAATACAGATTGCGACTGAACCCGAACAAGTGTACCTTTGGAGTAAGATCCGGTAAACTCTTAGGTTTCATCGTCAGCAGTAAAGGTATTGAGGTTGATCCTGCCAAGGTCAAAGCCATTCGAGAAATGCCTATACCCCGTACCGAGAAACAAGTCAGAGGATTCTTGGGACGTCTAAACTACATAGCCAGATTCATTGCCCATATGACTCCTACTTGTGTGCCAATCTTCAAATTACTGAAGAAAGATCAAGTGGAAAGATGGAATGACAAATGCCAGTTAGCCTTTGATAAAATCAAAGAATACCTTCAAAAACCGCCAATCTTGTTACCTCCTGTGGAAGGCAGACCTCTGATAATGTACCTAACTGTGTTAGAAGATTCAATGGGGTGTGTACTCGGACAACATGACGATTCCGGTCGAAAGGAGCACGCAATCTACTATCTTAGCAAAAAGTTTACCGATTGTGAAACAAGATACTCACTACTCGAAAAAACTTGCTGTGCCTTAGCATGGGCGGCTCGCCGACTAAGACAGTATATGCTAAATCACACCACTTTCCTGATCTCCAAGATGGATCCAATCAAATACGTGTTCGAAAAACCTGCTCTCTCTGGAAGGATTGCAAGATGGCAAATGATCCTAACAGAATATGACATTCAATACACTTCGCAAAAAGCAATCAAAGGAAGTGTGGTAGCTGATCATTTAGCTCATCAAGCAGTAGATGATTATCAGGCATTGAACTTTGACTTCCCAGACGAAGACATTATGCTAGTCAATGACTACAAACAACCAGGATCCCGATGGACTATGGTTTTTGACGGAGCTTCTAATGCGCTCGGCAATGGCATCGGAGCTGTGATCATTTCCCCCACAGGAGGTCATACACCCTTCACCGCCAGATTGTGTTTCAATTGCACCAACAATATAGCCGAATACGAAGCATGCATTCTGGGTCTCAAAGCTGCAATTGATCTAAAAATCAAATTCCTTGAAGTCTACGGAGACTCGGCCTTGGTAATCTACCAAGTCAAAGGGGAATGGGACACAAAGCACCCAAATCTAATTCCATACAAAGAACATGTGTTGAGTTTGATTCCTTACTTCGAGGAGATCACTTTCGAACACATCCCACGCGAAGAAAATCAACTAGCTGATGCCTTAGCTACCATGTCATCCATGTTCAAAGTCAATTGGGACGACGAAGCTCCTATGATCACCATTTACAGGCAAGACGAACCAGCCTATTGCAATGAGATCGATACCAAACAAATGGAAGACAAATCATGGTTCCATGAAATACAAAGGTATCTCGAAACCCAGGAGTACCCTGAAGGGGCATCTATTAACGACAGAAAGTTTCTAAGGAGATTTGCCTCCAAATTCTTCCTAAGCAATGGAACTTTGTACAAGCGCAACCATGACTCGACTTTACTTCGTTGCGTAAACAAGAAGGAAGCAGAACAAATCATGGAAGACATACACAATGGTACCTTCGGTACTCATTCCAACGGACATACAATGGCTAAAAAGATCTTGAGAGCAGGTTACTACTGGTCTACCATGGAGACAGATTGCCATCATCATTCCAAAACTTGTCACAAATGCCAGATATATGCCGACAAAGTGCATGTACCTCCAGTTCCATTAAACGTTCTGACGGCTCCTTGGCCTTTCGCAATGTGGGGTATTGATATGATTGGAGAAATCAAACCTACTGCTTCCAACGGACATCGCTTTATCCTGGTCGCTATTGACTACTTCACAAAGTGGGTAGAGGCAGCTTCATATGCTTCTGTCACCAAGAATGTGGTAGCCAGGTTTATCAAGCACAATCTCATTTGTCGGTACGGCATCCCCGAAAGGATCATCACTGACAATGGCACGAATCTAAACAACAAAATGATTACTGAACTCTGCACGCAGTTCCAGATCAAACATCATAATTCTTCTCCATATCGACCAAAGATGAACGGCGCTGTCGAAGCCGCCAACAAAAACATCAAGAAAATCATACAAAAGATGACAGTAACCTACAAAGACTGGCATGAGATGTTACCTTTTGCTCTTCATGGTTATCGCACATCTGCGCGTACTTCAACAGGGGCAACTCCATTCTCGTTAGTCTACGGTATGGAAGCAGTTCTCCCAATCGAAATCCAGATTCCTTCCTTAAGGATCATGAAAGAAGCCGATCTAGACGAAGACGATTGGATTCAAACTCGATTCGACCAAATACACTTGATCGATGAGAAAAGACTTGCAGCTATCTGTCATGGCCAGCTATACCAAAAGCGCATGATCAAAGCATTCAACAAGAAAGTCAAAAGTCAAGCATACCAAACTGGTGGCTTGGTTATCAAACGCATCATCTTACCACAAGGTGATCCCAGAGGCAAATGGACCCCCACCTACGAGGGACCATTCATAATCAAGAAAATATTCTCCGGCGGTGCCATGTTGCTTACCACCATGGATGGCGAGGATTTCCCACACCCTGTGAATGCGGACATAGTCAAAAAGTACTTTGCTTAAAAAAAAAATATACAGCTCGCTAAGTTGAAAACCTGAAAGGGCAACTTAGGCAAAAATGAGCGTCTCGGTGGATTGAAAACCCGAAAGGGCGATCCAGGCAAAAATTAGAGACAAAACAAATACAATCCCGGTAGGCTGAAAACCTGAAAGGGCAGCCTAGGCAAAAATTAGGGAATAAAGCATACAACTATGTCCCGCTCAGCTGCCTACTCACCGACAAGGTTCAACACCTCAAAGACACCGATCAGTCCAATCACTTTCTTCCAACAAGTGAGGGATGAGATGCTCGAAGACAGATTGGCAATAGCAGAATTGAAACTTGACTGGATCGTTCTCACATAGCTATTTCTTTTCATAAATACTTTTCAAAACTTTCTGACAATTTCCTACTTCTAGGATTGTTGTCTCCCTATACTAATCCGCCTATCACGGCACCTTTTCAAAAATCAATGCAGCTTATAACTAACATTTTCATTTTTTCTGTTTTGAATACACGAGCATCCCAATGATATTTTGAATGAACATATGCATTTGAATATGATTGATGTTTACCAGGAAAAACAGGAATAGCATTCCGGACATGTCCCAATTATTTGGACATTATCCTAAACCAGCATCAGAAGGAAGTTTCCCCAATGGAGACGCATTCCTCAACAAATCCCTCAAAAAGATTTTTCTTTCGAAAGAAGTCTTATTCCCCAGCAGGGTTGTTCCAGATTACTGTCTTCAGAAGGTGTGATCTCCGCACCCAAACTTGGTCAGATAGTGCATCGGAGGATTATGCATCTTCCTCATTCCCACTCCAAAGGGCGTCACAGTCCGAACTCTCAAAACTACTGTTCATCCCCGAGCAGTAATCAAAGATCCTTCAAAAGAACATCCTGGTTCTCAAAGAATTTCCCCAACCCAGGGTACTCAAGCGAGACAGAAGATCATCAGCAACCACGATGCCTTCACTTCCAAATGGCTAGCAGGGATTTATTTTCCCAATCGCAATGCCTTCATTTCTTGACAACTAAGCTGGGATTTATTTTCCCAATCAGGAGCTTGACACGCTCTAAGCTGCATAAACCATGCATCACATTCACACTCATATTCACATTCACAATCATGCATCATACGCATATTCATACACAACATAACTTGCATATTTCTCCTCTAGCTCGAGGATCTCATATCATACATGCATCATAGACATTGCATATTATTAACTTGATTTTTCAGGTAGACAGATGTCTTCAGCAAAGATGTTCTCACTCACATGCAGTGTTCATCCTGAATCTTATTCAGACAAGCAGTCCTTTCAGATACAATCAAACCAAAGATTCACTCTGAAGAACTCTCATTCTCAACTCATTTATCATCTAACATTGCTAGTCTAAGGCGATACCTCAGACGGTTCCAGAACGATCTAACATTACAGATCTAAGGCGAAACCTCAGACGGTTCCAGGACGATCTAGCATTTCAGATCTAAGGCGATACCTCCGACGGTTCCAGAACGATCTAGCATTTCAGATCTAAGGCGAAACCTCAGACGGTTCCAGAACGATCTAACATTGCAGATCTAAAGTGATACCTCAAATGGTTCCACAATGATCAACTTTCAAATCCTTCATCAAGATATAATCAACAGATTCATTCTGATGAACAAATCATCAACACATTGTCCAGGTGGCATCCGAAAGCCCATCTCAGGTAATGTTTCAATCTGCCAACAACATTTCACAGACAACATTCAAATGCAACTTCCAACATCTCTGCTGATCAAGGTAAGTGCAAATTTTCAGGGCATCTATTTATTCAATCATCTTCAACCCTCAGATTTCAGACAATCTCTTCAGGTTTAAGAAGATTGAATAGGGGCAACTGTTATACCCCAAAATTTGCCCACATCTTTTTTCAAGAAAACTTCAATCTGAAAATTAAGAGTTTCATATAAACATGGATTTTTATTTCAAAATATCCTAAACATATGAAGTGCTTAAATTTCAGAATTTCTCTTACACAGTAACTGGGCTAACAGTGGAATTTATTCTTACGCAAACGCCAAATGCTGTTCATTACACCACAAATACTATTTATTTATTTTACAGATAAATAGTACTAACACAGTTCATGCAGGGTTAAATCTTTTTTGCAGGCGCAAAAGCAGGAAACTCACACTGTACTGGTAACAATTGTTTTTGGTTTCCCACTAACTTTTGTGCTATATTCCATTATTTTCAAAATCTTTTCAAATCTATCCTTTCAAATTCAAATCTCAACTTTATTCTATCCATCTCTCTTTTCCCAACAATACCTTACACTTTCTTTCAAATCTCACTACCACTCAAATTTCCTTTTGTACGGAATCACATCATTCCCCAACGTCTCTATCATCTTTCCATTCTATAAATACCTCTCATTCTTCCCACAAATCTCACATCAAATTCTAAATCATCTTTCAAATTTCTACTTCATCATCCATTTTCTTTCTTCTTTCCTAGCAAGAATGGCAAAATGGATAGAGACACTGTTTCTTACAGTCATCACCATTGCTACGGTGATCATGACTTTCTTCTGCCTGCACAGTCCTGAGGAGTGTGGACCTGCAATGGTTATGCTCCCAATCATCTACATGTTATTGTTCATAGCATGGGTCATCAATCGTCATTCTTAAAATTTGCCGTATTTCTTATTTCTTAAATGTACCGTTTATTCGTCGTACTGTTCAATATAGTATGTAATATTTATACTGTCAGTATTAAATGTTGTACTAGTTGTCATAATATTGCTTAATTACTAAGATAATATTTTGTGTATTTTCTGCCAGTCAAATATTTCTATTTCTGTGCATTAAATAATTTTCAGGTTATTATCGGTAATTTTGCCCGCATACCGTAAATATCAGTTATTTATTATGTTTCTGTTTTCTAACAAGTCATGTAAATAAATTTTCATGCTTCACACCAAACAAAAACAAAAATAACAACAAAAAAAAAAAAAAGAAAATTAACTTTGACGGTTGATTTTTCACTTTAACTGCTGCTTCAGTACACGAACAGTCGGTTGACAGACAAACTGCAGACAGTACAATTCACAGTGATTTGTACAATCAATCAAATCAATCATTCACAATTCAAATTTCCAAGATTTTTGTGTTAGAAGTCTTCTGAATATCACATGATTAGCAGAAACTCAACACTGCACAAAAATCAGGTACGCTTAACTGCCTCCTATACAGACAGTCCCTAATCAGGGTTTTTCTTGTTTTAACAGGAGCAACAAGTTTTGAGAGCTCAAATGGATTTCATATACATCCATACATCTCAAAGTACCATCATACAAATTTTCAAACTTCAATTCACTCAGACGCACCGTCAGCAGCTCAAACAGTCAACAGACGACCCGTTTGACCAAAAAAGTCAACTGACAGTCAAAAATGAAATTTTTTGTCAAAGTCCATATTTTGTCAAAGGATTCAACATTTGATCATTGGATGATCACAATTCATCAAGGAAAGATCAAAAATCAACAAAACCCTAAGATTCAAAATTAGGGTTTTTGCCTGAAAAGTCAACTCAACTTTGACTGATCATAACTCTCTCATCCTTCATCCAAAAAATGTCAACCAAAGCTCATTTTGAAGGAAATTCAATTATCTTTCAAATGCAATTGATCCCATGGTCATAGCATTCACCATTTGAAAAATATGGCCAAAGACATTACAGGTCATTTTCAAAGTCAACAAAAAGACACTTTTTTCAAATGGACACACAAGGAGAACCAAAAATCATTTTGATATGAGACCAAAGACATTGGTTAGAGGACTCTTTGAGGTTTCCAAAAAGTGCAAGATCTCCTTCATATGACAAAAATTGAAGGATTTACACCTTGTTGAAGTTGGCTAAATTTTGGGAAAATGCATGAAATCAACATTGCTCAAAAATGTTTTTTTTCCAAATGAGTCCAAGTTTTTATGGTCCAAACATCTTTGCCATGTTACTATGGGCCTCCCACGACCAAGACAAAGCCCACATCTTTATTGGCCATTTTTTTGCATAATTTTATCTTACTTTAAGATTAAAATTAAAAGGAAAATGCATGGATAATGGTTGCTTGGCCTCCAAGTATGACTCACTTCAAGGAATCTTCATTTTTTCTGCAAGAATTGAAGAGCAAGACAAGAGCATTGAATGGAGTCAAGCTTGGTCAACAATTCAAAGATTTTTAATATTTTAAAAATCAAACTTTCAACAAAGACAACAAAGCTTCTTAGCTTGAGTTCCAAGCAACTTTGGGCTATAAAAGAAGCATCATACTTCAGCAACAACGAAAGGGGGACACACGAAATAGGGCAAGAGTATAGCAAGAAATATCACAAAAATTCTCAAAATTTGCATATACTTTGTAATTTTCAAATTCAAATTTCCAATCAATATCAATACCAATAAACAGCTTTCCAATCATCTTCTCAAATCATTATAGAGTAAGATTGAACTCCTAAACATAGTCCCATGAGAGTCGTATAGTGAGCACTTAGTGTTCTTCATGTACATATGCAGCTTGACTTTCGTTTTCTGTATATGCAATCTAATTTCCACTGTAAACTAACCATCCTAAC